>NC_090437.1:797024139-797645077 GCF_031143425.1 Pleurodeles waltl | reverse complement strand
CTTCTCCGAAGCAAGCAGGCACTCTGGCACAGAGTACCTGCACTTTAATTTTTCCATTTCAAGCACTGCGGGAGGGGTGATGTAAATGTGCATCCGCATACATCCATCCATGCTGCCATTTGGACATGATAAGGGCATTCTGAAACAGGATTTAGTCTTGAACATTAGCTGACAATCTTCGGTGGAATGAAGTGGAAAAAACTCTGGGTCCGCAAGATGCATGATTGACCCGCACGTCTCCTTGAATCAAGCACATCTTTCTGAGGTGCGTGCTAGCCTGGCCTCCATCAGTTTTTTTTCTTTCTTTTTTACGTTTTGGGGAATTTTTCTGTCCAGGCAGGAGGGCTCTGCAGTGTGAGATCGCGGTCCTATTATTGTGGTCTTCAGTTGCAGAAGCCGAATTATGTTCATCATCAGATGCCCCTTGTGTTTACGTAGGCTTGTTGAGCAAGTGCGCCTTGCAAAGAAGAGAAAGACATTCTGAAATGCTCAGGGCCAGTGCTCTGCTAAGGTGATGCAAGGAAGCCGCCTTGTAGCGCCACCAACAGGACATGACTCGCAAAGTCAATGACGGAGGATCGGACGAGAGCGGCAGATTTGTCTCTTTCTGTGGAGTGCACAATAGGCAAACTTGTAACTGCCCTGTGGCACTGAAACATTTTCGACTGTTCCTGAGGGCGGTTTTAGGAAAACACCTCAATCCAAAGCCATAGCTGTTTGGTATGCGCAAATGCTTGTATTACGACAAAATCATTAAGGACTTGATTAGTGTAAAATTATGCACACTGGGCCAGATATTCCTTTAGAATTTATTACCCGAGGCTCCTTTATGATTCGTTAAATACGACGAATTCCCACATGGAGTAGACTGAAAGCAACTCTCAGCTTTGGCTTCATACAAGATGGGCCTCTTTAAGCTAGTGAAGTTGGCTTTGGGGATGGCTTGTTGCCAGTGTTTTGCAGCTGTGTGGGTATTGCCCAAGCATACACAAATGAGCTGAGACATCCATGATGTCATCTTTAACACCATAGTGTGCTGGGTATGGAAACATGATACTCCTTTCCACCATACTGTGACCAAACAGTAGCAGATATTTCCCAGATTCACTACCACCAGTTGGCTTTATTGAGCAGGAATGTCCCCTGCTTGCTAAACTAATGCCCTATGTGCCTGACTGAGTGTAAAATTGATATCCTCACTTTTTGTTTGGCCCTGGTTTCACACTAATCTAGCATGTGTGCAAAGGCCTAGTCCTGTCCCTAGTCATGTGGGGCCAGAAACTTTTCTGTGACCTGGAGGCGCACAGACAGTCTGCCCTCTTAAATGGTATAGGACTACTGTCCATGATCTTGGTTAAATCAAGTAAACTGGTGGTGGCAGCTTAATGAATCAGTAGTGTGACCAAACCTTTTGTCTGAGTGAAAGAGAGGGTGCCCCACGGACCCCTCTCATAAAGTTTTTGTTATGTGAACCCCAAAACTTTTCACTTGACATTCCATGTGCATGTTAAGTGAGTGTATGTGCAGTGAGTGTGTAGCACGTGTGTCTGAGAAATGGGGCTAGTAGGATCCATTCCGGCTACCCCTGGTTTACCATGTCAGAAGATGGAGAGTGGATACAGCATCTTAATTGTAAGTATATTAACTGCATGCATGTGACTGGAGGGTGATGTCACAGACACTGGAGTAACTGAGAATGGAGACTTATAAGTGGATTGATGACCTTGATAGGAAGTGGCTGCTGAATATTTGTTCCTAAGCACTGTCATTTGCTAGATGGTAGGGATGAGGGGTAGTTCTGTAGTTTCTGTTGTTCAAGACGACAAAGTTTCTAGACCGAAGCTGTCTTTTTGTCTGCCCATGATTACCTCTTTAGGAAGGTTGATGACAGTCAGCTACAGCTATCTTACAGTTTATTTTGCCAATGTTTTGGATACTCCTGCTTGGGTTCTGCATCCTTGCTATCTACCGTAAGAGCCATTACCTTGTACAAAGGTGTGATACAACAACACAGGGTAGCAGTGGTACTGAAGAGCGTACCACCTTCCAAGTATCAAATAGTAGGTAAGTCAGTAAGTCCATAAAAAGCACAAACTAGACGTAGAGTGGTATTGAACTGCATGTTATGCCCTACTACCAACAGGCATGGCAGTGTGACCAGAACAATAACACCATAATAACACACCAAAAGATACCATAGCACTCTAGGGGCGTCCACAGTGATATTAGACATTGTACGAATAAAAGTCCATGAAAAGTTTGTAGGATTCTATCCTTAGGCTTACTTTACGTACTGGGTTACTGTGTTTTCAGCCACTGGCTTGAAGTTTACTTGGCGTGTGACATTTTGTATTGTCTGTTGTTGGCGACCCTATCGACCATACCTTACTCTTAGTGATTAGTTCTAGCTGAAAGTCTTTGCAGCAACACTGCTCCTGTTGAGACCATTTTGGACATATAAGCCTTGAAAAAGTCACGCAGGTGACGAAACACGTGTTGGCTGTGAATGAATTTACAATTATTCATATGCAGAAGTGATGCACTTACATGCCAAATAAAAGGATAGAATCCTACAAACTTTTCATGGATTTTTATTCGTACAAAGTCTAACATTATTGTGGACTCATCTAGAGTGCTGCAGTATCTTTTTTATTGTGTTGTACAAAGGTGTGTCTGTTGACCAACCAGAAAATTATATTAGAAAGAGAATCCATTCAAACAAGCTCTGAACCTTAGTGAATCTGCATCCCCTCTCTGAAAAATGTACTTAACGTATTCTCAAAACACCCCACTTTGTTCCCAATCCAAGTTCTTAATGATCATGGAATGGAGTGCTTTGCAGAGTACTCATACGGCTGCTGCATAACAAGGGCTGGATGGTGTCTGCATGACAACCAGCATCCTAGGGGTGAGTGGATATCACCTGATTGTGCACTTTCTGCTGAAGGAGCTGTGGGTCTGTCTTAGAGCCTTTAAGCGTGCCTGCCTGCTGAGAGAAGGAAGGAGTGTGCCTGGCCCTGCAGAAGAAGATATTGTCCAGGAGGAGAATCCAAACATGTTCCTGGCATAAGAAATAGCCAGAGAGAGAGAGAGGGAGAGTGAGTGAGTCAAGAGTGACGTGTGTGGGAGGAGTTCCTCTGGTCTTCCTAAACTGCTGTGGTTATGAACGCCATGAAGCCTTTTATTAATATCAGTTATCAAGTGGGATTGTCAGCCACCGTGACTAAGAGATTGGTGCTGCCATCGTCATGGCACTCTGTCAACACCAAGGTGACCGCCCTGATCAGCCAGAGGCCGCAACTACTGATGTCCTCCTTGAGGTTAAGATTAGCCTAAAGGTCGCTGTTACTGATGGTGAGAGCTGCCCCAGCAAACCGCTGCATCGAATTTCCAGAAGTCTTCAATTTCCAAGCGAAGCTGCCACTGCAGCCCAGATTGGTCAAAAGCCACCGTGCAGGAGCAGGACTGCAACACAGTTCCACAATGCGCCCACATGGACTGTAGCTCCCAGACTCGGGTAATCTTGGGCCTTGAGAACTGTGTGAGAGTGAGACTGACTAGCAGGTCAAAGTCTGCAAAACAACTTATACCTGGTTGCGAATAGCTTCAATTAGTGAAAAGTGAACTGAACTGATAGTCGCTAAGATTTCTTGGGGTATTTGAATTAATTTCACCTGTGCCTAATCAGCACTGTCTCCCAGGTTAGATGCCAGGAAGTACGGATGCTGCGGACCCCTTAAGCTGGGAGTGGCTATCAAAGGGTGTAGAGCCTCAATATCCTAAAAAGGATTTTAACCCTATATCACATTCCCCTTATTGCACTGTGTAGTATTTAACAAGCACTGAATTATTAACATACCTAGTTTCACTCGAAGGATAAGCGTTGGGCTGAACAATGCCTTGTTGTGTCTGTTGGTGGATTGTTGAGTTCATGCCACCCCACACCATCTCCCTGAGAAGCCTTTCATTGCTCCTTCCAGTTCTCTTCCCTTCAGCGGCAGCTCCATTTTTCTGCTGAATAATTCCGCCTCCTTCCATCTTCTTTGTTGCAGCTCCCATTTGTTGCCGAATTTTGTGACGTGTGCCGCCTATAACTCCTGCTATTGAGTACGTGCGTGGGAGCAGAGCATAGCAGGGAGATACACAAAGCTAGGATGTGACCCGAGTGTGTGCACCAGTGCTTAATTTGTAAATTAAAACGTGCTGGTGCTCAGAGCCCTCCTCTGAAACATGTGGCTGCTGCATTTAAATGTGCGAGCACGGAATACTGAGGCAGCTAATTCTGAAGCCATCTTGGGCCTCTTCAATCTATTTAAAGCTACTCATTGCCCCTTCAGCGCACTCTAGCAGCTTTCTGCTTTCTCCCTTTGTGACGCTCTTTCGTTTTTCGCTTCCTCTATATTTCCCATCGGTGTCTTTTGCTCTCAGCAAATGCTTCTGGCAGAAGAATAAGCGCCGGCCCGGAAAAATAAGTGCCGGTGCTCAGCACCGGAAACAACAAGCACAAATTAAGCACTGGTGTGCACTTTATAATAATGAAGCACAATGGAGCCACTTCACAAGAGCATTTAAGAGTCTGAAGTAGTAGTAAAAGAGTATTACTTGAGTATTTTTAAAAATGCCTTTGTGAATTCACCCCCAAATGTCTAGGGTCTAATAGTAAAAGTGCTAAGAGGGCACAGTCTTTTCTGTTTGTTCCAATTGTACATCAATATTCCGATTTTATCCCTATTTCACTGCCATTTCTGATGTTTTGGGCACAATCCACGAAGGCATTTGAGTATTTGAAGTGAAGTAGTACTAAATGAGTAATACGTAACATACTCACAAGTGTTCAGGGGAATTGGCCCGTCTTTGTTCAGGAGGCATGTAAGTACCGACCCTGCATCAGAATAGTATCTAGAATTTATTATTCAGTTTTCATCTATTTAATTCAGTTGTAGCCTGTTCCGCGTACCCAGTCCCGGGGTCCTGGAATCTCTGGTTTAGGTATTAAGTCCTCTGATGTGGCCTTACTGCGGCGCCTAAGAAATGAACAGCAAAGATACATTGTCTTGGTCAAGCTGATCATGCTGCAGCATACTTTATTTTTATCCAAGATGGCCGATGAGAAGATGCTTATCCACTGATCCAAAGTTAGGAGAGGGAAGCCAGCACCCAATAATTTTTCCCACATGGAGGGCAATTTTTTCCTCTGCACACTCTCCATGATGTATGTTGAGCTTACAACTTCAGAAGAAAACCTGCCCTCACACCATCCTAGTTGCTCAAACTTAAAAATACCCTTAGAATAAAACTCAGAATCAGTGTTTGACCTTATTCTGCTCAACATTTTGTATGGTTGAGTTAATGTACAAAAAAAATGTATGTTCTCTAAAGTCTTCAACTTGGTAGTATGAACAACTCTAACAGTGATTCAAAATTATGACCAATAGGCAGCATGCTCTTCTCTGCTGCAAGCATGATGATGGACATAACACTCTTCCAGCTCCATCAAACCCGAATAGGGTGCTTTAGATGTAAAGCCCCTCTTCAAAGAGTATTAATTGTAGATTCTGATAGCTCCACCATGGCCCAACTGTCACATCTTGGTATTTAGGATTGAAGAGGAATGGGCTTTCTGTTTTCTCATAAGTTAACCTAAAACTTGTTCAGAGCATCGGTCAAAGTCCGAAGTAGCCCTTGGATTGAATGAATACTTCCTGACTTTTATCATAATTTTAGCGTTGCAATAAATTCTCTGCAAACACTGATTGTATAGTTTAAATATATATATTTTCACCACTGACTTGGCTTAATCCTCATAATTGCTCTCTACCTATGTTTCGGATAATATTAAAATAATTATTGCTGATTTCAGCAGGATGTAAGGATGAGATGATCTTATTGTTTTTTTGGAATTTTGGCTACAGCTTACTTGTAGGCCTTATTAGGGTTGAGCATGCGTTAGCACGTGTCTCACTAGCAGGATGCTATTGGTTACAATAAGCGATTGGAGCCCGACCCTTGCTTACCATTTATCTGCTTCTGTCACTCTTCTTCAAAGCCTTCTTAATTTGCCAGTGCAGCTCAAATGTCACTTTGGACGTTTGCTGTGGAGCAGTGACCAAGCACAGATTGATTAGCTTTAATTAGTGCCTGTCTGCCGCTCCTGATGCGATTCAGGTACTATTTCTACCCTTTTTTGCCCCACTGCACATGCTTTTGTATAGAAGTGCTTCCTTTGTTATCTCTTTCTCTTTGTCGTTGCTTGTTTATTATATATTGCCAATATGGCACCATGTGCATTTGAGCTCACAGTCATGTTAATTTTTTTTTCTCACTAGGAGAATAAGTGAGTTGTCACGAATCACAGGATGTTTGACACATTACGGGACTCAAACCCAGTTCCAAAGTCAGCAGGGTGTGGTCTAACGCCACATCCTCTGCACTCCCATCACTCTATGTAGTCCATAGCTCGTCTGTGTCTCTGGCGAGATTGTCTCCCCTCAGCCACACCCATGTATTGCTTCCACATAAATCCATCCCCCCCTCCGCTCCCCCTGATATAAGTTGGAGCTATTTCCATTGTATCCGTTATTGTGCATCAGCCCAATAGAGCCGTGAACGCAGGCAAACCTCTGATGGGAGGGATGGCTCTGCCTCCCTGCTTGTGTATTTAGGCTCATCTTTCCGAGGTACCCTGTTACATCAATCTTCCTGCTGAGAGGCCTCTGTAAGGATGAAAAGCCAGCAGAGAAGCTGTTTTCCACCATTAGGAGAGCCATGTTGGGTGTGTGTACTGGAGGATGACAGCTATTGTGAAGAATTACGCGATATTTTAAATCTCTTCAGTGTCCTGTTAGTCGTCCCTTCCCACACAGCAGGGGCGGCTTGTGTTCAAGGGCTAAGGGGCTGCGCCCCTAGCCTTTTCTGGCCTCTCTAGTGAAGCATATATTTAATTACATGATGAAAGTAAAACATTTTCTGCACAACATTTTTGAGTGAAAGTTGTGTACTTTGAAAAGCCCCACTGCGCCTGTGTCAGTATGTGACTGAAAGCTGCACAGTAGGGCTGACAGGGCTTGCCCACACAAAGCCCTTACAGCAGTGACGTCCCTGGCTTATCTCCTCCTCCACCAGAAGCCCTGATAGTAAACAGCCTGGAGCGTTTTTTGTTCAGCCCAGGTTTCTGAAAACTTCATGTCACTCCATATTATTCTCCACCCTTTCCTAATTACTCAAATGCTGGGGTGTGATCAGAAGGGTCTAAGTACCAGAGGTCACATTTTATGAAAAGAATGTGGCCTTACACAAAGAAAATCCCCTTTTCCTGCATTACAAGCAGTCTGTGGCAGAGAAATGGAATAAATACAATAAATAACTCCATCCAGGGCTCTCTGGGAGACAGGAGTGTGACCTGAAGACCTCAAGTCATAAATATGCCAAAGACAACCCTGCATACAAGTAAGTTGTAGCTCTATCTTTTTTTTACAGACAATAAGAAAAAAAACTGTTCCCTCAGCTCTCCTCTCCTTTCACTGCCTCTGTAGGTGATTTTGTCTCTCAAAGGCAGTAATGGTTCCAGTAATTTATCATGGCTAGTTATTGTTTTATTTATTCTGCAGACTAATGACGTGATATGTCATATTAAACATGTAATCTGCAGCTCAAATAAACATGTACCTTTTATCACTGAAACTGCTGGATACTGGATGGGTGAGGAATGTGTGTTTGTTTGAATGTGTTTGCAGGGCTTGACAGAGTGGCTAAGAAAATGTGGGTGTCTGTGTATAAGAGTTGTGTGAATGGCAGTGGATGACAATGTGGATGAGTAAATGGGTAGGTGAATGGAAATACGTGGGTAGTGAGGCTCTCTCACAAGGTGCAATTCCGTCTTGAATTTTGGCCCCACCACTGCTTTCAGTCACCAGCCACCACTGCCACACAGGCTATTATTGTCATTCCTGAAACAGTGAGGAACTCGACTGCTGCTAGTGAATGTGCGAGGGCTCCATGAAGGCAGTGTACTATTCAACAAATGCACGCAAAATAGGGAAAACTCTTGGACTGGGGCCAGTGGGTACCAGAATGCAATTACACTGCAGCTATTTGGTAGCCATTTGACTAGTATTTGATGCTGCCAACATGTTGATAAAAGTGACTGAGCCTCTTCCTGGTGATATTTCTTAGGGTTTACCACCTCTTTTGTAGTGGAGCTATTGTTATATATTATCAGTTGTGCAGCCACCATTAGTGTGTTGGATTTACCTCATACACCAACACCAGCAAACTTCAGACCTGAGGAGGTCATTTCCTGTAAGCAACGTAGTGCAGAACATTGCATACCACCATACGCTAAATAAGGACCTGATTAAAATTGTAGCGCTCTACCATCATAGCTCCTAGAGCTAGGAGCGCTATGCACAACAACAAATGTTGCTGAAAACAAACCAAATGCCTCAAACCTTCCTAGTCAAGTACAACCACTCATATATGAAAGGAACCCATTAAAGTTCCCCTGCTCGCCACTCACAGCTTTTTTACTTTGCAGATAACAGCATGGGTATGACGTCATCAATTATATCCAGTGCCTATACCGTTATCTTTGATGATGACTGACGCCATTTGGGATGTCATTACCTAAGAAGGCAGGTCAATCAGTTGTGGCCTTACAGAGCTGCTGACTTTGGAGTGAGGGCACAAGGTTCGAGTACCAGCGTTGGTTCAACATCCAGAAATTCTGGGCAAATCACTTAATTTCCCCCACATCTGAAACAAAAAGAACCTTGCCCCGCATAATGTAATTTGGGTGCTCGTGTGAAGCACTCTAATGACTTTGGGTTGAATTCACGTTATATAAAACTAGCTAGAGAGATGTCGGGAAGCTGATGCTTAACTTACTTGTACCTCAACGCGGCCCTAACAGCTTTTTATCCATCCAGTGTGAATAAAATGAGTACAATGTTGTATTGCAGTACCACATAATTAGCAGCACTAAAAAGTTAGCTATTTCAGAAAAAAAAGTATTAACTTTATTGGAGATTTGCACTACAGACACCTGACCTTTCTCAAGAATGTCCTACGTTTTTTAGGGCCAGATGTACGAAATTCCGTTTTTGCATTTCCTAACTAGTGAATGCTAAGAAATCGCTCTTTAGGAAATGCAAAATGAAATGTACAGAAATAGTGATTTCTTAATAGCGATTCCTACTATGTAGAAATCACTATTAGGAAATCACTGTATAGGAAATGCTACACCTTTTGTTCCCATGGGCCTTAAGGCCCATAGGTACCCTTGGTTTTGCATTTCCAAATTTGTGATTTCCTAGTAGGAAATTGCAAATTTGGAAATGCAAAACCGAGGGTACCGATAGGCCTACGCCCCCCTTGACGCACCTAAAAAAAAAATGATGCACATGTAAAGTGCACTTATACCCTAGGGGCATGTGTGCTCTACATGCCACTTTTTAAAATGCATTTTGGATGCTTTTTAAAATTGCACATGGTTACCATTGACTTGGAGTCAATGGTAATAACATTTCCTAAATGCCCATTTTGAATTTAGGAAATAATATGTACACGCGCTTGGGAAATCACAAATAGGAAATATCTAGCTGGGATTTCCTATATAGGGAATCGCAAAATGCGATTTCTACTGGGTAGAAATCGTGTTTTATGATTCCCTATCTGCCTTTATACATTATACATTATATGGAAAATCAATTTAGCATTTCTTAACGGATCGAAATTGAGATTAGGTCCTTTAAGACATGCTAAATCCTTTCATACCTCTGGCCCTAAATGGCTAAAGGACAACAAATCCACAAGGATGGTAACCCCAACAACCACTCCACTGAAGATGTTTCTGCAAATGCATTATTTTTTAGTGATTGAGCATCTGATTTTAGACTCCCAGAGGCTCCTACTTCTTACACAGATGCCTTTAATCTTTCCTTCCAGCCCTCCACCAGGCAGACAGCTAGCTTCTCTCTCACTACCATCTCAAACTGTGAAAGTGAACAGTTTCACTGCTGTGGTCTGGTGACAAAATTCACACCCACCACTGGGATCTGACTTGCTACAGCTCTGCACATCCATGATCCTGAGATCTGTTCCACAAAGTATCATTGAGAGAATTTTTTTAAACCAATATGGGCCAGATTGCACATACGTTATCAGTTTGCTCAAGAAGACGTGAAGGGTGTTCAGCCATTATAAAATCTCAATATTATTATTATTATTATTATTATTATTATTATTATTAGTGTCTGAAGTCTGCAGGCTTGGAAGCCCTGTCCTCTGATCTTCCTTCTCTGTGGAGTTCAAGAAAGCAGTTTTAAAACAAGCATTGGCAAAGCCTATAGGTCACGCCTATGCAACATCTTTTGGCTGTGTCAATGTTTGGTTTAACCATGTGGTGTACAGCAGAGCGGCTGCTGTGCAGCATGAGTGAAAATAAAAAAATAAAAATCAATATGATGCAGCCAGCACAGACCACATAATAGTTATTTTTCTTTCAGCTATGCTGCTGAGCAACAGTGCTGCTGTGTATCTTGGATAAAACACATTGACAAAGGGAACAGCTCTTGCATAGACGGGACCTATTGGCTTTTCCAATGCTTGATTTTTTTTTCAGCTTCTGGGGCCTATCTGCAGGAAGCATCTGTTATATATATCAGAGCAGTGGTTCTCAACCTTTTGACTTCTGTGGTCCACCACTTCATCAGTACTGGAACCCGGGGACCCCCACTGAATCATTATTGGAATCCAGGGACCCCCAATGAGGATGGGGACCCAATTTGTTAATATTATTAAATTGTCTTAGTAGTCACGGATCCACCTAAGGTGGCTTTGCGGTCCTCAGGGGTCCCTGGACCACGGGTTGGGAACCACTGTATTAGAACACTGTAATAATGAGAGCTCCAATGAAAACTTCAGAGTAGCTCAGGGCTTGTAGTGACTTGTATTGACCTTCTGCACGAGCATTTCAATGTCTTTCTGTTTCTCTGTGTTTAATGTAGAAGATTCTGCCCTCAGTGGATAAAATCTCTAATACGATTACATTCCTTCTGTCACATTATTGGCCCTCATGTTCAGCTAGGGTTATAACTCGAACAGCGGGCTATAACAGCAGTATCCTTTGCCAGAGGGCTGTAGTACTATATTAACCATGCAATTACAGCAATTCTTGTATGAAAGTCAGCAGTTGGGCAGGAGGCTTATGTATTGTGTTTCCAAATATGTACAACCATAACATGTATAAAGGTTATCTCACTATGGCTCCCTAGTGGTTGAGAGGGAACATTGAAGCACCTGTGCCAGCTGTTTCTCTACTAATGATAGATCTGTAGTCAAAAGTGGACATGACAAAAGAGCGAAAAAAAATCAAAGTAATAGGAAAAACATTGCAATTGCATAAATTAACTTTCTAATTTTTACATGCAGTTTTCTAGTGTACCCTTAAGCCGGCTGTCGCTTAAGGGTACACTAGCACTTTACAGAGTAACAAAATTGATTCACAAATATTAACATACATAAGCAATAAGCCACTCCTGCATAGGGTAAATACCAGCCAAAGCTGGTAAACAGAGACAGAAAAGGTAACCCACTCAATAGCCATGACATTAGGAAAATAAGAACGGGACAGTGCTTACAGTTAAAACATTCATGCTCAGTCAATTAAATTGTCAGTCTCCAACTAAAAAAAGCATTGGCAAAGTGAATAGTTCTTGACTGTATGAAGTAATGGCTATGGCAATGTTGTTTTTTTAGCCATCAAGGACAGAGGAAGGTAGGTGGGGCAAGCAGACAGACAGAGGAGGAACTCTGAGGGAGGGGAAGTACACAAGGGAGCCAGCTAAAATAGACGCACTTGGGTGAAGTGGTCAAATGCAAAAAAGTAGCACTTAAAGAAATGAGCAGTGGCATGACCCAAGTAATGCATCCCTGCTCCAGACGAACAAACACATGAAGAGGGAGGAAGCCTATGGCAGCTGACTAAAAAGGAGGAAGCAAATGAGGCTGGGGGGAAGCGAACCAGTGGTAGGAAATCTGAAGTTTCTAAGTCCACTGATAGGCAAGAAAAGGTTTCGAAGAAACAGCCGATGCCGTGCCCAGACGAAATCTTAAAATGTTAGTTGATGTCCAAAGCCATTGCTCCCCCATCAGCTGATGGGGTTAGATTGTTATGAAGATTCCTTCAAGAAGCCATGACTGCTGGAATACAAACTGTACAAGGAGCGGGCAAAACGGAAGGGGTAGGTCGGTTAATGTAAAATGCCCTTACAAAAACAATTAAAAGGCTAAAAAAAAATAAGAGGAGCCCAAATCATGGGAGAAACAAACACCTACCCTGAAATAGTCCAAATAATTGTGAAAGGTTTCACACAGAGCCTATTAATCTATATATCAGAAACGAGAAGACACAACCTTGAATTTACCAAACGCACGTGTTAATGGCTTTCTACCAGGGCCACATAATGGCAGAGATGCTTTGGAGTTTAAGAGCCAACTGAAGTCCAGCAACTGACAACCATACAGCCCAGCAGAATTAAAAAAGAAACGATATTTTTTAGGGCTCGTATCCATGCTCACAATGCTCCACACAGGTCTATGATGTAATCCATCACTAAACAAAACTCTAGTTCAGGCCCAGGCGGCCTCTACTCTAGGTTTTACGACTTGCTTCTAAACAACACAAACCCAGCCTCAAACGGTGCCAACGTCACTTTGATTCCAGTCAGCGGGTCCCAAGACTGCATAGGGCTGATAATGCACAACAGGAAAGTACTACTTCCATACTTCTTATTTTTTAAATGTACATTTACTATTTTGCGGCTATAAACGTAGTTTGTTTAGTGTAGGCAAAGGAGGTAGGCCCCCGCCCACAGTGAGCCAGAATGGAGAGAGAGGCGCCATCTCGGTTCCAAGCTATGCGCGCCATATTGGAGGGAGTGAGGCTTCTCGCGCAGAGGGTCTGGCCGCCTCGTGCATGCTGTCTTCGGGTCTCGCTTTCATCCCACATTCCTCACCCGCGCGCGCATTTGTTGGTGCATGCCTAACAGAGAAGGCATTCTGCTTTAGGGAGAGACTGGGCACTCTGCACTCACGTGTGTCCCTGCTCTGGGAAATGCCGCGTTTAGAGGCACAGACAGTGTAGTAGCTCTGTGAGCTGAGCGCCTGTTGCTGAGAGATATGCCCTTTCATCCTTCCAAGCTTGTCAAATGATCCCTGCGTTTAGTCCATCCACGTGTTCTGCCTCTTTACTATCCGAGCGGTAGTTCAGTTGGTGTTGGGCCTGTACACGTGTTTGTTAGTATTATGGTAAGTACTGTTTCTACCATTATTGTCACTGGTTATTGTTGGGCTGCAAAGAGCAGCGCAGTCCGTCACAGATAACGTTTTTACTGGAACAGGAACATCGAAAACCTAGAACTGAGTGTGTGCTGTGTGGTCCGGTTGAAACCAGATTACAGAAAACAGGATATGATGGGGTGTCTGAGGGAGCATATAACTTGGACCATACCATATATGGTTTTTATATTGAATATAATTATACATGGGTACAGTACAAATGTTTGCACTTTAATGCACTGTAGGTTAAGTAATTTAAACAAAATCAAAATATATTGTCAACTGTCATATCGTGATAGCGTTTACATCAGAATTATAGACGCAGCACATTTTTTTTATTTCTGCAGTGTGTTGGAAACAAATACTTTATTTAATATGATTAAAACAAATCATTAAACTAGGTGGTGAAAATGTCCACACACTTGACTTTGCACTGTATAGTTTTATTAGTAAAACGGTATGTCTGTCCAAAAGTAATGGCCATTTCAATTGAAAATGTGTTGTCTGTAATGGCAGTGTGCTACCACACCATGCATATCCCACTCTACTCTACTCTACTCCACACCACTGCATTCTACTCTGCACCACTCCATTCTGCACTACTTCACTCTACGCCACTGCACTCTATGCCACTTCATGCTGCGCCTCTCTACTCTACCTTTTACTGCTCTACTCTGTGCCAAGGCACTCTTCGACACTCTAATGTACACCACTGCACTCTACGCCACTCCAATCTAGGCCACACCAATCTACTCTGCACAACTCCACTCTATGCCACTATACTCTGCAGCACTCAACTATATGCACTCCACTCTACGACACCCTACTCTCAACCACTGCACTCTATGCAATGCACTCTACACAACTGCACTCTCACTGCACTCTACGCCATTGCACTCTGCTCTGCATCACTGCACTCTCCACCACTGAACTCTATGCCACTCTACTCCTCTCTCTGTGCCACTCCATTCTGCGTCACTCCACTCTTAACCACTGAACTCTACGCCACTGCAGTCTTTGCCAATACACTCTACGTCAATGCACTTTACTCTGTAACATCAACTCTGTCCCCTGCACTCTACTCCAGTCCACTGTGCGCCACTCTAATCTACTCTGCACCACTGCACTCTTTGCCACTCCACTCTACACCATTACACTCTGTCACTATTCGCAACTGCACTCTACATTGGCGTACCAAAACTGAAGGGGGGACCCTCACCCCTGGACACTGTCAGTGGCCTCCCCATTTGTGCATAGTGTACTGTGCAGAGGGCCCCCCTGGTGATCAGCCCCCCCCACACTGTGGGGCCTTTGTCAAACCACTGGCACTCTACCATGCACCACTCCACGCCACTTTACTCTACTCTGAAACAGTCTACTCTACTTCACTGCACTGTACGCCACTCTGCACCACTCTACTCCGCACTGCACCACTCCACTCTGCCACTCTGCTCTGTGCCACTGCACTCTATGCCACTCTGCTCTTAACCATTGCACTCTGCACAACTGCACTCTGTCACTGCACTCTATGCCATTGAACTCTACTCTGCATCACTGCACTCTCCACCACTGAACTCTATGCCACTCTACTCTGCACTACTCCACTCTGTGCCACTATACTCCACTCTGCGCTACTATACTCGGTACCACTCTACGCCACTTAACTCTATTCTGCACTTTGACACTGCACTTTGTGCCACTCTATTCCACTGCCCTCTGCATCACACAACTCTACGCCCCTCACTACTCTGTACCACTCTACTCTATGGCACTCTGCTCTGCGCTACTCTGCTCTACTGTGCACCACTTTACGCCACTGCGTTCCACTCTACGCCACTGCGTTCTATGATGCTGCATTGTACGCCACTGAATTCAATGCCACTTCACTCTGCCCCACTATACTCTGCAAAATTCTACGCCAATGTACTCTACATCAGTCTACTCAGCTCTGTCACTCTACATGACTCCACACTACGCCACTCCAATACACGACACTCTGGGCTACTCCTCTCTACAACGTTCTACTCCACTGTTCGCCATTTCATTAAACGATAGGCCACCCCACTCGCCTCTGTGCTACTAACTTTTAGCCCTGCCGAACAGCAGCCATGCTGGTGAACAACATGGCCAAAACACAACGACAAAGCCAATAGCTCTTGCATAGTCGTGACCTTTTGGTTTTGCCAATGCTTGTTGTGTACACTAACACCACCTCTGAAAGAAAGTTATTTGTAAAGTTTTCAGTCATTAAACCGTTCGTCTATATGCTTATTAATACGCTAAGCAATTTTTAAAATCATTGTTTACCTCCCTATCACCAAAAAAACATCTGTTTTTGTGATAGGGGAGGTAAACAATGTCTGTGTGATGTTTTGAAACCTGCTATTATGGGAAGTTCTTCCAGTAAGAGAAAGGCGTCATTTTGATGATGCTGGTGGCACCACACTTTCTGCCTTGATTATTCTTTATGTATGAATGATACAAAAGATGCAGCTTCTATATTTAACAAATCTCCTTCTTTACAGGGTGTACCTCAGCTGCCCTGTGCCAAAGCATTATACAACTATGAGGGCAAGGAGCCCGGTGATCTCAAGTTCAACAAGGGTGACATCATCATCCTGCGCCGCCAAGTGGATGAAAATTGGTACCACGGCGAGATCAACAGTGTCCATGGCTTTTTCCCCACCAACTTTGTCCAGATCATCAAGCCTTTACCTCAGCCCCCACCGCAATGCAAAGCACTTTATGACTTTGAAGTGAAAGACAAGGAAGCCGACAAGGACTGTTTACCGTTTTCAAAGGTAAGAATCAGGTGGTTGTGGGCTCCGTGCCTTTACAGTAATTACACAGGCTAGCATTATCAGAAGACATGTTTGTGAAATATTCAGAAATGTTTTGTGATTTCTGCTGTCCAGGGCATGCTGACCTACATTGTCAGGTTCACTGAGCTCATTGTAGGTGAAAGTCCTGACGATAGCCCCAAAATCAGAATATGGCGTTGTACCTCTGATGGCATCAAACTTTGGCCCAGAACAGTTGAAGCCACTGCACAGCACTTTAACAGTAGGGTGTGTGCTAGTGAAAGGCCACTGGAAATATGCGGGAGGGGGCACCACATTTTGCAGCAGGGTTGACTAAGGTACACAGCAAGAAAAAATTATGCAGCATTATGCGGCACATGTTTTTTTTATAGTATTACTTCATTATTTTCTTCCTGGTAATAGGTTTGGGCAAATATTTCACCTCATTACTGCTAGTTTAGCAACCAAATACAGAAATAATATACTGGAATATTACTGGTTAACCATTGCGAAGGGGCTCCACCTGCTCACAAACACAGGCCGTGTTTTAATAACTTGATCTGTTTGTGCTTGAAACATTTTTTTTATTAAAATTTGCAGATTATGTAGCAGATGATGAATTGTGTGGCAAATTCATAATTATGCCAAAAAAGCTGTGGCTGCAGAATCGTAAAATTCCCGAGGCCATGCGCTAGCGTAATGCTTATTGATGGTGTAACGGAGCACCTGACGTGCGGCGGGCTGTTGGGATTCCTTATGGTGATGCATTGGCATTGTAGCGCTTTTGGAATTCTGGGACAATCATAGAGGCAGGAAGTCCTTTTATAGTACGTGTTGGGTTGAGGAGTTGCCCTTTACTGAGGTTAGCTTTTAACTCTAGTTGGGGGGGGGGGACATTATTGCATTGGTTTTTCTAGGAGTGGATTGCGTGGCATGGAGTGACATTGTTTCACATATTCTTCAACTGTGGTGGACGATCCATCCATGGTGCAGAGTGGTCTAAGCACGATCGATTATGCAGATATGCAGATTATGCAGATCGATGCTTAGAAAAAATAGTGAAGCGTTTCTCTGTTACTGTTGCAAGATACCTGACCTTTTAGTACCAGCATGAGCTGCACGTGCAAGTTGTTTCATGCAATATATAGAAGAAGTGACAAGCAAGCTGCATTTGTGATTATATATTTTTTTAATTTTACAAACACAAAATCAACTTCCTGAAATGATGCAAGAATCAATGTGTACCTTCTGCTCTCTGTATCTTTATTACAACATGATGGCGTATTCTCGCGAGCGTAGGAATCCACTGGTCTAATAGTCTCAAATCCATGCTCTGCCTTAGTCACTTGCACAATTTTTTTCTCGCAGCTCTCTCTAAGCCCTCTCCCTCTGCATCTCACACTTCAAATTCATCGCTAGCTTTTCACTCTCGACTTTTCCATGCACTTTCTTCCAACCCCACTTCACCACTCTCTCTCTCCTGTCAATATTTCGACAAACGTGTACCTCCACACAACATCGCTCTGTGCACTCTGCAGGGAGGCCAGCGATTGCATGGGCATGTATGTAGTCTGGATACGCGTGTGAAGAAGCGACAGGCCCTGTGAGAAGCGTGCAATCCCGATAGCCTCAACTCCCGCTAATTCACACCATTAACTCGCGCAAACACTCCGGCGACTCAGCTCTCAGTGTGCGCAACCAATATGTTGTATGAAAAACAGTTACAGAAACACCACATCTGAGAAAATGAAATACTTGGAAGTACTAGGGAAATATGTCCAACCAACATGAAAAAAGACGTATGAAATGTAAACAGGGCCTGCATACCTGGGTTCATCAGCTCCGTTGTTTATAATTTGTGCCATTTGCCCATTTCGAAAACTTGAAGCACCCCATTTTGTTTCTTTTTCACTGGTGATAAAGTAAGAGTGTATCTGTTTTCTGAATTGTTTACTTTTGTGAAATACTATTGGGAAGTGTTTTCTTTTGCCATTGGCATAGAAACCGAGATTTTAGCTTTCCAAAATATTCTCAATTTAACAACATCTCATGATCACAGAGCAATAATTCCATACAATACAGGTTAACCTTTTCTTTTTTTTTTCTTTTTTTGTAAAACTGCTTTTGCACCATCCAGGAAACTCAATTGCATCAAGTGCACTGTAGTATAATCAATACATGTAAAGCTAAGGAGGCCACGACTGAAGTGCCCAGTAGGTACCAGTTTCCATATATCTTTTTTTCAGAACTAACTCTCACCTTTCAACGATTGCCTTTGACCCTTTGCCTCACACATGCGCTTCTCCTTTGGTCATGTCTTCTTTTCCAAGATCCATCTTATTCCTTACCTCTTCTCCTGTTTCGAGCTATCCTTTTTTGTAAATTGCCCTTGTTACTCATTCCCCCGCCCCTTGGGGACTCTTTCATGCTCTCCCTCTCATTCTGTAACTCTGTCCTCCCTCCCCAGTCGTGCATCTCCTTGCACTGTTATTGCATTTCAATTTTTACCTCTTTTCTCTCACATACCACCTGCCTTGTTAGACATCTGTTCCTCTGTCTCCTGATCTCTTCTCTTTCCCTTCTGCCATTTCTCCTACTCTTCCTTTTCATCTCTTCATTCTATTTTCCTCTCCTGTCAAGAGTTTTCTGCCCAGCCCCCACCTCTCACTAGTGGCAGGGCTGCCATCGGCTCCTTGTAGTTATCTACCAAGCTCCCACGCCTTGCAATCTGCTAGACTGCCGTCGGCTCCTCAATGAAGTCCTCTTCCCCTCACACTAGCCCTAAGGCTAGCATCCTCTCACTAGCCATAGCCTCTACCCAACTTCCACCTCTTGCCAGCCACAAGGCTGTCATTGTCTCCCTAGCCATAGTCTTCGGCCCACCTCTCACTACCCATAAGACTGCCATCATCTTCTCAGCCGTAGTCTTCTGCCCTTCTCCCGCCTCTCACTAGCCATCAGACTGCCTGTGCCACCACCATTCACGGCAGGGTCCACTTTGTGGGATGAGGATAACAAGCAAAACGGGGGCATGGCATGCGCACCTGTCCCCTGGTCCAATGCCTGTGCAGGAGAAGCTTGCCTTTGAGGGACCTCTCAGCTCTGCCACGCTGTCCATTCGTTGCCTCTCCTACTCAACATCTGTATGCACTCCTTCTGTGACTCGTTAACATCAGGAGTGGGATTGCATGAAGAAGCTGCTAATCCTCCGCTTTTGTTTCAAGGCTAGGTGGTACAAGAAGCGAGGATGGACACAAAATGACTTGCCTTTAACATTAGCAAAGTGCAGGTGATGAGCTCTATCCACAAAAACTTACTGAAAAAGATATATTTTTTTAATAAAAAGTGTAGGATTTCCACACTGCCAAACAAATTTCAGTAGGATCACAATTTGGGTTGGTGTTGGACCCCCTCACCATCGATGGAGCGGCAAATAAATAATGTCAACCAAAAACTGTGTCAAAAACTTACTTGCAAGTGGCAAGCCCTGGTGCATGACAATGGTACAGGAACCGATCTGGAGCCAAAGAAGCCTGTGATTGGGCAGTTGAAGATAACTTGTCATACTCCTATTTCCCACCCACTGCAGAGACTACCTTGGCAGCCAGTTAACAATACCATCTTCATTTTTGCATAGTGCTCAGTACCACACGTTGGCCATATCCAAGCATAGTAAATAACCGTTTTTTTCAGTAACAATACTTTTTTTGTTTAGTTGACCCTCTTTGATGCATAAGTGTTTGTGGACTCTGGCCTATTTCACTTTATCAAGGCTGGTCAAGTCCTACCTTCCAGAAAGTCATTTTTTCAGTGTTATAAAGTCTCCTGCTTGTATCTCGCGTTAAGAGGACTACGAGAGGACGCAGATCTTTTATCATAGCGGCCAGTAAGCCTTGGGCTAAACGTGATCGGTACCAGATATTTTGATGATCATGAAGAGATTAAAAACTAATGTATTTATTGACACTGTCCAGTTATGTTACCCACTATCTTTGGTTATGCTCTGAAGCTTGGATACCTTAAGATTCACTGATATACAAAGCATAACTTTTTACTCGCCCTCGTTTAGTTCCAAAGCCACTTTACGCAAGTTTGAAAGATTACCAGCTAGTGTCCCCAACAGTGCTGGTTCTGGCTTTTTGTTGTTTACGAAGGATTAACATAAGGCCCTGCCAGTGTAACTTCAAAAACAGTTTGCAACGTTGTGATTGACATTCATTTTGTTGTTGGTGGAACCTGGGATATCAGACGTGTATCCTGGGATTGCGGAAATGGCAGGAGATTCGGATTAAATGTATTTGTTTTGGTCAAATTCATAAAAAATTGAAACATTAGGCGCACAGTGAAAGCAGCTCTCCCACATCAAGTCTGTTGTTTCCAGTAAAAGGACTGGCAGTCCGCAGGGAGCACGGTGCTGCTGGATAGCATCATAAATCTTTTTATCAGTAAAATGATAAATAATAAATGGCAAAATGTATTTGTTGTGTTCTTCCCGGCTCCTGCATCGGAAGGTCATCGTGCGAGGTCCCTTTCTTGCACAGTACTAAAACCCTGTCCTCGCGGACAGCTTGCGACATCAGCACCACGTAAATGACGTATTCTTCCAAGCCCTCTTTTTTGCATTGTGATATTCTTGTCAGGGGTATCAAATACATGATTCAGGCTCTGTAAACATGATGGAGCCACTTATGGGTTTTAAATATTTAATGGGAAAATTACACAGCAGTTATTCACGGAGACTGTAAGAAACAGACACGACTTGTGTGTGGTGCGTGACAACACTCCGGCCATTTCCGCATTCCCAGGATCCACTTGTCTGATGACCTCATTTTGCTGGAAAGCAGCTGGCATCAACGTCCGCCTCAAAGGTGGCTGTTTGGGGGACACAGAATAAGAGGAAAACACAGCCATGTAATGCTAACACATGGATGGCGTGCAGAGGGCAGCCCCATAGGCTCATACCCGCTAGAATTAAGGCGCGTGCCTTTTTAAAATGGTATGGTACAATATTCACACTTTTTAGTCACAGATCCGAGTGTCCACCAGTAAATCTCTTGACAAACGATGCATATGTGAGTCTTTTCAACGATTGATGCAGAATCCTTGCTATTCAAACAGCTCACAGGCCTCTGGAACGACCCCACCCCAAAAATGTACCCCCTACAAAGAGACTGCCTGTTAAGGCATGCCCACCTTCCTGTATTTACCTACATCGTTGAAACAGAACATAATGGTCAAAATAGATTCGTAAAGAACAGACAAGTTGCTTAAATTGAAACATCTCTCTCCTATCTGTCTTGGGAAGTTTTGTGTAGCTTTAACACCCACTAGAAGAAAGCCTCCAACCCCTAAACACTGGCACTTGTGCCAACACTTATATACCTGGGACTTGACAACAGAGTGAATTCATCTCAGCCTCTGGTGATTGTCCGAGGCCATACACCAGTCCACCAGTTTTCACCCACTGTGCCTCTCTAGACAGAGACCTGGCTGGGATTGAACCATACAGACAATAACGCTAGAAACTGAACACCCTTTGGGTGTTTTGAAACTGTATATTTTAATAAAGCAAACAATCACACTTCTGCAAATGTGTACCAAATACAGTACTAGAAAGTTGACACAAGCATCAAATGAGTCAAAACCTAGCCTTAAACGTACTTGGAATAAAGACCTTTACAGCCCTAAAATCTGAAACATTGTTGGTAGACTAGCTTGACCCGAAAACACCACCAACCCCATCCTGGATCGATCATTTAGGTCATTTAGTAGTATGTGGTTCCTCCTGAACCAAGAACACAAGCAAAGGAGGCTGATCAGGTCTGTCAAAAAGGGATGGCAGCCTGGGCCCCCATTCTTCTGTTACAACATGTTTTAAAAAAATAAATCAGAAGGCCTTTCCTGTCCCTACTTGATAGGGCTAACGGTGCACCTGTACAGGGTGGCTCTAACTACTGTGTTCTCTTTCCCCAGAGATAAAGTCTTCTTAATTACAAGCTGCGCCTCGACTCGACCACCCCGGACGTCGCCTTCTTCACGGAGACATGGATCACCCCCACCTCTGCCCCGGACATCGCCACGGCCATCCTGGACAACTACAAAATCATCCACAAGGACAGAGGCAACCGGCCTGGAGGAGGCATTGCTATAGTCTACAAGAAGACCTTCCACCTGACAACCACCAACGAGTCAGTCTCAGACAACCCATAAACACCTACCCTTCTAGATTCAGACCAACCCCAACTCCTCCCACCATGGCACACTCATCTACTGCCCGCCCGGATCCCGACACTAATTCTGCAAAGACATCGCTGACCTCGTTGCCCCCCAAGCGCTCACCTTCTCAGACTACATCCTACGTGGCAACCTTAACTTCCACCTTGATATCCACGATAACCCCAATACCACAAGCCTCCTGGACCACCTCACAACACTCGCCCCAAACAATTTGTCAACGTTCCCACCCACAGAGCATGACACATTCTCAACCCGTCTTCTCAGCAGGGAACAACATCACCATCTTTCACACCACTGAACACCATTGGACCAACCACTGCTGCTTTACCTTCACAAAGAACACTGCACACCACAATGCCCCCCCATCCTCTTGGCAGACGCTGGGGCAAAATTACAGAAACACAGTCCACCAACGCTCTCAACCACTCCCCTATCACAGCATGCAAGAATGCAGTCACCATGCACCACCAGAACATCAGAGCCACCAAAAAAGCTGCCATTCAAAAACGCCTCAGCGCTCACAACAACAAAGAGCTCTTCGCCATCATCAGAGTTCACGAACCCTGGGACAGACACCGTATTCCACCCTCTCTTCCAAGACCTCTGCAAAAACCTTGCCACCTTTTTTCACCAAAAAATCCAGGACATTTACGAAGGCTTGAGGAACCCAGCACCACACCAGATCCTGAACGCCTGGATCCCCATTACCAAAGAGGATACCAAAAGACTCATGAACTTCATCCACTGGGGAGCACCCTTGGATCCTTGCCCTCGTCATATCTTCAACCTGGGCAGTGCCACCATAGCACCTGAGCTCTACTGAACTGTCAACTATTCCTTCATACCGCCACCTTCCCATCAGAGTGGAAACATGCTGAGATCAACTCACTGCTCAAGAAGCCCACTCCGACCCGAGGGAGCTGAAAAGCTACAGGCCCATCTCTCTGCTCCCTTTCCCACCCAAAGTAATGGAAAAGGCCGTCAACCAGCAACTCACTGAATTCCTCGAGACACACCAAATCCTAGACCCATCCCAATCCAGATTTAGAAGCAACAACAGCACTAAAAAAGCACTCCTTGTAGCCACCAACGACATATGCATCATACTAGACCACAGAGACAGTGCCGCACTCATCCTCCTCGACCTCTCTGCTGCGTTTGACACCATCTCCCACTTCATCCCCTGCGCCAGACCACACGATGCTGGCATCCAAGATAAAGCGCTGGATTGGATCAGGTCCTTTCTCACTGGAAGAATCGGAAGAACACAGAGTGTCAGACTTCCGCCGTTCACGTCAGAACCCAAAGACACATGCTGCGGAGTGCCCCAAGGCCCAACACTCAGCCCGACCCTTTTCAGTATCTACACGGACCCGCTAGCCAAGATCATCCTGTCCGATGACTTTGCAAAGGCCAAGAGAAATTTTCACAACTTGATGAGAGCAGTCGCCAACTGGACGGAAGCCAGCGGCCTCAAACTCAACTCATACCAGACAGAGATCCTCGTAATCGGCTCCACCCCTTCTGCCTGGAATGACTTCTGGTAGCCCACCGCACTAGCAAACACCCCCGCTCCCATGTACCACGCATGCAATCTGGGCATCATCCTGGACTCCTCCCTATCCATGACCCACCAAGTAAACAGCTTCTCTTTGTCAGGCTTCCACACCCTCCGACTCCTGAGAAAGATTTACAAGTGGATCTCCTCAGACACGAGGAAGACAGTCACCCACACAGTCATCACTAGCAAACTGGACTACAGCAACGCACTCTATGCCAGCATCACCAAGAAACTACAATCAAGAATACAAAGAATCCAGAATGCAGGAGCCAGACTCATTCGGGACATCCCCAGACACAGCCACATTTCGCCCCACCTCAGAGACCCACAGTGGCTCCCAGTCAACAAGCGTATCACAAACAAACTCCTGATCCACACCTACAAGGCACTACACAACATTGGACCGGCATACCTCAACCACTGCCTCGCCCTCTACATACCCAACAGACATCTCCGTTCTTCCCAGCTCGCCCTTGCAGCCGTTCCCAAGATCTGAAAAAGCACAGCAGGAGGAAGATCCTTCTACCTCGCAGCCTGGACATGGAACACACTACTTCTCAAGTTCAGGCAGACTGTATCGCTGAAGCAGTTCAGGAAGGACCTCAAGACTTGGCTCTTCGATTGAGCAGCACACCCACAAACAGCACATTGAGATGGGTGATTAGCCACAATTTAAAAATCACTGATTGTCTGATTGATCGATTGCTCCTTGGTTCCTATACTAAAGAGAGGCTCCACAAAAGGTTTAGCCCCTGGCACCAAAAAAAATACTGACATGCCTGAGGCTGATGAAATCAGTCACTAATTTACGAGAGGCATCAGAAGTGCCATTATATACCCCTTGACCACCAGTGACGTCATGGTTTTGACCCTACTCCCTAGTCTCACAATTGTCTCCTATGCTTTGCTAAAGGACTTGGGGAAAAGCACGAAGTGGAAACTACAGACAGTACATTTCTAGAAAATCATTTACATTGTTTTTTGTTCTCGCTTTTGCTTTTATGATCCCCGAGACTAGAGGAAGAAAAGGCAGTGCCATGGGTATGAAAGGGCTTCAGCTACTCTTGGCAACACTTAATTGACCTAGATTAAGAGGTTGGAGAGGTTCCCCACAGCTTTTGAGTGGCTACCTAAGCTGATGAACCCCTGTGTATAGAGCCACATATCCCTTCTTGGCGGGATCTTATGGTACAAGCAGGTAGAGCTAAGAAAGGACAGTGGGAGAAGATCCCTCTCCTCCCAGCCTCTGTTCAGGGCTCAGTGGAGATTGAGATGGCAACAATTAACTGTACACAGAGCATGTGGTGAGTCCATGTTGACGGAGGTTCACCTGAAGGGTTGGGATAGTGTTGCCTCTATGTACCTGCCCAATATCACACCTTGTATTGAGCGAGTTCACATTTCACCAACGGGTTGCTGTTGGGTGTGGCGACCTCTTTCTCTAAGGCTGTGAGATGTGAAAATGTTCATTTTCT
The DNA here is from genome assembly GCF_031143425.1 of Pleurodeles waltl. Lineage (NCBI taxonomy): Eukaryota > Metazoa > Chordata > Amphibia > Caudata > Salamandridae > Pleurodeles > Pleurodeles waltl. The sequence goes on along the minus strand of NC_090437.1, from coordinate 797,619,668 downwards.
TTTTTAAAGCGTGTCAAGTCTGTGTTTCAGGAAACGACAGTCAAGTGTGTGTTTATGGAAACTACCAGTGGCTTATAAGGGCCTAAAACAACTCTGGCCTGTTTCGGCCTAGTTGGACCTACTCTGTGAGGTGTCTGCGTTGTATTGCAGCATCCTCTCCGCAGGTGCATGTGCACTACGAGTCTGTGGCCATTATTCGTGCTTCAAAGACTTTATAGTTTGGCACATCGCCTGCTTTGTTTGGCATATTTCGTTTACTGGAGTGACTTTTATTGTGATGCTGAAAGGAATTGTGATATGACGACATCCGAAGAGCACTGTTTTAATATACATTTTCTGTGTGCCAGATTCGGAGTTGGATTAGCTTTATGTACACAGGGAAGCTTGGCCTTCCTCTGCCTCCGGCTAAGAGGCGTACAGAGACACGCAGCAGGGAGACTGTCATGGGAACATTAGGAATATGGACAAACATCGTTTTCTAGGGTGGCTATTTTTAGCTGAGGCTCGAAGCGTTTTCCTTCCCAGTTGTCTCTTGTTCTGCATCTTAACTTGATTGGCGTGCCTGAGTGCACAGCGAATGGTGCGAGATGTAACTTGCCTAGCTCCCGAGCCTTCCTGTTGGCCCCAGGGGTTCCTATTGGCTACAGGTAACGGAGTCGGTGTCTGAAACTGCAACCGTGGGAGGTAATGCCGTCTAAAATTTGGCTCCCGCTTATTGATTGCCTCATAATGACCCCTCGAGGCAGGAGTAGTTCTGACGATGCTTCTTCCCGCCCAGGACAGACTCTTCATGACGGGGAAGAAAGAAGGGTCTCGCTCAGTCACTCACCAGTGCCATCGATCAGTGCAGTCACTGCCCCTTCCTCGACCACTAATGGCATACACACTTCTGATGTCACTTCCTCTTCCAGAGCAAAACAAGGCTGGTACAGAGGACTCGAACACAGTAGTAAAGAAACCACGACACTCTATCAAAAACATTATGTAGAACGGGGAAAAAATATTTATTACTGCTCCTTATGTTTGGGGTGGGGGAGGTTGGTGTGTCTTTGCATGTCTGTGTGTTTCAGAGAGAGTTATCAAGGTTCTCTGGCCACTTAGGCAAGTTTATGCCTCAAAGGCACTAACTACCGGCGTTGACCAACATATCAGTGTTTCTTGGACCCATGGCAGTAATTGGCATATGGGAGATAAATGAGAATATAGGATTCATAAATTGACCAGCATCTGGAGCCGTATATCTGGGTCGTTATGGTCTTTTACGTACGCTGTGTTAGCGAACAGATGTGCCGGTAGTCCATGATTTTTTGTTTTGCAATTTGGTTGGATGAGGGTGGTCCTGGTTTTATTTTCCCTTGTCTCTCCTTTTTTTGTTAAGTGGACTGTATACGGCACAATCGTAGTGATTTCCAGATGAGTGATATGTTGCATCAGTTGTTGCTTGATGAGCCATATTTGGGAATATGGCATTGGCATTTCAAATGTGACATAATCTGTGCATGGGCACACACCATTGACTGGCATACTGGGGATCCTTGGTACATGGCCCGGATTGGTTGGTGACTCGCCATAGTTGAGCACATGATGGATTAACATGTATGGGACAAATAAACATGCCATTCCACAGGAATATGATTGGGCTATACCAAGAGAAATTGACTGTCTTTTCTTGAACTACTTGGACACATCACTGACTGATGTACGTTGTGACAGTTAAAGAACGTGAATTGGATTCTTTGCATCTGTAAGAATTATATTTGGGGACAAAGTGAGTGTATTCAGTTAAAATGGCAAGCTTAAATGTAACAAGTGTTGGCAATGCCAGTAGGCCTGGCTTTAAAGGACTGCTGTATGGTAATGTGAAGCAGTACAAGTAAATCGCATGGGAGTAGATATTGAATTTGTGTGGAAGCAAAGAACTTTATAATAATATTGATGTAGGTTAACAGATCAGGTGATAGTTAAACTGTCAAGCCACACCTAAAAATGCATGTAGATGAATGACTACCCTCCTCCCTTCTGCTGCTAGAGGAAAAGAACATTTTAATAGCATTCAAATGTCATATGCATGCCCGGAAAGTTCAAACTTAGGTAGCTGGATAAATAAATAAAATGATCACAGCTGTGTGGCGGGCAAACTTTTTTTTTTTTTTTTGTGGAAGCACACAAGTTCTGCCCAATCATCCATGTACTTTTGGCTCCCAACATGTGGGTGGAGTCAAAGCCTCTATCCAGTGATGTACACATATTTGTCTGGCGACAGCTGCGCTGTCAAGCCAGACCATAATAAGTGAGAAGTTTTAGGAAAGAAGAAAGCTAATTTGTGGGGACAAAATGACCTGTGTTTTAGGGTTCACAGCTGTTTCCTGGCAGTTAAGTTATTAGAAAAATGTATTCAAAACATCTTTAACCACAACTTTGTACTAGTTAGCCACAGCATGAGTTTTCAGTTGGGATTGTGGATTCTTAGACACTAGGGCTGGTCAGCACCGATCTCGGTGCTTTCGATGCAGGGCATAATCTAGTCATCTGCTGAAATTAAAGACTTCCAGACAGTGTCCATCAAATGATCGCCACATCCTGTCAGCCATTTTGAAAGTAAGTAGGGGGGCAGCATCGACGGCAGTGTGCTGATCATTGCCTCTAACTGTGCCTATAGTTTACATTATGATTTTAAAATCAGCATTTAGCCCAAGGGAAGTGCATCTAGTGGCTGCTGTTCCCTGGCGCAGCCTTTTCTCCCTCATTTTGTTTTCCAGTGTCTGTGAGGACATGTCCCCTTTCAGTCTGCTATTATCAGCGGCTGCACCTGTTTCTTTTTTCACTGATCCTAATACCCACATTTGACTTGTCAGCATGCATAATGATACCGCCGTCCTGCAAGAGGCTGTGCGTGCGCCGCGTCGCCCCGCCATCTGGGTATAATGACGATTTACATCTTTCTGGAAATAATTCTCTGGTGTTCACTGACACATTTTAAGCTGTCAGAGGTGCTACTATATTCTTGCAATTTATTGGCCCGTAGAATTCTTGATATGCATCTGTGAATCTGTGGCGCTAGAGGTAAAGTTAATTCCTTTCTTAGTGTTTTTTTCTACAACAGCTTAGCGGTGAAGCTATATGTAAGGCTCAGTTCTTCCTGTACTCCAAGTGCGTTGTGAGGCAATTATAACGCTACCCAATCACATATGTTTTATTATCTTGTTTGTAGTGACCTAGGGGTCCCAGTTATACTAGCATTGGGGAATGATGTTCTTTGAAAGTGCAATGCAGTAATATGTGGCCAAAAGGCCAGCCAGTGAAGAGATTGATCCAGACTTACTCCAGGAAGGTTTGGGGAAAGAGTTGGATATTCTTCCTCCAGACAGCATATTGAAAAAGATGGGCTCAAATACTGCATTTTAAAGCACGTTTCACAAAAATTAGCCGAAAAATCTTAGGCTCTCAAAGGTGTCTCATTGAATAATACGGTATTTTCAAGGAAAAGCCTGAGCTTCTTCAGGAGCTGACCCACTTAAAAAAAAAAGAAATTGAATGAATGAATAAAGAATGCTTATATAGTGCACAGCTACTCATAGGGTGTACGGTGCTCCAGGTAGGATCTGGGGATAGGGTGGGGAAACTCAAATCTGGTCACTTCTGCTTAAACCAAAAAGTCTTCAGCCCCTTTCTAAATCTCACCCTAGAATTAATCAGTCTAAGGTGCGTGGGCAAAAGATTCCAAGCTCTGGCAACCAGGACTGAGAAGGAGTGTCCAACCAGGAGATGTACCATGGCCAAGTGATAGCACCTCTATCTTATCTAGGTTACTTTGAAGTTTATTAACTTTCAACTAGCCCAGCACCACCACCATGCAGCCTGAAAAAGCTTATTTTGCCTCCTCAGTAACCATCATACTTGAACAAAAATTGTGTGTCATCCGTGTATGACATGACTCTGATATTACAGGATCCCACCACTGCAGCCAGTAGGGGGGGGGGGGGGGGCGGGGCTATAGATATTGAAAAGCTGTGAAAGTCACCCCAGATGTTTTAGCCTGACCAGCAAGATGTCATGGTTGACCGTATCAAATGCAGCTGACAAATCCAACAGCACCAGGGCAATATTAAGGCCAGAGTCCAGACTGAATCTAATGGACTTGGAGATTTCAAGTAAGGCTGTCTCGACAGCGGTAAGCTGTGAATTAACCAATCTTTCCAGGACCTTAGCCGCTGCTGGCAATAGCGAAACAGGTCTAAAATTTGACAGTGACTCCGGGTCCGCATTAGCCTTTTTAAGAAGAGGAATGACATTGCCCGTTTCCATTCCTTCTGTAAAATACCTTCCTGGATAGAGGCCTCAAATATCAGATGATAAACTGGGACGATGATATCAGCAACAGATTTCAGGATATGATGGGGAATATGGTCCGAGGGTGCACCCGAATTACATTGGGTGGGAGAAGGCAGACCACCTCAGCTACATAGGACACCAAAAAAGTAGACAACTTGGGACTTCCAGGCTTATAACATCCCCCCCAGATCACTTGGGTGACCAGGGGGGCGATACACAAGTGCCCCAGAAAACGAACATTGACCATTAATCAGAAAGTTGAAGCCTAACGCTTCTGCTCCGTGCACTTCCTTTAATTTAAAAACAGTGCATTTAAATGTCTTCTTGAAAATAATAGAATCCCCTCCCGTCCTTTTTTGCCAGTCGGATCAAAATGTACATATGAATATGCCTCAGAGAGGGCTAAATGTTAGTCTGCCGAAGAGGTTTCATTCAGCCATGTTTCTGTTAATAAGAGCAAATCCGTGCTCTCATCTCTTAATAAATCAAAAAATCCAAAGTGTGTTTATGCAGGGCGTGCACATTTACTAAAATTACTTTGACATGCTCACTGGCTTAGACACCCCATGTTTCTCTCCCACAGTGAAACCCAAAGGAGGAAGACTGCCTTACATTTGAAACAAGAACTAGGGCCCATTGTGTCCAATAAAAATACCTTTTAAATCAGTAGCTGAGTAAAACATTCTCATGTTGTCCTAGTGCCCCAAACTGCCATAGTTGCTGACCCTGACCGAGATGCGGGAGGGCGCAGACGGGCTTGCCTTTGGCGTGCACGTGCAGCAGCCATGGTTATATGCCCAAAGCGAATCTACCAAGCACAGTTGAAGTGCGCGCACTAGAACGCGCACCCGTCAAAATGGCCGATGTTATGGCCCCACAGGTCCTGCCCAACTGGAACTTCCTAATATGGCAGAAAATATTTCCGAAACCCTATGCTCCCTGAGTACACCTACGGGCCACATTAGGAAAAAAAACGGATAGGCCCCTAAATCCTTGAATTGGTACTGAAAAGTACTACGAGGCACCAAAAAGACCTACTTATAGCCACACACCATTTCTTAAATTCTGGAAAATTAAAAATACATTTAGAAACACAGAATAAGCAACAAATTGCCATAGACTTACCCTTTGTCTCAAGAATTACCTCCAGTACAACAGTGCCAGTATGTTGTCATGCGTGCCCCTACCCACATATATAATATCGGTGGCACCATAAATACTGCAAGGATTCACTCCATTATGTCAGGAGCCAGCAGTACCCTGGTGCGCATAACTTAGGCAGGGGAGCCCTCGCACATACTCACAGCCTCGCATATTCCCACTCTCGCGCACACACAACTCATTCTATCATATTTACATTGTGTCACTTTTATACACACTCGCACACATCTTCCGACACACACTCTCATAGAACGTCACTCACACTCCCATTTTTCCAATCCGTTTCAGCTGTGCTACTGCGGCCCCTGCCTTACCTGCTAGTAACGTTCTGTAAAATCATTTTCAAATTTTAAAACCACCCTCGTTGTCCGAGCTCTTTTATGTGGGCGGGAATTAAATGGTGTGTTTCCATAAAATAGAGCAACTGTTTTTTTTTTTTTTTTTTACCTGTAGCCAGTGCTTGAAATGGAAAAAATAAAGTGCAGGTACTCTGTGCTAGAGTACCTGCTTGTTTCTGAGAAGTGCCGGTACTCCCCAATTAAAAGTATTACGTTTTTCTTGAGATGTGCCGGTACTCTCCCGCTCAAAATAGAAAAGTGCCGGTACTCAGTACCGGACAGTACCGGCCCATTTAAAGCACTGCCTGTAGCTCGTAGGACATGCATGTGCGCCACAATCCAAACAGTAGCCTCTACCTGGTAATACAGATGCAAAGACGAAAAGACACACGTGGGGATTGACGCCTACAGAGGTAGAGGTGAAAGCGAGGCTCGGCTGACGTGGCAGTGATGGCGTCGGGCGTCTAGAAGGCGAAGCCAGGTAGCAGGGCCGAGATATGGATGCTGCAGATCGAACACACAGCAGTGCCCGGGGCTGGGCGCGGTGGACGTGATGCTGCGCTGAGAAAGCCTCCGTTTGAAGACTTTTATGTTTCTGAGAAAGCAGATGAGGAAGAGCCATATTTGGAATTTCCACTTTCATGTTGAATGAACACATTAAATGTGAAGAGGCAGAGACTGTGAAGGCAAGGGGGCATTTGGTATCGCAATTTAAGGCATCTTCTCCTAATCCAAGAGAACAAAGGGAGAAACGTTTAATTCTTCATGCTGTCCCAGTCGCGCATGCGCCCTCTGTTTTTGAGGGTCATCGGAAACGTCCCTAGTACTTTGTTCTTTGCTAGCTTGGCATGCGCTCAGTCTAGGCGCAATGGTCTTCAAACTTTTTTATGCCGCGCCCCACCCCAGTTGAAAAATAAAAATCAGTCGGGCCCCCCTCAGAATTTTTCACAATTATTTTAGAAAGATGGCAATGTTTAAATAGGTCTATACCTATTTAAACATTGCAGTTAAGTACTGTTACCTTTTTAAAACTGCAATAACATGTTTCTGCTTAAAACAAAGGCATGTTATCTGTATAATATTTCTTTTGGCCAGAGTTTGGCGCCCCCCCTGGGATCACTTGAGGCCCCCCCAGTTTGAAGACTTCTGGTCTAGGGTGACGAGATTTTGAGGAGCAAAAACCGGGACACGACAGACATAAAAGAAGGACTAGCGACTTTATACTCACTTTTATATCTGGCATGTCCCGTTTTTTCGCGTAGCTTTGTGAATGTGTGCCTATACATGTTTGCTTACATATATATATAGACACACACACACGCACACATTTACAAAACTATACATATAAAATTAGTTATGGATTGACCTCCCACCTTGAACCCCCAACCCGCCCCCCACCAACCTCTCTCTGCTCCCCACTCGTGTCTCGGCTGGGAGCAGACAGGGGACTGTGTTGCCTGACAGTAACAGTTAAATTACTTTATGTGATATTTTGTAGGCGTCTTTAACGTATCCTTCCCTAGATAATCTGACCTTTGTCCCAAAAAAACGGGACATTTATGTAATGATTTGACCTTTGTGGCAAAACCGGGACATTTGTTTAAAATTAAGAGAAGAGTCGGGACACCGGGACAGTCCTCTAAAAACCGGGACTGTCCGGGGAAATCCGGGACGTCTGGTCACCCTAGCTCAGTCTGTTTTGAGGCCTGAGCATTTCAGAGCTAGAGAGTTCCCCCTTACTCTATTTGTGGGCAGAAGACTGTCATATCATAGCTGTGAAGGAAGCTCAGTAGCTAGTGAATCCACGGCAGGCTTCTGTGTTTGACCTCACGGTGGCAGGTTCGAAGTCAGTGGGTGCGCTCAACCTTTCATCATGATGAGGTAGGTAATATGAGTAACAACGAGTTAGTTAATGCTACTTACCCGTTATCTGCCACTAGAGCATATGGCGTAGAGTGTAATACAAGCCGAGGTGACCGGGCCAATTTTAGGGCCTTCTTTTAATGGCTTGGAAATTATAAAGCTATTTGCGACCGTTTAACATTGAGAAGCTGTTGAAAAAAGGTCGATTGTCAAGTGGAATGGTTAAAATTATATGTAAACCTCACCTGACCACGTAGATAAGCCATTATTAAATATATTGCTTGATTTATCTTCTAGAGTAAAAGGTACACGTGTACATGTTTACTAGTTTCCATTGCTACTGTTACTGGAAATATACATTGTGTTTTTAGAAAATGATGTGGCATCTTACCCTGTCAGATAATGTATCATGGAAGAAAATACGAACCCTTGGTACTGAAACAGGGACTGTTTTTCCAGTATCTCCCAAGAGGACAGAATATGAATCTAAATGGGACAAGATGTTACAGCTGGCACCTCACATGCCGACTCCTCTTGCCACGTTCCATGTGCAAAGGTTAAAACGCACAAAAAGTAAAATCATCCCTTTAATAAGGTTCATTTTAAGCTGCTCCATAACTTCTGAATGGAAAAGGTGGCCATTGACCCGTGTAGTATAACAAGCATTGGCAAAACCAATTAGCTATCTCCTATCTAATGGCTTTATCAATGTTTTTTTCTTAACATTCTTATACAGTGGTGCATGGCTGAAAGTAAAAAAAAAAGTGCTATGGCGCAGACAACACATTGTGTCATAACATTTAAAAAAATTAAAAAAACTTTCAACCATGATGCATAGTAGCTGGGCTGTTGTACAACATGGCTAAAAAACACATTGATAATGTAAAACTAAATGTAAAAAGCTCTTGCATATGTGAGGTAAGCAGCAAAGGGGACACGCAAGTGACAGGGGGAGCATGGGGCAAGCAAAATCTATAGGAAAGCAAAAAATTGAAAGGGAGAGAGGAAGCAACAACGAATGAGCAAGCAATGAGGAGGGCAAGCAATGAGGAGGGCAAGCAAGATTGGGAATGCAATGATGCCGAAGGGGAAAAAAAGAGCAACAAAACAATAACAGGGTAAGAAGAAAAGCAAATCCCTGCATGAGCGAAGAAGGACACTAATCAAAAAGAAGCAATGGTGCAGTACTTGGTCCATGCTCCACGGAAGGGAGAAACATAGGAAGAGGAAGTGAAACTGATACACACTGGCCAATCAGGGGTCAGCAAATATGAGTGACAATGAAGCCAACAAGTTGTAAACAAAAAGTGGGCTCCAAGCCCCCTTTCAGTTAAACAAAAAAAAAAGTCTCAAACAGCACACGCGCTCTCTCAGGTGAGACCTAAAGTTAAATGGCATTTAACATAGCCTGTCAAGAGAAAACAAAAACTCCTGTTGGCAGGAGAACACAATCTCCCTTACAGTGCTAATTTCTCAGTGGGGTCAGCAGCTAAGGCAGGGTATGGACCATAACACTTCTCCTTCTGGTGAAGAGATTCAACAGGTGTGTTAGAGGAGCGGTAGCTGCAGTATCCTGGTTGAACCAGGATCTTGTCTCCTCCTCCTAATTGGGCTTTCAGAATCACTTTTTTTGAATTAGCTAGGAATGTTACAGAGTGTAGTGCAATATTTTGACTTCCTGGGAATTTGACATTCCAACTTCCATCGTCAAGAAAGAGCAAAAAGCTTTCCTCTGAATATGGATTCAGCCTTTTGCAGTGGGAAGGATCTGGGAGATGTTTTTGTGTACCAGATATGGCAGCATCGTAGTATAAGGGCTAGTGCTGCAGTCAACACACTCCAAGGACTGATCATTTATTAGCTTGTGAAAGTTCACAGCCACCTTAGATGTGTCGTAGGGCCTTTCAGGTCAGCAATATAGGAAGTGCCTCAGAACTGCCACTCTTAAGTATTCAGAAACTAGCATTGGCAAAGCCAGCAGGTATGGTATGGTAGCCAGCCTTTTGGCTTTGTCAGTGCTTGGTTTGTTTGGTCATGGTTTTTATAAAATGCTGGGCCCTCAATGGTATTAGAAAAAAAAAAAACGTTGGTTAAAAGTGAAAATATTGTTTTGGTGTCAAAATCACACTTTGCTATAGTATAAAGCCAGTAGTTCCTGGTACAGAAGGAAACATCTTTGTGTGTGACTTGCTTCTTGTGAAAGAGTAGAATACTAACACTCAGAGTGAAGTTAGCCTAAGGTTGAAGTGGGCTGACCCATTGCCCCATGCTCTATGCTATAATGGGTGAAAGAAAAATGGGAATGACACAGCAAAAGACCAATGGATAAAGAAGGCTGGCTGAAAGCCCCCATACAACAAATACATCTGTCTGTCAATTTTTAATAAAATCAAAAGGTCATGGCTAAGTGCAGCATCAACAGAACGACCAGGTGTTAGTGTATAAAAAACATTTTCAGACTTTCAAGGAGCCCACCACAGATAAAAATACCGGTTCTCCACCCAAGACACCCTTTCCTTCCATCAGGGGCAGCATGCGAGCAGACTAATAGTGGCAACGGCCTACAAGAGAGCAAACAAACCGACGTCGGTAGGTCCTCTCTGGAAAGGAAAGTAAGAGGGTGGACATGGTGTGGAGAAAGATCTAGAGGTCGGCAGCAGCACAGTGGTGTGTAGCGAACTCTAACGCCCTGCTTACCAGTACACCCATCAACAGTCGGACAAAATGTAATAACTCATGGAATTACCTACCAGAAGAGTTCAACAAGAGGGCAAACCGTGTTCTGCAGAAGGGCAAGTCAATTGCTAACACTGGCTTCTATTTTGCATTAGACGCAGCAGACACTGCCAGTAAGCAACTATGCACCTCTACGACCCTGCGCAGACATACGTGACTTTGAATCTTTTGATTCAAACAGCAGGTACAACCACAGGTATAAACATGGCTTTCATGGGTAACAGACTCTTTGGAGAAATAGTTGAAGTGCTACAGTGCATGAAGAAGGATAGTGAGACTGCCAAGGCCATGGAGGCCTTGTAATACAAAGAGACACTTCGAGGAGCATAACACAAAGGAAGAGGGCACATGCAAGGGGAGGCTTGAGCCAAACATCACACATGCAGCCTTCAAAGTACTGCTGCAGCAATACCACCGCTGTGGGAGTGCAGCTGAACCTCAAGGCAGCCTTTTCATAGATGAGGAAGAGGTGGCACCCCTGTTAGGGGTAGGTCAAAACCACACAAGCAAGTGACCCTGCAGGGAGCACCTTCCTACACTAGTTACCAGAAGGGGAAGGATCAGAGTTCAAGGAGGAATAAGGAAAGATCATCTCTGAGAAATGGATACTTAATATAAGATACAGTTATTGCATAGAATTCATAAAAACTCCTTGCAATATACCACAAAAAAGAATTAAAGACGGATTTATAATACTACCTACAACAGGAGGTAAAGGACCTGTCAAGCAAAGTGGCTATTGAACGTGTGTCACTAAGAGAAATATACCAAGAAGTTTACTCCAGTCACTTCCTGGTGCCAAGGCCAGGCTCCACACTAAGACCATTACCGGATCTAAGGGCATTCAACAGATCAACACAAAAGTTCTAGATGACAACCATGCAAGAGGTCATCCTGCTTATGGAGAAGGGAGACTATATGGCATTCATAGCTCTCAAAGACTTGTACCTATACATACCAGTGAGCAGATTACACAGAAAGGTCCTCCGATTAGTGGTGCACAAGACACCCTACAAATTCAAGGTATTACTGTTAGGAATAGAATCGGCACCTCGAGTACAGAGTTAGCAGCACATCTCATACAGTAAGGAATACATGTGTACTTATATCTGGACAACTGGCCAGTGAAGGCAAAACGTTCAGTCAATGCAAAAACAACATAAGCAAGGCCATGAGCACATTGCACAACCCTACATTTTCCATAAACTCAAAAAATCATCAACTACACTAGAAAGGCTGAAGACTTTTCTGGGAGTAACCCTAAACTCACAGACGTCAATGGCCTTCCCAGTGAACTAGAGAGTCAAAATAATGAGAAAGTAAAGTCACCTCTACCAGAAGGGTCAAAGCCGGACAGTGAGTACAATGGGGAAGCTAATGGGCATTCTGGCCTCATGCATCCCCCTAATACCACATGCAAGACAAAGTATGAGACCACTGTCGAAATGGCTGAAACAGCAATGATCTCGAGCAACTGGGAGTTGGGACAATCTAGTGGATTTTACAGACAAGGTTCAGAAAGAGATAAAACCTTGGAACCTAAAGAACATCATGGTGCGCAAGTCATTCAAGCCACCAACTCCCTCAATTGCCATCACTGCATGGCAAACTTTTTCCATTGTTTTCACTCCCTCCCCAGCCACCTCTCTCCCACTCCATGGGAGCTGCTGCAATTGGCTTTGCCATTGGATTGCTCTTACAATATCCCTGCATTGGCAAAGCCAATAGTGGAAATCCCTCCCTGTCAACCTACACCTGACCCAGGACCTCCTGACCTTCAGGAAACGCCTCAAGACCTGGCTATTTGAGCAGTAGCACGCACAAGAGCACCTTGAGACCCTATCGGGTAAGTAGCGCGCTTAACAAATAATTGATTGATTGATTGATTGCTATGCCTAAAGTATAGAAAATATTGTTATATATACTTTCAACATTGTTTCTGTGTTGTGAACACAATGTGACCTTGCAACACAGCAGTTATCTAAACAATATAGAAAGAGCTTTACTTTTATACCTTCTATACTGTTAAGAATGCCTCCACGTTGCATCACGCAACACAATTACATTTGTTATCCTGTTGCTTGACGCAACATGGCAGCCATCTTAAAGTATAGAGGCAAATGTTTTCTATACTTCTAAAATGGTGAGTTACTGCTGTTGGCTTTGCCAGTATTACCACCTTCTAAAAACATCAGCATTGGTAAATCAATGGCACAAATTATTGGCAAAGGCAGTCTTATTGGCTTTGCAATTGCTAGATGAATATTTAGGTCTGTGAAAACGATTGATACTTGTGTGGAAGTTACAGGGCTCATAAATAAATATTTTTATACAATATTTCTAGTGTTCGCCATTTTCAGATTTAGTTATTGTCAGGTCTCCGAGTTATCATGCAGAAGTGCACAACATATTATATACACTATTAAAATGATGTAAAATTACTGCGAAAATTTCGGATAGAAAAAAACTGTAATAATCACTTTCGTATTTAATTATCACACTATAGGTCCGCTAGCAGGGAGAATTAAGATGTATTTCCTTTCCTTAAAAAAAAAAAATCATAAAAGCATCAGGCGAAGGTACAACCACATGTGATTGGGTGACTGTAATTGGTCATACTGTAGTCTGGTTACCTAATCCTCGAAAGAAACGTGACTAAGAGGGGATTAAAGGAATGCGAGGACACTGGGAAACCGAGTTGTGTCTGAACAAGCTAGTAAATAGCAATCGGTCTCTATGACCATTTCAGAACATAAATTAAACTGTGGATTTTTTTTTTTTTTTTAATGAGGTAAGTAGTCAAGCTAGTACAGATTGCATGTCTGCTGTTCACCATTTCCTCTGGTGCCTGAATGTGTCCAGTAGCCTAGGTTTGGCCCAAAAACATATTTTTCACCTGCAAATAAATTGTTGGAAATATTCATTAGATTGCCTTTCATAATATTTCAACCATACCTTTTTTTTTTTTTTTTTTTTTTTTTGCATTTTCAAAATTGTTATTTAAAATCCGATTTTACCATGAGCGGCGATTTCTTTGCAATTTTAAAGACACCAAACATGAATTAGATACTTGCTTCCATTTAGAAATTATCACCTATTGAATGTAATAAACTAACTTCAATGTTATTTTAAGGGAGAGGAAGGTGTTGCTTTTTTTTTTTTTTTGAATATATTTTTATTAATTAATAGGTCGCTGTTTACTTTTCACAGTTACATTTATGGGAACATATAATCCAAGTTATTCACACCATTTAAAAGGATACTTTACTTTGCATGTGTTCACAGATGACTTATGTTGTGTTTTAACTCACATCTAGGTCTATATCTGATTTCTGTTGCCTGTTAGCTCTAGGGTTCTATATTTGTTTCCTTAAGTATCTATTTCCTTGTCTCTTTGTTACCCATTTGTCTTACATGTTCACATAGCAGCTTCAACTTTAACATAACTATGTACATACTTAATGGCTTTTTGTGGGTGGTTTTAGTGTTAGGTAGTGAGGATCGATCCCTTAGGGGGCTGTATCTGGAGGGATAATCATCTGCTGTATGCGTTTTCCTATTACTCCTTGTGGATGATTGTACTCCACTCCACTCTGCACCTTGTGGTTTATTATGAGCTGTCAGTGTTCTCTGTTAGCTATTTCATTGTTATTCTTTCTCACCCTCACCAGCGGTGTACCTGGGTTTATTCCTTATCTCCTTACAGTATCTGTTTAGGTTTCCGTTTCTGTTTGAGCTGTATTAGGATTTAATGGTTCTTCCCCTGTGCTATCCCAGCTCATCAGTAGTTCTTCCCACCCTGGGGCCACGGGAGTCTGTCGGATACCCTTTGCTTCTTCAGTTTTTAAGACCTGCAATTCCGCCCCGGCCCACCTCTTGACGTCATTTTTCCATTCAACAAGTGAGGGAGGGGTAGTAGCTTTCCAACCCCTCATAATTAATCTTTTGTAGAGGGCCAGGGCGAGATCCAGGAAGCGACTCCCAATCTTCCCTAGTTGGATATCCGTCTTTAGGCCCAACAGACATACATCGGGGGCGAACGGCAGTTCCGTGTCATATAATCTTGACATGCTCTCCATCACTGCTCTCCAGCCCATTTGTAACACTGTGCATTTCCACATCATGTGGTCAAAGTCTGCCTCGCCCTCACCACATCTGGGGCATATCTTGGGGGTTCCCCCATATATTCGGAACAGTCGGTGAGGGGTAAGATAAGTTCTATGCAGGTAGTTATATTGGATATATTGCAGCCGGGTGTTACGCGATGTCCTCCGAGGATAAGCCAGAGCTCTGTTCCATTCTGCCTCAGATAGCATATGTCCGATTGTTTTCTCCCACTTCTCCCTGAGTGAGTGCAGGGGATCCAATGCAGCTTCTAACTGGGCTCGATATATTTTCGTAATTAAGTGGGATTCTTCTCCCGAAGTCAGCAGGAGGTGCAACACTCCGTGAGTCCCTGGCTCTGCATTAATCGTATCCCACTGGCCTTTCAGAGTGTGCACCAGCCTCCTGTACATCAAAAATTGACCCTGAGGGACCCCTTCCCTACCAATTCGCCGAAACTCTGTATTGTACCTTCCCTGAAGAGCTCCCCCACCGTCAATACTCCTGCATCCCTCCATGGGCCCAATCCCCGGCCCCCAGATCCGGTTCCCTTCGGTTCCACGAGCAACACCGGAATCGGTATCGCCGGTGAGTAGGGTGGACCAACTCCAGTCCTATTCGCACATCTTTTCCAGCACATCTTCGCGGTGTTAGTCATTAGGTTGTCTCCGAAGGGGGACAGCTTCTTCTCTATCATGCGTGCTATTATTCGATCTATGTCCATCGAACCGTGGGGGTTAATTAGGTCCAACTGCCCCCTACCCACCATCCAGCCTGCCACCCACTGCAGCTGGGATGCCAAGTAATATGCCTCAAAGTCAGGAGCCCCTAATCCACCCGCTCGCATCGGTCTGCACATAGTAGTCAATGCTGTGCGTCTCCGGCCCTCATCCCATATTAATTCCCGAAGTAGGGTGTTTAATTCACGGAACCATGCAGGGGGGACCCATAACGGTAGATTAGCAAAAAAGTAGAGGAGGCGGGGCAGCATCACCATCTTAGACAACGCCACTCTGGCCATTGTTGTTAGTTTCAGCGACCGCCAAAACCCAACTGAGGCGCGCAGGGACCGGAGCGCCCCACCCAGGTTGCCGTCACGAAGATCGGCCAGCTCATGAAATATTTGGATCCCTAGATATTTGAAAGTCCGCGGGGCCCAGTTCATATCTTTCGGACATGTTTCAGGGCGCTCTATGTTTGGTAGTATGGGGAAGACAAATTTTTGCCGCGGTTAAGATGAAGTCCCGACAGTTCCCCATAGCTCTCCAGGATCTTTAAAACCCACGGGAGGCCACTGGTTCCGTCTCTCAAATACACCAGAATATCGTCCGCGTATAGGGAAATAATATGCTCGCTAGGACCCCAGTTAATTCCTCTACCGATTCCTTCCTGTCGTATTTGGGCCGCTAGAGGTTCAATTGCCAGGGCAAATAGCAGCGGTGATAGAGGACATCCCTGTCTGGTTCCTCGATACACCGGATATGTGTCGGATATCGTTCTGCCCGTCTTCACCCTAGCCATTGGGGAGGAGTACAGTAGGTCCACCCACTTCACCCAGCTTTCACCTAGTCCCATCTTTAGCATCACAGCCCTAAGGTAGTCCCACCTGATCGAGTCAAAGGCCTTTTCGAAGTCCACTGCTAATAAAACCCCTGTCGGAGGTTTTTCTGTTGCTGGCATGTGTAAGATGGCAAAGACCCTCCTCAGGTTCAACGACGTGCTGCGACCAGGGACGAAACCATTCTGATCTGTGTCCTTTAGTGTTGTCATTAGGGGGATCAGTCTGTTAGCCATGATCTTACTGAGGATCTTAAAGTCACTATTCAGCATTGACAATGGGCGGAAGTCGGTCACCGGCGCTTCCCTGTTTTTTGTTTTAGGTAGTGGTATCACCAAAGCCTCACGTAATGTGCCCGGTAACTCTCCTCGGTGCAACGCCTCCGCGTATACCTCAGCCAGTTGGGGCACTAACAATGTCCTATATTTTTTGTAAAAGTCCATTGGAAGGCCATCGGTACCGGGAGTCTTTCCAGGAGCCAACTGCAATATAGCCTCACTTATCTCCTCCACTGTTACAGGTCCCCCCAGGCTATCCCTCCCCGCTTGGTCCAAGGCCGGGAGAGCGATTCTCTGTAGGGAGTCTCGGAAGGCCTCCACCCCCAGGTCATGGGGTTTCCTATACAAGTGCATGTAGTATCCCTTAAAAGCTTCGTTGATTGGGCCTGGGCTTCGCCTGCATATTCCCTTTTTGTCTTGTACACTTGTGATGGGCTCTCCCCCTCCGCTTGGGCGTACCAGCCAAGCTAGAAGCCTTCCCGATCTACCCTCCTCTGATTGCACTGATGCCAGGTATTTTTGTGTGTTGTGGCACCTAAGTTGTGACTCGATCTGGGAATGCTCTCTACGGGCCCGCTTATATTCCTCATTCTCTTGGGCTCTAACATCTTGTCTCACTTCCCATTCGTGTATTTTCTTCTCTAAAGAGGTCAATTCCCTTTCAAGTGTGCGTTTCACCCCCACTGATTGACCCAGGCAGAATCCTCTCGTTACCACCTTAAGCGTTTCCCATTCTGTGGCTCTGGATGTGGCGGATCCACTGTTAATTTTGATATGTTCTGTCAAATGGCATCGAAGGGCCTCTCAGTACGGCTGATCCTCCAATGCAGTGGGGGACAGTCTCCACGATGGAATTGGGGGTCTGTCCTCTATAATACTCAATGTAATCAGCAAGGGGTTATGGTCTGATAGTGTGCGGCCAAGATACTCTGAGTGGGTTACATAACGCGCAAGTCCCGCAGTGCATGTCATTCTGTCAATTCTAGTGTGCAGCCTGTGGAGGCCTGAATAATAAGAATAGTCACTGTCTGTTGGGTGTTGTTCCCGCCAGACATCCACTAGCCCCCAGGAGTCCAGCCATTCGCAGAGCTTTTTGGCTATTCTAGTGGACCCTGCACCCTGCAGTGGCGGGGTCGATCTGTCCTTGTTAATGTCCAATACTGCATTGAAGTCCCCTCCCACTATTAATTCTCCTGTGCTTTGGCGGGTGAGGTGGCTTGATAATTTGGTCAGGAAAGGGACTTGGTCCTGATTGGGAGCATAAATACAACTCATAACAACAGAGATACCGTGTAGTCTCCCTTCTATCACCACAAATCTGCCCTCTTGATCTATGTCAGTTGAGTCTATTATCAGTGGGACCCCAGCTCTGACCCATATCAATGCTCCCCTCGCATATGCTGAATACACTGTGGCAAACACCTGTCCCCTCCATCTGCGTCTCAGTTTCTCAACCTCTCCAGCTATTAAGTGGGTTTCTTGTAGCATTGCCACCTGCACCCCTCTTCTCTTCAAGTAGGAGAGGATTCTGTGTCTTTTGGTTGGAGTGCTCATCCCCCTAACATTCCATGTTAAAAGATTATAGTTTGCCATGTTAATAATTTAATTTGATAATAGTGTCCCTGACGCCCCCAGAGTAGAGCTCTATTCCTACCCATGTTCAGATCTTTACTGTTATCGTATATCGCCACCCACTTAGCCAAGTTAACTAATAACTGCAAAACCCAACTCCCCCACCCCAGGGCGCCTACCAACCTGCAGGTGGCCCAGAAAATCACGCAACAGTGCAACTTATTTAAACATATAGCTACAGTTCTCGCCAGGCTAGCTTAGACCAGCGAGTTACTGGTTCGGGGGGCGGTCAGGTCCGGAGGGGCCTCATATTCTTCTGTTGTGTCGCATCGCCAGGTCAACTCTTGCAATGTTTATCCAAGCTCATCAGCGGACCGCGGCATCACCCTGGGAGCACGTGTCGAGCAGGTCGAGTCTCCAGCTGAAGACACCATTGTACCGTCTGAATCCTCTCCTGAGCCCTCCGGAGGGGAGGCTCCACCACCAACCCGGGCTGCCGCCTCCAGAGCCGCCCTCTTATCTTTTTCCTTTTGCATTTGTGTTGGCGCCAGCTTCGGTCGGATCCCGGGTTTTCGCGCCCTTGGAGCTCGGCGAGCCCTGCCCGCAGATGTGTTCTCACCATTGGGTCGCCCCACTTGGAGTCCTTGTTTCTCGAGCCATTCCCATGCTTCCTCCGGTGTTTGGAGGAAAGTGGTTTTCCCCTCCAGTATCACTCTCAGTCTGGCCGGATATAGCAATGAATATTGAATCCCTTCGTCTCTGAGGGCCCTTTTGACTGCTAGGAATGAGGTTCGCTTGTTCTGAACATCCAAAGTGTAGTCCGGGTATAGCGTCACCTCCCCATTCGCTATCTTAAACGGGCCCATCTCTCTGGCCTTCTGTATGAGAGTGTCTCTGTCTTTGTAGTGCAGCAATTTGGCAATTACCACACGAGGAGGCTTACCGGGGGCTAGAGGCCTCGACGGCATTCGGTGCGCTCGCTCCAGCGTGTAAAAGGGCGTTAGGCATCCCGGTGCCACCGTTGTACTAAACCAATTCTCCAAGAAGTTCACCATGTTAGTTCCCTCGACTCCCTCTGGAAGGCCCACCACGCGCACGTTGTTCCTTCTGTTTCTGCCCTCCGCGTCCTCAACCCTTCGTTCTAGTTGTGTTAATCTAGTAGCCAGGGAAGTCACCTCAGCCGCTAGATCCTTCTGTTTCGGTTCAACTATTGCCAATGTGGATTCCGTTTCCTTGACTCTATCCGCCAGTTTGTGGTGTTCTGCTCTTAGGAGGCCTACTTCCACTGCTACTTGGCTGATTTCGTGTTGTAGTGTTGTCTTTGTGTCTGCAATCGCCCCCAGTATTCTGTCCAGGGTTTCCTGTACGTTAGTTTGTGGGTTGGTCTGCTCTTCCATTTCTTTGCGTGCTGGAGGGGGCGCCATGTCCATGACCTTCTTCTTGTGACGGGCTCTGGGGGGCATCGGCCAAGCCGTGTGGGGAAGATCGCACCCCCAAGGTGTAGGCCCGAGTCTCTTCACTGGCCCTCTTTCCACTGTGATCTCGCGCCCCGGCAGGCGCAGACCCGGTCTCGGTCTCCGGATGGGCATCAGAGAGGGCCTGTTTGTCCACCCCTTCTGTACTTTGTTGGGCTCTGTTTTCGGCTACTCCGGCAATCGCCCCCAGCGGGCTCTAGCCACAGGGCCACTCGCTCTCTCTGCTTAGGGCGGCGTCTATTTTCTTTATTATTTTCTTTTCTTTTTGGATCCTGCCACTCCTCAATTACCCTTTTTTTTCTTCTTTTTTTTCTTTTTTTTCCCCCCCTGTCTTCTTTTTATTTTTTTTCGGGAGAGGTCTTTCACGTGTTTTTTTTTTTTTTTTTCCTGTGATTTACTTGCCCCCGGGGTGGTGTCTCATTAGGGGGCCTCCTGCCGCTCAGTGTCGTCTCTGCGCTCCCGCGGGAGCGTCCCCCGAGCTCCGGTCGCCCTCCCGGCAAGATGGCGGCTCCGAGCCCCCTCCTCCGGGGGCTTCCATCTCACGCTGCTTCACCCGGGACCGGGTGCGGCTCAGCTCCGCCTCCACTTCTTCGCAAAGGGGGTTCCCGGCGTCCGGTCCGCCGCGCCAGGGCCCCACCAGGCGGGATCGCCTCACCGGCCCAGGCCGGTCGCACTCGCTCGGCCGCAACGCTCGGCCCTACCCGAGGCCCCGGCTCACCGCGGGATGAAAGGCCGCAGGTCCGCTCCGGAGCCAGCGAGCCGAACCCGCTCCTCCGCACGTCCCGGATCAAAAGCGGGGAACCCAGCCGCATCCAGGTTCCGCCCCCAGGTCAGGAGCAGTCTTTTGGCGTTGACCCGCCCGGAGATGGCACGCTTACAGGTATAAGGTAAAGCGGCCCCTCCGGAGCGAGGAGATTAAGCGTGCGCCATCTCCTTCAGTTGGCCACGCCCCCCATATTTCAACCATACCTTTAACGGCATTTAGTACTTCTATTATGAATCATTCTGATTATTATAATAATAGTATCAGTCTTTTTTCTCCTCCTCTTTCTCCTTCTATAGGCTGTGCCACCTGCCGGGTGTGATAGATTAGACCAAAGGGTATCCTTTCTCTTTCAGGCCTAAATTGTGTGGCAAGGGAGTCTACCCCCTTAGCTAGGAGCAAGAAGAAATGACGTTGGATACTACTGTAAAGGGTGCACAGCAAAGACAGTTGAGGATAGGTTAATCTAGAAGCTACAAGATTGTACTTTGAATGTATTTTGAGGGAATCCTTAATTTATTGCATTATTTTTTCAAAAGGTGGGGCAGAAAATGTGGCCATTATTTTTGCTGCAGCCACAGGGTGGTTATAATGCCAGTTAAAGAGAGAAGGCTTAGTTTGCCTGCATGTATAACAATGATCACTTGTTTTCTTTAACATGCCTCTTCATACATCACTTCTTCCTGTGTTGTAATTATCTGGTGTTGTTTCCGCAGGATGACATTCTAACAGTTATTCGCCGGGTGGATGAAAACTGGGCCGAAGGCATGCTGGGCGATAAAATTGGAATATTCCCCATTTCCTACGTGGAGGTAAGCATCGCTGTGGTTTGAGGGTGGGACGGGAGACCCAGGTGCATACAGCTGTTGATTACTAAGCACTATCTTGTCCAGAATGTTTGGAATATTAACGAGGATCTGCTCATTCTACTGAATATAGGTGATTGCGGGCTGTGCTTTACTGATGGGTGTTGTTTATTTGTGTCTAACAAATGTTTTGTGGTGTTCGATTGCCAGCGATTGCATAGCTGGAGACAAAATTTGGGCACAGTCCGGTTTAATGTTAACAACAAGCATTGGCGAAGCCAATCAGTTTCACCTTATAGACCTATAGGCTCTACCAGTGCAGTTTGCTCATGCTCTACAGCAGGAATGTTAATGTTAATAGTTTTGTAAAGCACATGAATACCAGTCGGCATCTTGGGGCTAGTGTCAGTTATGACAGAAACAATGCAAAGGCAAAGGGGGGAACTTGGATAGAGGAGTAAAAAAACAAACACATTTTTAGATTCCTACATTTTAGGAGATTAGGCCAAGCTCAAAGATGGTCGGGCAATAAGTTCCACCATATGAATGTGGAGTAAGAGAAACTCCTTCCTCCCCATTGTGCTTTTTTTTGATTCTTGAAATGATCACCTGCCCGGCAGTGCTAAACCGTAGGGTTCAAATAGGGGAGTACCATTTATAAATATCTTGAAGAAAGAGAGGGCCTACCTGATTCAAGGTCTTATGAGTCCAGCACAAGGCCTTGAACTTAATTTGCCCCCAATAGAAAGCCAGTGCAATTTCTTGATAGCTTGGGAGGCTGAACAGAATTTTGGGGAGTTCCTCAACGCTATGGCTGCTGCATTTTGAAGCGTCTGCAATTTGTTTAGAAGACGATTTTGAGAGCCTATATATAAAACATTGCAGTAGTCTAATTTTGAAATTACTAAGGCTATATTGACTGTTTTCCTCAACTCAATCGGGAGGAAGGGAAGGATTTAAAAAAAATATTCTTAGTGAAAAATCAAGAGGATGTTACCAGTTTAGTGTGGTCCAGTAATGCTAATTTGGTAAAAGATGACCCCCACATTTCTTGCTTTCTGGTCTGGCAGTGGAAGGGCCCAAGAATAAGTGGCCACCAGGTGGCGTTCCATTAGGAGGTGTTACTGTCAAACAGCAGCACCTCGTTTTTTCCCGAATTTAGCTTTAAGTAATTCTTCTACATCCAGTCTGTGATGCTAGCCTTACAGATGTTAAATTGTTTGCCCATTTTTTCAGGTTCAGAAGAGACTAACACCACTATTTGGGTGTCGTCGGCATATGTGAATACTGAAAACCTGCATGATTGAATAAGTTAAATCAGAGCAGTGATGTATGGATTAAACAGGGTTGGACTTACGGAAGATCCCTCAGGGGCCCCGCAAGGAAGTGTAAAGGAGGCAGTAGTTACGTCCTCTAAGGGACACCACTTGCTCTCTATTGAAAGACCTGATCAGTTTTAGGGCCATGCCTTTAATGCCAGTCCTTTCAAGACGGTTGAACAAAAGAAAATGGTCAACCATGTCAAATGCAGCCGACAGATCCAACACCATCGAGGCCGCATTGCCACCTCTCTCTATGATGGCTCTGATCTCTTCAGTGACTGCCACTAGGGCAGAATCTGTACAATGGTTGGGTCTAAACCCATGCTGTGCCGGGTCAAGAAGGTTAGTGGTTTCGCGAAAAGTAATAGTCTCTTGATTCATGGCGTTTTTGAGTATTTTGGCAGGTAGGGGAAGGGACGACACTGGCCTATAGTTCTTCACCTCAAGGGGCTCAAGTGTGGGTTTCTTTAAAAAGAGGGCGAATGGATGCCTTTTTCCTTGCATCCGAGAAGCAGCGAGAAGTGAGACTCCTGTTTAACAGCAGCAAAATAAGATGAGCTAAGATACTCTGACACAGGATGAAGCACCTGAGAAGGGCATGGCTCCAACAAAAGAAAAAATAAAAGCTCTATGCGGCCGCATCATGGTGTGTGCATATGTCATGATGCATGCGTAAAATGCAAGCACGACATTTTTTATTTACCAATCAGAAATGGATCAATATGTTTAAAAGAAAAGTAGCACAACGTTCTTTTTTAGCACAATAAAGGTAAAAAAATAATTTAAAAAATAGGTCTGTAGAGGTAGGGGCAGCAATGTTGCTGATGGGATCATTAATCAACAGGGAGTGGACAGTGGAGGGGAAACGAAGCATGACCAAAGACCAAGCACGCCAGCGAAAGAGAGAGACAGAGCATGGGGGTGGAGGGATGCACACAGATAAGACAGAACAACAGAGAGCGCTGAGGGGAGTACACTGGAAACCACATGCTCTCTCGTGGAGTGCTTAAGCAAAAAGTAAAAAATAGCCCTCTAAAGTGAGCAGTGGAAGGACACAAGTAAAGAGGCTATGTTGAAGGGGAGGAACAAACACAAGAGGGATAAGGCAAGCCATAGGTTAGGAAGCGATTAAGAAGCGAACAAAAAGACTTGTCAATAAAGCCAACCAACGGCCACCAATGGATGGACTTTAATCCCACTGTAAGATTTTGGTATGCTGACAATAGATTTTTTTCATCCAGACCTGAAGGAATCAGTAAACAGGCGGGAGCGATATCTGTGAAGTGTTACTATATATTGAAAATGCCATTCAGATGTGAAGTTACCAGTTCTGCTGGTATGTGACAGGTTGATCACAAACCCCGGGTAGGGGGATCCGAGCCCTTGACCCATGAGTGCAATAAAGAGTATCACGGATTGTACTTTTGTAGGGCGTGACATCTGCCACGAAATGGAAAAAGCTGCAGTAGAAAGTTTCATATCAAAATAAATTATTATTTTCATTACTATAGCGAAAAGTGAGCAATATGCTTTTACATATCAATAGGCCAACCCTTGATTCCGTTCTTGTGTTCCATTTTAGTACCAGAAAACAGGTAGGAAATCGACCTCACTCATAGCTGACGTGGTTGTCTCGGGGCAGGCCGTGTGTGCTTTTCCTTTAATTCACATCTGAGCACGATTAAACTCTTTACTTTCTCTTTGAAGATCTGCGTCTGACTGACACATGCAGAACGTTTGGGCCAAAGCGCCTAGAACTGTCACAGTTAGCGTGAGAGGACCCTGGCACTACCTTGTTGTTTCACCCTGGCTGGAATATCTTGAAGTACATTTCATCGAGTCAGTCGTGCTGCACGTGCCGGGGGGAGATCTGAATTTCTTCCTGGGCATCTGGACCTGGGAGGCTACGGCTCATTGAAGATAAGAGAGGGTGTGTGCTTTTGTTAGGGGCGGGGCCTGGCTGGAGGTGGTGGTGGTATTAACAGGTATGTTCAGCGGACGGGCCCTCACCTATGTCATTTCGTTGACGCATAGGCCGCGGATGTTTGCCAGTAAGGCGTATAATCCTTTCTTTATCTTGAGGCTAGCATTTTTTCAGACTTCCCAACCCCTCGCCTGACTCGGTTAATCCTCCCTTCTCTCCCGGCCGTGAACCGTAGTGAGCAAGGCCGCATTTACAGTCGTAATGTATTGGATACGTGTATTTCTTACTCACTGTTCTTTCAATCCACTTTTTACTGTTCTCTACTTTAATGCCTTTATCATTTGCTTTTCAACTTCAGTTTTTTTCTTCTTTCCTTTATTTTATTTCAATGCTGTTATTGTATTATTTTTTCTTCTGATTTCCTTCCTATCACTTTCCCTTTATTCTGCTTTCTACACCTTCCTCCCTTCCTCCGGTTGACACCTCCCTTGTTTCGCTTCCCCTCCCACCGTTTCATTGTATATTTTTTTCCTTTCCATGTCTTCCTATTTCCAGCCCTCCCTCCTACCTGTAGTGCAACGCTCTTTCCGACAGATTTCACTCAGCCCAGGCGCTGTACAGGTGCTCCATGTATAAATACAGAGACATGCGAAGGAAACCTCCGATTTTTGTCTGTTCTTAGACAAGCCATTTTGATTTCACTATGTATCAATCCATCTATCTATATGTTTATATATATCATTGTAAACAAAAGATTTGGTATCAGAATAAATGCACAATGCTCAAACCTCCGATTCATCCCCTCAGTGTATATATAGATTAATAATATAAGCAAATATCCATAATCTGAAAAAATCCACTTTCCCAATTGATGCTCCAGATAATCGTAATATCAGATGCAGCCCATTCCAAATGATTATCCGGAGCACCAATTGGTAAAGTGGATTTTCTCAGATTATGGTCATTTGCACATATAAGTCTATCGACAATAGATAATACGTCCTTGGGCATTAATGGAACCCTCTTTTTCCACTGGTCAGCATGGGGCAGCCTATCAGCGCATTTCAGCTATTGTCTAACTTCAGCATGACTGGCGGCATTATGCTCTTTGACGAGGAATGCATTAGTGCCAGGGACTACTATGATGATTTATGTTTTTTGAGACAAAAAATACTTCTGCATTTTGCCAGAATTGTGTATATTGTCAAGGGTCCACCAGCTCCCTCAACAATAAAGTTTGACAACAAACCGAAACAAAATATCCAGTGCCTGATCTGTTGACTTTGCCAGTGCTTGCTTCTCATTAGTTCTGTCATGGTGCAGAATGAGAGGTGGGGTTCTTTCTTTCAGCATTCTTTCATCATTATCCTCTTTCCCTATTGGGCTGAGGATAATGATGAGCTGGACTGTTAGGAAAGTCCATCCTGACATCAGTGGTGTAGTGATGCCATGGGGACAGTCCTCAAAATTTGCATTCTCAAATCTCGTGCCGCCACTTTGCCTAACCTGAAATTTAATACACGTTTCAGCTGTTTGCTAATTTCCATGCCTGACAGGCAAATACATCATTGACTGACCAAACACTTTTCTCCCACAATTCCCTTGACTGCAAACCCTTTGTTTATTATGAACTTAAATCCAGGCAACATCTGTAGCGGCCACAAGCTTTCCTGGGCACAAACATTATTTCTTTTTTTCTTATTCCCCTTTTATGTGAAGCCATGAACACTATCCCCTATCGCTTTACCTCATATCTGACATCGTGATAATTCGATTTGACTATATAATGGAACACTTTGCTACTTCAGATAACAAACGTGATCACCAGCTAACCAGATGAGGTTTGTGGCCCAATGTTTGAAGGCATCCTGCACCACTCTCTCTCGCGCCTGACCCATCTCTGTCGACTTTCCAGCCAAACGAAGGAAATGGACTGTTTTACATCAGTGCCGATTAAAGGTTGGAGTTGTGGCAATTCACCCGGTAGAGTTCATCTCTGGGCCTCCCCCTCATCTGCAGCTGTCCTGCTGAAGATGGGAGGCTGGGCCACTGAAGCACAACTTGGGTTTTGGGAACGTAGGACTTCTCTCTTGATAGCCTAAGAAAGGCCTGGGATAACTCAAAAAATCGAAGTGACCACGCGTCAGTCAGTACTTATGCATCTGTCGGGGTTACCTACTGAATCTGTTGATCCAGGTCTCTTCCCCTTCCACATTTCTCCTCACATTTCAGTCTCCTACTCCAAACTGCCTTTGACTCACTTCACCTCGACATTGAATGAATTACATCAAATGTGATAGTACTGGCTGATTCTAGACTCTTACAGCATTCACACCCAAATCTGTGATCTAGTCAAATACACAAATACAATTCTGGACAAGGATGCTCGAATTGTGTCGGACTTTGTTTTCAGTTTAGCAATGCAAGGTTTTGCAAAACAAGTGAAAAAAAAAATTTAAAAAGTTAAAAAAAAAAAAAAAAAAACGTGAATAAAGACCCCTGAAATCTGAAACTCCTACCTGGCAAACAACCCTATGTTGCCATACAGGCCTATTAAATTATAGTGACACACTACCAGTGAACCAGCATTACAGCAGTGTGGCATTCGCTGCCTTACAAACGATACACTTGTTCCCCTTTCAGGGGAACTTACTTACCTTCCAGTCTTCTAGCCTGCCTTCGACTTTCTACCCACTTTTAACTACTTCTTTTTTTGCTTTCATCTTTTAGCCTTTTTAGTTCCTTTTCACATTTTTTCTTTAGCGTTTGTACTATCTTTTTCTCTTGTGTATGTTTACTTTATTTGTGAATAAACCAAAATCAATTAAAATCCTGAATACACAAAATATGACGAAAGAGGGTAAACCTAATATTTTTGCCATTCATAAGGATGTCAGACTAAAGGGGCTGGGCAGTCGCTAGGGAAAAGCAGCATTAATGACAACTAAACAAGCGGTGGCAAAGTCAGGAGGTCTTGCATTGCTTCCCAGACTTTTGGCTTTGTCAGTACATGTTATGTTATGTCATGGTTTTTGCAAAACTTTGTTGTTGTGGAAGCTGCTAGACCCTTGTTAGTAGAAAAAAACATTGGCTGAAAGCAAAACTATGTTTTGGTCTCAAAAAGCATGCAGTGCTGTAGTGTCCATGGCGCTGAAGGGAGAGACTTTGTAGTTGTGCTCCATGTGAAAGGGCAGAATGCAGTCACTCAGTGTAAAGTTACCCAATGGCTGAAGTGGGCTGACCCATTGCTGTGGGCTATAGTGGGTTGAAACAAAATGTGAATGACACAATAACAGACCAGTGAATGAAGAATAAAGAGATCTGGGTGAAAGCCCCTACATATACAAATATTTTTAGTAAAGTCAAAAGGTCTTAGATAACGCCAGACGTAAAAAGATCTGAGGTCCTGCTTTACTTTCTGATGTCTGTCTCCTAACAGGACAGCAAATAAGAGAATAATGTCCTTCAAAGGATGTGCTTGTTACAATAGCATTTCAGTACGCCTCCTGGCCACGGAATCTGAGTTTTTGGATGAAAGGAATAGAGAAAATAAAAAGATGCAGACCTGGGGCTTTGACTTATTTGTGTCTAAGACTTGCGAACCATTCATTTTTGAGATCCTCGCAGCACCGTTCTAGATTTGTTGCCTTCAGAACTGGATATAATCTCAGGCCTTCGCTCAGGATCAGGGGTTCTTGCAAGCCTTTTCGGGGACCTAAAAGGGCAGACAGGAGAGACATCATTGACTCTTGAGGTAAAGCAAAATTTCGAAGCTGCGTTAAGGAATTTACAAAGGTTAAATATAGTTAAAGTTTTACAAAATGTATGGCTATAAAACCGAGCAGTGGTAGAATACAGACTGCTTGGCGGGTCTGGTTACTTTTTACTCAAGGATTTAGTTTATCAATAAGTAGCAGATGATGGTGCATTTTAAGGTACATAAGTCACAACTGGACGATCTTTTAATGTATGTAGGGGATTCGTGCAGCAAGAGCCTAGATACAAAGGAGAGAAACTGGTCATGAAAACGGGCACAATACAGGATCAAAGGCAGAGGGCACAGAGAAAGCTGAGTAGGAGTGGCCGATGATCACCGCTGAGGTCAGCGAGTGAGGGGGCAGTGTAGAGAAGTGTCCAGGTCTATGCGGAAGTGGAGGAGGGCAACAGCACTAAACAAGGGCGACACCCCGTGGTGGGTCAAAAGGAAATGTTGACAATTGATGCACATTGGAAGCACATTGGGTCTATCACACTAGTGAGAGCTACGTTTTTAAAGGCCACTATAAGTGATGGCTTTGTACAAAAGTAAAAGTTGCAATCGGAGTACTTTTTTACTTTTATTAAGAGAGCGCAATGCCACTTGGTTCAACTTTGAGGAGAAACAGTGAGATGGTATTGCAAGTTCGGCCAGATATTGCAAATTATCTGAAAGGAAATATGTTTGTAGGCAGGCCGCGTTAGAGAAAATAATAACTACGATGAAGACAAAGAGATAAACATGTCATGTTTGTTGATTCGAATGCACATTACTGGTTTGACATATTGTTTAGATAATTATAACTGGGGTGCAGAAAATGGCAGAAGAATATGGGGGTGTTAATAATGGGCGAATGCAGGTGTGCTTTGAATACAGAGAAAGCGGTGGGTTGGAAAACGGCAGGAATACAAGGAAGAATTTATTCCTTTCACATAGAAATTAAATTTGACAACATAATTGGAAAATTGAAGCACAGTCTAGCTTGCGGGAATATGTCACTTCAAGAAGCCACAATTTTGTGCCTGTGGTATATGGTAACACTCAAGATGGTGTCGTTGCCTAAACTATATTTTGGGCCACACAATAGCCTTCTTTACATTTGTCATTTAAAACCTTTCGTGGTATTATTCATTTAGTGTTCTTAAGAGACCTTTCCCGAATATTGTGGTGACGAAATGAAGAATGTAGAGTCTGTCCACATAGCTGGTGGATTTAGATTCACATATTAAAGGCACATTCTTTGGCTCGACTACACGGTCAGGGGCAGGAGCATCATCGTTCACTTACTTTTCTATCCTTAAAAATAGGGGAGAACCCGCAGGGCAAATGTTGGTAGCGGGTGGACAGAGGAACAGGTGTACATAATCTCTTCTCTGGAGCAATCGTCGGGCCACAGACAGGTGTGAGTTGTCTGTAGTTGTAAAGTACACGTGAGATGTGCCCAGGCTCAGCGGCAATGGTTGCAGGTGGTGGACAAATGCACTTCTTATTGGTGACGGGACCTTTTTTCCTCATCAGAGTTTGTCTCGGACAAGGACCAAATAAAAAGGAAGAAAAAGGGGAAAGGGGGAGAAGGAAAGATAGGAAAACAGTGTTAACGAGAAAAGCTATGAAAAATAACCAACAGGAGTGAGATGACGAGGCAAAAAGCATCGAGGTACAGAAATACGACATGAGGTATAAGTAAGACTAAACAGTCTGGGCATTCGCTTTTTGTCACTACCAATGGAGGCCCCTAAGAAAAACTTTCGACTCCGGTACAGTTATTATTTTTATTTATTTATTTTTTGAAAACCTAGAGCACTGTCTAGGCTCTTTTGCCAAAGGCCAGCAAAAAGCTCAGTGGTTTGGCCTATGTGTCAGTTAACAAATGGCCTACATCTCAGTTGGGAAGAATGGCTGGAGTGTGGGTCTAGTGCAAGGTAAAGTCAGTGAACATTCCCCAATGTAATTTTGTGGTGCAGAAACCCTTGTAATCATGCAATACAGTTTTACAGAGTTGTGTATTTTGAAACAGTTTTTGATTTGATTTTAAACCATAATAAACATTACAACATAATTTTCTTTCAAAAGTTTTTAATAAGAATAAATAATGGGAAAATGCTTTAGTTATCTTTAAATTATATTGCAGCATGCAGAAGTATTCAAATTGTGGTGATTACTAATACACAACAGAAAACAGCTGCTTTTTTGGGTCACTTGTGTTGCATTTTCTGATCCTAGCTAACAACTGAGAGCCCCAGCGGTGGTACCTCTGTAGTGGCAGAATAGAGTAGTGAACCACCTCGAGGCAGCATGTAGACTGATGGCAGGAGAGGTAGAAACAGCAATTTTTCTCTGGCCAGCCAGCCAAGCAGTCACTGCAGTAAGACACATGAACTAACGATGCATGGAACAATTGTGTCTTCCATGTAGTTTGCTGGTCTCCAGTGCTGGTACGATGGATGACTGATTTGACAGTTCAAAGTTTGTGTCCTGTTATGTAGCTGGCTTCTCCTCGCTTGTCACAGGGGAATTCAGGATCTACAAGACCACGTTTGGTTAACTTTGACTAAGACTTTGAAAGTCTTATGTATGTAGATAGTCTGAGAAATTGCTGTGTTGTGTGGAAGCTTGTGTGTCTATATAAAACCCGACTCTTTGAGTTGCAATCTCAGAGTCCGTTTCACCTAATACTGTCTAATCAACTCAACCACTTAAAATGGGATTTACATTCCCACTGAGTGAAAGTTTTCGACTACTTTTTATGCAAGTACGAATTTAAAGATTGGGCCTCATTCACAAAGTTTTTTCTATTCGTAGTTGTCTTACTTTTTCCTGTTTCTGGTGTGAATTATTCATGAATTACAAGGAGCCTGATTCAAAAAGACGAACCATGATTAGCTGTGTTGTACTGTAGACTTGATTGTGACGTACAATTCAGGAGTAATCGTTCATAACTCATCAAAACAAAACTTTGTGAATCTGGCTAAGTCACACATAGATCTCCTACAGTTTAAGGCAACTCCTCACAGAAAATGCTTTGTTAATGGTATTATTATATGCATATGCTAAACGATTTTTTTGTTGATGTGTTGCTAAAAGTTTGAGGTATTGGATTCTGCTTGATGAATTTACTTATTGTGCTGTGAGCTATAAGTAACTGTATTGAGTTATCATACAAAACTGGGCCACACCACCAGTCAGTGGCCTTCATCTCCGTAAAATGTGGTCAAATCCTGCTTAAGGTTACCAGATGAGTGGTATCACTAGGATGCACCACTGCAAAGCATAATTCCAGCTCTTGTAGCGCCTGTGATCTAGAAGTTTTCTCCAGTTAAAGCTTCCTTTATAGGGGATGCCCTTGACTTCAAAATTGATGGGTACTGAGGGGTGGCCTCACGTTTTGGGTTGTGAGGGTGTAGAGATCGCCAAGGAAGGCACTATTGGCAGTTTATCTGTGTCCTACTACAGAACTACTACATTGCCACGAGTGACCACTATCAGGGTAGGATTGGAGGTTCTCTAACATAAGGTGTAGCCATTGCCACTGGCGAGCAATAGCCTGAGTGATTGTGGCAATCCAGGCAACTCACACAGTGCCACTAAGTATTACACAATATTGGCTCTCTTCACACAGTCACCCAGTAAGGAGTCAGTATCACATGGTGAGCACGTGATCAGCTGGAAACCACTGCACAGAATAGGTGTCCAGCTCGTGCGTGGAAGCACCACGATGTGCAAAACCATCATGGATATCATAGCCTCCAGAGGATGCTCTTCAGAAGCTTTATGTATGTACTATTGGGCAGTGTTCTGGGGAGGATGCTGAAGCACAAAGCCCCACCCTCTCCAACCCCTGCCCTTCTCCTTTAGGGTGGGCAGGACTTTTAGGCCATGACTATTTGAGCATCTTTCCATTCCAGCACCTTCTGTTCAGTACTCGGCTGGAACTCCCAGCTCTCCACACGCTTGGGAGGGGAACATCTTCCTGCAGCTGCCTCAGAACCACCTCATGGGTTCCTTCTACCCCATCTCCTCAGGGCAGACACTCCACCGTTATTCGACACCAGTAACCCTAAAGAAAATAGGAGGAATTAATTTGCTCATTGTGAGATTTTAGATTTGAAGTGGACCACATTTCTTTTCAGGACGGTCTGATAGCCCATCGCCTTTGAGAGAGTGAATGTTTCTGAAAATCTTCATTTTCCGATGCGGCTAGGCCTTTTCTGTCAGGAAGCGTCCTCGGCAGTGTAAATTCCCCGCAGTGGAAGCTCGCCTCGTGCCTTATTGAACATTCCGTCATTGCCCTAGACGTGCGGCCTTCCTGCTGCAAGAAAGCCTGGCGCTGGCGGAGCCTTCAGGCGGCACTACTTTTGGGAGATAAACAAACACCATAATTAAGCAGGAAAAGCAGCTGCTGGCTACTGTTTCTGCGTTTCCCACAGTCCCTTGATTAATCCCTTCAATCTTACTAATTGCACAGCTACAGGTTTTACCTCCTGTTTTCTAACTAGCTATATATTTGTGTTGTTGCTCCAGGTCGTTTTTAGAAGAAAAGGCTTTTTATGTCAGTTATTGCCAAAGGAACAGAATATAATACAGTTGCCGTGGTCTCCACGCAAATAGGTGTTTTTCTTCTGCAAGTTTCTGACACCTGTGCTCAGCCGTGGGAAACCGACAGAAAATAAAATTTCAGTTTTCTCTCGTCTCTCTCTTTTTTTTTCAACGAAAAGCCCAAAGATTAAAGCGACGTCATAGTTAGGTGAAAATGTCAGTTTAAATTGTAACATTTTAAAGTGAAAAAAACTGAAATTCAAGAGTTATAGTTATTTCAAGTTAACTGTAACTCGCACCCAGCCGTGCAGTGTTGTCGTCAATGATGTCAGTTCAGTTGTCATCATTAATGTTGTTAATGATATAGAACCTTTCATGTGTTGAAATATGCGAAGTCATAAGCAGTGCATGGTGAGGGGTCAAGTTATAGTTACTGGAATTAACTATGACTGTTGAATATCAGTTTTATTTTACTTAAAAAAGTTGTTTAAACTGGCACTTTCACCTAACTATAACTTCTCCTTAGCCGACAGCCAGCCCTGCACCCAACCCCATGGCAAGCCAACCCACCTGCCACACAAGGTCTTTGCACAACCCACAGCAGACACTCAGGCCTGCTCCATCTTTTGATTTACATTTGTCTGATCCCACAAGACTCATGCTGGAGACAGCACAGCCCTTGCACTCCTGTGGGACTCCTGCAGGAGTCCAGGTGTCCCCACTGGCTCCTGCGGAACACCAGGGGAATTGCGGGTACCCAAACATTTCTTTTTAAATCTGGCCCCAGATGAAGGTTCCTCTGAGAAACCCCTAATGCTTTCTTATATCTTATTTGCCTAAAATGGTGGCCTCAACGTTTTGTCTCATCTTGTGGCCAGCCAACCGGAGAGCGAGCTCCTGCTGGAGTTTATGGAAGTGAGGTGGTCGATAGGGAAAAAAAGTCCCCTATGCCAGTCAGATTGCGCAATTAGTTGAAGTTGCGTGATCACAGGACTCTCACGAGCTTCCTGTGAACCCAACCATCCAGGTATGCAAACTTTCTGAACCTTAATTTCTCAAAAACTTCTTAACGGATATACACCAAATCACAAAAATGCATGCTTTCTGGACCAAGATCTAGCTTAATGCCAAATTTGGTGTAATTCCATTCAGCTGTTTTCGCTGTATTTTTAATAAATTTTCCTATGGAAAATTGCATTTCGAAATTGTGTTTTG
Source organism: Pleurodeles waltl (assembly GCF_031143425.1). Taxonomy (NCBI): domain Eukaryota; kingdom Metazoa; phylum Chordata; class Amphibia; order Caudata; family Salamandridae; genus Pleurodeles; species Pleurodeles waltl. The sequence goes on along the minus strand of NC_090437.1, from coordinate 797,585,928 downwards.
GGGCACTCCTTTCTCCACCACCGCTGGACAGATCACCCTGAAACTGTCCAGGAAGAAGCAGAGGTGGAGAACTGCTGTTTGGAAAAGTTTTGTGAAGATTTGTTAAACAACACTAAAGTTATTAGGAAACATAAAAATGTTATGCCTGTGGTAACGTGGTCCTAACTATAACTACAGAGTGGCAATTGCCGCTGTGTAATGTGTGTGATATATAGTGCAGGGGGGATGGGTTTTGAGAACCTGAACCAGTGCTGTTCAAACTGTGATGTGTATTCCATCGGAATGTCTGCAGTTGCTCTAGCAAGTGTTTTGTATTGTTACAACAATCTATCTTACAGATAATTCTGAGCGCCATGTACAGTAAAGTGATTGTGGAGATACTTTGAGGTCGAAAAATAAAGGCCACTTTAGTATCATCAGGATATTATCAGAACGCACAACCAACAATCAGCAATAATGACTCTGAGTAGAAAATGGGGCATGTGGTGCAGCAGGTACCTAACGCATGTAAAACCCTGCTGCTTTTGTGATGCAGAGGGCCTGCTCCATCAAGTTGCCCCCATTCAACCAATAGTTTCTGAATATCTGTAATGTATACAGTATAAGGGGCCCTTCACCACCTTCTGTAGGGGAACCCATCATCTTGCATTAATCCACTGGGCTGCAGGTATGCAGTGTCCTGCTAGTTAGAACCGCACTGGTGTAAGTGGATATCGGTCAGGCTAAAAGTTGGTCAACAGAAAGTTGGATAGGTGGAAAGTGATTATTCTGGAATTGATGACTGTATGAGGCTGTTAAGGTTGTCTTACAGGGCATCCAGATTTCTTGTTTCAGTGGAGTTTAACTCTGATTGACGGAAGCATGCTGGTTTTGTTTTCAGGCTATAGGGCTGGGTAGTGGGGATATGTCAATAATTAAGGCCTGTGAAAATTGTAACCCCATTTCCTAATAATGCCTCATGATTTTGTGGCCAAGAAAGAACATATTAAAATGGGTAACTGTGCAAGCAGCCCTTTTTGTGTAGCAATGATAGCTCCATTTAGGTGACAGAGCTCAAAGTACATGGGTTTCATCTACTACAGCGCCCAACGAACTTAGGGCTTATTTGCTAGGAGCAAACAATGGTACTGTACAGACAAGTTTGATTAAGCAGTTGATCACAAAGTGGTGGTTTCATGAAGTTGGGGAGGATTGGTGGATGGGGGAACTAAGGTCTCAAGGAAGATGCTAGTTGGGGGCATTTGGTCTTCCACCCGACTTCAAGTAATTATGCTGATTCTATGTATATGATGGTGTAGCATAGGATAAAAATAATATTTCAGTCTTTATACATTCAATTTGGAAAAACTCCTCCTCTACCCCTTCAAAGCACACCTGTGGCCTAGGTCAGTACCTGCAACAGGCTGTGGCTGCCTAGTTGATGTAATCTCCCATGCTTCTTCGCGACTGCATGATTACATTGAACACCATGTCTCTAATTTCTATTTGGACTTCAGTTCAGCTCTGCTGTTCTGCATAGTACCTGACGTTGTCCTTGCCTTTCAGTGCTTTTTGTTCTCTGCTGTATCTTGATGTTATTTGCAATCTGCGCTTCAACCCATATGAGCATCACAATGCGCAGAGTTCTCGACTCCATGCCATCCCTCCTCCTGCCGGGCATTCACTCAAGGTCAGTGCCGACCCTCATGATGCAGCAAGCACCATAGGAGCATCCGACTAGTAAGGCTTCAGCATCTCTAGGTATCAATTAGGTTGCACAGAACATTTGCTTTGCTCCTTCTGTGTTCTGCAACAGCTTGTCAATGACCTTTAGGAATAATAATAAAAAAAACTAAAAAAAAGTCTCAAATGCCACAGAGGTCTGCTTAATAACATAGTTGAAGGAGGTTGCGAAAAAAGGCAGGATGTGGTTCTCTGTCCATTGCCTGTCCACACAAGGGCAGGCCATTGGTTTTGAGCAGCTTTAACGAGCGCTACCTCGCATCAGATAATTGTGAGTAAGGATCTAGGTGTATTTCAAGGGAGAGCACACAGCATTTGGACAAAATCGTGCAATCTCACAAGATTCTTCCATCAGTTTGTTTATCCATTTAAATGACAGAACTTGCCGAATTATGAGGTGGTGGTTTTTAAATTGCCCAACGATGTGGATATTTTAAAGAAAAATTACTTATTATACTCCATCTGAATATCGATTCTTTGGACTCAAAATAGGGCTCCGGCCTGTTATCAGAATATGGTATCAAATGCATGAATAGTTAGTTTGATTGAATATCATGATCCTAGACATGAAAGGATGGCGATCTGTACATTACTGGGGTTATAATCTACCGTTAGGGTAATATAGAGGCGTAAACTAGGCCCTATGCACATCCATACCTAGAACAATGAAAGTCTGTCACCCAGAGCTGCCTGATCTTTAAGGATGGGATTATCAACAGACCTGGATCAGAATTGATGGGGAGTTTACACTACTACAGGCAGTTTCGTATATTTGCCAATTACACTCGAAGAATCTTAGTATATATAACTTTAAACCTTGCTCCATTTATGTGCAATCCATTGACACAACCTTAAGTAAAAACATTACAAGTAGTCACGAATACTGTGCTATTGCCTAGATGTGGATGTAAGAGGTGAGTATCATTAGGATACTTCTAATATCTCCCCCTTACCAAACAAGAACTAATATTAACTAGGTTTGTTTTGTTCTCAGTGGTGTCAGTACACCAAAATATTCGAGATAAAGAAGTGACAATTCAGGAAATCACATCACACAGCCTTTGGCCATAATAACAAATTAGTTGTACATTTTTAAACCATTGGTATTCAACAATTGAGGCTAGAGATGTTATTTAAAAGTGTTCCTAACAACCAGACACAAAAACTAACAACTTAGAGATGGTAACAGTTACACCGTCCTAGTCCTGCCCTTTATTTCTTTATCTATAAACCTGGCCTAGCAAATCTCTAGTTATTTTAGGACTAACCTGGGTAACTATCTAAGTTGGCATGTTAGTTGTTGTTTCTAACCTGTCTGCATGCCACAATGAAATGAAAATATGCTGCTTGTTGACCTGCCAAAAATCTAGTTACCGAAGCCATATTAAAAAAAAAACAAGTACTCCTTCAAAGAGGATACCTTTGTTAGGCTCTTTCACATACTCTAAAAAATAGATGTACATATTCATATTTTATGCTATGTTTAATAGCAGAAATGTGCTCATTTTTAAGCACGTTCCCACCCGATCATATCTCTTTAAAAAGGACATGACACTATCGTTCGAAACTGTGTGTTTTGGTGCTCTTCACTTGCATATTATGGGTGATAGGACATGCAAAATATGATGTCTGCTAGCTGCAGTTTATTTGTGGGGCTGTCGCTATTTTGGTCAAGGTCCATTGCCACGGTTTGTATCATTGATGACTAGGTTGTTGTCTGCATTGCTGTTCACCTGGAGTGTTTGTCATCTTACTGAAGTGTCTAGAGTTAAAGAAAGGCTGCTGATGTTCCGAGTATGTCTTGCAGAACAGGAGTACGCAATTATATATGCACAGAAATGACTTACGAGTTTGGCCGACGACTTAATTTTCCAGTTTGTCTCTCAAGCCAGAATCCCTGTGGGGGAAAAAACATTCGCAAAGCTGACACCGATCAGAAAAATTACTTGAGTTAACATCCGACTGTACTGTATACTTAATGTGTTATTGTTTTGTTTGCAGTTTAACTCAGCGGCCAGATTGCTGATAGAGCTCGACAAACCTTCAGGGTCGGGAATGGACTCTGGGGAAGGGACCTCAGGAGCCATCCACGGCAGTTCTACTCAAAAGCACACCGACACCAAGAAGAACACCAAAAAAAGGCATTCATTTACCTCCCTTACCATGTCCAACAAGTCCTCGCAGTCTACTCAGAACCGACATTCAATGGAAATTAGCCCGCCTGTCCTCATCAGCTCAAGCAACCCCACTGCTGCTGCTCGCATCAACGAACTGACCGGCCTCTCCTGTAGCGCCCCTTCTCAGGTAATGAGCAAGAGAAGCAAGTTATCGAAGAGGCTTGCAAAAACTACCTTCTGTAGCCAGCACAATATAGTTACAGCTTCTTGTTAAAGGGAACTACAAAATGGGAGGAGGATTGCAGGCAACCTGCTAGAAGATTTGCCAAAGACCTTTACATTGCATCTGCATCTATAGGGGAAAGGGTTCACACATTAAATGGGTACCGTAAAAACAGTCATTGATGCTCCACATTTGAACGACTTGTAATTAGGGACCTATTAAGGGATATTCTGTATTTATGATTTTGCAAATGCAGTACTAAGCTACGTGAGTTGATAAGAACGTTGGTTGAACAGAGGAAAGGCTAGCGAAACATATCATTGATCAAAGCTTTCCTGAAGATAATGTAGCTGGAGGTTAGATCCACGGAGGGAGCGTCCCTACAGGATGCCTGGCCCAAGATATTGCATCTAGTGACCCATATTTGTGATAAAGTGTGAGCATGCCACTATGAACCCCAGGCTAAGCTATCTGCCAGAGAAGCATCACCAGGCTCAGGGAAACTGGTTAAGAGGCATCCAGAGCAACCCACGGTCCTTCAGCATCATCCCTCCAGGATCTGAAGTAAGATTAATGAAACGTATACTTCTACAGACCAGAAAATAGCAAATACTTTAAGTTGTCGATTCCTCTTGTGACTATCTATTATGAACCTATTATTAGGAGACTGTAAAGCACCTGGAGAATATTTTCCTTGTTACACAACTAAGGCACCAATGAGATTTTTAGCTAGCAGACTACTGCCAGTTGACCATTAACCAATTATTTTGTCTGACACTAGTATGTCACGTTTCATTCAGCCACTACACGGTGCTGGAGCGATTGATGTGATCCATTCCTAAGACCTTTAGTTGTGTAAGCTGTACGATTCTGATTACTGACATGGAGAAATCTGTAGCAAGGAGATGCATCTGTCTTTAGCAGGGTTTTGACTATTCCGAGTCGGTTAAGAGTGATCACATCTGGAAGGAAGGGCACTGGTCCCTTGAAGTAGTCATGGGAGGTAAAGCTTTTTTTGAAGATGTTCAGCTTTAGGTTTCTTTCGGAGACTGCCACTGGTTGTTGATTCCTCTTCTGAAAACAAGAATCATTTTGACCACTTGCCTCTTCAGTGTAATTGTGCTTTTGGAGACAATAAGAATTGTGGCCAGATTGTAGTTGGGTGTGTAGTGGGGTGTTCTCTTTGTTAGAAATTTTGGAAATGATGCAGAGAGTTTTGAATTGTCTGCTATGTGCCGCTGAGGACAAGTTCAATATTTTCAGGTCCGGGGCGATGTGGGCTTATTTTATTTGGTTCTTTGTGCTGCAGCCTTTAATTGCAAGCTAAGACTGATGTTACAAAAAGTAAAACCTGCAGACGTCTTCTGGGGAAAACTGCTGGCTAAAAACCCATACATGCAGCTTTTGAGTGGTGTGCACCAGAATCTGCATGCTGTCCCTCAGACAAACCCTGAAATAGGCAATAAGTATTGCACCTGAAAAGTTCTGAAGCCTTAAGTGTTGGATTTTATTGGGTGCAGTGTTTATTGTAGTCAGCTCTGAGGCACTTTTAATTGAGACTTTTATCTTAATCTGGTAAAGGTGCAGGGAGACATGAAGTTCTTATTGTTCTGAGATTGGGTGCAAGGAGCACAATTAAATGTACGGGATACCTAATGCGAAAATCGGTATGTGTAGAGTCTGGTGGTTATGACGAATAGCATAATTAAGAATTCCTTAAAAATGAATGGACTCTAATGTAAACTGTTAAGAAGAAAGAGGTAATATTGATTTCTTCCTGTAGTGTTCTTTCTTTTAAGTGGTGTGGAGGGGGAATCAAGTTCTGATGGATGCCTATATTTGAGCCACAACCCAACAAAAACCGAACCCGTAGTTCAACCAAGGTGCTTAATTCGAGCTCAATCCCACATGAGATATGCTACTGGTTCCCAGGGTAATCCTCTGTATTTAATTTAAGAATAACAGGGATTTTTCATTTATGGAAGAGGTGGTCTCACACACATAATAGTGTCATGCTTCATCATGGACTACCTCTCCCCATCCTGGTAGAGCAATGTCCCCAGGGCAGACTCAACCTTCTGGTTCGGACCTACCAGAGGGAATTCTTAAATAAAACTTAATGGATAGAACCAGGATCCAGATACCTAAAAGTACCTAATGGACTGCCTGTAATTTACTTTTAATTTTGGTGCCACTGAATGGATTAAAAGCAAGAATATTTTATAAGCTTGAGTATAATGACTTAGCTCATCATTCAAGAAGGCAGCATGTTTCTGCCCATTTTTCAACACTATACTGGTCTAGGGCATTCATCGGGGCTGTGGATCCCTATCTACGTTAGGATGGAATAGTTTAAAACTATTAGTGTAGTAGAAGTCCGTAACCTAAAGCAAAGAACCCACCCACGGCCTACCTGAGAGTATATGAATCTTCCAAAACCTAATTGGAATAGATCACAGAATAAAAATCAAAACTGGAAGGACCAGTGTTGTCAACTGTATAGGAACCATTAAGTGAGCATGTAAAGTGAGAAAATGCACTGCAAACAAGTGTAATTTAAAAATTGTTTAGGTAGAAACATGCATTCCTGTATGAATTAAACCAATAGGCAGCAAAAGCTGTTATCGCCTACAAATTAGTCTAGGAAGCCAATATAGTTCATGAGTTCACCTGGCATCAAGATATTGCTAGTATCAAGGCTGATCTTTGAAATTATGAAAAAAATATTACTGTCAAGGAAAACATGTATAGAAATGAGAAACCATGTATATATAGGAGAAAAAACTAAGTACCCCTAGAACATTAGGCTATGGACTACACAGGGGCATCGTGCCATGAATCAAGCTAGTTAAAGCCCCTCTCAGTTGAGAATGCGAGCCCATCCCTACTAAAAAAAACATACTTACACATATCTGTGTCCCAGCTGTTGGGGCAAAGTAACCTCTGTAGCAGTCTCCGTAAGGGTGAGCATGTCAGAATACAGCCGATTGTATGTGCACAGGAAAATGCATGTAAAATAATCGGTATTTTTTTGTTGGTTTGGTTGGTCTTGAGCTGCGTACATGGAACAGGAAAGTGCTACCCCTCCGGTGACTTGTTATGGGCCATTGGTTCTGTAAAGAAGGTCACTAAAAAGGGCAATCAGCACAAAGCGCCTGCAGTCAATCTTTATAAATACCATTGAGAGACAACTGACCTTGTGGAATCAACCAGGTCTATCAGGACATTCACCATGTGGAAAATGTAGTGTTTGTAGATTCACATGAAGAATTTCTGATCTGGGTTGTAACATCTAGGGTAGAGAAGAAGTATAATCCCTCTGCCTGATGAGGAGAGAAAAACACTTAATGCTGTAGGTAAGAAGATAGAGGTAGAGGCTCCACCCACTGACGAATAGCCAATTTTGTCAGACTTCCTTCGCGTACGCCACATCATAGTGGGAGGAGATGCAGGAACTCATCAAATAGCTTTCAGATGAGTACAGAAAGAGGGAGGAGGAGATAGTGTCCAATGGCAAGACCATTTTAACATTCATGTTTGATTATGTGGTTAACACTTTGGACACAGCCTCCAGGGACATTAACACCTGCCTCCTCCTCACATGGCACGCCTGCCTTTGCATTTCCTGATTCAGACTCAAAGTCCAGCAGCATCTCAACGTCCTGCTTGATGGGGAACATCCCTTTGGCCCCTGGGTTGACAAGAGTCTAGAAAAAATAAAGGGCATGGAGATTGCGAAGTATGTAGGTGTGGTGGAAGCACTACCCGCAAAAGGCACGTTTTGGAACTGCCCAGGGGAGCAACCAAAGCTGGTGGGTTTTAGCAGTGGTTTGCCATGGTTACTGCCTATAACTTTTCACAGTTCTCCCAACATTCCACGCCACAGATACATCCTCCGCAGAGACCAGCTCTGTTTTCTCACTGAAGAGGTACAGGCACTCCTACAGAAAAGAGTAGTAGAGAGAGGGAGAGAGTGTGTACCTCCATACTATCAGGAAAAAATTGTCTACTGTCTCTACTTCCTCATTTCTGAAAAGGATGGCATCCTCAGGCTCATCATGGACCTCAGCCCTATGTACGATAACATCTGTTGTAACACTTCCATAAAACAGCCCTGCAGTAAGTCATCCTTATTCTCTGACAGTGATTAAGTTATGGTAGTTTACATCAACAGTGCCTACTTCCACTTACCCTGCCCATCTGCTAAGAGGGGTGCATTCACTTCTTCCCCTACCTCGATGATCAGCTGATGAAGCGTGGCGACAGGCATCAATGCCTAGCACAACCAAAGCAGCTGTTTTCCTGCTCCATAGCATGGGATTCCCCGTAAATGCCACCAAAGTCCCACTTCCAGCTTCAGCAGATTCAACCATTGCTGGGATCTTTGTTGAACGCATTCACTGGGAAATCCTACCCCAGGCACCAAAGGGTGTTGGCTTCCAGCAGTTGCTGCATCTTTTTCAGTCCAATAATCAGTTCGTGATCAGAACCAAGATGCAGATCCTAGAGCTGAGGGTCTTGTTCATCTCTCTATCGTACTCCATGCCAAGCTCCACATGTGTACTCTACAAGAGTGTCTTGCAAGGCAATGGTCATAAACGGAGGGTCACTGGGAAGATGTAGTGTTGGTGAAGCCCATCACTAACAGCTGTGTGCACTGGTGGGACAGCAACAACTTGCTGCTGGGTGATCTTTCTCAGACCCAATTCCGCAGGTGATCAGACACCTCCCTCACAGGATTGCCCATCTCAATGCCATGACTGTGCAGGGGGTGAAGGGCCCTCAACACAAAGGCCACCTCATCATTTACCTTGGGCAACATGACTGCCATGTATTACACAGGGCAGCACTCACTCTCTCCCGCTCTCAGTGGATTTGGCATAGTGCGATCCGCCACAACATACAACTCCTAGCAGAACATCCAGGGGTGGGAAACAGCTCTGCAAGCGTGAACTGCAGGACACATCTACAAATCCACCTACTGGCTCAACATGGCCAGCTCCCAGCACCCAATCCCTCACTACCTTCACTCTCTGTAGAGATTCTGCCAATCTTTACACACAATCATACTCTTAAAGAAAGCCTTGGAAGAAGAGGCAAGCCCTACAGTGCCTCTCCATAGAGTGTCTTGCCTTGATTCAGTTCTGGAATCTGATAAGTCGTACTTGAAGTTAAACACCCCTGAATACAAAGAAAAAAGAATGTCCCTTATCAATGGAGTTTGATGGCTAACCCTCAGCAGTGTCAAATTTATTGGATTCTGCAGCACACTACCTTCAGCTTATGAACACACATTGCTACAAAGACACAAACGTCCTGACATCAACTTGTCACGTTTTAGAAAATTAAAGCTTTTTTCCTTGAACCATTCTCCAGAACAGATGTACAAGCCATGGTCCTATCAAACTCAAACACTTCACCGTACCTGACCAACAAAATTGAGGCCTCCACTGTGCTGTTTAACGCTTTCTATAGCAACCTCATAAGGATCAAGACAAAAAATACTGCATGGAGAAAATAAGACATCATACCTTCTCTGAAACTGTTTCTTATCCCTCTGTCTGTCAAGGTCATTCACTCCTGCCCTTTAGGGAAGAAAGGAACGCCCTCTTCTTCAAGTAACACTTCATCCACGTGTGACCCTCTGGATGATAGATCCCGGGTTTTAATACCCTGTTCTGGCCTGCATCATCTTTCTAATCACCTTATTCCTCTCTTCTACTCTCATTTTGTTTTTCCTCACCATGGTCCAGCACTTGGTTGCTTAGTAGCTAGGAACGTGCTGTATACTCCCCGTAGGTACAGAGTGGCACCAGCTGTGACCATGTGCAGATGAAGGACCACGTAAAGCAGTTACTCTGCTGTATTCTGCATCAAGTGGCCTTTTCTTAAAAGCGGATACCCACTGCCCCACTTCATAATCCTCCTGCACTCCCAACATCCCTTGGCAGTGCGTAGAGCACTGTGGTGTGGGCCTAGGTGCATAAAAAGGTACCTGTCAGCAGTGTAGCTATCATTAGTGCAGCATGTGCAGTGGCACCCGGTCCAGAACCCTGATAACTGTTGTATTTTACTACCCCAACGATAGCCAAAAGGGCCAATTTCCTTGCTTGTATTAGGGCCTGGAGCACCCTTGAACCCTGATAACTGTTGTATTTTACTACCCCAACGATAGCCAAAAGGGCCAATTTCCTTGCTTGTATTAGGGCCTGGAGCACCCTTTCTAAGCTACTGGTATCTGTGACCATGTTTGTTAAGCCATGCAAGGGTCCATCAGTGGGTGCTCCATATCCAGAGCTCATTGATTTCTTTCCACCTGATCCATTTGGTGATCTTGGATTATTCGAACAGGGACTTCTAATATTGAGTCCATAGTTGGAGCGAGTTCTGAGCCATTGATTTCGTAAACTTGAGATGTTTGACCCTATGTGGCCTACACCTTTGAGGCATGAGTACAAGTTCCCAAAGTCAAAAAAGTGGTTTAACGACTATGATGAAACGACTATAATGCAACTTTGTCACAAACATTGGGGCATTGTTTCAGCTGTGGCCAACAGATGAAAAGAAATTGGTATCTTCAGTGTAGGGCCACCTAATCCTATCAGTAAGCCAGCTTGTTAACGAAGTAATATTCAGGGATAATTCACCGATGTATAGCAGCAGATCCTGATTCCCTTCCCCTTAACATTGTGACCTAAAGTGAAACGATACTTAAATGTTTTTTTTTTTATTATTTATTAAGGGTGTACTAGTATTGTGCTGCTGGAGCTTAGGTTGACTTTTAAATCGTAATCAACTTTTGGCTGAAATCGGGCTTGAGTTATTAAAACACCTTACTGTTCTCAGTGGACGCTGTGTTATTTGCTTGCCTCTTTAGGTGGGGATAGTAGCCAAGACCAGCAGATTTTAAAATCATAATTATAATAACGGGCTAATAAAGAGCACAATTGTACAAGAACAGCATCTTACTCTCTTAATGGCAGACGTCACCAGTCTGGGTCAGTTCTGCCCCGTTCATTCATGTGTTGAGTGGAGTACTTTGATGATCAAAATACCTTGGTCTGTAAGCTTCAAAGTGTGAAACTGCCGAAGAATACATGATCCAGGCCTATGCTCAACTATCCTTTGCAGGAAAAAAACATCTGGTTCTAGCAGTCGCCGCTAATGTAGTAACATGCATCAGGCTTCTTTAAGACCCGCTTTATTTTCACCCATTCGACTGCAGTATTACAGCACCGATGAACAGTTCTATTCATTACTGTTTGGATGTGGATAAGCGCTTCAGCACTCCACGTAGAGGTAATAAGCAGTGCTTAATTTGTAAATAAAAACGTGCCGGTGCTCAAAGCCCTCCTGTTAAACACACGGCTGCTGCAATTAAATGTGGGATCACGGAGTACTGAGGCAGCGTAATCCTGAAGCCAGCTCGGGCCTCTTTAATCCATTTAAAGCCACTCCCTGCAGCTCACTCTTACAGCTTTCTCCCATTGAGACGCCTTTTTGTTTTTCTCTTCCTCCGTCTTTCCATATCTGTCTTTTGCTCGCTGAAAATGTTTGAGGCAGAAGAATAAGCGCCGGCCCTCAAAAATAATAATGCTAGCGATGGGAGTAATGAAGTGCAATGCCCCCTGATTGTTTAGAAATAACTCTGTTAGAGTGGTTGACGGAACAAGATGTGAAGAGCGACTAGGCCGTATGCGCTCGACTGACACCTTTTAAGAGGTGTTTCAGCGCAGGCCTCCAAATGGGCAATGAGGTGAGAGATGGCATCATCTGCCTCCCCCACCTTTATCCCAGTCTCTTTGTTCTCCATCCTTACTGCACTCTTCCTGCACGCGCTGCTGTTGTCATGGGGACCAGCACTGTCCGCTCCTGCCGATGATTGGCTACAAGCTCCGCCTATGCTGCTTTGGGCTCTGGACTTGTGCACGAGCCTTGTAAGCTTTTGTTATTGTTGTGAAATTTAATTCCAGCCACAGAAAATTGACCTAGTTTACATTTACAAATATCTAAGAACCTTGACCTATCGACTACAGACAGCTTTAATTGTATGGCTTTTGTCATGCAATTAAAAAAAAAAGTACATAGTATATACATACATACAGGATCTTTGGGTCAGCCCCCTGGCTGCATTCGGCAGTTCAGCAGTTATTCGCATTTTTCTTAAACCCACCGCAACATACAGTATGGGGCGACGGATTATCCCACTTCAACCAGTGGCTCTCTCTTGCTCTTAGAGGGACAGCTTGTTTTTCTGATCGCTTGGGCACATCTGCCTTAAAGCAAGTGCACTTCTGTGCCAGGGTTGGTCGGCTAGTAGTTTATTCGATAATGTGTTTTTTCTTTCCAGTCATTTTAATTTCCCAAGTCATGCTTGTGTGTTAAATTACTTCTTCAGATTAGAGTAATTCAAAGCCAGCAGTTTGTTTTACTTAAGACAGCATCTGTGCTTGTTGTTTTTAGAGTAGCATGGAGTTACCCTGAAGAATTAAGATACACTCTCTTCCTAAGATGCATTCATTGTCAACAGTTCCCCATTTGACGCCCGGCTCACAAAATAATTACCAGATCTGCTAGTCACAGGATTATTATGAAGATTTACATATGTTCACTGCTTTAGGTTCAGAAAAATCACAGGGTATACTTATAAAATGTATGTTTTCCTTAGTACTTCTGCAGATTGTCCTTAGTGGAAAATGCACAGGTTTTTTGAGACGTGCAGTTGCACATTTTCCCCTCCTTTAGTTATGTGCAAAATGGTTTTCTGTTTGGAGAAACCTCTTCCATTTAACCCTTAAAAACTGGGATGGTTTAACGGAAACTTTCACACGTTAATTCAACTTTCACCCAGACGATTTAGAATCAAATCCAAAAGTATCAAAGGAGGTAAAAAATCTTGGAATTTCCATGGATACCAAACTGTCAATGAATCTACAAGTGGATAAGGTAGCCAAATCAAGCTTTCTCACAATGAAAACAGACGCATCCTCTCGATCCTAGGATTCCCACAGAAGTTATAAGCTACCATTTGTCTTGTCCTATCAAAACTGGACTATGCTAATGGTCGGTATCACGGCTGAGCTTTGTCAACTTTGAGAAGACTGCAAAGAATTCAGAACACTTCCACTATACTCCTACATGTAAAGCACACATCTCTCCTGCTGTGAAGCCACTACATAGGTTACCAGTTGCCAGAAGATTTTCCTTCAAGCTACTTTGTATCACACACAAAACAATACATGGCAAACGACTACTCTTCATCAGGAAGTAAACCAGCAAAGGAAACTACGCTCAAGAATGGCTCCCGCCTCATTATTCCTACATACAAGAAAAATAACCATGGGTGCGAAATCTTTCTCTGTTCAAGCAGCCTTCCCACTTGCAAACATAAGATCCACAAACTACCATCTACACTTTAAAAGAGTAGTCAAAATCTGGTTCTTTCCCACATGACAACTGTACCCACTAATCAAAAATGGACCACAAAGTATACTTGGACATGGCTAACTGGACTTCTCATGGTACGGAAAAGTGCTCTTGTTATACATATACACATCATTGTACTTTGAACTATGCCTCCTGCTGTAAACAGCTATATATATATTCATATATAGGGAACATTTTATATTACACCACAGGATACATGTGTATATCAGACCATGTCAAAATTGCTTGATCTTTGTACATATAGGTGCATATAGAGAGGGTTATGTCTGCTACTAATAACTACAGTAGGTGCTGTGTGTATATTTATACATATATGTTCATTACAGTTATTTAAAACCATAAAAAATGTACCATATGATAAATGTGGACCGCAGACCATTTAAATACTGCTGCTTCAATGTACACATGGTTATTTATAAAGGGGGTTTTAATGAAGCAGACATATGTATACATTATTTACATTTTACTATTATAAAAAAAAACTCTTCTGTCTTTCTCATCCCTACTCCCTGTGGCTCATCCAAAACCTTCTGACTATTATGAACTGCCAAACATTCTACTCAATCTTTCACCCCTTTTTTCAGTGCCACCCAGCTAACAAGCACACACTACTACTATTTACAAAACAACTCACTACTTCCCCTTTTCAACAACCCTCCTATCATTCTATCCTTACCCCAAATTCTACTAACTCACAAGAAATCAAGAGCATGATCCAAACAAAACAATTTGTACTAACCTACTAATTACTAAGTTCTGGGGTAGCGTTCTACTTGTCACAAAAAGCACTTCAATGCCTTGTCAGGGATCGTAACTGCTATATAAATATATATACAATTTGCTCAGTCCTTTCTGGAATAACTTTAGAAGCACATTTAATGTGGGAAATAACAGTGAAAATATTTGCTAACACTTCCAACCGCAAACTGTGTCTATTACTCCATATAGTTGAGGCACCTCTGTGATCTTCCCCTGGGGCACCCGTTTTCTCAACCCCTAAAAAAATCCTATCCCTGAAAGTTCTACCTGTGTCCATAGTCAGCTGCAGTTCCTGGTTCTTTGATGCAGAATCCACCTTTGCAGGCATCAGTGACACCAGTTACGCACCTAAAAGTACTGTGGAAAATTAGAAGCGCTTAGAAACCGGGTACCCTCTAGCACTCATTGCTGTTTAAAACAAATGTAACCTTCCTGTTTACAAAGTTGATTGTCGAGACCCACAGTAAAACACTGGGCAGTTCTTGTATTGTTAAGGGGCGGTGATGGCAGCAGAATACCTTGGAAAGGCCTCTTTAAGTGCTTGTGAGCCTTTTGTATTTTTAAAGTTCAAAATTACATACAACTCGGTGTCCATCTGTCTGAATGCTCCAATAATCCAAATTCAGGCACAAATTGGATTTTGAACTGAATCAAGACTAAAACTAGTGCAGCAATACCGGACTTCTTCTTGGCTCAATTTTTGCCAGGAAAAACGAGGTTTTATTAGAAAAATGCTGAAAACTCAGAGTTTTGCTTCTCTGAAGGGGGGGATGGGGAGGAATGCATGTACGATTAATGTGTTATTCCCCATTGCGAGGTGAAAAACTCGAAGTGGGGAGGTGATACCTCACCCTGCAGTACTGGTGGTGTTTATCACATGTCGTAGTCTCACAAAAAAGGGTGTAGTCTTAATGTGGCCAGTGGTGGTTTCCACCTTAAGTGTGGGTTGTGGTGTGTTTGTAGATTGTGTTGTATTGCAATTGCATTAATGTAGTGTTTACTACACATGAAGAGGCGTTGAAGCGATTTTTTGGATGGAATGAAAAACCCAGGGTTATTTAGAGGTTTGACATTCACTTCCATGTACTTCAGTTTCTTAGTGTGGCTGAGCTATCTTTTCCAAAACGTGTATATATAGATTGTGCCGATCAAGGCATGATGAGGCTCCACATAGTCGAGCACATGCTTTGCAATGGTTGGTGGAGCACTGGTTTGTGTCTCAGTGAATGGTAATCTCCATTCGTGCTTCAAAATTTAATATTGACCTATTCCTTTCTTTGTGTTTTTTTTTTCTCGTCAGGTTCATATCAGTACCACGGGGCTCATTGTGACCCCGCCCCCTAGCAGCCCTGTTATAACCGGGCCATCCTTCACCTTCCCTCCAGAGATCACCCACCAAGCTGCTCTTGGAGTAAGTAGCAATACAAAGATCATGCCTCCTCTCGATTCCACACACCTACCACAAATCTTCAAAGCATTTATTTCTACACTCTTAATGATAGTTATGGCATTTAACTATATTCACAAACTTCAGGAGGCGGTGCTCTGTAAAATGGCCCTGATTGCTGAACCCCAGGGCGCACAGCTCTACAGCACCTGGTATATTCACCTGCATTTGGTCTGAGTTGATGCAGGTAGACACTTGCTCGTATGGGTGCCCAGGGCCAGTGAAATCCTACATAAATTGAGGAAACATTGATGCAGGTCCCTAGGAGCACCAGTCTGCATGCAACTGCATGTGTACACATGTGAGTGTACATCTACAGATGTGCAGCAACAAATCCTCTTTTTGACACGGCCTTATGTGCATTTTGTGATTTTTAAACTTGCAAATGCAGCTACGTTGCAGATGAGTTAAACATTTTGTATTCGTATTTATTTAAGGGCAGCAGAAATGTATTTTCTACACCAAACAAATAATCCAACCAATATTCAACGTGAGTGCATAAACCAATAGTCCTCAAACTATTTATATTGTTAATACTTTATAAAGACTGTTCCCTCGTACCAGACTCAAAAAAATGCCTGTTTTTCCATGCTACTCAATGGTCTATCCCGATAAATGTTTATACTTGATTGTAGTTCTGATTTCTCTGCTTCTGAATTAGTCAAGTGGTGTGCACAGACTCCCTTTATCTCTCTCCACTGTAGATTGTCCGGCTTTACACTCATTGGGAATCCCAAAGCACCCACGCCTTGTGAAATGATGATTCTCCTTACAACAAGAGCAGTGCCGGCCTCCTTGGTATTCCTAGCCAGGTGTCACTGTACCCTTGGGGCAGCCGCACAAACCTGTTTCTATCAAACAGTTTTCTATTCAGTTTTGTTAGCTTTTGCCGAGGTTATAAATAGCTGCTCTTTTGAAAATATGAACTGCTCTGCATGAAGATAGCAATCAAATAATTGGTTATTGACGTTAGTAATGAATAGTGATAATTTGAGCAGCTTAAGCAGTGGTAAGGCCCCTATATCATGGGTAGTAGATAAATGGAAATTGTCATGTAAAAATAAAAAAATAAAAAACTGGCCGCATTTATCACTAGGTCAGTCTTGGGATAGCCGTAGAAACATTTCATCTGTTTGATTTGTGCTTACACTGACATGTTCTATTAGAGCGATTGGGGGACCAGTGATTCGTGTTGGTTTGCCCTGCCAGTCTGAGGCTGTCTCCGACTGGCTAGTCCTGGCCTCCGACTTAAGTTGTGGGAAGCCTCAAGGCTTCTCTGTTCTTACAAAACATGGGTTTTACTTACATGATCTGGTGTAGTTAAGGATCCCACTTTCCGCTTTTACTGACTTTTACACATACATGCAGAAAACTCTGTTTTCCTTTCTGTATTTTTTTTTTTTAAATATGCAAACATCATCGTCTTTTATCCCGCGTGATTGTTATTGCTGTCGGTCATGACTTGCAGGAGATATCTGTGCACATTAATATATTATTTTCCTCACGTAGTTACTGCGGTCTTTCACTTTAGTGTAAAAATAAGTGGCAGAATATAAATGGGACACACATCCATGACAATCTCGTCTCAGTGACTTTATTGTGGTACAGCACAAAGATGGCAGTTCTTCATGGACCCAACGTGAATATGCAAATGAAAGTAAACTTTCGCATTTTGTTTCCTTCCAAATATTTTTCAGTCGCTGGGAGAACATGATCTGCAGTTTGCAGAATAGGCAGTAGGCGAACTACGAGTAGTTTAATGAACCAGTTTCATGCTTCTAATATGACATGGCAATATTTATTAAAAGGGTAAATGTATGGGTGGCCTCGTTTAGAAGCCTGTTAATCATATCATACATTCTTAAAATACTTCGTATGTGATAAAATCAATTCTGAATATATATTTAGTATTGCCTCAGGTAAGAGTTAGCCACATACCAAGGAAGGCATGGTTTTAGAGAAAACTGCATTATAGATTCTAGGGAAGTGTAATCGAAGAATAAAAAAACAAGCATTTGCAATGCAGTGGGTCTCACTTTTGCTCATGTTAGAGCTATTTGCGTTGTAAACTCCTAACCGGACTTTTCTTGCAACATAAACTAATAATGAAAAGTAAAACAGTTTCACATATGTAAACCAATGGTCGCCATGCCATGCAAAGCGCTCGACTTCTGACCAGTGAGATCGCGCTGCGCAGGAAATGAAAAGATAAAGCATTCCAGAAACCAGCTGAAAACACGGAGCCTCGTATGTTTTCAGTAGTTTACCTGTGTGCTCGAGGCGGGCTAAATACCGGAAAAGGCATGACGTATGCATGCCTTCCACAAATGGAATCAATCAATTTTTAAAAGGCAAACCCACAAACTAATGAGTGACCGGCATGATATGGGTGCGGTTAGAAGCCCAGTTAGAGATTACAACATGGTCCAGAGGGCTTACACGCATTGGACCCTAAAAAATGAATACTAAACGAGAAACATAAGCTGCAGGACAAAGATATATTGAAACAACACTATTCGTATGGTGTACTACCATACCGTGCATTAGAACCCACTGCGTTGATTATATCATACGCACCACTGCACACCGTCCAGCTGTGGGACATTAATTCCACAAATTCCATTCCAAATAAAGGGATCACTTCATAGTGATTTCTCATTCTCGGTAGTTATTTTCCTTTTAAAGAGGTTCGGGGAAGACGAGGCCATTTCAGGGAGGTTGCACGATCATAATTCTTTTCTGTGAGTTCTGTCCTGTGCAATTATATTAGTTTCTGTGACGGCTGAGTAAATTAACATGGCCTGGTTGTAGGTCTCTATCTGGTCCTAAGAGGTGCCTTGAAAGGGGGAGCAGTGTTGTGTGCTGCTGTCAAGAGTGTCAGAACAGGATCCTGCGTACTGTAGGGAGTATAGTCTCAGAGAAGACCCTAGGTAGAGGGGCTTTCAGGACAATCTGTGATTGGCATAGGGGTGCTTCATCAAGCAGCCCCCCTACAGTGAGATGGGCTGTAGGAAATGGCTCGGCCGATGCTTTGACTCTTGAGTGAGTGGAAATGCATATTTCTGTAGTGAATGTAGGGACAAATATGAATGCCCTCTGCAAGCGCCTGTGCACAGGCCCTTTTACCATTATCCCACTTGGAAAATTACTTTGGAACCCTATATTCCATGGCATTCACTTCACTCTTAATATGTTTAATTGTAAGTGTGCATGAGTGTTTGAGGAGTCTGTGCTCTGGGAGTGGTGGGCATTTTTTAGAACACTATTATTACATCACAAGGCAAATACTTGCCTTCAGGTTATCAATGTTTCGGTGGTACTGGCAGCTGTCCCTTCAATTCACATAGTCTGTCCTGAAGGAACACCAGGAGGTGTTGCAGTAGCTATTAGTAAACCATTATTTACAGATTAAGCTCAGTGGTCTAAAAAGCATCCATTTTACACTACACTTGCCATCCTCCAACCGCCAAGCATTCTTCCAGCACCCTCTCACCATTCCACATTCTGCCTTACGCACGCCACATCCCACACGTTTAACACTGTCCAATCAAGGACAAGACATCACACACCTTCCCCGTACACTACTGCACAATAACCATTCCCCTCTGACAGCCGTCCAACATACTACACACAAACACTACTTGCATAGACGAACAGCACAAAAACTGTAGCCCTGTACAAATTCCTCTATCCATTTCGGAACACACTGTCCCAGGGACTATAATAAACAACATTCTGTGTTTTCCCTATTACCATCTGCAGTACCAACATCCAGTGTGTTGTTCAGATAACCAAGATCCAGTGAATCACACATTGATACCTTGCCATCATTCACCTTCATCTAAGATGCACCACCTAGTCCAGGCAACACAGCACCACCATCACCATCTCCACCAACATTTCCATGAAAGACGTTTTCTCTTTTTTACCACTCTCCTACATTCACTTTCAACTCTCCGCTTTGCTAACCTACATACTAATACACTAATCAAGTTCCAATCTTTTTTATCCTCTAACATGGCAGTATCTCCGCAAACCCAGGTGTTTTAACTCTTGTATACACAGCTAAGCGCATATTGGAAATCCCAGTGCAACCATTCCTATCCAGATGCATCCTCATCCTCTTCTGGTATTCTCTTACTGTTCCTCCCATCCTCCCATCATCCCCAAAACAACTTTCCCTTTTCTGTCTCCTAATCAGCCACTGTGGCACACGTTTTGTGGTAGGCTTGTGCCCTCTCAATAACTGAAATGGCATCTTTCTGGTCTCTGCACTGGATTAATTCTTTACAACAATGAAGTAGCGTGCACAGATATTTTTTTCCGCAAGATCCTAGACCTCAATGTCAGTTGCATGGATTATTTTACTACTAGGTTGAACCTTTCAATCTTCCCATTCCCTTCTGGATGATGCTGTTCCACTCTTGCATGTATGATGACACAGGTTTTCAAGAAATCCTGCACCTTGCTCAAAGTAAACTGAACCCCATTATCCGGCACTGTGATGTCCAGTATGCCCCCCTACAAAATTCATGCTCCAAGAACTCAGTCACTACTTTAAATGTAATACTTCCAACCATCCTTTGTACATATTGAATAGTAATCTGCCAAGATGATGGCATAAGCCTCCTTTTGGGGCAGCATATCACTTACTCATTCTTTCTGTTGTTCCGTGACACAACAGCTCTAAGGCCATGAATACTGGCATTAACAGCAATCACACAATTCACACCATGGCAAATGGTTTTAAACACAGAACATTTCAAATCGCCGTTTTGATTCATTCAAAACATTCACTGTGCTCCTGAACCCAATTAAAGTTTACCTTTTTTTTTAACAATTTCCTTTGTTGCCTGTCAGTATAATCCGATTATAACATGACAAGGCCTAAAGAGACACCAATTAATCCTTGGATTCTGCGTTCAAAATGGTATCCACATCTCCCTCTCTGGGCTGCACACATTGTTCTGAAATTTTGTTACCCAAATATTCCACCACATGTTGATCAAACTTAAATTTTTTTACTGTAAGGCCCACCCCTTCTAGGGCTCCCAAAACTCTCCGTAAATTTCCATCATGTTCTTCTCTGCCTTTGCCAAACACAAGATTGTCATCTTGGAACTCTGTGGTACATTTAAGACTCTCCAGACCTTGGTCCATACCCTTGGAAAGACAGCTGAAGCACTTTCTAGGCCAGGTGATACCTACAACAAATATACTCTTTTTTTTGTTGTTTTTCATGGAAATTCCCATTGATACTCTTTTTAGTTTCAGCCTTTCTGTTTATCCTTTTCGACCTTTACCGCTTTAGAAACGGCATTCACCTCACTCTGTACACACATATGCTGTCTCACTTCCTAGACACATTTCCCAAAGAGCTAAGTCTTGTTGCTGCTTTCTAGGCTGCATTGATGGCTGTCTCATTCCCAGACCACAATTTTTTTTGTGAAGCTCAGAGGTCAGGCAGGAAGTAGGGATTGAGGAAGCTTTTGGTTTTACCCCAATATTGCGCCAGTGATCACCAACCCTACTCCTGGCACACTTGATTAGTCTACAGTTGAGGATAATCACTCTCTCTCTCTTCCACCTTCGAGGTCACAAGCTGCACTCCAAGCATCAGTTCTGTGGAAGTCTCTTAGACGCACAGTCAGCTTTCCCCGGAGTATGACAGGCTCCTTGCACAAGACAGTTTATACAGGCCAATAGTAGGGTAAGCACGCCTGCGGGTAGGTGTCTCAAATTGAAGACGCCTATAGACAAAAGCTATAGGCTGGATCGTGCTACTCCCTAAGGGGCCCCCCATACGAAGAGGGCGGTTTTGTGTGTATTATAATTTTTTTTGTTTCTAGGGCGACATTTATTGTTACAGACTACTGACGAGACAGTTCATATAAATGTAAGTGACTGCTACTTACCTTCCATACACATTATTAGATAGTGTTTTCTTTCTTTTTGTATATAGCCAGGAGAAGTCTAGTTTGATGTAGGTCCTGATGAAGCGTTAAAGGATCTTTCACGACCAATATTACGCGAAACATGTTGACCAGACCCTAGGGGGCAGGTGACAATTTCCCAGTACTCCAGGCTTTCTTAAGTGGCTGAGCATTATTCTCAATCTCCACTTAATAGTGTTTTTAATCTTGATCGTAACCCCTCTGGATACATATTAAACAGAATGAGTTCAGGGGTTTCTAATCAATCTTAAATTCTTTCCACTCTCCTGCCATTCAGAGTGTCTGACCTCCACAACTTCAACGGCAGCCACCACACACCAAAAAAGATCTCCGGCAAAGAGCCCCCGAAAGGGGAGCCCGTCAGACATTGCACCAGCCGGTCTGACGAGGAGCTTCCCGATGGTGAAGCATGACACCCACTGGGTGTGTGAGGGTTCTAGCTCCTAAGCTTTAACTGTTCACCCTATAGTCAGGAACAGTGCACCTTTGTTATTGATTATATGTATAGGGAGCATGTGCACTGGACCTTTAATTCTCCCGATCCCTCTCTTGGTTGATGACAATAGTCAGTAGACCAGGTAATGTCAGCAAAGCGAATGCTGACTAGACAAATTTGTTTTACTCGCCAAAACATTTGAGTTGAATTATTGGTGTTGCTGTCCAAGAATACTCACTCTCGTCGCTGTTAAGAAGTAAGGAAGTCCAGGATACACTGGGGGAAAAAAGGGGTAGAGGAGGCAGGAGGGGTACTGGTACCTTTTTATTTGCAAATTAAGCTGTATGGCACAAAGAATAACACCATTCGTCCTACATCATTGTTCACCTGCCAAACATTCTTCAATCACCTTTTCACCAGTCCACATTCTAACTTACACTATTCCCACCCCGTATTCCATACATGCACGCTCTTAACACGCTCCAACCAAGGACAAGACACTACAAACATTCTGCCCCGTCTGGAGAGCAGCAACCCCATCTGTCCAGGAACTGCTCAGTCCCACTAGGGATGTCTGGAATGTGGAACACCAGTATACATTCCAGGGACCATTTGCTCCAGAGTCCTCGCACGTCTGCCTAGCAATGAAAAAAATACCCTTCTCATAATGACAGGTATGTGTTTTACCAATGCACATCCTCTGGCCGTTCTGTCGACACTAGTACCAAACCTATGACTCTGGAAAAGGACTGGCATGGTGCCATGTTTGGAATTAAAATGCGTGACTATCAGACTAGATCCTTGGATGGCATGCACAAGGCCTAGCTGCCTGAGACTTCTTTGGAGGACATTCTTATTTATTTATTTGTTCTGTAAAGTGCTGTGTTGCCAAATAGCCCTGTTGACTAAAGGAAGAAAGATTGCTGGGGAGCCACAGGGATCTGAAACCTAGCTGGGTGGTATCAACATCTTCTTCACAGGAGAGTTGAAGAACCCTCCAAGTCATCACAGGACTGCACCAGCCATTGAATGTGTTTTTCCTCCACATATATCTTATTTTGTGAGAGGTGGAATAATCGATTCTCAAGCCCGAAATGTACAAGAGGAGTTTGTCCACTAATCCTGTAACTTTGTAGTGTGCCTTTTGACTTGTTCCGGTTACCCTTTGCCCAGAATAGTTGGAACTATAGTCCTGCAACCTTTCTTCCAGGAGGCTATCCTCAATTAAAGGTGGGGTAGCACAGCAACCCTAGCAAGGGTGGTCCTCTTGTTGCATGTGGATGCAAACAATATCCAGTGGGTTCCTAAGAGCTGTGTGTGAACGAGCCATATTCAACCCCATCCAACCCTTATCAAGAGATACTGGCACTGACGAGTTTGTGACTCCAGTTGTGTGATAACTGTTCATCCTTCCATGTCCGTTAGCATCCTAAACAATAAGTGAGACTAGTTTGTGACTCCACTGAGCCCCCTAACTTTGTTCAGAATGTACTCTGACCTGTTTTTTCAGTTTTTCATTAATCTGACGGCCCTTTCTTCCATTTGCATGTAAATAAAGGTATATTTATTTAAAAATATTGGCTGTGACTGGACATTGAAGTTCCACAACCTTAAATCTTTGTGGAGTCAGACTTCTCAACCTACTGACTCTTGGGGAGTCAAGAGGACCGAGTGTACCTAGTTTATCTAAACCGAGCGTGATGACTTGGAATCGATGGAGGAGCATGGGTGAGACATTCGCACAAGATACAAGAAGTAGAGTGGGCACGCAATCAGTAAGTGATCCACTCAGAGGAGTTGTGTAGTGGGTTGGATGGTTCCAGATGAGTAAATGCTGTTGTTGGTAGCATGGTCTATGCCTGCTAGCCAGATGATTGTTGGGTTGTTGGTCTCAATTAGTCATTTCACTATGATATCTTTTTTTTATTCTGCCAGAGTGTGCTCGGGAGGGCAGCTGTCAAGGAGGCATCCGGTTTGGGCAAAGTCAGGAAGTACTTTTTTCGAACCCTGTTGGTTTGTCAGGATGGCTTTGTCAAATGAGGGTTGCAAGCGTGAGCAACAGACAGAATGCTAATGCAAAACTGTTTTGTGATGCTAATAGATTTCAGACAAAAGTGGACTATGTCCTTAAGTTGAGCATCTGAAATTTCAAATGCTGTTTCTTTAAATAGTTTTCTGTTTGTTATACGTGGTGGGACACCAAACCACGTATTATCTAGATGAGTATGAATGAATTTAGGATTCGAATTTGATGGTGTTTGGTCTTTCCGACCTCAAGTTCTATCAGTGTCTGTTACTTATTTTTCTTTGATTAAATCTCTCAAAAAGTGTTTTTAATTTCTTCCCCTTGTCGCAAATAAAACATTAATTCTTGCTCTTATTACCTCAAGGTTGAACTGCTGCATTCGCCTTTATTTAGGGATTGCTAAGCATTTACTATACAAGCTTCAGGTGGTTCAGAATGCGGCGGTAGGATCAGTATTTAAGCTTCCCCTCAAACGCGCTGGTTTTCAGGGACTGAGGGACCTACACTGGCTAACCAGCCCATAAGTGGGTTCTGTTTAAATCTATGACTTTGGTGTTCAGAGCCTTCTACTCAGTAGGCCCGAAGTACCTCTGATCGTTTTGCTTATTATAGGACCCAAAGGACTATCCGCTCTTATAACACCAATCTGTTCCTCAATCCATAATTTGATGCTTAAAACGAGAAGGGATCTTTTACCTTGTTAGGTGCCAAGGCCAGGAATCATTTCCCTTTGTTCTTTAGGATTCGTTGAAAATGAATCTGTTTTTAAGAAACGCCTACAAACCTGGCTCTTTTCGGCGTCTGATGAGTTCTTTAAACAGTTGGTTTAATCATCTCTGGCTTTGGTCTCTTTATCCTTTTTGAGGCTTTTCCACAGGTAGTTGCCGCTGTTAGTGGTTATATGTCTGAAATAGCGGCAGGATGCTCTTGTTTTGAGTGACAGTGTGCTTCAAAATGAACATATCATTCATTCATTTATGTGCTCTGCCTTTTTTAAGTGAAAGAAGCCTGTCCTTCACTGCGTTTGAGAAAGTGGAGGAGCCTCGTGCACCAAAAACAGCTCCAAACAAAATGTGCTTGTCGCACAGGCTGCCAGGCCCAAGGTATTCATTCATGTTTGTGGCTGGAAGCTAAGGATGATTTGTCTGTCAGTCTCCCCACGGCTTGGGTCGGTTCCAGAGCTTTTGCTCATTTGCCAGTAACCTCCGGAGCCAGCGTATCAGGTTGTGAGAGAGGCAAGCATAAAGGAGCCGACAGCCTGCCGCTTTCATGCGAAATCCCAGCAGGTATTTACTTAGGTTTCAAGCCTCGATGACTGGGGAACTTGCATTTTACTGTAGATTGTCATCAATTTTTGAAGAACACTTCATTGTTCGACACAGGGAAACAGAAACTGCATACAGAGTGTTTTTCCGTCTGAAAGCTCTGTATTTACCTGTGTTGCCCAGTTGAAAGGGTGACATTTACCTTTTCGAGTTTGCTTATTTAAATTGGATAAAGAAGTATATTTTCGAGTGATTTTTATCAAACTTGGGAAACATTGAGATCTGGACTAAACCATTAATCAGGCAAACATTTTTGCGTTTTGATTTACAAGTGGTTAGTTTGATCTGAAACACAAGGCAAAAATAGATCCTTCAGCATACAGCTTGTTTTTTTCCTTGTTTAAAAAAAAAAAAAAATGAGAAGTAGGAACCGAAATGTAAGAGGAAACTTTAATGTGAGTGTGCATGAAAATAGGAGTTTTTAATTTCTAAATACAAATAATTTGCTGGTGTTTGGGGTTTTTCCAAGTATTAGCGGCCTCTTTCCCAAACCAACTTCATTAATTATATATAATATTGACACTGTATTAGTGATGCGTAAGACCTATACTCCTAGATGTACTAATGTTTTTGAGAGCACCCCAAAGGCTCCAAGGCAGCAGGAAGATGGCCTTTCAGAGCTATTTCAAGCACACAAATGAAATAACAAACTAATAAGTTGTCTCAAGTTGCTGCTCTCAATGATTTCAACTCATGCACTTGTTTGACATCTGTTCAATGACCAAGTATTGCCAGTTCAAACCCAACAACTAACCACATTGAGATCATGTCTACCAAATCACCATCATACACTACTCAAGAAGCTTTCAAAGTCAATAAGTGTCAAAACAGCAGACCGGGCAGAGCTCTTTGCCTAAAATCTTTGAAGAACAGTTGGAGTAAGAATGAAAGACCAGCATCAACCTTCTACCAAGCCCTTGCCATGTGGGTGTACTGGTCCTGGCCAGAACAGTGACGGGAGGATAAAGTACCAAGCAACAACTTGGCCACTGTTAAAGTGCTGGTGGTCTTTCCCTGAAATAGCATTCCCTGCCACGTGCAAAAGGAAAAATATCTGCCAAGAATTTCTGAAGTGACAGATGATAGCTACCCAGTTACATAGGATACAGTGAAGGATCCTGGGAGCTAACAAAGTGAGTTTGCACATTTTTCAATTGACTGGTAAAGAAGAAAGTACTGATGATTATAGCTCAGCCCAGTGAGTCGTTTTGAGTCTCAGCTTGGCATACAGGACACCAGTCTGCCTGGATTATTAAACAATACCTGGAGAAAACTTGCTCAGGTGTAGACTGCGTGCTTTTGTGAAGCATGAGAAAGCTCGGGCGATAGCCCCTGCCAGTAACTTGCCTACCACTCGCAAGCGGCAATAGTTTCACCGCAATCACAGTGATGTTGGTGCTTCTTGTAACCTGATCCTCTCTAAAGCGCCAAGTTTGGTTCCAATGTTTTGTTTTTGTTTAAATCTACGCTGTAGTAACACACTCTTGCGTGCATCCGCAGACCAGTAAGGTGATTATTGAGAAACTGTAGGGTAACTCCCCCTACCACCACCACCTACCTTAACAGACACATATTCCTCACATCTAAAGAGGAAGGAAATATACCTAATTCTGTGTTTGACAGAGAACAGCAAGTTCTGTGGGGCTTTCTGTGTGGTAGCTGTCATGGTTATAGTTCTCAGGAATGTAGATAGCCCAGGTAGGTTAGGATAGATGGATAGGAACTGTATTAATGGGGCCCATTGGGATTCGAACAGCTTTGTTGTGTATGTTAGCGTGTTTGCTATTTTTCCCTGCCTATGATAAATGGGCAGTTCCTGGCGTCTGGGGACCTGTCTTTGGTCTGTAGCTCACTTATCGTTTGTTTAGGCGCACAGAGCAGTGCCATCCTCTCCCCCTTTTTGGAGTATAGCGGGTACATTCGGGGTTGGACACGCCCAGCAGGGTATATGCTGGCAACCTAGGTATTTGATTGTCGAATATGTTGTCCATGGCATCTGGGACCTCCCACCAGTAATATTACAATTTCGGGCACTCCCACGTAATATGTATTAGAGCACCATCTGCGTCGCAGCTCCTCCAACATTTCCTGCTGTGTTGTTTATCCCACCTCGTCTGCATGGGGTGGTACCAGGAAGCAGTTGTGTACATTGTTACCTGTGTAATAGCAGTGCTAGCTGCATTAAAGCAAACACCGCCTTCTACTCTTTGTTAGATAGCTCCTTAACCAGATCTTTTTCTCACCTTTCGTTGTCCCATTATTGTCTCATTCTGGGATAGTTATTTGTACAGACCTGACACTAGTTTTCTGTTGCTTTTACCGTGATAGTCGCCACTATTCAAGGTTAGCTAGGGGTCTGCAAGCTAAAGATCTGATGTGGGAGATCGTGCCCCAGTGTTTAATTTTAGGATAGCAGAATCTTTCGGATTCTGGTATTTTATAGAACGTATAATTATCCAGCAAGGATCTAATTCATGAGCCTCCAAACACATCTCCTAGTCGTTTACAGCCCCTTGCCTCCATACTTCAAAGCTCCCTACTTTGTAGGCTGGATCAAATACCCAGGATCTGCATCAGTGGGGAGGGGACTGGCGAGTGCTTCTGTTTTTTTCCTATTTCTTTCTCGCACACTAATAGGGTGTCTCTCTTATCATGGGGAAGCCGTATATGTCCGTGCTCTTGTCTTTTTTAAGCATCCAGTAGATGTAACTTCTGTGTAGTCCCCAATTGTCTGATCCATAAAGAACTAGTGCTGCCCTGATTGAGAGCGTGTCCCTTCTTTTGCATCTTAGTTGTGAGGCTTGGTAATATTGTTTAATGTTGGGTAGTGCTACACCCCTTCCCTGTGTGGTTTTCGTAGAATGTGCAAGGCAATCCCGTGCCTTTTCTAATCCCAGATGCAGTTGTTTCATTGTAGTCTATATCTTGTGCAGGAGAGGCCTTCTGATTGTCAGTGGTAGAACACAGAACATGTAAAGAGTGCATGGGCGTGACACCATTTTACCTACTGCTATGTGTCCTGTCCACGACAACCCCCCTATGTGCCAAATTTGACGATCTTTATGCAATGTTTCAAATAGGCTGCATGCTCTAACATCTGAGCAATTGTCATCCCTAGATATGGGATGGAACTTGTGAAATGGGAATTGCTGCCTAAGCCTAGTTGCCTGATCCCTGGGAAGGGAGCAGTGAAAGCCTCAGTTTGATCAGGGGCAATTTTGACTCTGGCTATTGTGCCGAATTCCTCCAGTTCTGAGATCAAGACGGGAATGGAAGATTCAGGGTTTGTCCCAATGGCCATAATGTCATTGGCAAACATGACTATTTTGTGTATGCCTTGTCCCAGTCAGAACCCTTGGATATTGTTTGCCCCTAACCTATTGACCAAGGGTTCCAGCATTAAATTGAACAGTAAAGAAAAGAGAAGGCAACCTTGTCTTGTGCTCCTGCCTATAGTAATGTGTTTTGACTTGCACCCATTAGCCCTAACTTTAGCCGAGGGGTTTGTATAGCAGCTCTCCACCCATCCCGTAAAGCAAGGACTTAGGCCCACTGTTTCCAGTGTTCCTTTCAAGAACTGCAATATTACATGACTGAAGGGTCTTCGGCATCAAGTGACCGGATGAATGATTCCCTTCCTGTCTCATGTACTAAAGTGCCAAGATTAAACAGCACAATAAGAGAGTACTTAAACTGAAAGAAGTATCACGGAATTAGAAATTTAACTTATTGATTAGTCAAGGTGAACTTGGGTCAGTGTGGACTCTAAGACACACACATTGTGTCTTGTTAGCGACTTCTGCTAGTCTAGTAGTGAGGTTCTTCAGAAGGAGGCTCATGAGAGGTGTGCTGTACACGTGACAGGAGGTACTGCAAGGCAGTATTTCACATCAAGAACTTCTTAGAAGCACTTCATCCAATCCGTATCCCTTCCTGGCAAATTTGAGCCCAGGATGCAAATAGTGTCCTATTTACAGCTGTCTGGTGCTGGTTACCTTGAGCCCATGATACAGAAATAGAAATGAGTTGAGAATGTGTATTGTTAAAGAAGAAATTTAAAAGAAGGATATGGTTGACATTTTAATGGAAAGGGATTATAGTTTGTAGTTTTCATTTCATATGAATATAAGAATTGAATGAAGACAAACGCCGACTAGTTGTCTTTGGCAGTGCTTGTGTAAAAGGGGAGGTCTAACGAACGTGCTTCAGTAAACTTCATTTGTTTCACTTTGTATTGCTCATGCCATGGAAAAGCTATCGATTCTCCTTAGCAAGCTGCTGTCACAACCTTTAAAGGTGGAAGTTGGACCTTACACTCAAGTCCTTTTTTCCTACAACGGTTGTATATCTCATTAACCTTGGGTGTTAATCAATGTTCAGGAGCTAGATTCCCTGGTGGTGATAATTGCTAATTTATCATTTCAAAGCAGAAGTTCAATGTCTTTTAGATGTACACAACAGTAGGGTCTGTTGTTCACCTTGTTGTGCTGAAGCGTGCACTCCTTACATTTTAATTAAGGGAGAGGATGATGTGATGTCACAGCCAGAGCTGCTGACTTTGGAATTGAAGAACCAAGTTCGAGTCTTGGCGTCGGCTCAGCATCCTTTGATTGTAGGTAAATCACTTAATCCCTGTGCCTACCAAAAAAGGAATGTGTCCTTGTGTAATGTAACTGGTGCCCATGTCAAGCGCTCTTGTACCTTTGGGTCGAGTTTGCGCTATATAAAAAAAAAAACTGATTAAGGGTTTTTGTTTTTACGTCCTTACTATTCCTCGTACATTTTGTTATTGTAACTTCGGCACTACCCTGTAAATATTACTGCCTTAAGGGTATGCCTGTTGTGTTGAGAAATATGTAAAACAGTTTTATAAACAATTTTTAGAGGTGTTCATCAAATTACATGTTTAAATCAAATTTGCTCTACTGTTTTGTTTTTTGTACTGTACCCAGGTAATCTTGCTGGAGTAAAATATTGGTATATGCAAGTGACTGCTGTGTGTTTTACATGTCAAAATTGCTGCTGCAATAACAGTACCCATTGATTCTTTCTTCAGACCTAATGTTAGCCACTACCTTCTGATTTTACTAAAATTATTTACAGGGACTTTTAGCCAGTCCTCTTCATCCATTGGTCTGTTGTTGTGCCATTCACATTTTACTTCTGCCCACTACAATATACAGTATGGGGTAGTAGAGTCTGCCCAGTTCAGCCATTGGCTAAGTTCACTGTGAGTGCCAGAACTTTACTCTTTAACAAGGAGCACACTAAGGAGTTTTTTCTGTGACAGTACCATAGTTGTCAATGTGTACTTTTGGCGACCAATATACTGTTTAGCTGTTAGACAGAGTTTTGTTTGGTGAAGACCTTTGAACCCCCTCCCAACAATAACGTTTTACAAAACCCATAACAAAACAAGCATTGACAGGCCAAAAGTCTAGCAGCCGATGCAGTCCTATTGACATTGCCAGTTGTTGCTCTAGCAATAGCTACTAGTACAGCGAGTTGGGCCTGTGAATAAGTGAACCAATCACAGCCTCACTCAGAGACCTATTATGATAAACTAGATGTGCTGATTTACTTATTATATTGCCAAAACGTTACCACTATGTTGCATGCATGCCACCCATTGAGCAGCATAAAGTTCTATAATGTGGGATTAGCATTAGGTTTTTGGGAGAGAGGAGGACCAGTGAGCGCCGGGAAAGATGTTAAAACCCCTCACCAAAAACTCCCTTAGGCCCCTATACAGATTTTAAGACCACCTAAATATTCCGCATTCCAAGGGCAAGGTGCACCAGATGCCACACATTGAACTCTTGAATGGAAAATAAGCTCATTAGAATGACCACCATTAACCTATAATATGCAGCACTCACAGACGCCCTCCATGTATTCCGGGCCTACTGCTACTATCATGTGGCAATGGAAATGGTATTTATAAAGTGCAGGGTTTGCCTAGATAGACTTATTGGTGCTAGATAAAATAATGTTATTAAAAGTATGGTAATTGGTCAAAGATAAAGGTTTTTAAGGACTTTCTGAATGTATGATGATGAATCTATTTGGTGTGGTAGCACAATGTGCCTTGTGCTTTTTCAAAATGCACCCTGCCCTTATTGCAGCATAAATAGAGAGTTGTGCTGCAAGAGTGCCAGTGGTAGCTCTCACTGCAAGACATTTTATGTTTTAAGTAAAGTAAGTGCGAGCTAGTTCATTCAGTGGACACAGAAGTAACAAGCATTGACAAGGCAATGGGTTTGTATTGTATCTGGAATTGAAAGCCAGACCTATTGGCTTTGCCATCAACTGTTCCACAAACACTAGTGGGAGCTGCACATGATCGATTATTGGTCTGGGAGGGGAAGTCACACATGGACAGCTGGCTCTGGGAGGAGGTACAGATGTGGCACAGAAAGACAGCAGAGTGGTGTGGTGGATGCCACTCATTGACCTTCATCTGCGACTATGCTGAAAAGGTTGGGGGCAAACACAAGCAGTCCACAGTTTGTGAGGGCCAGTGTGCTGGAAGCATGGATGATTCAATGCTGATACCAGTGTTAGTTTAGGAGGGGTGCAATGCCAACTCTGCACATGGGCAGTCAGCCCATGCTTGGTGAGAGGGTGTGGTGCAATGTCATCACTGGGTGAAGCATGATCGGCTTGGAAGCAATGGCTATCAGAGCAAAAAGCATGGAAGTGAATAATTGAAGTAGGCGAACCTAAACCTCATCACTGCTGCTATTTCTGTTATTCTTTTTTGCAATAATGATGAAATGTGGTCTTTCAATAAACCGAAAGCAGTTTCTGGACAGACCTAAAAAAAGACGTTTTGCTCCCTTGCGAGCCA
The DNA here is from genome assembly GCF_031143425.1 of Pleurodeles waltl. Classification (NCBI taxonomy): domain Eukaryota; kingdom Metazoa; phylum Chordata; class Amphibia; order Caudata; family Salamandridae; genus Pleurodeles; species Pleurodeles waltl. Next base: position 797,553,622 of record NC_090437.1, on the reverse strand, counting down.
GTATGTACATGATTTATAAGCTGTATTGTGAAATTTCCTGCAAATTGTTTATTATTAGGCCACTATTTGTTTGCCCGACCTGGCATCCTTGGCCTGGTTTCCCCTGTCATTTTCCCTCTGCTTCCTTTATTTTTTGCCTGCGTGCTGGAATTCGTTTTTGTTGTTTTTTGGTACTCTGGGCACTTTACCACTGCTGACCAGTGCTAAAGTGCAAATGTTCCCTGCATAAATTGTGATTATGATTGGTTATCCCTGATTGGCAGATTTCATTTATTAGTAAGTCCCTAATAAAGTGCACTAGAGGTGCCCAGGTCCTGTAAATCAAATGCTACTAAATGGCCTCCTGCACTGATTGTGCCACCCACATGAGTAGCCCTATAAACATGTCTCAGATCTGCCACTGCAGAGTCTGTGTGTGCAGTTTTGCACTGCCCATTTGACCTTCCCTTTTACTACATGTAAGTCACCCCTAAGGTAGGCCCTAGGTAGTCCCATGGGCAGGTACAGTGTATTTAAAAGGTAGGACATGTACTGGTGTGTTTTACATATCCTAATAGTGAAATACTGCCAAATTCGATTTTCACTCTCTCTCCCACAGGTGAACAAGGGAACTGCCTTTAATATCTTTTAAGTGCAGTTTCCCATTGGGAGCAGATAGAAATGTGGAGTTTGTTGTCTCTGAACTCACAATTTAAAAATGCATCTTTTGGTGGAGTTGGTTTTTAGATTGTCTGTTTGAAAATGCCACTTTTAGAAAGTGGGCATTTTCTTGCTTAACCAATCTGTGTTTAAGCCTGCCTGTGGAATCCACATCTGGGTCCGACTGACAGTTGGGCTGTTTTTGAATTCCCTCTAGACAGTGACACGGGGAGCAGAGATGTGTCTTGCGTATCCTGATGAGTCTTCCTAGGCTGGGATGGGGAGGGATGAGCTAAAACCTGCACCTGAAAGAGCTGTGCCTGTCCTCACACAATGCAGTCTCCAGCCCCTTTAGTGTGTCTGAAGCCCGTCCTCGGCAAGGCAGGATCTTGTGAATAACAGACTTTCCTTTGAAGTTTTCCTACTTCCAAGACAGAAATGAGTATAAGTAGTGGACCCAAACACCCAGACTTTTAGAACACTTCTGGATCAAGAGGAGGCTCTGCCAAGGAGAATACCTTGAGGAGGAGTACTGCCCCTTTGATGTGTGCTTTGCTGGGTTGGGCTGCAGTTGCTGCTTCTGCTTTAGAGAGGACAAAGACTGGACTTTGCTGTGTATCCTGCTTCTGAAGATTCTCCAAGGGCTTTGACTGAGCTTGCCTCATGTTAAGAAGTCTCGGGGACATCAAAGACTTCATCTGGCAGCGGCTGGGCTCTCTTGCTGAGACCCCCTGAATTGCCAAGTGGTGCCACATCCAGTCTCTGGGCCCCTGGAAGGAGTAGCTGGCAGAACTAGAGAGAAAACCAACACACTTGGAGCCAAGCTGCAGAAAATTCGATGCAGCACCTACACCGCTGCTGAAAAATCGACATATTGCCAGTTCAGCGCAGATTAATCAATGCTATGTGTCTGGATTTTCCTTGGGCGTCAAAATCTTCAACATCACTGCACGGACCCGAGGCTGCTGGTCCAGAAACCAACACATCACTTACCCGGTGGAGAAAGAATCAATGCACGGCCTCACTTGCGAGTAAGGAATCGACGCATCGCTTGCTTTTCCGATGCACGCTCACCCGCGCAGCTTTATTTTTCACACATACCAGGTACTTTGTGCTAAAACAATGCATTTGTTGATTTCTATGGATTAAGACTCTTTTTACTTTAAACATTTATATCCTTGCTTGTGTATGTTGGATTTTTGTCATTTTGGTCCATTTTGATTTAGATAAATATTGGCAACTTTTCTACACTGGTGTGGAGTGCTTTTGTTGTGTTTTCACTGCGTTACTGGGTGCATTGGTACAAATACTTTCACACATTTCCTCTGAGATAAGCCTGACTGCTTGTGCCAAGCTGCCAAGAGGGGGGGTCAGCTGGGGTTACCTGAGCTTTGTATCTCTCCTACACTGACTAGTGAAGGTCCCTACTTGGACAGGGCGTAATCTGACTAGCAACTAGAGACCCCATTTCTAACAAGTGCATTCTACCCAGTGGTGGAAACCGCAAATCAAATGCCCCAACCTTTTAAACATAGGAGATCCACCCTTTGTTGTACAGTGACACTCTGGACCAACAAGATGGTAGTACTTGTGCAGGAGTTTTAATAAGCAAGATCCAAATCTCTCCCGATTTAACAAAGAGTTATTTGAGTCGAACCCTTTGACACAGCTATGTTGACTACTGCAATGTTTGAGATGTGGGGAGGGATTTTCAACAGTGATCCCGTGAGCAACCAAATTGAAAAGCAGCAGGAGTTTTGGTTGTCTTACCCAGGTTGTTGCCTCAAAGCAGTGCTGGATATCCTTGAGGAATGACATAGATTAATCTGCATGTCAACACATACGGATGGGTCGAGTTTTCCATCTACCAGCATCTCCTCATACTTGATGAAAGCAATGGTGCAAGAATGAAATCCCATGGAGCCTCAGGAATCGAGCAGAGCTAGCAAGTTAGAAAACTGCAGCATACGTGAAAAGCAAGAGTGTGGTCCATAGAGTAAGGCAGAATTATTCAAATAAAATAAATACCACAACAAATGTAATTTCTAAAAATGCAAGTCTTGAAAATCCCAACATAGTTAAAATACCATGTCACTGTTTGACACATTAAATACATTTGATGTTGGCCTTTATGAGCTTACGACTCTACCGAGTTTAAACATGAAAATGGGTGTTTCTGACTCTGGCCAGCAGTTAACATCTGGAAGCCTGGTTCAAACCCTGTGCACAGACCACCTGGGCATAGTAAATCTGAAGTAATTTGGTTTTCATTACATAGTCTATAAAACAACATATAATTCTTAGGTCAACTATGTAAGAATAAATGTATTTAATTGAAATTTCCTCCTGCGAGTTAATATTTAACTTTTATGACCCAAGTCTGGGACTGGCTCAGACTTTTCCAACAATAAGCATATTATATTTTAAGACCGTGTTGATGTGTAAAACCCATACCGGTTTTCTGCAGCCTGTGTTTTTTTTCTTTTGGGATTATTTTTACTTTGAACCGCAAAATGCCCTATTTCAAAACAAAGATGTTGTTTTTAGGCAATGCGTGATTTTGTGTGCCCATTTTCCCATGGGTGTCAGTCTTTAGCTTCCTCCCCTCCCCCCACTCCAAAAAGAAGTAGCCGATGTTTTATGGATCGGAAAGCAACAATTGCTCCATTGATTTTCAAAGGGAACAGAATCTCTTGGAGAGAAACCCCCCATCAGGGCCTGCCCTCTCGAGCAGAACTGTCCCCTTTCACTGGTGTGCTCGCGGGAGATGGCTCGTTTTGATATGGCCGAGTTTCAAAGGCCGCTAATGCGAAGGAGAAGAATGAGGGAAAGTGGCCACAATAGCGAGAGGCTGTGCTTTGACCTTGCACTTGCCCTGCCTACCCCGCACTTCAAAGCCCGGGGCCCACTGATGTGGAGTAGAAGTCCCTTGGTGCAGAGTTTTGGGTTACAAAAACAACTGCTTAGCAGGTGAGCTAGTTAAGGACTTCTTTTGAAAGGGGTGTCTAGGTACAGGAGCGTGTTTCTTACATCAGAAATTGATCATCAAATTAGCATGAATGGATCCATCTTCTGTTGATTGATAGAGCATCTTATTTTATTGCAGGTTGGCCCTGTGACCCCAGGCGGGGACTAACACATTTATCTTTTCTCTAACCCAAATGAAAGTGTGATAGGCAAAAGAAGCAGGGCTAGGCTTTGTCCGAAGAAAGTAAAAGAAAATAAAGTCTTCCATTGTAACATTAAGCATAAATTTACCAAACTCTCTCTTTTCCTTCTATCTAGGATCTAAACCCGCCTCTCCTTCCACCACCCCCTTTGACTGCTGTCATAGCTTCCACATCTTCCGCTGCCGCCGCCTCCTCGGGAGCAGGACAGAGGCCAGCACCCTCTTCCGTGGACCCAATTGCAACCTTAAGATCACAGAACCGCCCAAGTGTGTAAGTAGCATTGAAGCGAGCCTGCTCGTCATTGCACTTTATGCGCCATATCTGCAGGACTCTTCCTCTAATTGTGAATCCTTAACTTACCTTTCAATGTCTGCGGTCAACCAACTAGTACTGTATTTACTCTTTCGTGCTCTGCAATTGATAAAACAAAAACTATTAAAAGGGAATATGGTGTCTGACCTTCTCAGGGTTGTCACAACTCTATTATTAGTTCTCACGCCAAAAGTAAACACGCAGAGAGCATGGGATACACGGTGGATCCAGACAACTTCCTAAATGCACCTTTGTACAGCAAACTAGTCGGCATGTACTGAGCCAGGTAGCTCTGTATTATTGAATGTACTAGATTAAGGATTTGTTAAAATGGAAACGTGCATGCTATATAAAAGTAAGGATTGGTGCAATGCCTGAAGGCCCTGGCACAAAGAATAGTTTTTAAGGGAGTGATAACACAATCGGCCTTCCTGCACCCATGCTACCCATAGGGAGCAGTTTGTGCTTAAGGTGAACCTGGCTTGTAAACATCTATCGCTTATATCAGTGGCAGGTTGGGATTAACTGAGGTTTGGTGAGAGGAGAGGCCAGCAGGGCTCTCGCAGCTCAGCTCCGTGTTACCCACGTGTATTTGCTAGTTGAGTTGGTGTGATTTTGGAGGTACTTACACTGCCTTGTGAACATGGGCGCTGGTCACTATGCCGGCAGCAGATACTTTGACTTCTCCACAGGCCATAGCCATTGAACCCAGTCAGGGCGGGTAGAATGGGCATAATGGACATAAGGGGCGCTGATAGTTTGTTTTACATGTGTGAGACAGCTCGCCATGAACTTGAATTTTGTTGATTTGATTTGAATGCAAGAACATGGCAAAATAGATGTTTCTGCTGGCATTTCCAAGCTGTACCAAGCAGTGGAGGATGCAGTCCTTTTAGTTACATTGCCTTTGTTACTCTACACCTATTATTTTAGTTTTGTGCAGTAGTGGGACTCATAAATTGTGCTAGTGGTTTAACATGGAGCAAATGCTCAGCATCACTTTTACATAGTCTAACTTTCAGTTCCAGTTCATGAGTATGATCTCATTCTGAATTGGCTATAGTTGAATTTGTCATAAATAGCAGGACCACACCAAGGACAACTTTGATTGTCCCTTTAAAGAAAAACAGGAACTTGTTTTAAATTCTGAGCAGAATCTTAAAGCATATTCCTTTGTATGAATCAAAGTTGAATGGTCATCCTGACCTGATGATTGGTAGAAAGAGTAATATTTTAAGCACCCTTGCACCAGAACATCGAAGTCAGCAAACATTGGAATAATCACTTGAAGTGAAGGTTTTAACCCAAGGTGCATTGACTATGAATGTATTAACATCTTTCCACCTTCCTCATGATGTAGGCATATCGATATAACTAAAAAGGAGACAAAGTTACAGTGGGGCCTAGCTTCCTTGCAGTGAGTGCTAAATTTGAAAATACAACCTACATCAGTTTGGGAGGTCAGAAAGATATTTTCGAAGTTTGCTAGGGTTGCTGAATGCCAGCGCTTGCTTTGATTCTAGCTTATGTATGTCTTGCCATACTAGTCTTCCTGACACTTCACCTCACTCTTTCAGATTTGATTACATCCTTGCTTTATCATGTTGTCATTGTTTTCATATTTTCGTACTTCTTTTCTGCTTTTATCTTTTTTTGCCCTGGGTCAAAGTTTGAGGATGATAAATAAGCTCCGAATCCCAAAATTGAGTTCCAGAACCCTCCACCTTAAACCCCAAGCATACATTAGGCACAGTTTTGTACTTAATTTTCTTTAAAGGTAGTACAAGGCAGTAAAGTATCAATCCCTCAAAGTATTTTTGCTGTGCTGTATTTGTCATTTCAGCCAGTGTTTTATGTTTGTTTCATGCGGGGAAATTACAGCAACTTTCCCTTTTGGTTCGCACTGCTATGTTATGTTAGTGGATTTGTAGAGCTCGGCATATCACCCGTGAGAGTATCCAGGCTCTGTGTACCCCTACTTATTTTATGTACCCATTCATAGCACAGTACAGTCTCCATTACCTATATATTTTAAGCCCGCTGTCAGTCTGTTCCCCTAGGCCAGATTTAAAATAGCTTTGCCCCAGCCTCACAAAAATGAGGAAGGTCTTTTAGTTGTGGAAGCCAAAATAAAGCAGATGGGCAAAAGGGATTGGTTGAATTTTTATCATTGACATATATTTGGCATTACCTGAAACCATTTTTGCTCTTTCTTCACCACTGCATAATAAACAATATGATAACCACTGATGTAGACATAATTGTAAAGGTTACCACCCCTCCTATGTGCCATACTACTGAAATGTGTTAGTTACCTTGATAATCTCTGGTTTCGTGTTTTACAGCACAGTGATCATTTCCATCTAAAGTTTGGATGTTGTCTAATTACTAAAGCTGCATGAAGTGTTTCGTGTAGGCAGTAACTGGTTGTCGTAGTGTGCGCAGTGTGTGTTAGGTCGTGCCTACAGGCAGCTTTTAGCGGTTGTTGTAGAAAAGACTTATATGGACAACACGAAAACTTACAATGGGCTTTGGCTAGCCCATTGCTTACCATTGGTTGGTTTTCTCGTAAATCACATTTGCTTGTTTCTAATTCAGTGGCTTGGCCTAGAACAAGTTTCATCACCGTATTTTTGATTGGATGACTTCTTTCCTTCCTCTGCTTACACTGAGGGAACTACTTGTTTATTTTTCTTTCAGCACAATGTGCATTTTTTTTCTTGTTCTCTTCCTTGCGTGACACATCCCCACTATTGCTCTCCCTGCTCTTCTAGCACAATTTATTTTGCTGCTACTTTCTTGCAGCTGCCACCTTTGCTCACTTGACCACTCATCCACTATCCCACCCCAATTTGCTGTTGGGCCACTCATTTGAACAAAAATTCAGTTCAGTGCACGTTCTATGTTTTTTTAAAGTTTTTTTTTTTACCATTCCAAGATCAGCATCCAGCACCATGGAATGGTGAATAAGTACAAAACAACTTGGCCGGCAGGTCATGAGGCGCGTGTGCTGAAACTCAGGCTGTCGAATTTGCTGACTTGTACATTCACATGCCTGAGGATGCATATGTGTCATCGTACGTTTTTTCAATACTTTTCTTAAGCAAAACTATGCATCAGTAGCTATTTTTTTGGGGGGCAAAGCTCAACTGCATCAGCAAAAAAAGGATTGGTAAAGCCAATAAGTCTGGAAAGTGGAGATATATTTGCTTTGCCAGAGTTTGTTTTATTTCTTTTCGGCAGTGAGGTGTTGACTTTTGGTACACAGTTTATATATTTTTTTTACTTCCCTTACAGGTATGTTGCTATCTACCCATACGCCCCTCGGAAGGAGGATGAACTGGAGCTGCGGAAGGGCGAGATGTTTTTAGTCTTCGAGCGCTGTCAGGACGGATGGTTTAAAGGAACCTCGATGCACACAAACAAGATTGGTGTATTCCCTGGCAACTACGTTGCAGCAGTCACCAGGTAAGTCTTTAGCACGTGCACAGGAGGAGTGTACTTGTGCATTTATTAAAACATATTTTCCGTTGATATCTACGCTTGTGGCACAGACAGCTGCCTTTAGAGATAAGAGACGGTGTGAAAAATGTATACCTTGCAAGCCAGTGCTTTGATGAAGAATTCTTCTGCAGCCACGCAATCCCTGGTTGGCTCTCTCACATATCCGAGCAGTTGCCAGCACCAGAACCTGCATAGGAGGGCTCCTCCGCAGTGAGGAAATGCACCCCTCCCTGCAGTGAAAAGTTATGTCGTGGACCCTGTGATTTACAGAAGAGGGGGTTAACCTACCCAGTTTATGATCCTTCGGCTCTTAGCCCCCATATGTCATGGTACTTCTTTTGTACCTAGTTCCAAGCATGTGAAACACTAACCTCAATGCACGGCCTCACAGCTGACCTTTTAATGGACATAGAAGAAAAGGTTGTTTCTTCTTGAAGTATTTACTTCCTGTTGACCCAAAACCAAGCTGACAAGAGTCCTTTGAGACAATTCAGTTTACAAGGTTTGCTCGGTTGTTAGCGTACTCATACCTTGAATCCCTGGGCCTCATTTTAACTAAGCGGGATGAAACGCATCATCAAGCAAAGTCCAAGCATTTATCTAGGCCTTGCAGTATGGACAGTGTTTTCACAAAACAATATCTTTAAAGTATAGCCAGGTTTGATCAGGAGCCAGCAGGCTTTCGTCCATATTTATATTTAGGTGCATTGCTTGGTCAGTTAAATATGGGGCGTTGGGGTGTTAGCTTCAGATTTCACAACAGTCACGCTGGCACATGATGTTAAAATACATTGAAAAGCAAAGTGCACGAGAGGGGCTTAAGAAGCATGGAAAGGGAGAGAAATGCCGATTGGTAGGTGTACTAAGTGAGAGAAAGCACATTATTTTGTGAATTAACTAACATTTTTTAAGTCTTTCTAAACAGAGAAAGGGAAAGATTATGGCCCTCATTACAACCTCAGTGGTCTTTTAAAAAGACCACGAGGCTGCGGGAGCCAGAATACCGGCGGTATTTCTGGATCCCTATTATGACTTTTCCGCTGGGCCAGCGGACAATAACAGTGTTACCGTCCGCTGGCCCAGCGGAAAAGTCACATCAACATTGCTGCCGACTCGTAATAGAGACAGCGGCAATGCTGATGTGCAGCGGGTGCAGTTACACCCATCGCGCATTTCACTGCCCGAAATTCGGACATTGAAATGCGCGACGGGGCTATGCCTGGGGGCCCATGCCAAGTGCATGTGCAGGGCAGGGGCCCCCAGGGGCACCCAAAGTCCCCCTTACCGCCAGACTTTCCATGGCGGTGTTTACCGGCGTGGCCAGGCTGGCGGTCGGGGACTCATAATCCCCAGGGCAGCGGTACTTGGAGTGGAGGGGCCGGTGGTATGGCAGTGGCTATTGTGCCACGGTCATAATAGCTGGCGGAACACCGCCAGCCTGTTGGCTGTGTTACCGCCAGCTTACCGCTGGCCGCCAGGGTCATAATGAGGCCCTATGTGTTCATTTTTGTCTGTGTGGGTAAAATCTCATGGTGAAATCTGACAGACATCACCATACTTTACTAAAAGCCCCTGCACTCAACTAGTCATCACACAGTACATTTATTAGAAGGGGGTAGCACCCTCCCCAAGCTACGGCCACGATACTATTAAGCAAAGCAGGCAAGAAGAATGAGGTATTGGCAAACTATAGACAAGGACAAAGAATCACTTTCAAGATCCTCACCTGCGCACACAAAGCCCTCCACAACACTGGACCAGCCTACCTAAACCAGCGACTCAACTTCCATGTACCCCACATGGCCCTATGCTCAGCCCAGCTCTCTCTCTCAGAAGTACCCCGCATCAGGAAAACCAGAACAGGAGGATGCTCCTTTTCCTACCTCGAAGCCATCGCCTGGAACGCTCTTCCTCTCCACATCAGACAAACCACCTCCCGCCTCAGCTTCACGAAGGAACTGAAGACATGGCTTTTTTAGGAACCACCTCACTGGTAAACGCTACACTCGCCACCACCCCCTCCCCCAAGCGCCTTGAGACCCTAACGGGTGAGTAGTTGCGCTTTACAAGCACTGATTGAACGGCAGAGTCCACAGGGCTGGGCTAAAGCAGGTTGTAGACGAAGGATAAAGAGGAAGAAAGTGCAAAGGATTGACAAGTCAACCACATACAAAAAAAACACAAGAGACATCCTTACTAAAAGAGAATGTGCTGATAAGAATTATTGTAAATATTGTGAGGAGGGCTACACAGTGCAGTCTAATACCGTCCAACATAAAACTGCACACATCTAATACTGAGTTGTCACTTTGAGCTTAAAAAGCGCCTAAGCAGCAAAGTCAGTGATACTTATTCAACCCACCTCAAAAGGATGGAAGAGGAAACGGCTCCATTGACTGCAAGTTGCCGACGGATCTCCTCTCCACTGAGGTATCTGACAGACAGCACTGGTGAGTACTGTCCCTTCTGTTCTGCTTCTGTCCAGGCTAAGCTGAGATAGAGGCCAAACCAGACGTTGCCAAAAGTATTCAAGTAAAATGGATTGACTAATAGGTCTGAATCAAAGTTACCTCGATATGTTAATTTAAATGAGGTATATATATGTCAAGCTTATTGTCTTAAAAAACGCAGTATGCCATACATATTGCATGTTCTGAAATGCCTCCTTACGCAGCATAAACATGTTCTTCCCTTCTCTAGGGCAGTGACCGGTGCCAGCCAAGCAAATGCCGCCATGGCCACCTCTGGCCAGACAGGGCAGGTGGTGACCATGGTGAGTCCTTCCACAGCAGCGGGGCCGTCTCCGAAAGTCCAGGGGAACGGCGTGGATTTCAGCAAGATGGTGAACTCGAACGGCGTCCCTACAGCAGTCATCCCAGCCACCCACATCCAGACCAGTCCGCAGGCCAAAGTCCTGATGCACATGAGTGGTCAAATGACGGTCAACCAGGCGCGAAATGCAGTGAGAACAGGTAAACGCCGCACAGCTTTAGCAGAAGTCCGTATTGGATTGTAAACAGAGCCACATCCCACTTCATATAGTCTTCCTATCCTGCGTCCTGTTTATCATTATTCACAAGCCTCCTGCTGCTCCGTTGTCACATCCCATTCCATCCTCCCCTCTCTGTGTTTACCTCTCCTCGTCAAAATATTTATATCTCTACCCTTCCCGATGGGGGTTACATTTTGCCACCCTGCACATTTACGTCTTCCCTAAACGCGGACATGTAATATTTCTAACTATAAAACTTTACCTGGCCATAATGCTTACATTCTTAGCGTTTACACTCAACTACAACCGAGGCCCTGATTAAAAGTTTCATCCTAATACAAATTTCGGCAGAAACTCGTTCTATTTCAAGTAGGTCGGTAAGTTTCCATGTGGTATTACTACACCGCAGTTTCACGAGGAAACGTTTGACCAGGTAAGGACCTGGTGGGGTGTGATACTCAAAACAGGCTCGAAATCAGGATCTTACCTTGGAAATAAGTGTCACCAATGTCCCTATTAATCACTTAAATCAAATCATCTTTTATTGTTTTCAGCCATACTGGCCATAACAATTAGAAAGTAGTAGATTCTGCGCTTTAAAACATGAGATCATAACAAAAAAATCTGAATTCATCAAATGTCCTCAATTTAAAAATGACACAACAAAATCAACAGTCAATAAAAAAGGACAGTTGCTTTTTGGCCGTTTAATCAGAATGTGGCTCAACATTTTAAAAGTCATTGATCTCGGAACAAGCGAATGCATCTTTGCTAGTGCGAGCTCTGTGTTGATATTTTAGCTAGATCAAGGTGGAAGAGTGTGGCTAGCTAGCATCCAAAGTGCGCTGGGCGTAAAGTGCGGGGAATATCAAGGGTGATCACCCATTTCACAGGGAAAAGTTGTAATACTGTGGTAGCTCTGCTTCTGTCATTACTCACGCGCGAACACTGCTTCCAAGAGGAGGAGAGCGGGACACAGTGTTGACTCCGCTCCCACCACACCGCGCTCGCATTCCGCCCGAGGCTAGTCTGCCCAAGTGCGCGCTTCTCCAGTTCCACCGAGCCTGCCTCGTCTGAGAGGGCATTCTGAAAGTGAAGTGATACCACTTGTTTCAAGAACCCCAGGGAGTCGGGCTGCTGGCCAAAGCCGGGGGAGGCCTCTTTTTCAAGTTGAAGTTTGAAGGGGCTGATGCGCAAACAGAGTAGTAGATTTTTATCATGCGTCTTCTCAAGATTTGACAGTGACGTGCCTTCATCAGTTTCTGCCTCCTTACCAGTGCGTGAAGAGAGCTTCCTACTCAGATTAACATTCGTGGCCTTGGTGATGTGTAAGTCTATTCTCTAGCTGTGAGGCACTTGCTGATTTTCTTTTCATTTGAGTTTTAGTGGTATTTTAAATTACATTCTCCAGCCCTTTGTCGAATTCTCTTACAGCTCCCTGGATCTAACTGCATCTTTCTGTGTTTCTTTTTCCTTCCTAATCTCCTGTGTAGCTGCCATACACAGCCAAGAGCGGCCAACTGCGGCGGTGACGCCAATTCAGGCGCAGGCCTCCACTTGCCTCATTGCGGCATCCTCCGCCGCTGCCCATCATTCAGGCTCTTCCCAGCAACCACAACCTCAGCTCTCCACATCTGCTGCCTACTTGGTTGCAGCGGCGAATATCAACCGAGGGAGCGCGGCATCGTCCATGAACTCCTCCAGCGTTTCAACATCTTCTTTCGATGGAGAGACAAGTTGGAGAGGGCCACCTGCCTCTCTGGAAAATTCTTTATCTGCTGCAAATTCTGCAACCGCCAAACAGGACAAGGACAGCAAGGTAGGCTCGAACTGTTTTCAGAATGGTACACAGTGAATTGCTCTTCGTATCCGTGGGGTCCGCGCATTCTCCGGGGCTGTGAGTGGTAAGCATAGCATAAATTGTATTTTGTTCCTTAAAAGAATGAGGGGTGTGTAAAGTTCAAAGTTTTTTTTTTTATTGCAGCCACTGCAAAGTTTTGTGAAAACTTGACAAAAAAGTTACAAGTTACAGTTATTTTTCTTTAAACTTCTGAGTTTTGCGACAATTTCTCACAAAAGGTGAACTTCAAGAGGAAAAACTCTGCAATAGGATGAGATATTCCAAAGTGGTGGTTGTGTTGTTGTTGTTCCTTCGTGGGTAAACAATTAATGCTCCTATCTCAAACCAGCCTTTGAGAGCTCTTTTTTTGGATATTTTGAGAATTGACTCCACAATCTACGATTCAAATTTGGAAACCCATGCTTGCCTAAGCAAGTGTAATTCAAGACACGTTATTTCTTTTTTCGTGCAAAGGCTGAAATAATGAGGTGTTCAAGGCGTCCCCGACATTCACATGTCATCAGTGCCATGAACCATTGTTGGCTAACAGCCATACTTCATGATGCTTATATTATGCTCTGTCAGCCCCATCCCTAACCCCTCCCAGACGTGCGAGAGACCGCGAACCCCTCTCGGCCATTCTCTTGTCAACGTACTCCACAGCCTTTTTTTCCTTCCCCCTCTCTCTCTCAACAAAGAGGGAGGATTTTGCCGGACTATTAGCGACCACAGTTTTATTACATTATACATTACATGGTATCTAACAAAACATCACAACTAATGATCATAAACACATTCTGTGTATGAACTATTTGTTTCTCGGCCTTCCTGATTGTCATTTTGGGTTTGTTTATCAATATTGCTTCTAGCCAGTGTTTATGCACAGCCTCCTCGACAGTGGCCCCATTGGTCAGGTACCCAGCATTTGGGTCTTGGTGGGCAGCCCCCTGTCCATGCCCAGGCTGCAAGTGCGATGTCTGCCCGCTGCTGACCCTTTGTGGGTCCCTGCCTGCTCCCTTATGCCCCTGCCGCAAGACATCCCAAGGACATTGTTTGAGAAGGACTGCTCTTAGGCTATATGCCCTGGCTGTTTGGCATCCCAAGGACATTGTTTGAGAAGGACTGCTCTTAGGCTATATGCCCCTGCTGTTTGGCATCCCAAGGACATTGTTTGAGAAGCACTGCTCTTAGGCTATATGCCCCTGCTGTTAGGCATCCCAAGGACATTGTTTGAGAAGGACTGCTCTTAGGCTATATGCCCCTGCTGTTAGGCATCCCAAGGACATTGTTTGAGAAGGACTGCTCTTAGGCTATATGCCCCTGCTGTTAGGCATCCCAAGGACATTGTTTGAGAAGGACTGCTCTTAGGCTATATGCCCCGGCTGTTAGGCATCCCAAGGACATTGTTTGAGAAGGACTGCTCTTAGGCTATATGCCCCGGCTGTTAGGCATCCCAAGGACATTGTTTGAGAAGCACTGCTCTTAGGCTATATGCCCTGGCTGTTTGGCATCCCAAGGACATTGTTTGAGAAGCACTGCTCTTAGGCTATATGCCCCTGCTGTTAGGCATCCCAAGGACATTGTTTGAGAAGGACTGCTCTTAGGCTATATGCCCCGGCTGTTAGGCATCCCAAGGACATTGTTTGAGAAGGACTGCTCTTAGGCTATATGCCCCGGCTGTTAGGCATCCCAAGGACATTGTTTGAGAAGGACTGCTCTTAGGCTATATGCCCCGGCTGTTTGGCATCCCAAGGACATTGTTTGAGAAGGACTGCTCTTAGGCTATATGCCCCGGCTGTTTGGCATCCCAAGGACATTGTTTGAGAAGGACTGCTCTTAGGCTATATGCCCCTGCTGTTAGGCATCCCAAGGACATTGTTTGAGAAGGACTGCTCTTAGGCTATATGCCCCGGCTGTTAGGCATCCCAAGGACATTGTTTGAGCAGTTCTTTTAGGCTACTGTGCTTCGGACTGTCTGTGTTTTTTTTTGCTTCCGCCATGCTGCCTGTGATTTGCTGACCACATGCAGCTCCCTATGGGAAACCAAGCAGTTCCAGCGCCCACTGTATTTAGTAGAAACATGTCCCTTCCTGCCCCAGATAAGGGTATACCGTTTACCAGTGTGTGAAATGTGAGGCCATTTCCGGCCATGCCTGGGCTGCACTTGTCTTATCTGCTTTGTAACTACCCCCTCCGCCGCCACAAGTGTCCCAGCCGTCAGGCCACCCAAGGACTGGTACCACAAACGTCCAGGTGATAATCGGCTAAGACAATCGCTAACTGCCAACCCAGCCATCCTAATCTCCCATGAGCAATGTAACCCTTCCGCAATCGTCGAGCCTGGCAGTCTCAAACTGACTTCACTTGAACTACTTCTCCCGTTCCCTTTCTTTTCATCAAATGGCCAACAATGGCAATGCTCCTAGCTGGGAATCAGTGGGGCGAGCTATCCATCTGGTTCTGACTTTCTTATCATTGAACTATCACCCTCGTCAGTCTGCTGCTGCACCACGGAAACACTTCTTGCCCAATGTATGGGGCCACAATTCCCCCAGTATTATCAGAGACACCCTATTCGGTGCCCTTTCTTGCTTGCATATGGATGCATCCCTAAAGCAGAACTCACCCATGCCCCGTCGGTGCCCGCTCAGATATAATATGTTACCAAGCCATAACATGTAAAAAATCTGTCAAGCCAGAATCACCCTGCCTCAGTTACTGCCACGCCATGGTCGAGGAATAGCTTGTGGTTTCTCGCATTTAGGTCAAAGTAAATTGCACTGCAGCTCAGTCTTTACGTCGAGTATAACTAAAGTTAACTTCAGTTCACCGTGGCCCAACCCCCTGCTGTAGCTACCTGGGTGAACCAGGTGGCCTTAATAAAGCCTCACATATCAATTCGGGAGGTTGATGGTGTGGAAGACGACGACACCAAGTGTCCATCAGTCCAATAGCCACTGAACCCAGCAACAGACCCCGTCTTTTAAGAGGTCCTCAGTAGGGCCAGTTCTGCGCTATAGATGGGCTAGAACTGATGACCTTGCATAATTTGAACAAATTGTCTTAAATACCATTTCCTTTAATTTATTGTTTGTGTGAGTCATGCAACATCCATCAGCGTTTGTTTATAGCAAAAGGACCTCGCCTAAGAGAAATGGGATGGGGTCACAAATATTTTTTACCGTAAACTTAGCTAATGTATTATATGTTAAAGAAACACTCCATAACCTCTGAATGTTGGGATTAAACAGATTGAGACCAGTGTGCCTGTGCTGTGGGCAATGGGGGCATGAAAGAGCTGACTCTGGGTCATAATTTCAAAGCTATTCCGAAAATACATATTTTGGCCAGCGGCGCTTCAATATCCAGTGATGTATTCCACCCAATCTGTATCTGAAATGCAGCACTCTAGACTTCAAACTACTGCATTCAGCAAAATGCTGACTGAGTCCTACCAATGTGTATACAGTATAAGCCTACCACCAAGAAGATGCTTCTTGCACAACAGGGAAAGCCCGATGCGTACAAATAATGTTTACAACTTATCACCACCACTGATTGTCAGTGCCAGTATGCAACTGTAGTTCGGTGGCTGATTATGGCTTGCTGTCCATGTAGGTAAGTGCATAAACATCAGTGCTCAACCTAGGAGTACTAAGCACCATACGAATGCCACAAAATAATACAATAAGCTGATCGGTCCTGCCCAAGAACTGTGACATGAAGGTGCTTTCCTTGATTGGCCAGCCTAGATGGGAACTTTAATTCCATCTCATTGCCACTACAACACCTACAGTAAACAACAGTCGAACTCAAAACACTAAAGAATATTCTGTAAATTTTTAAAAAGACAAGCAACTAAACTAACAGTACTCCATTGATTTCAGGTTAGACGAATTAGGTGCTGCAAGGCAAGATGTGGCCTCCATATTCACCATAAGATTCCAACAATGGCGGTAGGTGTAGGTGATTTGCTACTGTGACCTGGGCCTTGTGGGAGTCCTGGCCAGTAATAGTGGGATTTCCACTGTAATGTTGGGGTTTTGTGAGGGGGGGGTTAGGTGACCCAGACCTCCCGCCCCTTGCTTTGGCCACCATGCTGGGTGAAATAGGCGTGAGTGTAAGTGTTGCGCTTGCCCTAGTGCATGCTCTGGCACTGAGCTCACTGAGATGACCACCCCAATTTGAGTGCCATAATTGGCCATACCATGCTAGAAGGTCAACCAGTGTGGATGGGCTAGCGTCTGAGTTCCCTGGCTGTGCACCCCCTTCCTGCACCTGAGCCCCATGCTCCCTGCTGCATGTTTTACGATCTGCCAGTGAGGGAGTGTCCCTTCATCCTGCTCGATCCATTACGGGCACCGCCAAGATGGCTGCACGTGCCTGCTTTGTCCCTCCTCACTCTCCGAGACAAGCCATGGGAGTCGGCACCTGCAGAGGGCCACTGACCTGGCTCCATGCCCCCTAGGTGGTGTCTCCTGAGCTCATGCTGTTTCTGGTGCTTCTGTGCTATTTTTTCTTGTAACTTCCCAGCCATCTCTTTGCCTTCAGGACAATGCCCCTTGAGCTCCCGCCACTACTGGACTCACCCCTCCGCTATCTTAGACCGTTGTCGTCTTTGATGGAACCCTTCAGGGCTGCTGCTTGATTTCCCTCTACTGCGAGGTCCAGACATCTTTCTGTGCTCCAATCTGCCCCTGGGGCCTAATACCTGGTCCAGCAACCACTGGTGTCCATGTTGGTTAGTGGCCTGTCTCACTTTTTCCCAGAGCTGCTCCATCTCCGCAGTGCCGTCTGCTAACGTGAGCGGGAGGGCGGGCGATGCCTTCCGGCCCTTGCCGTTGTGTTGTGGTCCCGATCGCAAAACCTCATGGGCTTCCTGTGTGCTCTTTCTTCAAGCCCTTTGCCGGTTTCCATGGTCTCTTTCTGGCCTCGCCTACTGCCAGTTGTGTCATCTCCTTTTCGCCTTTCTAGCCTTGAGCTTCTTTTCATTCAATCTTGTCCAGGCAACAAAGAAGAGGAGGGTCCTTAGTTACAATTAGTGCTCCCAGGCTGAGTGTTCCCTTCGCTGCAGGCAGCCCTGACAGTTTGGTGCTGGTTGATCCCTGATAGTGCCAGGTTGCGGCTTTACCTGGTCCTTTAAGGTGGAGGCTGTCTTGTAGTGTACGAGGTGTGGGCTGCCAGTCCTCGGTTCGCCCTGGCGAGGTAGGCAACGCTCCTGTGAGCTCCCCACAGGTAGATAGGGGAGAGGGAGATCTTTGGGAGATCTTCACGGGCAGTGCATTCCTTGGTACACCACTGCCTGACTTTACGAAGCTACACATGGGCAGCGTTCTCTTCTCCACACCGCTGCCCGCCCAGCCGGCAACAAGGGAGAGATATCTTCACAGGCAGCGCACTCCTTGTTACACCGCTGGCCAGCGTTACGATGCTACATACAGGCAAGGCAGCGCGCTCCTTCACACGCCGCTGCCTGCTACCACTAATTTAAACGAATCCCAGGCTCAGAGTAGGCAGTGCGCTCGTTTACACACCACTGCCCGCTAAATTAAAGTGACCATCTTCCTGAGATTTAAACCCCTTCATGAACCCGCTGTTCTGGCTGCAGACACCTGTAAGGTGGGCTAGGTGCGCTCACGGAGTTGCAGCTGCCCGTGATGCTCCTGCAATCCTCTTCGCTGCCCCTGGTGCCATGTCTGCCATTTTCGAAGCCCCTTGTGACAAGCTTCCATGCAGGGCTCATTGCAGGTACACTGGTCCTTCTGCCACGTAGGTCACGGTATGCAGTGTTCTTTGTTCTTCACAGTTTGGAGAGGAGGGAGTTCCTTCTCCGCTCAGTGTATTTGGCAGACGATAATGGTGACGACAATCAGCTTCTCCAGGGGACAATGTTACAAGTTCGATCTTGTTGGGAGTGCCGTCCTGCACTCCACTTTTGGCCTTGCAGGCTTCCACTGTACTCTTACCTTACTGGCAGCTTCGAATATCGCCGACCAATATCCATGTTTAATTTTTGTGAATTTGCGGCCTCCCGCGCTTGTGGGTCCCACCCTTGGGAGGTGGTATTTGCAGGCCCCACATTGGTCCACTCTGCTGCCCAGCCCACAACTAGGAACAGGCCACAGATCTCTTTGCAAGAAGTTAATTTTAAGGCTGCAGCCAATTAAAAAAATAATTTACTCTTTCCAAAAAGTTTTTTTCCTTCAAATATCTACAAATGAGTGGTTATTTTATTAATGATCTTCTCCTCACAAACCCCTTCACACAGCCCATTTCTGGATTTAATATATAAATCAAATCCTCAATGATTGTTGTACACCAAAACGAAGACACTGTTGTGAGTTGATAATAAAACCACCTGGCTTGACATTCCTCCTAATGGGGCGGATGTCTGTCTGGGTTACCTAGATATGTGCTCAGGTATGATCCCTTTAAAGTATGAAATACCTCTACAGTGAATCTTATGTCTTCTGTATTACAGTAGACAAAATAGTGAAGTGGGACCAAAGAAAGAGTTCTAATTAGCCTGATGCACGCATTCCTAAGTTTTCCACCAGTCCCGGCATTACACAGACTTTGATCTTTCATCTTTTTAAAGTCTAAGTAAGATCTTGAACACTGCTTTGATTCCAGACTCCCAATTAATTATTTCACACAAGCAGAATTATTATTGTTAGAAACTTGGAAGCTAACCACCCGCCATTACTCCTAATTTATAAATACAAATATATTGCAACTGCGCTTGGAAGCTTAACCAGAATTTAACAAGTCTGTGGCAGTTTCGTAATCCCACTCTTTTGTTAATTTTTCATTTTTCTATCCAGCCAGGTTCAAAACGACATGCTCATATGTGAACCTGTACTGTTCTGCTACACCGAACATTTATGTAATCCAGATCTTTGTGTGTTCTGAGCCTCATTAATAAATGAGAATTATCTTGCAGTGTCTAGAAAAGCGTCACACAGGCGAATGTGACCTTTAACCAGGAGTCAATGAAAAGTTCATGATTGGCAAAATCAGTAGTGTTCAAAGCATTACCAGTGTGAAATAGCCTTCCACACCTCTAAAATCGACCAGTGTTCTTGCATGTGCTCTTAGTTAACATAGGCACTGTGGAATTCTAGTCACGAACCCCCACTCCATTTTATTAAGAGTGAAAGGGGGTGAGTGAAACTAAATTACAGATTGATAATTGCCTGAATTTTGTAGCCCATATGAAATTAGATAAATAATCCTTCCCATCACCCCCATTTTTATTTCTATGCCCTCGGAAAAAAATAAATTGCTTCACTTGATGTTTAGGGCAATAAAAATAACTAGGGCGAATTAATTAAAGCAGTCTTGGGAACTGCAGCTTTGGAAGTGGGTTAAGTCTGTAGACGGAGTGTTGCAGTCACAAGTGACTGGCCTCGCTTGCCTGCTTGCTTTAGGTATAATTGAAACACAAAACAGAGAGAGGACTGCAGAGTCTAGATTCATTTCATTACTTAAAACTTAGTATTACCAAGTTGAAAGAAGGAAAAAACTTTACTTTAGCCTCCTTGGATATCAATCTATTCACTCTGTTATACTTTCCGTAAATTGATTTCCTCAGTTACTCCTTAAATGATCTATTTATATACCAGATGGTAATGAAATCACATATATCGACTTTTTCTCCAAATAAAAAATGGCATATGTTTTGAGATTCTTATAATCCCTCAAACTTTCCATCCCTTCCGTTAATTTGATGGCTGAACCTTTTTTTCTATATTCCTGTTTTGCGACTGGAACACAATATTGACAGCATTTAAAAGACAATTTCATACAAGTACAGAACAAGTCCTTGAACATTTTTGGAAATCATTCTTTAGCCCCGCTTCCTATGGTTGCTTACATGTTGGTATTAATTGGAGATTGTGCACCGTACAAGTGAAGTGAAAAGCGGGTCTGATTCACAAAGGAATTGAGTGTGGTCAGTTTTATTCTGAAGTAATCAGGTAGCCCTTTTGCCCCACTCTAAAATAACAAACGTGCATATTTTTCAAAGTTATAGAGCAAAACTCTATGCACGCTGATCATTTGACCTCGTAAGTGTGTCATGTGCTGTTCCACAAGTGGCTTGTAGTCCAGTGGCGGCCGGCAGTTTTAGTAGGGAGGGGTTTGGGCAGGAAGCACATTTGCATTCATTCTTTCACACACGCACACACGCACATCCATTAACAACACTCATCAACATTCAAACATACACGCACGCACCAAACATTCATTTAAAAAGATGACACACACTTACCTTCAGCCTCGGAGGTCCCAGCAGGGTTGGGACTGCTGCCTTCCCTGTCTGGCTGACCTTAGGTCAACCAATGAGGGAAGGCAGCAGTCCCAACTTCGTCACTGAGTGGGATGGGGTCAGTGAGACTGCTGATTCCACCCCACTCTGTGACAAGGTGTCACTGATTGACACTCGCCCTGGGTGCTTCAGGACTTAAACCTGAAGCGCCCAGATCGAAGTCAATGGGTGGCGCTTCTCTCTTCACCCAGGGGAGGGCCTCAGGGCACATTTGCTGAGCCGAGGAGTTCACGCCCATAGGACCTGTGATCTCATCAGCTCAGCAAAGTTCAGCTCAGGCAGACAGGAGCCTGCGCAGATCGTGCATGTCTAGCTCCTGGCTGCCTGACCTGAACATGAAGAGAGTGTCTGTCAGGCTGACCTTTGTTCAGCCTGACCAGCACTCTTCAAGAGGGGCAAAAGGTGGGAGGTGGGGGGGGGGCATGGCCCTTCTGCCCTAAAGCATGGGCCATACCTGTTATAGTCTCTAATTTGCACTGCCTGTCCTTAGGGCAATATAGATGGGTGTGCCGATATTTTAGGCCTCTGAACTGTTTCATATTTAAGAGGGATACAAATTGCATTTGATAACAGGCATTTGACTGTGGGTTAAATCCATTTACTTTATCTTGCATTTTAAAAGGTATATTAGTTTGAAATAGTAAATTAATTTGTAGGTCTTGTCTACAACCGCTTTGCAAAAATACCTATTGCAACTAATAAACGTACTTGTACCCTCCTATTGCTTACCATTGGTTGCCCTAATTGTCACTTTCATTTGCTTGATTTTTATTTGTTAGCTTGTGTGGGCTTTCCTTCCTTCGTTTTTTTTTTTTACCCTTCCCTTCATTATGGCCTCATTACTTGTGTCTTTCCACTGTTGTCGAGAATGCTGTACAACACTACTAAATACCATGGGCAAGGCCTGTAGGTTGCAAAGGTGAGACCTATTGGCTTTGCTAATGCTTGTTTTAATGATGTTCGCAACTACAGTCTGTGACTTGCCAATTATACAGTATGTCATTGCAAATGCTAGAGTTCCTTTGTTGGTTTTACTTAAGGCATTCCAGTGACAGCCTGAAAACTGGCAAAAGCATTTGTTTGCTTACCCAGGCTGTATCAACCAATAAGAGATTTTAATCTGTTTTTGCAAGTCATTAACATCAACGAAACTTTTTAAACCTTCTGGGAATGCTTTTGGTCTGTAACTTTGGCATGTTTGAGAGGCAGCAATAACGGACATGGATTGCAGGTTAACTAACTTACTGATGCTTTTCTAAGTTTTATATTGCCATGTGATCATCCCAGGGCAGAGCTGGCCTTTCTAAAAAGCAGGCAAATAGTCAGAGCCCTTAAAGTGAATGATGCATGACCCTTGTCCTTGTCTGGTTAGAGATGCCACTGGACAGGCCAAGTTGAGCACTTATGTTTGCTCTGAAACTGTATTCATATCACTGAGCTGGGTTGTGTTTGAATGGATTAATAAATTTGTTTCTTCTCTTGTCAGAGTGAGTGGTCCTAGCGCGCATCATTGTAGTGCTACATTTGCATCATTACTAGGAAAGGTGATATTTGCGTTTAACTGGCCTATGTGGACGGCAAAATGAGCAGAGGGCATATCCACACTCTCAAATATGAGCTGAGTACAGTATCAGTTATTTTTAATCATCAACATGGCAAAGTCACCAACATATTGCACCCAATACTCAGAGATACTAATCATGAACTTTAGTCAAAAGGTTGGGATTAGAAGATTGGAGCAAGCGATCTCCCGAAAACAATACTATCCTCTTTGTAAGATAGTTCCTGTTCATGGTTTTAGGAGAATAGTCAAACATTCTAAGTGGTTCCATTCACAAGGATTTGCCTATAATTAACTTTGACTCTGATTTCATTATTTAATTTTCAGGAGAATGTCACGCCTCATCCAGAAAAAGTTTTGTGAATGAGCCCTAGTGTCACAAAAACCCATAGACTGAATTTGTGTTGTCCCTTGTGACCACAGTACGTTATCATAGCATGTAACAACTCCAGAATGTCTTGTGGATGCAAACGCATACCCAAATAGAAGGCCCCATTTGATAGAACTTCAGTCATTGTTTCGACAAAAAAAAGTTTACGTTTGTGACAGTGTGTCAAACATGTATTTTGCTTCTAGGCACTTTTGAATTTTTTGTGTTTCTATCATCCATGATAAATGTGTGTGTGCATGAGCACGTGTGCAGTTTGCTAATTAGGGATGTAATGAGAGAAGAGCAAAATGACCTAAGGCATTCAACATTTAAATGGAAGTGTAAAAACAGATCTCCCTTATTCTGGAGACAT
This sequence comes from Pleurodeles waltl, assembly GCF_031143425.1. Lineage (NCBI taxonomy): Eukaryota > Metazoa > Chordata > Amphibia > Caudata > Salamandridae > Pleurodeles > Pleurodeles waltl. Next base: position 797,530,532 of record NC_090437.1, on the reverse strand, counting down.
CTATTGGATCCATGTCAGATATACTTGATGATACTGTAAAAACTAAATTCTTATATATTGCAGATATCTAATTGTTTACGATAGAATTTAGCATTTGTGTATCACATTTATAGCCCTCATGAGACCCCAGAGCGCCTTCTGGGGGGACAAGCACGCTGCTACTCAGCTTCTTGTCTGGTTAGCTGGAGTAATTTTGCTGTTGTGTGTGAGATTAAGAGGTTTGTTCAAATGATGTTGCAGGGTAGTCGTGGCTGCACTGAAGCCTGAGGTGAAGCAGAGAGATCTGGGACAGGTTATACCGCTTTTGCATACACTTAGCAAACTTACTTTACTGTACTTCCTGTCTTTAGTAGAACACAAGTTTGAATTAAAAAATTATACATAGTACACACAAAGTCCACTGATTTAGTTTCCAGCCCTTCGTGTGCCACTTTAATACTGGCATTGAATTAACCCCCCAAAAAATACATCGAAGATTAATAAGAAAACTTATATCACGGACATGGTTTTATGCTCACTGCACTATACCAGACTGGCAGCAGCCACATTGAAAGCAGTCTTGGTCCTGCTCCATTATCCAACAGAACGTGCCCAGCCCAAACTGCTAGGCCACATCCCCTCTAAACAGGAATACAAGCAAACCCAGACAAGTTTATTACCATAATGCCAGGGTGTGGCTTCCTGCGGTCGCACATGGCTCCTGGATACCTTAGGACAGAGGTCTTCAAACTGGGGGGCGGGCCCCCCCAGGGGGGCCACAAGTGATCCCGGGGGGGGTGCTGGGCTCTGCCCAAAAGAAGCATTATGCAAATAACAGGGCTTCGTTTTAAGCAAAAGCATGTTATTACATTTTTAAAAAGGTAACAGTACTTAACTGCAATATTTAAATAAGTCTAGACATATTTAAACATTGCCATCTTTATAAAACAATTGTGAAAAATTCTGAAGGGGGGCCCAATGATTTTTATTTTTCAACTGGGGGGGGGGGCGCGGCATTAAAAAGTTTGGAGACCTCTGCCTTAGGATTTTGGCGACCTACACATGTGACTGCACTTGACTTGACCTCCTACATTTGTGCCAACAACCGCTACACCAAAGGCAACTACCAGACCTAAGGGGTTCATTAATAGCTGCCGGCAAACACCTCATGCTCTTGAATTATTGTACTGTGTATATGACTTCTTCTCATGACCTCACTCGCTACCTTCTTTCTGCCCCTCCAAGTAGCCCCTAGTGTGCATAAAGAAAACACTAACTCGCACTAGCTAATATCCTTGACAGCCTCGCTCTGTATGTGTGTAGACCTGGTCTATTCCCCCTGCTTTCGCAGTTCTCGTTGCGCAGTTAAGAAAAATCTTTATTTGTTTAATGATCAGTATGTGTTTTTGTTTGCTTAGGAAAATCCCTTCACTGTTCATTTGAAAAAGCAACTTTTGTCCAACAACACTCTGATGAAATGTCAGCTTTGATATCATTTTGCCTCTAAGTTGGCAAAAGTTATTTTCACGGTGGAAAAAAAAATCAAATGTTTGCCATATTGTGAACAACATAAAAGGGTTTCTTGGGATTTGTACCTTCAGAAATATCTTGCGGGCTTTGCTTTGTCCCAAGCTCCCCATCGTCTCTCTTTATTAGTTTCTTCTGTCAGGTTTCCTGCTGAAGCCAAGAGCAGTAATCACATGCATTATAGATGGCAGGCTAGTGGGGTCCTGTGAAGCTTTTGCTACTTTCCCTTTTAATTAGATCCTTGGAAAAGCCCTGGTCTGCTGTCCTCTCTGCTGTTTCAGCAGAGACCGCAAGAGCAATCCACCTCGGCGGTGCCTTCCATTAGGAGAGGCTCAGTTAACGCTTGTGCTGCGTATATTTGAAGTTTAATGAATCCTAACAGGTGGTATACAAAGTAAATGATTACTCCTTGAATTGAATCACCGTTTAGTTCAATAAAGTTGCAAGGACAAGTTTTAAATATGCAAGAAAGTGAGTTCAAAGATAGTTAAGCATTTGCAGACAAAATGCAATGGTGAAGGACTTGAGCGATACTGGTCTAGAACAGTCTTTTTCATGATGGCCACATTGCACTAAAATTGACATCCTTACCATGGAGGGACTCGTGTCGCTCCCGGCAGGGGATCCCATGTGCACGCCCACATTTTGCGGCTGTTACTTAGTCTTATGAACTTTGCTTGTGTCTCTTTAGAATTGGGGAAACTGCCCTGAGGCCACGGGGGAGGCTACATTTCTTGTAATCTCATATAATTTATATTTTTGTAACTTTTGGTTTCTTTTATTTTTCAGAAAGAGAAAAAAGGTCTGCTGAAGCTACTTTCTGGAGCTTCTACCAAACGAAAGCCTCGAGTTTCACCACCGCAGTCGCCGACCCTGGAAGTGGAGCAAGGATCAGTGGAATTGGCTCTTCAGGGCGCAGTAGGACCTGAGGTGCCACCAGGAGTCAGCCATGGCAGAGGGGGATCCTGTCCCGTGGACAGTGACACTTCTGCAGCTGCCCAGGAGACACTCCATAGAAAGACAAGTTCCTTGGACACCAGTGTACCAATTGCTCCACCGCCGAGACAGCCATGTTCATCTCTGGTCCCAGGCCTGAATGATCCCAGGCCAGTTGTTTGTGAAAGGTATGTTTGCATAAGAGTCAAACCATAAAGTAAATAGGTTCCCATTTTAATATAGCTTTTTTCCTAATGTAGTGCATTTCACAGATGTTTTGTACCAATTTAATGCAACCCAACTCAGTGGTACTCATTTCAGCGACTTCAAGAGGATGAAGGACAGGGTCAGTCCTGGTGATGTTGGAACCTGTGAATTAGAGGTCAGAAGCACATGTCAGCAGTGGACAGCCAATTAGATGAGCTATTTTACTAAACCATGTTCTGAAGTAGCCTAAACTATTAACTAGAAACAACCTGGAGCAATGTTAGCCTCTCTTACGGCCCTGTGTACTTGCTCGATCAACTTTACATAGCTCACGGGGTCATACTGAAAAGCATTTTATGTTTTAAAAAGTATCACACTTGCCTTTATGGAAGTGGCAATATAATTATGTCCAGAATTAATCTAACTCCAGGGAGTGCAACAGAATGAGTTCTAGACAACTAGGTGAACTGATCAACCATTGAGCTCCTCCCAGGCTTTAGCATAAGCAGGCTGTACTCTCTGGGCAACTAATGACGAGTTATTGTACATATACACTGGCTGTTGAAATGCCAGAAGGGCAAGAGTACATGAAGTCAGTAGGCCTGAAATGTCAATATCCCTCTTTCTTGTAACACTTCTAGACATGCAGGAAATTCGATTTTTAGGTCTCACCTACCAGACAGCTTTTATTTGTCTGCAGAAGACCTTGTGGACCGCACCAAAAACTTGGTGTGCTTAGTACCCACACACTGCTTACTTTTAGTTGGCTTGAAAAATACCACGCCATCCAGAGGTAAATTCACATGTTTCGACAATAATTAGTAATAAAATGACACTGCATAAACAAATGTAAAAAAAACCTGGAATGAAAGTAAGAGTAAAAGCAATGCTTGGCATGACGTGGGCTACCTTTTAGGTGGAAGTGCCCAAGCAAAACACCATACTCGCTGTGAAGAGAAACCAGTACAGAGCTGCCCCATTGCCCCATGCTGTATGCTGTGGTAGGTTGAAGAACAATGTCAGTGGCACTTGAACAGACCAGATGAAAAGGGCTGACCGAAAGCCCTTGTTTACATGTATTTATGTATATACTTATATATTTCTATTAACTTTTCTGGAACCAGGCAACTTAACGCTGCCTCTAGAAAAGTCCTAAAAATGGTTTTTGACCTGGATCCAGCTTTTGTGTTTAAATCTAGTAATGTTGGCTTCTATAATCAGAATATGGGTGTTGATCCTAGCCATCTTTTCATGGTCAACCATTTTTTATTGCCTAATGTTGCAGGATCCACTTATGCCGTAAGTGAGAATTATGTTTCTGTTGGACTGAAATTGTTTACTTAATCAACTTAGTTTAACCTGCCCACCGCCAAACCTCAGTAATGCTTTATAGCATTTGGTATAGCATCTCTCGCTAATCTGTACATATCCTTCATTTTGTGGAGGAACTAGAAGTCATGGAGTGGCTCAGATTGCACTCCAAGGACTAACTACTGCATCTGTGTGTTCTCTGGGAGAGATGTTACCACCACAACAATGAAAGCCAAAGTTATGGAAGTAGGGATTTTTTTTGGCTTAATAGGAAAAGAATGCAAGTAGAGGGGATTGTGTATTATAGAAAATTATATTTGCCTTCCTGTTTATTGGGATTGTCTCAAATTGTGAAATTGCACCTAATTAATAGACAGCTCCCCAATATTTTATTCTGGTTTACTCTTTGGCCTGTCTGTTGACGGTGTACATGAGAATAATAATCACGCGTTAGATTTGCAGGAAAAAGAATTTCCCTGTTGGACCTACTAGAAAAATATTTCTTGAGTTGACATTTTTTTGCAAAATGTATTTATGTGAGATATGAAGGTTAAGTCTGACCAGATTTTTGTTATATAAGGTGTTGATATGACTATGCTTAAAACGTACTTGTAGACCAAACGAGATTTCCAAGCAGCCTGTTTCATCACCAAGATGCCTATTTTATTGTGGGCTAGTAAACATGCTACACTCACTGCCCACTTAGGAGTCCCATGGCTAGTACATAATATTGCCACCTGGAAGACTGGGTCCTAATATTTCCATAAACGGGAGTGGTGTATCTAGCAAGGCTGATAAGGTGCTATATGTCACCCCCATCCCCCATTGGCTCCTCTTGCCATCAATCTTCAAACGCAGCTGCGTCATTTAAGAAGCTATCATAGCCCTCACGTATCTTGCAAACATGTTAATCTCTCGTGATTCTCAGCACGACCTCAGCACCACCAGACTGCAGACTAAGAAGTGTAAAAAGTGTTTTTTTAAAACACTGACCTTTTCCATCTATGCACCCTGGATCTAGTAGAACATATCCACCAGGACTGCACCAGACCTGCTCCAATTCAGGAAAGAGTTGAATACCTGTCGTTTTAAAGGACACTACATCACAATAGTTTAGTACATCGATTGCATTTCGCTGTTAAAGAATCAAGTACGTATTTAATCTTGTTCCATAGAGAACCGGGGTATATATTTGCTTGTCTGCATGCTGGGTAACGTGCTGACAGTTGTTATGATCTTCCTTAGATGCCAGTTAGGCCTTCTTCATTCATAACCTTGGAATGACTATTACAGCTGTTTACACAAACAGCTGTTAAATTAATTACTTTTGACAAGTTTGTGTGGATCTTTCTGCTATTAATTAATTGAGAAGGTAAATTAATTGTGAAATTTCTTGTTCGTAAATGGAGATTTTTAGGTATGATTGTGTAGGACAGTACTAAATGGTGCCTTGATTATGTTGGTGGGTCACCCAGAACACTGATGGGGCTAGAATAAGGGGAGGTTGTCAGCGTTCCATGGTTCTCTTCTAAAACTTTTGTGTGTGAATGCGATGAAAATTTGTATCAGTAGAGGTGAATGACGTTTATACCTAGTGTGGAGGGTTTTTTAATAACATACAGTTTCCGGTTTAATGTCGGTTTTTGTGAAAGACTTCAGAATCACCATGGACAGAAGATAGGCGCATACGTAGTTTATTATTGCTTACATAAGATGGCCATCAAAAGATCATAAACTGGTGAATCAGAGCCATTTCAACCATTCGTGAACTCATCTTGTGGTTCGGCTAGCATACTAACAATTTACTCCCAGCCTTGTCCTTTTATGGAATATTTGTATATGTCTGGAGGAATCCCCATGATTCATCTTTTAATTTACCACTGCCAGGGTCTGTGTGGTCACTATTTACCACCACATAGTAAAACAAACGGTAGTTCACAATCCCTTAATGTAGTTGTCTAGATTTTTGTGGGCCGAATCATGATTGCTAGCAGAAAAACTTCTAGCCAAGATAGTTGATGATTCATTTTTTTCATACAGGAGGGTTCATGGGTGTTGTGGCAAGATGGCCCACTTGGTGTACGTTCGTGATTGAAGGCATTTGACCTTAATAAACTTCACACAGCCTAGAATAAGTGAGCGTTCAATACCCGTCCATCCTTACACATTGGACCTAGAGCAGCTTATTTCGAGTGGTAAGGAATTCCAGATGTGAAGTCCTTGAATGAAGAGGGCGCTACCAGCCTTGGAGGCGAGCTTGAATCAAGGAATATAAAGGAGCTAAAGGCTACTAGTTCTTAAGGTTCTTACAGGGCAGTAGGAATATATGTTGTTAACCAGTTACATGTCAAGTTATTGAGGGACATGTAACTCATAGTTACGTGTCAAATAATTGAGGGACATGTAAAGCATATGTTTCAGTCTGACATTAATTAGCGTGGGAGCAAGCATTGTCCACTTTTGACTAAAATGAGGGGGATCTCTTTTAATTAGGTCCTAATTTCTAATGGCTAGGGTGCTCTTTTCTGCTGTTCCCACAAACTAGCTGGCCTATGATGGATTCCTCTTGCTTGGCTGGAGAAGATCTGAATACAGAGAAACCTCGGTATACTAAGCTAACCCCATGAGTTGAATTACATCTGCTGTGCATGCTACCCCTCCCCGAGGGGCTCTTTGTGCGGCTACTCCTTGTAACCCTAACAGTGGTGCTGTGATATGCACTGTGCCGTGATTTAACTCCCGTTAACGTTTTTGTGTTGTTTTGTCATGGGTGGCTCCGCATTTTCTCATTTACCGGGAAGTTGAAAGGAGCACCATGGGGCATTGGCTGTATAAACGTATCTACATCCTTAAGAAAACAAAGCGAATCCTTTAGTGAAGACAGTGAATCCTTCAGTGAACACAGTGACTTGCATAAACAAGTTTTATTATTCTATGTAGGAACTATTACAGAAAACGAATTTGGTCAGTTTCTTGGCGTATACATTTGTTGACAAGAAACTACTTTTCACCCTGTAGAAGAGAGGAATGACGATGATTTGGCTTGTCAAATGATCAGAATTATGCCACATAAGTAGACTCCCAGGGCAGCAGACTCATGTCTGAAGCAGCAATCCTCACTTTGTTAGTGCTATGTAGTGGCTTCTAGGCGCTGTGACGTTCGTTGTGTGACAGTGACAAAATTCCAGAATAAATACATAAACTGTCATGCAACGTGCGTTACTTCGAGCAATTCAAGAAATCTTTATCGTGCAAATTAAACCTCATTGGCGTCAGAATCTCACATAGTGGCACATCCTGACGAGCCTGAACAATTCTGGGTCTCTACACAAAGTACCTCTAGAGCATGGGTACTCACAAACATTTTCCCAGGGGCCGCACTGTTTGGTCTGTGATGTGACCGAGGGCCGCATTGATGCCAGAAGGTTGGCTGTCAGAGGGGTGGGGGGAGGGGTTGTGGTAACGTAGTTGTAGGGGAAATGAAGTGTACACATCTAGTGTCTGAATTGGGCAATGTGAAACCAGAAACTTGGGTATAAATCCCAGCTTCTCCTCTTAACCAAATTCTGTGATCCTAGGCAAATGTTTTATTTCACTTTACCTCCCTTTTCTTCATCATCACATATAAGAATCTTTAAATACGTCTTCAGGATGTATGCTGTATAAAACCTTCTGGGTCTGATTTAAGAAACTATAGTATTGTTCATGTATAATAGAAACCCAGCCATCCCAGAGAGTTCACATAACAACTGGCTTGCCTCTTAGTTCACAGTTCACATTGTTGTCAGGGTGTGGGGGGTGGAGGGGAATGCAAGTTTGTAAATTTATGTTTGAAAAATATCACTTTATAAAATACTTCTCAATGCAGTGAAATAATTGTGTGTACTAAAATGAAATGGTTCTGCAGATTAATGAAATGCACTTTTTGAATTTCAAACAGATCATACTTTTATAGTTTTGCTGCAAGATGTCTTTAATAATAAAGGTGTTTCTGAAGTTGAGTTCCAGGACACCCTAGTTACTCCCTTTTCAATTAGCCTCCAAATAAGTACGTGCCCGTTTATTTAACAATTGTTAGTGCTAGTGCCAAGTCAAATAAACAGCAGCACAGCGCTACTGATGGATGACCTAGGGGCCGCATGTAAATATCAGGAGGGCCGTACTTTGAGTATCACTGTTCTAGAGGATGGGGCTATGTGGAGTGCTATGCATCACCAGGATGATAGTGCGGCAATCTATATCTGATGAAAGCAGACTCATCAATGGACGACGTGCGAGCTTTGTACAGCTCAGGGCCACCATTACTGACGCATCAGTGTAGGTACTCATTCTTTGCTCCGTGGCCTAAACAAGTTTGGCAGCCTCTGGTGCAAGCTGTTGTTTTGTGCAGACATCCTGAAATGGTGTTCGGATCAATATCTCGGCTTACTTTGCTCGAAATATCACTTAATTTGCATGTATCCTACAATCCACATCTTGAATGATGCTAGCAGCAAGAAAATGTGTACTTTCATCCAAATGTAACGTGTGTGTGTATCTGTATAAAAGTGGGAAAATATGTTTGGGGTTTATCGAAGCAAGTCGGCCAAGGTGCAAAGGAGAAACCTAAGTGAATTATGCTTGAGTTACATTGCTGCCTGTTGCCCCAGCTCCTCAGCCGAAGTTAGAAAAAGCAAGCATTTTCAATGCAACGGGTCTCGCATTACGTCGAGTTAGAGCTATTAGTGTTGTAAACTCCTATCCAGAATTTTCTTGCCACATTAAATGAAGAAAAAAACAAAAAGATGAGCGTGATCGCGCTGTGTAAAACACAGAGAAAAAGTAGTTCAGAAACCATACAGAAAACATGGAGCCTCGTATGTTTCCAGTGGTTTACTGGTGCTCTCGAAGAGGGCTAAACACTGGAAAAGGCATAACGTATGCATGCCTTTCACGAATGAAAACAAGTGGATTTTAAAAGGTATGCCCACGAGCCAATTAAAGTGACTGACGTAATAAGGGCGTGGTTAAAATCCCTCTAAAGAGAGATTAGAAGAGGGACGGAGCAATTTGCGCTTTCCCCTGAAAACCATGCCTAGCATTTTACTACTATTTGGGAAGAAGAAAGATGTACGTTTGGCGATTGTCCATGTCAGGGCGCACAGTCTTTCCAGCAGCAGTGGGTGGTTAACCTGTCGAGAATGGCTGAAAGATAGAAAAAAATAGCATTTTTTTTTGTGCCACTGTCACCTGCCAACTGAACTAATGACGTATCTCAGGAAGGTCAAAAGTCATCAAGGTCATTGTTCTGGCTTTGTTTGAATGGACGTTGATGACGGTTATTTTGTTCTTTGTGGACGAGTAGATAAAGGTTGGCATGGCAAGTAGAATTGTTAGATTGAAGTTCTGCATAACATTACGAATAGTGCTTTTAAAGATGCAAAGTCCATTTAATTTTCGACTATTCATTAGCTACAAATGGCATTTATTGGCATACATTTATCCTCACTATTGTACAAATACATATGAATCTTTAAATAAATAAAAGGTGTTGTTTTGTGGTGTATTTACAATATGACCGAGAAACAACGTTCTCATTCAGTATTAAGAGATGGCTGTGAAAGAAATTGTGTGTTCCAGTGAGGCCTTAAAAGGGGTATCGAGACCTCCAAACGTGTTATTTGTCTAGTGCTCAAAAGCCCTTGACCGTCTGTGATTCATCTATCTATCAGACGTTTTATGGACCATGGGAATTTTCTGATTAATTACTGGCAATCCTATTCTGTCACTGTCTCCCTAATTACTTATTTTTTAATATACCGCACATCATACAGTAATTCTGCACTTTCTAATAGCACTGCACATATCATGTTACTGTGATAGATTGTAATGTTACTTAATTTACTGTTGTCAATTAGAGTCCTTACTATATAATAATGAGCCCCTCATAGGACAGGAACCGTGACTTAAAGAGGGCTGATGATGTATCCTCTGAAGTCTGTCAAATTCAATAACGTGGCTGGTTGGTCTTGCACCAGCCCTGGTGCTTTTTCTCCATCAAACAAGTTATCCCTCTATAGCACATATCACTCTCCAATTCTGGAGCAAGAAGAGAGGCCTTTCACGAGCAGGCTGACCCAAGACGAAGGAGCAGAGGCCGGGTTGGAGCTCGGCGTGACAGAGCCAGCTACAAGGCAGATCGGCAAGCATGAGCTGAGGTGCAGGTGGGCCCAACAATAAAGACAATGCAGAAGCACAAGCCCTCCCTCTACCATACAGGAAATCCCCACAAGCCCAGCACGCAGTGACTGTCAAAGCGCAATGCTGGATATGGTCCTGCAAGAAAACACGGCCTCTCAAGAGCTGCCGGAAATGAATACCATTGCAAGAGACATTGGCCTTCTGAGGGACAACCACCAGCATCTAGCTGAAAGGGTCCTTAGACACAATCGCTCCCAACCTGACAATGGTGACAGCTGTATGTCCCAGGTAGAGGTCAGGGTCAAGGAACTAGAGAGGAGAGCAGAAGGAGTAACATACACCTTATAGGATTGCCAGAAAGAATTGAAGACTGTAATAGGGATATGGTGGCCTACCAGGGGAAATGGCTCCATGAGGAGGCAGCACCAGAGGGATTGTCCTCATATTACACCCTGGACTGTGCCTACCAAGTGCCTGCGCACCCACCTTTGCCAGGAGCACCTCCACTACCTGTAGTTGCCCAGCTGCTGTATTACTGAGATCAAGACCATATTCTGACCCAAGCCCGGACCAAAGGTGACATCCTTCTTGAAAACCAAAGGGTTATGATCTTTCCTGACTTTACTTGGGAAGTCCAACAGAAATGGGCCTCATTCATGGCAGCTAACAAAAACGCCTCCACTCCCTGAACATACAAAATGCTATGTTGTTCTCTGCCAAACTTCGAGTAACCCATGAGGAGGAAGTACAGTTCTTTACCACCCCCACAGCGCCCTGGGACTGGATCAACGAGGGAACACTATAGGACACCCACTCACAAATCAAACAAGAGATCCCCTGGAAAGATGGCGGCAAAGCTAGAGGAGGCAGCCCCCTCCAGGTCACAAGCCAAAAAGGAAAGACAGAGGGTGGTGAGAGAAGTGGCAGCAATGAGCGTGAATGGATCTGACCCCCCTCCCCTTTGGTGGAGGAAGGTGACAATTCTGGAGACTCTAACTCAATCTAACCTCTGCCCTCCCGGGACACCACATCCTCACTGCCTAAATAGCATCGTACCAGGTATTCCATCATACTATGGAAGAGGCTATCTGGAAGTACTTCATGGACAACTGGACTCCATAAATGACGCGGCATTGGTGTCTTCCCCAATAATTGATTGAGATGCATTCAACACGTTCATACTGGGACAATGCATTGCAGAAACAGTAGGGGTAAGACTTATCCTGGTAAAAGACCTCAAACCACACAAAAGGACAATTAGGGAATTAGAGGTGGCAAGGCCAGGGAATCCAGACCTGAAGCAACAATTACTCAATGCAAAGGAGGAAGTGGCAGTACACACAGAGAAAGTCCGATGCTTTGATTACCGAGAGTTTATGAAAGGGAGCACATGCAGAACAGGATAAAGCTGGATCCTTATTGGCCTGGCTGGCTAAACCCTCATCTAAGGGCTCCACTAGCCTGGAGGTGGACTCGGGGACAGGCGAGCGCCTATATACAGAGAGAGCCAAAAATTAGGGATTTGCAGAGTTTTACAAAGTCCTATATGCATCCCCTCTGACAAAGAACCCCAGCAACTGGGCGTCTTCCTCGACCCAGTGGCACTCTTCATGATCTGTCAGGAAGAGGCGCTGGGAGATGAAAAAACCAAACAGGAGGTGAGAGCCTCTGTTAAAGCCCTGGCCCGAGGCAAGGTGCCAGGGACAGATGGCCTCCCAGGAGAGTTCTACGTGGCTTACATTGATGAGCTGGCCCATAGATTGGTGGAGCTCTCTGTAGAGGCCTGAGAGGCAGGGCATCTCCCCGCCACCACTTGGGAAGCCATAGTGATTCCCTTACTAAAGCCGGGACGCCCACCACAGGATGTATGAGCATACCGCCCCTTATGCTTCATATAGACTATGAAATGTTAATCAGAGTACTCGTTACCCGACCCCTCCCATGATGACTACCCTGATGCACGAGAATCAAACCAGCTTCATACCCGGGAGCAAGGAAGCTTGGAATATCTGCCATCTATGTGAGATCCTTGATATGGGCCCCACTGATACCACAGAGGAGATGGTTCTCGCAGTAGACATAGAGTAGGCCTTTTGACAGCCTCCGGTTGGGCTTCTTATATTGGGTAATGGAAAAGATGGACCTAGGAACAGAATTTGTTAAGAGGGTCAAGCTCTTGTACTCTGCACCCACAGCCTGAGTTAGAACAGGACGACAGATATCAGTCATATGTAGTGGGGCAAGGCAGCAGACAAGGCTGTCCACTCTCCCCATTATTGTTGGCCATTGCAGTGGAACCACTGGCTAGCAGGGCTTGATCAGAAACAGCATACCATAAATACAAGGGGTAACACACCATCTAGCACTCTATGCTGGTGATATGCTACTTTTTCTGTACGATGCAGAAGCTAAGCTGCCCAAGGCGACTGCCCTTCTGGAACTCTTCTGGGATGCATCGGGCCTCTGCATCAACTGGGAAAAGTCCAGCCTCTTTCCCCTCAGGGCGACTCCTCAACCACAAAACCTGCTGGGTCTTAAATGGGAGAGAACATGCTTAAAATATCTGGGGGTCTGAATTTATCATGACTCCACAGACTGACTGAAGGGAAATATTGGGCCAGCAACGCGAATCCTCAGGGCCAAAGTAGATTTTTGGAAAACCATGCCACTGTCGGTAGCGGGTCCAATTGCAATAATTAAAATGATTGCCCTCATAAGATTATTGTACTTCTTCTCCACTCTACCTATCATCGTACCTCGCCGGATGTTTAGGGAGCTGGATTCCCTGATTGTTAAGCTCATATGGGGCACAGGTAGACGAAGAGTGGCACTTATCAAATTACAGCGCTCAACTGCAAATGGAGGACTAGCAGCACTGGACATGAAGATGTTCTACTTGGCAGCTCAGCTCCAGTGGTTTGCCCAGTGGCTTTATCCCATGGATCAGAGCAGGGGCAATGAGATGAGGACAAAGCTGAGCCTCAGGGCCCTCTACCGAGTCCTGCTAGACCCCAGGCACCCATGAGAGCCCAACAGTATTGAGTTGGGAGTTGTCCGTCACTGCTGGAATGACCTTTCAACGCACCCAGGCAGTAGTACCGTTATCGCCTAACCTCCCGCTGCCAAGTCTAGACCAAATAGCGCAGAGTCCCGCCTTAGAGACAATAACAGAATGGTATACAACATACGGTATGAATCGGGTTGGTGACCTATACAGAGGTGGGGAACTGTTATCATTTGAAGACTTTTCGGATACGTTTGATGTTCCAAGGGGCCAACTCCTACGACACAGGGCAGTGACGGTGACACAGACACCATTGGGGAAGGAGACAGACGGAACCACCCCACAGAGGATGCTAAATACTATGCACCATATCTGGTCACTTTAAAGTGATAACCTATTTCTACTAAGCGATAAGACATGACCTCACCATGCCATTAGACACTGCAGGAACAATAGGAAAGGGATATCTCACACCCAATTGCTGAAACTGATCGGGCCAAAATCCTCCGTAACATTTACAGAGACCTGTAACGCAAGATTCAAACTGATGCATTTTTATTTCTTACATAGGGCCTACCTCACCCCAGGATGTATTCTTATGCAATTTGGAGCCCAAGCAGCAGCCAGCCCTCCTTGCGTCCATATAGGAGTGGAAATGTTCCAAATAGTATGAGACTGCTCATCCCTGGGGGACTAGTGGAGGGCAGTAGTGGGTTGCATTAATGAAGTGATGCTATAGTCCATACTGCACACCAGTGGCCTGTCTTTTTGGGGCAATCCCAAGGCCCCCGAACCAGAAAATGAGCACCAGATTTATAGCCGTATCCTTGATGCTGGCGAAGAGAGAGATTACCATAAATTGGCAATCCGCCAGGGTACCTAGACCGACTAAGTGGAAGTCGGAACACACTAGGTGGATGGGGTACGGGAGGGTAATCGTAGTTAGAGAAGCAAGACGAGGCAGAGGATTAACAGAAAAGGCACGAGCCTGGGAACATCTGGTAGACTGCCTGACCCCGGTCAGGCTCCCCTGCTGACACACCTGCACAGAATGAACTGCACACATGAGCCACCTTCGGTATCTCTCTGGGGCAGTTACACATAATGCCCGAGGTAGGTCTGTAAATAGTGGGGAGGACCGGGTATGACAATCGCACCGGGGCAAGGAGAAAGGGCGTGGCCGGGAGGAAGTGTGGTGGGTTGGGGGGGGGGGAGGGGTGAGGGGAGGACTGTTGTTGGTGACGGGTTCAGGTCAAACTTGTGTGCAACCACTATGTTTCAGACTTTCTGTTCACAGAGACCACACTATGTAACATCGAACTGTGTTATGTAGACATACCCAAGTGGTGCAATGTTCCTGAACCCCGTTAAGTGTGATTGCATTATTTCAAAGTAAAATAAAAAATCGTTTTAAAAAAAAGAGAGGGTGAGGCCTTTCAGAAGGGTTTTTCCCTCGCCTCTTTTTCTTCAAAGCTTTATTTCCCCCCTCCTTTACACCCTTGCAGCCCTTCCTCCTGCTTCTCCATTTCTATTTTTCCTGCCTTTTTTCATTAAATCTGCCACTCTCGCATAGTTCCTCTTTCTTGAGCTACAGTAGCCAGTGTTGGAAATGAAGCATATTATGCAAAGAAGCGAAATAGCTTCCAACATAAAATCATACGCCTTTAATAGTCTGACAGCATCAAGCCTAAGGGTGAACTTAATGGAGACAGGGCTTAAATTAAATGAGTTTCTGAGTGCTTGAGGCAGACGTTTAAAAGCAGAAAACGTTGTGTCCCTCTTTTCTCCTACAGTTGTAACCAGCGGTTTTCATCAAATACCTAATATTAATTCATTTTATGGCAGTCTTCTTGAAACATGTTCTGCGGATGACGTGGTGAACATATTTTACGAGGAGAGAGTTGGAGATTGAGCCTATAAATCGATGGTGCAATACCAAATGAGAGTGATGGAGGTGTGAGCCGCCGCTCTACGATTTTTTTCCCATGAAATAGGCAATAAATAAGGCACAGAAAGAATAAGAAAAAGTTAGGCCCGCGTCCTAACATAGAGTTTGGGTACAATTTGGCCTTTATAGTTACACGGTAAGAGGGGCAGTAGCGCAATAAGGATTTTGTGGGTCCTGGTGCAAGCAAGGACAGTGGCCCCCTTGGCTGAGTTCGGGGTAGTAATATAAAGCAATTATGAGGGTTCGATGGGCCCCTCAGGCCTCTGTGCCCAGGTGCCACTGCGCCGATGGAAGCTACATCCTGAGATGTCAGCATGTGTCATCTTTCAATCCAGCCAATCCTAGAAATTTCTGCCCATTGCACACATACTTTTGCTGGACATCCATCCACCATCTAGTGGTTGAGGTGAATAAAAAAATCTCAGTTTATATAAAGTGTTTTTGGGCGTCGACCATGAGCAGGACAGAGTGATGCACTTAACCAGTAACCATCAGTTCCTCACATCTGCTATCACCTGTGTGGGTCGCGTGGGTGAAATCCTCCAGAGACACAGATAAGCAAGTGTTTGTTCAAGCCCCAAAGAAGAGAGCAAGAATGGAAGATCTCAGACTCTGGGACTCCTCAATTTCGTAACATTCTGGCGCTTCGGCTGCCACAGTCAGCGGAAAGGTCTTACAAAATGACTCGTACACAGAATATTCTGTGCTCTTTTTAAGGATTTTTGAAGGCCAACATGCTTTTTAAATCCTGCCTGCTGTGATAACCATGCACGGGTCCGGTAGACTTGCTGTCAGTGTGTGATTTGTGTGTCTTATAGGACCACGACGAAACTAGGTTCCCAACTGAAAAAGAAAAACTAACCAGCATTAGCAAAGCCAATAGGTCACCACCTTTTTTTTGTTACTTTAAGCAATGTTGCACGGTAGCCTGCACTGCTGTGCAACATGTTTAAAAAAACATTAACAAAGCCAACTAGTTTTTCTGCTTTCATTAGTAGACCTTCCACTGTATGCTATTCAACATTGCCTAATCGGGGTCAAAAGCAGCTTGGTCCGCAGCATGCTCCTTATAAATGAGCATATCTCTGCTAGTCTGTGGATGCTTAGATTAGCCTCTTGCATCCATGCTTGTGTGAGAATAGACTTCTGTTGCCATGGTGCTGGTCAGGATAATTGGCAGAGCTGTTGGAGATTAGAGCTGAGGAGGGTTGTGTCCCTGTATCTGGTGGGGCTTTATTTGGCCTTCAATTTATCCATCTACTACTGGAAGTGTTACCTCTCTATCTAACAAAGAACCTACAGAAAACCTACCGTCTCCAGTGTGTTCCTACACTGTGCAACCTCTTATATGGATTCCCTCGGTCATAACTCGTGTAGGTCACTTGATGCTCCTGCAGACGTTACTGTGGAATGGAAGTGTAATCTGTAAAATGGGAACTGTTTATTTTACGCATGTGTGCCCTCTGTTAATAACAATCATAATAAGGCCTTGACCCCTGCCCACAGATTCTGTGCATTTCTACCGTTTTTCGCTGCAGTAACATCTGCTTGCTCCATCGTTTACATCTGTTGGGCGCAGACTTGGTGTGAAGACTGCTGCGATCTCGTTGGATTTAAGCGCATCTAAGATTTCTTTCTCTTTTAGGTGCAGAGTGGTGGTATCTTATCCTCCCCAGAGCGAAGCAGAACTTGAACTCAAAGAAGGCGACATTGTCTTTGTGCACAAGAAGCGGGAAGACGGCTGGTTCAAAGGCACCCTGCAGCGCAATGGAAAAACTGGTCTGTTCCCGGGAAGCTTTGTGGAGAACATCTGACAATAGTCACGGCTTCACCTCTGCCACCTCAGTTCGTCTTATCGGATGCAACGCCTGTGGCATCTATCGTCTGAGCACTAGGTTTCATACAGAGGAGACTTCAGTCTTAACACATGCTCAAGAGAGGACTGTAACAAAAGCGAAAATGACATTGATAAGAGGCGCGTCCTCAAGCACAATTACACCAGCGAAGGAAGATGGCGCCCCTGGCTGGTCTATCACTCCGGATTCTAAAGTGTGATTCGTGCCTTGTACTGTTTCATTTGCTTTTTATTATACTGGAATTTTTTTTAAAGATTATCTAACAAATAAAAATTGTTTACAAGGTCGTAACTAATAATTTATTTGTTTTTTTTTTAAAGCTTGAAGTTTTTTATGTAAAAGGCCAATCCGTGGAATTATGATTTTTAACTGTTGATTTAATTTATAACGTGGTACCTAAGGAGAAGCTGGATTCTCTCCTACATTGCCTTACCTCTGGCATGGAGTTCCCCCTGTCTTAATTGTAGTTACTGCCCTCCTTTCCACATCTGGTTAATGCCCCCGGGATGTCTAATGAATTTTGTAGTTGTTTTGAAAGGATTAGTATTGTCGACCTGTGTTGGTGGAACAAATAATGTGTATGAAAAGATAACTACGTTAGAAACCGTTACTATTTTTTTTCTTTCTTTAGGGTCTCTTCTAGACTTGCTCTTCACTGGAAAATATAAATATGGCACAATTAAGATAAGCCTCAAATGTCTGTCCGCAAATGAAAAAGGCAATACAGTTCACATTTACTGGTATGTCTGTGCATATTTTGAGCATGTTAGAAATGGATGTGTGATTCAGCTTGTCCTATTTCTATTACAAATTTGTGTACACCCAGTTGAACAGTTGAATTGAGCCATCCATTTAACACTGAAGGTGTAGCTGGCGCTGATCAGGGTTTGGCAGAAGCTGGATATGCCTCTCCTTAGATATGCTTCTGCCCATGAGGCAGAGGCACATGTCTGAAAGTAGGACACATCTCTGCCGGGCTTGAAAGTTATGTCTAGTAGGAAGGTTCAGCATGTATGTGATCCACAGAAGCAACAGAGATAGAGCGCTCAACACTAGGCGGAGCTTCGACTGAACATGCACAGGTTAGAGAGCTATTGAAAGTGGTCTTCCCGTTAGTAAATCTAGGCCATTTGGGCCTTGTGGGCATTAAATGGTGATATGTTGGATAAGATGAGGTGCTTTGACAAGGGCACTATTTTGAGTTTATTTGTTGGGCTCCTTGTAGGCTTCATACAAACCCTGGGAATGCTACTCAATCTCACTGTGACTGGCCGGTGAAGCCTGCATTTCCTAGAACTATTGCAATAGATCAGCTTTTGTTTTATCTAATAAACAGATTTTCTCTTGGGTCTTGGGCACAAATGCAACATTCTTGGATATTCCACACCTAGGCATGTCAACGTTGTTCTTCCCTAGCCTGCTGCCTTGTGTTGCATCTTTTGGCCTAAGCTGCCAGCACAATGGGACTTCCATTCTGACCTGTCCTTTATTCGTTCCCAGGTTTGAAGATTAAAAGGGTTGCAGGACACGAAGGAAAGGGCATAGCACCAGCCTGTATGTAATAATCTTGGAACAACCTCAAATATTTTGAATATACGGTGTGACTGCCACTGTTAAATTATGTGGTGATTTTTGCAGCTCATTTTATTCCTCTTAAGTTCGCCATCCTGCCATTAAGTAATTAGTTTACAGAAATTAAACCATTCCCCTTGGAATGAATTCATGATATATTCGAGCACGAGTAGTTAATACTTCTATTTAGAAATCTTTAAATTGTATTTAATGGAAATTGGTGATTGCGATACATCTTTCTTTTGGTCTTCAACCAAAAATACCTGCCTGCAGCAGAAGCCAAATACATGTTGTTGCAAACTGACCAACAAAACTTAAAAAAAACAAATAGGGCAAAGGAATGTATACATGGAAGGAATGTATGTCGGTGTATGGCATACGTTCTGACACATTAGACTTTCTAAGGCGTGAAGGAGAAGTCCTGGGATACCAGTGTAAATGATCTGTCTAACATTTGCGTGTTTCCGATCCTTCAACTCTCCTGCAAAACAAGTAGCTGCGCATTGCAGCAAATAATCAAATGTTGATTTCCAGTTATGCATTATGCACCCTAGAATCTCTTTTCTTAATTCATGCTTATGAACTTTTCAGGGGTGCTAGTGTGTTCTTGTTAATTACCCTGATCTTGCATGGGGGCTGATGGCCCTCTGGAAGTGGTTTACAATTGTGCATGATATGTATTCATTATTTCCTTGCATTGCCCTGTGATTATTTTGCGTTCACAATAAATTCATTTTAGTTATAGGGATTTGGCAGTATTCCAACTTGCTTCCTCCCGCCACCCACACAAGCTGAATGACCCCAGGAACTGCTTTTACAAACTGATAAAGGGGCCTACTAGCTCAGTGGAAAGTATATCAGTTCAGCCCAAACAGCCGGATGTGGAATAACCATGCACACAAATTCCTGCGTCTATTTAACATCAGACCTTTGGAATGACACCCAGTTACCAAAAATGTTGCCAGTAGTGTAACCCCTGGCAGAGACTGGTGTTTAGTTGGTGTAGTGGCTTGTACTTTCTACGGTACTGGTGATGCAGATGGTAAGGTTGCTAGTGCATGCTGTGATGCTCGGTGGCATAAATGGTCGTGAGGCATCAGACGCGACATGTAGGTCATGCGATTGAACTCTGGCAAGGCCAAATCAGTCTTCCGCATACCTGAGTTGGCTAATCTGAATAACAGTGATGTTACTTACAGCTTTAAGATAAGGCAAAACCATGGTACCAAGCACAACGTGATAATGTTATTTTATTATAAGTACCAAGGCATGTGGCAGAAACCAACTTACAAAGCATGTATAGCCATATTTCATTATGGTTGATGAGTGAATTTTGACTTTTTTCTTTGTCCATACATAGGTACATTTAAAATGAACAAAAAAAAGTAAAAAATAAACCAAAAACGCAGCACCCACGAAGAAGAAATGACATCGTCAACTGTTCTGTTGCTAGGAAGAGTACTGCTACGTGATGTAGAAGTTTGATCACATGTAGGATATTGTGTTCGTTTTATTCTGAACTGAAGCACCCCAGAGGTGGACTCGAGGTCGGTGTGATATACAGTAGAGATCCGTTCCAGAGCAGGGCCCAAAGCAAAGGCAAATTCTTGGCTTTCAACAGGACTCCCATATAAGGCTTTTGTCTAGTCCTGATGAACCAAGAAGTGAGCAGAGGATTTAAACGGGAGACAGGGGATGTGTCTGCAGTAGATGTCTGTTGTTGTAGGTCCTGACCTCAAGCCTGATGCCTTGTGGTCTGAGGCACATGACCTGATCTTCCTTGCTTCAAGCATTTCCACTTGTTAGCAAAGGGAAGGCACACTGAACACCCAGTGATTGTATGAACTGCTGTTTGAGATTGGGGGCCATTGACTGGGAAAGGTTAAATATATGGCTGAGCTCCAGCTGTGTTAAATGTAGTCCTGATGACAGATAGAGTTGTGGTTTGAACAACTCATTGTACTACAACGGATTAAAGTAACATTCTGGCAAAGGTTCTTTAAAGAGTTCCAATATGTTCTGCACTTGTAAAGTAGGTACAAAGGGCAAATTGTACCAAGCGTTGTTAGGATTAATGCTGAAACTGAGGTGTTTAATCTAAAGCAACTGTAAAACAATAAAAAAAAAAAACTTTAAAAATGTTCACTAAATACCTGTATTTAGTTAACAACAAACGGGGTTCTTGAACTTTCATGTCTACAATAATGCTTTTATTTAAAAAGAAACTAGATCATGAAGATACACTCGTAGATAATTCTATTTTGGGAAAAAGTTGTGTATTTTATAGCTAAGGACTGTTTGCTGCAGTTGTAGATAACAATAACAGCCTTTTATACTGGCTCAGCAGCACGAATAAGGTACCCTATTAATACTGTTTCCTCGTGTAAAATCTGTTAAAATAGCAACTGTCGATGGTTATCGTAGGCAAGGTCGTGCATACATTTTGTAATGAATGATTGTAGATACGAGATCAATGTTTTGCAACAAGGGCTCGTTACACAATTGTGCAACATTTATATATGTATATATATGTGTATGTATGTATGTATAAAGCAAATCCGTTCATGTGATTTTTATTATTTTGTTTTTTGGCCTTGATTGAATTGGATGTTCTAAACACATTGCATTCATTTAAGAATTGGTGGAAGGAGAATTGAAATAAAAATAATCCTGTCATGGGGACGAGATGAATTAATATTTTGTTATTCCTCTGTATACAGGTTTTGTCAGTTTCAACATGCACTTGCTACAAGATTTACGACTTAAAGACCGTATTATGTTGCATTTGGGCACTAAGTTGTGTTCATTTCTTTAGTTCTCGATTACTTTTTTGTTATTCTTTGAACAAATGCAACTACCTTGCTACACTATTGCCTTGTTGCCTACAGTGGCCAAACTTGTCCTAAAGTCCATAGCACAGGTGCACAATATCATGTCTCTGTGCCACTTAAGCCCCCTCCCTGCTGTCATTTCTGAACCCACATCCTCTTGAATAATCTCTTAGCATTCTGCATTGACCACTCCTTATACTAACCTCCCCCTTGTTTGCTGCTGCTCACAGGCATTCGTTCACCCCATCTCTGAGTCCTTTCACATGCCGTTCACCTCAGATCCTGCCAGGTTTTCTGTATGCTGTCTGCAATGTAGTAGTCTGTACTGATTGGGGGTGGACATGGCTTGTTTGTAGCCAGGGGAACAGATAAACCCGTCCTGCAGTCTGCTCAATCCAAAACAATTTGTCCCACTGCAATCTGCCCCACTCCAATTCAAAACAATCTGCCCTACTCGCCCATCTATCGACCTCTACTTGACCCCTTGATTTTACAACTATTATGGGTGATAATAGTTGGATTCCTCTGCAAACCGCCTTGAAAATAATCAACATGCATGGAGGCAGTCGTCCAGGCAAGGTAATTTTGACACACTGTCCCGGGCACACCAGGCCACATGCACTGTGGTTTTGGAGCACAGATAAGTGTCTATTTTCAATTTTGTTTGAATTGACCGTTCACTTACTTCGGTCTTTAAGACTTCAGTGGAATAGAGCAATGCGGAAAGCCGCAGATTGACATGAATCAGGAGATGGGCTTACAGCCAGACTAAAGGTTCAGAAGTAGCTTGGGATAAGTCTGAAACCCATCACACTAAACGGCCCAGCGATTTACTAGAAATGTATTTTGAGTTCTACCAAAACGTTTCCTCATCACCTGAGTACATCTTAAACCCTATGTTCTGCTTGCAGTGCATAGTTCTCCCTGAAAGTAAAATAATTGACTAGCAAACTATCTCTAGCAGAGTTTCTTGACTCGTTAGGATTACAATTCTACCTACACACAAGCAATACACAGATTATTCAAAGATTCGATGGGGACACTTCCTAATTTCAAAAATAAGTTATGGGCTACATTGAACAAGTTGACCGTTGGATGGAAGGATCCTTGCTCCTTGGTCTTAAAAGCTGATATAACAGAAGTCCTTGTTTAGGTATTCCCTCTAACTGAATCTCTAGGCCCCCTTCCTAATGCAGTCTCTTCTGACCCCCAAGCTGTCCTTTGAGGTGCATATAAACACTTGCACTTTCATTTGTTTTTGTCTCCTGAGTATAATTAAAAATACCTTATACCTACCAGCCTATGCTAGAAAAATGTTATTCAAGCATTAATGATATCCAGACTTCAGTAATGGAACTCTTTTCATGGGATCCTACATGGGTCCAAAAGCAGCTGCAAGTCTAGTCCTCAAGCTGAATTGACAATCTTCTATTGCCTCTCATCTGACTCATCTTCACATGAAGCATCCTTCACAATGATAGGATGTTTTCACCACGCAGCATTGAACACACGCCTTCACCATGTATGCAAATTTTGCTGCATTTACCACTCATGGTATGTATAATTATTAAATAAGTATATATACATAAAGTGTTTTTTGGGGTCGGCAGGTAGGGTTATAGGGTTACAAAGGTGTTACTAGGGAGGGTACGGGTATAGGCATGGATGTCATTTAGGGGTCGCAGCTGCGACCCTTGGCTTACCCTTTGCGACCCCTGGCTTCAGAGGTGGCAAATTTAGTGCTGGAACACAGTGGTAGCTTGTCCTTATGAATGTCAGTCAGGGCTCCGCTCCCTTTGCTTTTTATTAAAAAAAAATTTTTGCACTAATAGTGTGTAATAATATATAATTCACTATGAGTGTAATACCCATCCATGGCAGCTGAGGCAAGTAGAAATGCTTTTAAATGTATGTTGTGTGCGTGGTTACGGGCGAGAGTGTGTTTATGTGAGAGAGTGTGTGTGGATTTGTGTGTATGTTTAAGTATGTGTTGGTCAGTGAAAGTGGAGGTCAAAGGGCACGTGATATCACTTCCTCTAGCCCTGGCGTATTGGTGAATTGACGTCCATGGGTATAGGGTGCTTTAAGGGTGGGTTGGGGCCTAGCGTGGTAAGGGTAATTAATGAGGGGGGAAAAGGGGGCTCCCCTTAGATTTGTTTTTTTAAATGAGGGTGTCTCCCCCACAAAAAAACCCTGCAAGTTAAAATTTAATATATTTCCCAGTCGGTCACCAGTAGGTAGTTATAGTTAGGACTTAGTTTCCATAGGAAAAGCGTTTTTTGTTTTGCAAATAACTTTGGCACCCTTTGACAAATCTTCAAAAAAATTTCAAAACTAGTTTCCCACTCACAACAGCTGCTGTCTTGAAAGTTTCGGGGTGATTTATCAAGCGGGGGCCGAGAAAAAGGCTGGTCCCAAAACGCGTTTTCCCCTTGCAATTTCCCGTAGGGATTTTAGACATGACTACAGCCCGAACCACTGGAAGGAATTACACCAAATTTGGCAGAAAGATAGCTCTTAACCCAGAAAGCGCCATTTTTTAGGGTCGAGCCTGGGAGTACATGCGCTACGGCATGCGTCTCTCTTGCAAGACTCTTGTGTACAGTGAAGGGCTTGGAGCCTGTCTGTCGCTTACTATTTGTTGGCTTGGGTGGCAATCTGCTTTACAGCCTTGTAATCCATCATTGCAGACCTGGCATAATTTCTGTTCCTATGTGTGGAGATGGGACCAAGCACTGACTGATGCAATTTAATCAGTGCCAGTCCACTGCTCCTGACATGATTGAGGTACTATTTTGTTCTTTTTAACTTCTAGTGCCTTGCAAACAGAAGTCGTGTGACTGTCAAAAACATGCCCAGCAAGACAAACAAAATTGTAAATGTTAATTTTCTATAGCTAACTTTCTTTTATTTCTCCAAGTTGTCTCTTTCTCACTTTGCACTCATGTTTTCTTTTGTTTTTGCCCGTGGGCCCTGTTCTCAAAAGATGACAATTATTGTGTTCTAAATATTGCAAAGCAACATTGTTTATTTATTATGTGTAATTTCTGAAATGATGCTTTAACACAAAATCGTGCAGTACACCCCAATCCACCCACCTCCAATCTGCCCCACCTCAATCTCACCTCACCCTACCCCAATCCAATGCACCCCACTCCAATCGTCCCATCTCACCCCAATCTAATCTGCCCCACTCCAGTTCGCCCCAGTCCAATCCAAAACCATCTACACCACTCCAAAACAATCTGCCCCACTTCAATCCCAAAAATACGCACAACTCCCATTTACACCACTCAAATCTGCCTCACTCCAATCTGCTCAATCCAGAGTAATCTGTCCACTGCAATCTGCTACACTCCAAAACAATCTGCCCTATTCCAGTCCGCCACACTCCAGTCCAAAACAATATCCCCACTCCAACACAATCCAATCCACCCCAATCAAATTCACCCAACTCCAATTCACCCCACACAAACCCAGTCCGCTCCGCTCCACCCTAATACAATCTGCCCCACTCCATTCCAAACAGTCTGGCCCACTCCAATCCAAAACAGTCTGCCCCACTCCCACTCCAGTGTGCCCCAATCCAAAACAATGTGTCTCACTCCAATATACCCCACTCCAGCCCATTCCAATCTGCCCCACTGTAATCTGAAACAATCTGCCCCACTTTAATCCAAAACAACCTGCCCCACTCAAATCCCAAACAACCCACTCCAATCCAAAACAATCTGCACCACTCTAATTTGCCCCACTCCAATCCGATCTACCCACTCCATCCCAATTCACTCCACTCCAAATCACTTCACTCCATTGCAACCCACTACAATCCAATCCAGCTCAGTCCAACCTACCCCACTCCAATCCAATGCACCTCACCCCAATCAAACCCACTCCAATCCATCTCATCCCACTCCATTCCAATCTACCCTACTCCAATAAAACCCACAGCACTCCAATCCACCCACACCACCCCAATCCATCCCACTTCAGTACAATCCACTTTAATCCACCCCACTCAAATCCACCTTAATCCACCCTACTCCAGTCCAATCCACCCCACTTCATACCACCTTAATCTACCCCACTCCAGTCCAGTCCATCCGTCTACAGTCCAATCCAACCCAATGCACTTCAGTTCAGTCCACACCACTCAAATTCGCCCCAATCCACTCCACCCCACCCCTTTCTAATCCACCACACGCAATTCCATCCATCACCCTCAATCCAATCCACAACACTCAATCCAATCCACCCCACTCAATAAATCACCTCCCTCCATTCCAGTCCACCCCAGGCCATCCTATTTCAATCCACTCTACCCCACTCCAATCCATCCCACCCGATCCAGTCCATTCTACTCCAGTCCACCCCTCTCTACCCAGTCCAATCCATCCCACCTCATCTCAGTTCAGTCCACCGCACCCCAGTCCAATCCATCCAGCCTACCCCACTCAAATCCAGTCCACTCCAATCCAATCCCCCAATCCAATCAACCCCACACCAGTCCCCACTACAATCCACCCCACCACAATCCATTCCATCCACCCCACACCAATATGCCCCATCGTAATGCAATCTACCCCGCTCCATTCCACCGCAGTCCTATCCAACACACCCCACTTCAATCCAGTCCATCACACTGCAGCTCACTACACCCAATCCACCCCCACCTGATTTCAATCCACTCCACCCTCTCCAATCCACCACACTCTACTCCCAATCCAACCCTCCCCACCCCATTCCAGCCCACCCCACTCCAACCCACCCTACTCTGGTCTAGTCCACCCCACTCCAATCCAGTGAACACAATCCACCCCACTCCAAGCTAGTCCACTCTACTCCACTCTAATCCACCCCACTCCAATCCAGTCCACCCCACTCCAATCATCTCACACCAGCCCAAACACTCCAATCCAGTGAATCCAGTCTAATCCACCCCACTCCAGTCCAGTAATCTACCCCACTCCACTCCAATCCAGTCCACCCCACTATCTCAATCCACTCCAACCTATTCCATCCCACTCCACTCAGACACTCTGCAACTGAACCACTGAATTCTATTCCCCTCTAATCAACTCTGACACTCTACTCCCCCTACTCCACTCTACGACACTCTACTCTCCACTCTGACACGTAACGCCATTAACTTTTAGTCATGCTGGACAGCAGCTACACTGGTGTACAACATTGCAAAACCCATTGCCAAAGCCAATAGCTCTTTTTTAGGCCAGAATCTATTGGCTTTGCCCATGCTTCTGTTATTTGGTGTAAATACATTCAGTAGTTTTTGAGCTATTAAAAGAAAACCAAATTTGTTTATCTAGAGGTGCACACCCTTCACAAATCCTCTCAATCTTGTATAGAAAGCTGATTGGCTGCCAACACTTCAACCAGTAAGTGTTGGCAGCCATTTTGGGATTCTGACTCAGCCGAGTCCAAACAAAAAGATTAAAAAAAAAAGACAAGGGGGCTGAGTAGGAATACCATAACCCCCCATCCTTGGTGCTGGGGTCTCCCTGATACCCCACTAGGGCAAAAAAGCCTTTTTTTAAAAACATTTTTGATAGGAAATCATGGTAAATTTGCAAATCTGTGGCAAAAATAAATAAAAAAATAAAAACAAGCGCAGTCTACCACACTTGTTTTCAGTTTAGCTCCCGAGTAGGCCAGGTCCTGGGAGCATGCGGGTATTTAAAAAAAAAAAAAAAAAAAAAAGGAGGGGCGCACTGGCCTCCCTCCTAGGGCTCTTTTGACCCCCGGGGACCACCACCTCCCTGGGGCTTTATTAAAATATCAGAGGGACCCCCCTCTTTTAGGCTACTTTGAGCCCCGGGGACCACCACCTCCCCAGGGCTTTATTTAAATAAAGGAGGGGAGCTGCACGGACCCCCCTCCTGGGGCTTTCATATGCCACAGGGACCACCACAACCCTGGGACTAAATTAACAACTGTGCTGGGGGTCTGCCCGGACCCCCAAGGCACCACCACCCCCCTGGGGCCAGATTTATAATTAAAACTGGGAGGGGGGCCACGTAGCCCACCCTCCTGAGCCATATACTGGCCTGGGGTCCACCTCCTGGAGCCATTAATGGCATGGGGACCACCCCCCCCTAGCTCCCCCCCCCGGTCCGGCTCTTGCTACCTTCTGAGGTGCCCACCCTGATAGCTGTATGCTTTCACTTGGCAGGAGCTGTGACCGCTCCCGCCAAGGCAAGAGCAAACACTAACTCTGCTTCCAGCAAGCAGGAGCTGTCAAACTGTTCCTGCTTGCTGGAAGCAGAGCTTCCATCTGTTTCCCTGCCCGGAAACAGATATAAGATTGCTCCCGCACACAGGGAGCTGCATATTTAGCAGCTCCATGTATGAGGGAGCAATGCCGGCTTCTGCAGGAGACTGGGAGCCAGGTGGGACTGCGGAGCCTTCAGGCTCCCCGTGTCCCCCATCATTGCAAACTGGGTGCCCTGGGTGGGCCCAGGGCAGCCAGGTAGACGTGGCCGGGCCTCGGGTCTCCAGGGACAAAATCAGCCTGAGGAGGGGAGCTGCATGGCACCCCTCCCCCTTTTAATAATGCCCATGGGATGGGGTCCCAGGGGCTAAAATTGGCCGGGGGGTGGGAATGCGCCCCTCCCCAGCCCCCTTAGTATATATTTTATTTTCTAGACCTGGCCATCGAGAATCGGGTCCCCGGCACCAAAATCAGCCCGGGGAGGAGGCCCGTGTCCTCCCTACCCCTTTTAATAATGCCCTGGAAAGGGGGTCCCTGGGGCCAAAATCGGTCCCTAGGAAGCGGGTCAGCGTAGATCCCCTCCATTGTAAAAATAAAGCCCCCGGGAGGTGGTTGTCCCTGGGGCTCAAAAGAGCCCAATGGAGGGGGTCCGCGTGGCCCGCCCTCCAATATTGTGACTACGCGGTGGTCATCCCGTGGGTTAAGAGAGCCCTAGAAGGAGGGGCCCTGTGTGGCCCCTCCTTTTTTTTTTTTTTTTTAAACCACCTGTTTGCCTGGGGGCTATACTAAACAAGCGCAGGAGACACAGCTTTTTTTAACTTTATTTAAATGTGGATCCTCAGCAAATTTTGCTAAAAATAAAGTAAGGCTTTTTTGCCCTGGGGGACCCCAGCACCTGGGTTAGGTGTTCAGGGTGTTCCTACCCTGCCCTCTTTTCTTTTCTTTCTGAAGGCCTTGTGTAGTGAGGGGTTGGCTGCGTAATGGAGTTTTGGCCGCAGGCCAGGCCCTGCAGCCAATCCCCTCCAGCTGTGTGTGGTGCGGGGTTGCATGCTTATAGGGGGTAGGCTGCAGGACTTGGCCTGTGGCCAGGTCCTGCGGCCAACCCCCTGACATGCACGACTGAAGGCTGTGTGTGGCATGGGGTTCGGTGCTTACAAGGGTAAGCCGTATGGCTTAACCTGTGGCCAGACCCTGCGGCCAACCTTTGCCATGCACAGCCAAAGGCTGTGTGTGGTTGTGGTTGGATTAACGTAAAGTAATTAACGTTAAAAAAAAACCCATAGAAATTCACTGAAAAAAAATCAATGGTTACAGGAACGTTATAGTTAGGAAATAGTATTAAAAGTTTAAAAAACACCCTCATGACATTTTCTTTGCGGTCATTGAAATTATCACTGCATCATTTGCAATAAAATTATTGATGAGGTAACGGTGCATGTTGTGGGCGTGAGTTACAGTTACCTTAGGGCACAAGTTATAGTTATTTGAAAAATCTCTAACTATAACTGCTGAATTTCTATGGTTTTGTACATTTGAAATGTGAGCCTAACTGTAACATCCCTGTAACCTTCGGTTTTTTAAAAGTAAATATATATATATATATATCTTTAGAGAGAGGGTATAACTGACCTTATTTATACTGCGTCTTAAAGGCATGTGTTGTAAATAGCTCATGGCAAAGGCATGCATTGTAAAGTCGTACAATCTTCACATCTTCACTGGTTATCTTTCGACAAAGAGTTTATTTAAAGCTTGGTGTCTGTGTATTAAGACTATTCTCCCTCTGAAGGGAGCTGTATCCCTTCTCTGTTTTCGTGGTCTTCCCATTTGCAGGTTCTTCGTTCCTTTACTCTTAATCTGATTTTAGTTCACAGGCATAGAAAGGTCAGGCAACGAAGACATGCTCTTTCTGTTGTGACAGCAAAGGCCTGAAATTCCTTGGTTGTTAACCTACATGCTGACGCTAACCATCTAAAATTCAGAAAACTACTGAAAACACACATATACAGGTGTTATCATTCTTTTCGCTTTACCATTTTTAGCACCAGGATGTCTCTTTCTGGGGCATGTATGTACTTTACAAATTAATGAATCAATCAAGGTCTAATAGTGATCAGCCGTTGTTGTGATGGGAAGGTCCCCGTATTGTTTGTGAGCATGTACATCTGCCCTGAGTTACCCAACTGCAACTAACCATAACTTTGAGTTTTAGTGCTTAGAGCATATAATGATGCCTCCTAAATGAAAAGGTAGTTAAGACCCAAAGTGGGGCTGTGTGAGTTGGAGGGGTACACTAAGCATACCTTAGTTTTTTAGGTCGCAGTCTTCCAAGAAGGCACAGCTGTCTGGTATGCGAAAGACATCTTGGGGAGTTTCAGAAAGTTGACCTGGGAATGTGTACAGCCTGTTGCTGGCTATTAGCTTTGTAATTTACGTTTTCCAGCTTTCCATTTGCTGGCTTATGCTGTCTAGGTTCACTTCCTCCCTCTCATGCCAAAACCTTATCTACCAGTATCATTCCGATTGCTCCCTTTCTGTAAACAGGCCTGTAAATCCTGTTCTTATCTTGTCACATTTGCTGTGCATTCAAAGACAGAGTTTAAATGTCAAGCAGCTGAAGGGTGCTTTGTTCTTACTTTGCTTTCAACTAACTTCCTAGTGAGAGCATTTATTGGAAAGAGGAATGCAGATTGCCCTTCCCATGGAGTAGGGGTGTCACGATTCTTTTATTTGGTTTCCCGTTAGATAAGAGCTCATGGTCCTGGACAAATCGCTTTTTATCCATCATCTGGTTTATTTATTCTTGTATCATCTTGCCAGCAGTTAAGCATTGCTGTATTCTGCAAATAGTTTCAATTTGTGACGCAATTTAACTTGTTGAGACAGATTTGTCAGCAGGTTTATTTTACAGGTAAATAAGGTACTGTATAGTGAGGCGGCTTTTGCACATATTTGTTTTGAAGATAAAGGCATTCTGCACTATCGTGTTATAGGCAGCCAGTTTCAGTTAGTAGAGCAAGACAGTCTGTTCACCCTACTAAGTAGTCATGCATTTTTCACGAAGTAACCAGAAAGCCTGTAGTTATCTCCCATCTTTTAAATCTGCAGGTAAATGCACAAATAAAGTAGGTGTGGCATATCAAACTGCAGTGTATTACTAGCTTAAAAGTACATTTGCCAGTTCGCTCAACGTCATAAAGGGCACAGTGCTACATTCCTTGGCTTTAGTTTGAAATCTGATGAATTCTTGGAATTGTAGTGCTTGTTCACTTCAGATGTTGAGCTTCAACCATTTCACTCGAAAACGACTTCAAAACAAAAGCACAGCTTTGACCCCTTGATGTGTTGAAATCATCTAGTGAAATTAATTGATATGCGGTGATGATGTAAAAAGAAAATTAAGGGTTTTACCCTTGCTCACTTTCAATAGGACAAATAGTTTCAAGGCCTTTACTGACATCTCATAAACGTTTGTCATCTTCCCGTCAGAACCCACGTGAAAATCATACCTCATCATTCCACGTGTGCCCATTTTGTTCCTCTTCTAGTTCACATGGTTTTATAATGCTCACCGTGTATAGTGCTCATTTTTTGCACCTGCTTCTGCGTGTGCAGATCTATCTCTGCACGTATGTGCACTCACGCGCATCTCTGGATGCTAATTTAAAAAATATATATTTCTCCAATGAGCTTGTCTCGCCATGTTTGTATACGTTGTCCCTGTATAGATGCCTCTCTTTCCTTGTGAGCGTTTTTCACCATATGTGTTAATTATGCCACAGCCTGTCTGTGTATCTATACAGTCGACGAGTGTTAGAAATGGGGTCTCTAGTTGGCAGTCGGTTTGCACCCTGTCCAATTAGGGACCCTCACTCTAGTCAGGATAAGGGAGATACCCACTCAGATAACCCCTGCTCACCCGCTTGGTAGCTTGGCATGAGCAGTCAGGCTTATCTCAGAAGCAATGTGTAAAGCATTTGCACATAACACACAGTACTAAGTGAAAACACTACAAAAGGACACCACACCAGTTTTAGAAAAATAGCCAATATTTATCTATATAAATCTATATAAAACAAAACCAAATACGATATAAATCCAACATACAGTAAGAAAAATATGAGTTCTGCAAGATTTACTCAAAACTACAGTCGATAGCTCCACCTGGCTATCACGGCGTCATGATCAACAAAACCAACAGTTCAGGCCGGCCGTGGCGTTGCGGGCCAGCTACGGTGTCGGGAAGACCCGCAAACAGTACCTTGGATTTGCAGGGCATCGTGATCCTCGCAGTGAGCTCCGGAGAGCGACGTCACTGACGTTGCCGTGTCAGTTCCGGAGTCGGTGCAGGAGATGTAGGGCCCTTGAGGTCACACGTGTTGCAGATTGAACTCCAGGCTGATGAAGTCAGGTGCGCCACAGGGGATGGCGTTGGGGCTGCGGTGCGAAGCAGGACGATGCAACGTGTGGTGCCCACAGGTCACGGTGCAGGCAGCGGCTCGGCGATGGCGTCCAGCGGCGTCCGTGAGACCAGGGCTGCGGTGTGAAGCGGGGCGGTGCGACGTGCGGTGTCCACAGGTCACAGTGCAGGCAGCAGCAGTGGCATCGTCGTTGCTGAAGCGCTGTTTTCGATAGGCCCAAGCCAGTGGTGCGGGACGGGACGGTGCTTCGTGTCCCTCATGAGCGGTGGCCACAGGCCATGGTGCAGGCAGGATGCCTGCTGAAGACACAGGAGTCCATGATGCTGGCGTCGGTGGACCGGGTCTGCGTTGCGGGATGGGACAGTGCTTTGTGTACCTCACGAGCAGTGTCTACAGGCCACGGTGTAGGCAGTGGTGCCGGTGTTTGCAGGAGCGGCGTCGTCTGGAATGCCCAGGCTGCGGTGTGAGCAGGCGATGCCGGAGTACGGAGCCCACAGGTCGCGGTGCGAGCAGCGGCTCGATGAAGTCGTCCGATGACGGCGTCAGTGAGACCAGGGTCACTGTGCGAAGTGGAGCAATGCGACTCTGTGGCGTCGGCATGTCACGGTGCAGGCCAGCTGCGTCGCTGTGGTTTCTCCTCTTGAACAGCACAAAACTCACAGTTCCCAGTGCTGCAAGTCGAGGAAACTGAAGTCTTTGGTTCCAACAGGAGGCAAGCTCTACTCCAAGCCCCTTGAGAATTTTCTCAAGCAGGACACACAGCAAAGTTCACTTTGTACTCTTTTCAGGCAGAAGCAGCAACTGCAGACCAGTCCAGCAAAGCAACACAGCAAAGGGACAGTTGGCAAACTTCAAAGCAAAGTCTCAAGTGTTTGCAAGATCCTTCCTTGTCCAGGCCAGGGCCCAGACACTCACCAGGGGGTCAGAGACAGCATTGTGTGAGGGCAGGCACAGTCCTTTCAGTTGTGAGTGACCACTCCTCCCCTCCAGCACAGATGGTTAATCAAGATATGCAGGCTACACCACAGCCCCCTTTATGTCACTGTCTAGAGGAGAGGTGTGAACAGTCCAACTATCAAACTGACCCAGATGGGGAATCCACAAACATGCAGAGTAACAGAATGGATTAAGCAAGAAAATGCCTACTTTCTAAAAGTGGCATTTTCAAACTAACAATTTAAAAACCAAGTTCACTAAAAGATGTCTTTTTAAATTGTGAGCTCAGAGACCCTAAACTCCACATTTGTAATTGCTCTCAAAGAGAATCTGTGCTTTAAGGATATTTAAAGGCAGCCCCCATGTTAACCTATGAGAGAGATAGGCCTTGCACAGTGAAAACCGAATTTGGCAGTATTTCACTGTTCGGACATATAAAACACACTAGTATATGTCCTACCTTAAACATACACTGCACTCTGCCCATGGGGCTACCTACGGCCTAACTTAGGGGTGCCTTACATGTAGTAAAAGGGAAGGTTGAGGCCTGGCAAGTGGGTACACTTGCCAAGTCGAATTGACAGTTTAAAACTGCACACACAGACACTGCAATGGCAGGTCAGAGTCATGTTTACAGGGCTACTAATGTGAGTGGCACAACCAGTGCTGCAGGTCCACTAGTAGCATTTGATGTACAGGCCCTGGGCACCTCTAGTGCACTTTACTAGTAAATCAAATATGCCAATCATGGATAAACCAATCAACAGTACAGTTTCTACAGGGGGCACTTGCACTGATTAGCAGTGGTAAAGTGCACAGAGACAATAAATCAGCAAAAACAGACCTAAAAAATAGGAGGAAGAAGGCAAAAGGTTTGGGGATAAACCTGCAAAAAGGGCCATTTCCAACAACGAGCAATTATAATATTTAAATAAAACAGATACAGGACAAGGCATGTTTGGATATAGTGTTCCCGCCTTTTATTGGCACTGGGACTGCTATGACAAACAGCAGAATAAGCAACCAAGATTTAACTATGAAATAAGCAAGATTTAACTATGAAATAATAGCCTGACTTGAAGGTGTATTTGATGATAAACTGAACTTTGCACTTTAAGGCAAAACAATATTAAAGTGGTTCGTCTTGATGCCC
This sequence comes from Pleurodeles waltl, assembly GCF_031143425.1. Lineage (NCBI taxonomy): Eukaryota > Metazoa > Chordata > Amphibia > Caudata > Salamandridae > Pleurodeles > Pleurodeles waltl. Next base: position 797,496,442 of record NC_090437.1, on the reverse strand, counting down.
CCCTCCCGCCCTCCTCCTGCTGTCCCCTATGATGATTCTGACCCTCTTGACATGCGATGTCTTGATTTGTATCCCATTGCTTTTTTTGCACCCCTACCCGATGACCACCTCTTTCCTCACTACCACATTTCATTTTTTTAAAGCGCTTATAAAGGCTGTCTTACTAATCCACTCAGCTATCTACATAAAACATAGTTCTGTTCTTTGCAGCAGGTATATTAACCTCCTGCCCTACTTTACATCGAGTCAAAACTGCCACAAACTGCCACGAGACAAAACTCCGATCGCTCTCTCTCTAGAAAGAATATTAATCACATGAGTTATCCTGGCATTTTAATTGCTTCCTGAAGGCTGGACGCACAAGGAACTTATCATCAGGTGCTTTAAAATCGCAGGTTTCGTAAGTTATTACCTCCTGAGGTCAGCACGTCCCCCCACCTCCCCAAATCCAGATGAGCACCCGGTCTGCCCGCACCAGTCGCACCACCCTAAAGCTGGCCCTGCCAATCAGTGACATATTTTGATATTATGGGAGGATGTGTAATATTTTGGGCCAAAGTGTAACACTCAGCAAACCAACCCAGAGAAAGATTGCACACAGCACACGGAGATAAAACTTACGCATTATTTTAAAGAAGCACTGAACACTTAATTCAATGAAACAACGTACAAGGAATGCAAACAAAAAGTGCACATGTTTAACAAAGGAACATTACACACACCATCCTATTATTGAAAAGTTTCCATATGAAAAAAACTACCAAGAGAAACCATGTACGCCCCAGTTATAGAAACAATGCGAAGGTTTGCATTATATTATGTTTTAAAAACAAATGCTCATAGGTATTTCGCTTCAACTGTTTATTTTGTTGCCTCATACGTGTCTTTTTTTTTGTCACTGTTTGTTTTTCTTTTATGGTATTTTGGATTTTGGGATGCTATGTACTAAACAGCTCAATGACACACCATAGCAGTATATGCAGTGTTCCCACACATCTGGCTGCATACGTTTGTTTCTGTTTCACACCAATTCTTGGAATAGAATCCATGCAATCAGTGGGCAATTACAATATTTAAATAAAATACATACAGGGCATTGTGTACTTGGATATACTGTTCCTGCCTTTCTTAACATTGGAACTGCTATCCATGCCACACATTTCCACTCCTCTCAATTCAACTCCACACCACTCTATTCCACGCCACTCAATTGCACTCCAACCCACACAGTTCCACTGCACTCCACACAGTTCCACTGCACTCCACACAATTCCAATCTACATCAAACAATTCCACTCCGCACCAGACAATTCCATGCCACACAATACCACTCTAATCTACACAATTCCACTCCATTCCACACAATTCTACTCCACTCCAAACAATTCCATTCCACACAATTCCATTCCATGCCACACAATACCACTCCAGTCCACACAAAGCCAATAGATCTCACATAGGCGAGACCAATTGGCTTTGCCAATGCTTGTACATGGGACTGCTGTCCAGATGCTTAGCAGTGATGGCAGCATACCGTTTTTGAATACCTAGAACCAGCCAGGCCTTTTTCTTGTCCCTGGTAGTGACCGAGTAGCCTACCGGCCTTACTCTCCAAAGTTCAGCTAACGTGCCACGACGGGATCATTTGTCGACTGTACGGCATTTGTGCAAGGGTCATCATGCAACTAGTATTAAGAATCTTTATAACATGCAAGAGTTATGAGGCCAGTGGCATTTTGTCTCATGATGAAGGATGGGTCACCACCTCCAAGATCCAGAAAGCGTTTTGCTAACATTCTTAAAGCTTTTGTAAAGTACCACATAATACTGTGCAGGAGTATGGACAGGGTGTCAGGGAAACTGCTGTGATCTAGGCTGGTGTCGCTGCCTGTCTCTCAAAGGTGAGGGGGCATTACCTTAAAGGTCTGCACCTATCTGCTGAAGGACAGCTGTGGCTTTGCCACTGCAGCCCGGTATGGTGGCTTGGATCAGAAAGATCCCCGCAGGAGGAAGCCTGCCCAGAGAAGGCTGGTTGCAGTGACCTGGAAGAAAGAACTGCTCGAAGGAGAGCAATGGCTGAAGGAATGTCGCAGGAGTCCAACTGAGTGCTGGAGTGTGTCTCATTGCCTCTGGAGTGTGTCTCCTTGCCACTCTCTTGTGAACGTGAAGCCTGACTGTCTTCTGAAAAGATCTGCCTCGTGCGGTGCCCCCAAGAATGGTGCTGCATGTTGGCGTTAATCAATTGCCAGGTCCCCAATGGACTCACCAGTTAACAGTGGGTGGACTGCATCACCTTTTTGGTGGGGTGCTTTGTTATTGGGCCTGAATAGCACCGTGGTAGACTTCAGCTACCCCATTGAAAGCTGGTGGCACCTGTGATCGCACCAGCAGCAGCACCAAGAGAAAAGGCAGGATCACACACCGCATCCAGCGAGGACATAGTGCCGAGGTCCCCTCCACGAGCAAAGATAAACTTCAGCTAAGCACTTTTTCGAGCAGGGATGTAATTTCAGGGGGGTGTTTTGGGCGTTGCAACCCCTAATAAATGTATTTTCTGATAAATTGTTGGGTACAGTTGCTTTCAGTCGGGTATGGGGAGGTGTCTATCAGATTTCAACAGGAATTTTTACATACATGCGGACAAACACACTCTCCCTCTCTGTTTTGAAAGACCCCCAAAATGTTGGTTATTTTACTAAATATTTTCGTTTCTCTCACATAGTCCTCATAGCAGTATGCATTACTCGCCCTTTCCACTACCCCTTAAGCCTCTGTCATGCACCCCGCATTGTGTATAATGTATTTTAACATTATATGCCAGCGTAATTGTTGGAAAATCTGAAGCTGACGCCCCTTCAGTTTTATAGGGTAAGCTACACCCCCTGGTTTCGAGACGTGCTGGGCTTAAAACTGAGACTATGGGCTTAATTGCTAATCACAGAAACCGCTTCCTACTGCAGGGGTACACCTTTCATTTGCTCAAGAGATCTCTAGTGTCTAATCTGTAGCACCTGGTTGGAGCACTGTGTTCCCTTGAATAAATTGTGCGGTATTACATAGTTTAATTAAGTACTTTTTTTCTTTTTCATGAAACTAAAGCACTGGGTTGAACTCTGTGTGACTGGTAAATTCTAAGAATCATCCCAGTACTTCCATGAGAAGCCTTGGACTGCTTGCCTCTGTATGCTGAAAGTCAAGTGCTGAAGGGCTAAGCTTGGTGCTCAGTTTTCAAGATTCAGAATTGACCAGATTAAATAGTCAAATACCTCAGCCACCTAGGTTGTGACCCAGTACCCCCTGCATGCCTCGGGTGCCCCAAAACCTTTGAGACAACCTCCATCATCCATTTTTATTTTCTTGTTATAAAGAAGCCATTTTAAAATCATTGTATATATCAGCTTCTAATTAATAGCACTTAGTTGCCTTTGCTAGGCTGATTTTAATTAGTCTGTAATTCAAACATATTGAGTTAACAGATAAAATGCCAAAACCTTTTGCACCTCTAACCACAACAAATTGCTGCAAATGTTTTAAACATTTGTTTTTGTTTCTATGACAAATTATTTCCAGGTCAACATGGAAACAATATTCTTACCCCTAAAAATATTAGTGATATAGTATACTATGCCCATTAAATCAAACTTGATATTTCATGGTGGTTGTTGCATACAGGAATCCATACAATGCTCAACGCCACAAGCAACTAATATAAATTTGGAAAATAGTACGTAGCGATGGAGATATACATTCACTAAAAGAGACTTCATCCCTTTCCCTGCCTATCTATGTACATTATGTCATGAAAGGGTTTCTCCAGGACACCCTTATGAAGCATATATCTCATGGTCGCCAACGGGTTAAACTTCCCTGGCAGCAATTTATTTTGTTGTTCCCCCAGTAAGGGACGAACTTGTTTTGTGGGGATAGAGGGCAGGAATTTACTTATTCCCAATTGCTTTCAAGAATCATGCTCCTTCCTGGGATACAGAAACGCGTGTGTGCTAGGGACGAGTCAAATATTTAATCACCATTTGGCTCCTTCCTGGGACACAGGAGGGCACACCAGCAAAGAGCTAAACACTGCTTGAATATTTTCCTAAGAACAAATCTAATCCATGTCTGGCTCTTTGCTGGATCAAAGAAAAAATTGCCCGGGATCTGGCACTTAGGGAAACCTATCAAACACAGATATTTCTGAGCACAACACCTCCTAGGGAGTCCTGGATTATGTGGTTTGCATAAATGTCACTGATGCTTATCACCCATAATTCCCTGCTAAAGTCATACATCGGTTAAAAAAATGTCCTTGGATTTTTGTGATGGAAAGGTATGGAATTTGCGGGTAACAGCACTACCCAGTGTTTCCACCCTTCTGCCAATATAGAGTATCTCATAGGAGGAAGGGTGTTTTGTAACTGACATTCACAGGCCAAATTTGTGTCCATGGGAAGTCAATATATTATCAGTGTGGTATTCATATTGTTACAATATTTGGTCTATTACTGTCCCTTACAGTGGGACCCCTCAAACATTTGGGGTACTGCTTCTATCGAGAGAAGTGTGGGGGCATTGGATTATGCTACTTTTGCCATTTACCTGAAGTTCTGGATTTTTCAGTCACAGAAAAGTGAATAAATTCTGATGGTATTTGCCAGTGCTTGTAGTTTGCAGGGGAGTCTGGATAATAAATAGTGGGGATTCATGCACGCCTTCTTGACTGTGCATTCTCCTGTGCCTCCAGTTTTGAGATGTGTTTGTAGAGTCACCTGGGTGCCAGCTGACCCAGAACCCGAATACTGCAGACATCCCCAAGAAACCTTACCCCACTCAAAAACATTCCATGCTGGCTGCTGTTTGTATCCCTGTTCAAACCCATGTAAAATCCACGTTTGATATCCCAACACTCAGAAGACCTAGGAGAAAATAGATTTCTGTTAGTTCCTTTGTGAAGAAAGCTAAAGGAAACTATCATGTTTTAGGATAAACAAAATGCTGAACATCTCACAAACTTCAGATGTGTACTTCTAAACACAGATTCCTCACCTTTAGAATATAACCAGGCGTCAGACTGGATCCAGAACATTTAACAGCATTGCTCCTGCATCAATAGGTGGCACTGTGCGGTTCTGTGCTGACAATGTTCTGCCTCAGAAGTGACACACCTGTGTGCTGTCAGTTCTCTTCTTTCTGTGCTTCCATATGCTGATCCGGGAGCTTTCCTCACAACATCTCTGCCCTCCTAAAACTACATGGTTTAAGCTTTGTTGGGACCGACGCAACCAGTTGTCTGTGGCAAATTCCTATGAGGTCTGCCTCTGGCATTTTGCACACAACTCAGTCCGGCAAATAATGCACCCTGATGAACCAAGCTGTATGTTGCCAAACACTGAAAGAAACCTCAGATGTCCTGCTCCCTCTCAAAGTTGATAGCACCGACCCATTTCCACTCTCGAAGACGTTCCAGCAACAGGTCATCACCGAGATCCAAGTCTTCCAGTTAATCAAAATTCAAATGAACGCAAAAAAAGTTAAGCAGGATTTGTTCCAGTTCTGCTACCCTCAACCTGAGAAGTCACAAGGCCATTAGGGTGTACCAAGGTCTTGCTTTTGTCTCCGTACCAAAGGGTCAATTATCTAACTGATCCCGATGCACCCTGAGTTCCTGAGTCCATCAGAGCCATTGCAATAAATGGAGGCCTTTCATGAGGCCAGAAATGTATTTCTGGAATTGTTAGATGCCAGTGTGTTGAATACTGGGTTGTGTTCTCGCCTGTACCAGTGACAAAATAGAGTCCTTCCTTCACAGAAGTGAAGAGATGTGCAGCAGAGGTTTTAAACTTGTCGTCATCCATTCTGGAGGTCAAAATCAATGTTCTAACAGAGGTATTATAACCTGGTCAAACTTTGAGCATTTTTTTTCCAGTTAATGAGGCCCTAACTGACACCCTCTTGGGCTCCTGGTCTAAGCTATGTTCATGGACTCCGATTAAAAGGCTGGTTGCCTCATGCCAGAGGTGACCCTGATTTTCTCACATAGCACCCAGAGAGTTTAGTGGTTCAAGCTTCCACTAGTAGGTGAACCTTAACTCTTAGCCTCACGTCTCCTCCTGACAGGAAAACCACTTGAAACCTTTGGGAAGCAGATGTTTTCCCCGGCCTGCCTAGCTCTCGGTTTGGTCAATGCCATTTGCTTGCTGAGGAGGTATACCCATGCCTTGTGGGAATTGGTTGGTAAGATCTTGCTGGCAGTCCTGAAGAATTTCCAGCCAATATGACTCAAACCATCCAATATAGTCAGGTTGTGGCTAAGTATAGTATCTGCTCTGGACAAGACACCACAGGCAGAGCAGTTGGCACAAGCATGGTGCTTTGGTGGTATGCTTGGTTGCAATCCATAGGGTTCTCTGTAGATGTGCAAGCCTCTTTTATGAGCATACCATTTGATGGGTCTGTTTGGTGAGAAGGCAGATTCAATGTTGGAACGGTTTAGCCAAAGCCAGGCCATGGTGTGTTCCTTCGGTCCTTCCAGCCCCATGAGAAAGTATCCTCATCAGTTTCACCCTTTTGAGACTACTCCAGGGGTTTGAAGAAACCGAATGAATCAAGGCCCACTGCCTCCAGAGCAGGTACCCCAGTCCTTTCACAGTCAGGGATGGGGATCCAGTAGGCAATGTTCAATTGGATCACGCCTAAAAATATGCTTCAAAACCCTGTACCTTTAATCTAAATAGAAAAATGAAAGACACAAAATGAAAAAAATATATATATTCCTAAGGAACAAAATGCAAGCAGACTAATCTTTGACCAGTCTTTCTTGCTGCTGCATTGTATAACAAAGTAACATTGTCTTGGCCCCTTCAAGAAGAAATAAAAAAGTGTACATTGTCTCACTGTATTTTATTTGAGTGGCATTTTAGTCTGTGGATGTGCAGGTGTGTCTCAGTATTTAATTGTTGACACTGATAGGGGCTATTTCCCTTTCAGTGAGATTGTATCAGTTATTATAGGTTTAAATGTAAAACAGGAAAACCTATCATTGTCCAAAAACCTATTATTTTGAAAACTGGTATATTAACAAAGTAAAACCTGTGTGTACTGGGGAAACGTCATGGATACTGAAAGTAGATGACCTTTGAACAGGCCCTGTGCTCAATTGCTCATGCAACCAGTCTGGGCATTAGACACAGTGCCTGACACCGTTTATAGTCTTTAGAGATTGTCAGAGGCAAGATATGTTATTTTATCTTCAGTCTATACTCCTTATCTATTAGTATTCTATGTTTAGCTCCCAAAGAAAAGGGGGTTTCTATGGGCCACATCAATCTCTGGTGCCTCACAACCTTCGTTCCATTCTTTCAACCCCACAACCAGAACCTTGCGAAATTGCCGGGGATATTTACCTTACACGCACACTGATAAGCTTAACACTCTTACATTATTTCAAGTTGACTAATAAGCTTATCCGTATTATTTTCTACAATGGCCCACGTACGCCTTTAATTGCATCCACTGTTGAGTAACATTGTTGTATCAATACATATTAACTAGGCTCTTTTTCATCTTACTTCTTTGGTTGCATTGTGGCAGAGAGAAGGGCTAGCTGAAATGCTAATTGGTACCTTAATGTTGTTACCCTACACATTCAACAGATTCCTTGCTAACAAATACTTGCAGGTATTAAATATATATCAGCAGAAAGAAAAATTATGTAGGTTGTGATTTTCCCAAGATAGGTTCATTGCCATGAAATAAATTCGTTTTTTCTCAAACAGTGGAACTACATTCTGTGTTGCCCTACATATTGATGAAAGGTTCATCAGTGTCTACAGACATTATCTAGTCTGGGTATAGACCTACATGCAGTGGCAAATCCCCAATTTTCTTTTGCACTAGAAATTGTGGGAACAATCCAGACAACTTGTAGAAGCAGCTCAAAAGATCTAAGAAGCGCTTAACTGAAAATCTGTTATCTAAACGTTCCCATTTTGCAAGCCTGGTAAGCCAAAACACTGACATAGAGCCTGATTACGATCTTGGCGGAGGGATTACTCTGTCATAAATGTGACGGATATCCTGCCTGCCATATTACAAGTTCCATTATATCCTATCCACTGAGGGTGAGGGGTCCACAAGATTATCCTGTTATTTAAATAGTTCTGCAGAACTATTTTATCTTTAGCCTTGGGGAGGCCACTCAGCCCCCAGCATATTATAAAGCATCGCCCTGGAGAGGTGTTGGTCCCTGGGGCTTGTAAAAGCCCTAGGAGGGGGCCCCATGTGCCCTCCTTTTTTTTGCTCCCATAATGCCACCAGAACCTGGCCTTCCTCGGGGCTACAGACTTTTTAAATGTGGGAAACTGCACATTTTTACATTTACAGTGAAATTCGCCAATATCATCTTGTCATTTAACAGCTTGAAAAGGATGGCACTATGCCAATCCTATGCTTAAAGATTTTGCTGTACAAATGGCAAAATATTTTAGCGCCTTCTAGCTCGACGTTGATGGCACTGTGCCAATCATATGCTTAAATACTTTGCTAGAAAAACAGACATTTGAGGTGAGGAACTCCAGAGTGTCACTGGTGTTGTAGGGCGCTCCTTACTGGAGTTGCCCTCCACCTTAACTTGAGAACTACCCAGAGTACTCTCTTCTGTTTTGCATAATTTATGCATCACTCTAACCCTGAAAGGATGTTGTTTTGACTTCTACTGGGTTCTCCCTTGTGTCTGGACAAAGCTAAACCTCTCTGAAGAGATTTAATTACATCTAAACACGTTTCAGGGGTTGCTGTTGCTCATTCCAGGATGGCGTAGAGGGTACTTTACCAGTCCAAAGCTGTAATACTATGCCTGGAGTAGTGAAAGGCTTTTGTCATTTTATAGCTCGGTGAGGATGGCACTGGGCCAAACCTATGCTTAAAAATTGTGATGTACAAATGGCAAAAGACTTTGTCACTTTCTACCTCGGCATGGATGACACTATGCTTAAAAACTTTGCTATAAAAACAGACATTTGAGGTGAGCAAATCTAGAGTGTCGCTGGTGTTGCAGGGTGCTCCTTACTGTAGCTGCACTCTACTCAACTTGGGAACTACCCAGAGTTCACTCTTCTATTTTGCATAATTTATGTGTCACTCTAACCCTGAAAGTGTGTTGTTTTGATTTTTATATATATATATATATATATATATATATACACACATACACAACTACACAACAGCCAAACGTTATAGTAAAGAACTGTAATTATATCTTACTTTACATTTAAAAAAATCCTTAGAAATTCACTGAAAAAACAAAGCAAAGATTAAAGTGACATTATAGTTAGGTTAAAATATCAGTTCAAACTACGGTTTTAAACTAAAAGAACACTGACATTCACCAGTTATAGTTTTCTCAAGTACCAATAACTCATGCAGTAATGTTACTATAACTTGCAGCCCTTGCCTTGTACAGTTTTGCCATGAATGATAGCACTTTAAATGTTGCAGTGATGTTATCAATGTTGTCATAGAACATGTCATGAGTGGTGTCATAAGGAAAGTAATTATCAGTGCATGGCGAGGGCTCAAGTTATAGTTACTTTACTACAGTAGTTATAGTAGAAAGAATGATATAAGAAATTAAAACATGGTTACTCTGAAATCCAGTATGGTTTTGAGGCCTAATTGAAGCCTAGTCTGGCCCATAACAAGAAAACCTAGTTCTGTACATTTCAGCATTTACGTTTTAAATGCAAAATGTTCATATTACCAAACAAACATTAGTTGAATCAAAAATATATTCTTCAGCCCCACCGTGATGATTTAGAATCATCACCATAATCCCACTGCTGTAGTTTATAATAGTCTCCGTCACTCTCTGTTTCTTGCGTTTTGATTCATGTAAAATCTTGATATAATAATAGACTTGTGTTTTTTGTTCTTCAACTTTACTTCACCTTTCTTGCAGACATCACTGCTACCTTCTTTTCATGCCCAAAATGTTGTCCCTCCCTACAAAAAATTGCTACCAGAACTTTAACAAATTTTAATATAAATTCTCCCTAAAGTTACTCACAGACTTATCTTTGTGTTAAGCACACATCTACTACAACATCACGTGTAGTGATTAATTATAATTATCATTGTGAATAAGAATATACTCATGACTGTGTAGAGTCTTTGTTTGCTCTTTGCCATACTTCTACTAAACAATAACAAAGATCTATCTCCAAGGTACAAAATCCAAAAACTTTAAGTACTTCAAATGTTCAGTTCATAGATTTAATCCAAGGAAACCCTACTGACATCTACTGGACGCCTAAGGTACAAAACAAACTTTAAAAATACTGTTTCTGTGTGTACATTTAAAAAATATTAGCTTGAAAATTAATCAAAAATTGTTTTTTTATTAGGTATTGGTGGATATTCTTAAAAAATAAACTGACAGTAATTTGTCAAAATATAAACTTCCACATTTGAATCTTCATCTACCTTTGCCAGGTAAAGCCATTCAAGCGATTCATACATCCTGTTTGGCAATCTTTCTTTCTCTCACTGATCTTTTAGCTGTAGGTGGCTCACTTTCACTCTCATTAGAATATATGTCTATTGGCTCTGGGTCTTCTCAGATTGTCTCTGGCTTTTGAGTTTTCCTGAAGAATATTTTGTTTCTTCTTACTGGTTTTGGCTCTTGTTACCTTAATGCACATTCTCATATTCAGCTTCTCTTGTGACTATTGCTGAATCTTGTTCTCCTTCTCCACTTGCAGCCTGGTTTGTGCTCTCATCTGCATCATCAGCTTGTCTCACTGTAAACCGCTTTCCTCTGGTGCTTCTTGAGACTTGAATTTTCAGCTTTAATTTCTCACGAACTGGAGTCTCTGCCTCTACGCCTTAATCTTGTTGTTCATTATATGTTGCTGTTTATTATTGATTTTGATTTCTTCTTCTTTACCCCCCCCTCTGGATCTATGCCGAGAGCTACAGCTTGACACTGTGAATCAGTGGTTGTTGTTACCACTTCTCCATCTGCAGCCTTAACTCTGTGTGAGATGCATGGGTCCAATGTGGCAGACCAGCACATTTCACAGCAGTGTTAGTCACAACAATCACCTGATGGGGACCTTTCCACCTTGGCTCTAAGCAGGGGGACATATTTATCATTCCTTCATGCAGGGAAGCACAGCAAGCCACCTTGCTGCGCTGTGCTGTGTGAAAGGGTCAGGGCAGGATTGCGCCCTATTTAGCATTATAACTTTCCTATCGCTGGCGCACTTTTGCTTGCGTAGTGCCAAAGCAGGCACCATTGCGGCATGGTGCAAGGGTGCCTTCATTGTAGGCAGCATTGTTTTTCTGCAGGCAGGGACACCCTCCCGCACAAAAACAATCCTGAGGCATTTGCCTCTTTCTAATTGTGCTAGAATATAGCACTTGTAGAAAGGGGGAAAAAACTAGGAGAAATATATTTATTTCTCTTCCTTATGTCTCACCTGGGGAGGTGTAGCATGTTGGTGCATTCCTAGGTCTACCACTAATAGTAAATCTGGGAATGTACCCAAATATATGGGTAGATGTTTGGGAATGCATTCCTGCCACAGAGTAACAAAAGGCAGCAATATGTACTGCCTGGCAATATTTTAGATTTATCAAGCAATGCAGGGCCACACTATGGGGGTTATTACAACTTTGGTGGAGGTGTTAATCCGTCCCAAAAGTGACGGTAAAGTTACGGATATACCACCAGCCATATTACGAGTTCCATAGGATATAATGGACTCGTAATACGGCTGGTGGTATATCCGTCACTTTTGGGACGGATTAACACCTCCTCCAAAGTTGTAATAACCCCCTAAGTGGCCTTGTGTGGCTTGATAAACCTCATTTAGGTTTTGTGTCGCCCTTGCATCCCCTTGCGTGGTGCAAGGCCGACGCCAAACTTTGATAAATCTTACCCAGTATTTGTGAGCGTGCTTCTTTACCAGCATCCAGTCACCAGGCACAGGACTTCTTTTGCGGGTGGCAAATTCACCTGATGAGAGCTGTATCACATTACATCAGACAGACGTTTGCAGTAATCCAGCACAATCTAATCACTTATTGACACAAGTGCAGCTGGGGGGATAGAGGGATTCTCATAGCCTTTCCTATGAGTATCTCATGTGGATAAAGGCCAATCTTTCTATCTGCTATCTATGGATGATGAGAGACACACCTTGGCCAACATCGATTTTAGAGTGCTGTTAACCCTCTCTACCACTCCTGATGCTTCTGGTCTGTAACTGCAATTGAACATCTGCTCAATTTGTAAATTCAGTAACTGATTTTTTTAATGAGTTCTGCCCGCTCAATAGCAGTAGGCATACCAAATCTAGGGATTAAAACCCTCAGTAATAATTTGGCCACTGTCATGCTTTCACATCTCCTAATTGGGTAGGCTTCCACCCACCCTGAGAAAACCAAAACATCAATAAAATGTTCTGTAAGACCATTGTGAACAGGCATCTTGAATTAATTAACCTGAATTCAGGTGAATGGTCCCTCAGATTTTCCCATTTGACTCACTGTCACTAATGGCTACTTTCCTGATGTAATATTTTTTGCCAAGTAATTAATTACATCTTCTGTTATAGCCCAAGAGTGAAGGTTGAACCAATATTTTTTAAAAATCCTCACCATGGCATCTCAGCTTACATGTGTTGGGCCGTGTATTTACATACATACCTATCCTGTGTAACAGGAAATTAGGAGAAACATATTGATTTTCAGCAGTTACCCACATGTCATAAATATTCTTTTTATAGGAGACTGTTCCCATTTCTTTTTTCATCTTTTTGGAGCTCTCTGAGCTCACTCAATGTTGTCTGTTCATGCTTTCACAGAAAACAGTTTACATTATCACTTTCAGTTTTCCTTTGTTCTTGCTCTTTTAGATTGATTGTTACAGTTTCAAGAGCACAATACTTTGCAAACTCATCCATAACAGTTGCCTTACCCATCCTGACTAGATCATCACCACTTTTAGGGGAAACCCACTTTACAACTGACATTCCTTTAGGTTGCTGCAAAGTTTCCAAAATATTCAAAATGCATGTACTTTTCTGACAGTGATACCAGAAGATATAATAAAACCATAGACCTCATCAAAACTGTACTGTCTATCAGTGTAAATTGTCACACTCAATTTCTTGGTTAAGTAAGCAGTTCTACTATTTATGCTGAAGTTGCATAATACAAGCATGACGCTTCAACAATTTGGAAATGGAGCAATCTGCTTAGGCTGGTTTCAGTGTTCCATAGCGGTCTATCGGACAAGAATCATCAAAAAAAGGGTTGAATTAGCCAGTTTAAGTGGGGCATCTTTTTGTCTGGTCTTCCTTTGTTACACACTTTAGTTACATCAATGCAATCATGATCACAGTATTCATCATTTTGATCTCTATTTACAATCACCAGCAGTGTTGCAGGGTTCAAAGTATTGCACCTTCTGATTAAAATGCCATATTTTGTCAGGTGACTGTTATTGTGCTGAGTTTGTGTATGAGTCCGGGAAAATTCAATGAAGGAGGGACTAACACAAAAAGTGTGTAACCCATTACAGTTCTTTGTCTGTGTTCAAATTCAAGGCAAACCACTGCTACTGATTTCATACAACAAGGAAGAATTGTGTCTACTGGGACTAATGCAGCAGAGAAGAAAAAGGCCAATTTAGTTCACCACACGTCTGTACCAGAACTGATTGTGCACACCCTTTTGTTTCATGATATAATAAATAAAAATATTTTAATAATTTCACACTGCCAGAGCGGGTGCAATACAGAGTTTGTCTCTTAGGTTGAAGAAGGCGCTCGTGCATTTGTCACCAAATAGATCTGAGTCCTCTATATTATTGTGAGTAAGCCTCACTAAAGGTTTTGCAGTTAGGGAAAAGTTTGAAATCCATTGTCTACAGTAGCCAACCATTCCCCAAAAAATTCTTATTTCGCTATGGGTCATTGGAGAATTAATTTCCAAGATTGCATAAATGCTTTGTCTGGATACCTTTCTTACTCTTTTCTCAATGTGGTGTCCCAAAATAAATAACTTCCTTTGTACAGTAATTCATGTTTTGGGTGGCATCTTGTGCCCAATATTATTCAAGAGTGCAATTGTATTCACTTCCAATTCTCTTTTTAGTTGACCATACGTTTGTCAGTGTATTGCACCAGCACCTCATTACGGGGAAGCTGCAGATTTTCCAAATCTTTCTTCAGGATATGATTAAAGATTGAGGGGCTTTCAAGATGCCCTTGCGGTATTCGACACCAAACCAGGATTTTTTTTTTTTTTTGATAAAGAATTTTTATTGATTTTTGCAAAAGAAAGAATAACCATGATACAAACGTCATAACACGATGCCAACGGGCATCCAACATTGGTCGAACCTGTGATCCCAGATAGCACTAATATTAAAGATAACATAGTATTCAGGAGCCTAGTGCGGCCTCCCATTTCCCCCATATCCTATTATATTTATTCGGACATCCTCTAGCCTCATATACAAGTTTTTCACTCTGCGCACACCAATCCACTCCCTGTCTCCATTTAGCCAATGATGGGGCATTCTTGGCCTTCCAGTTTGCCACTATGTCCCTCTTAGCCACTAAGCACGCCACCCCATGGAAAATTCGATCTGGTCTCCTTAGCTCGATGTCACCCATGATCCCGAGGAGGAGGGGTAGAGGCTCTCTCTCTATATTCTCCTGCAACACCTCAGAAATCTCCCCCAGGACCGCTCCCCAATAGGCTACCATGGCCGGGCAGGTCCACACCATGTGGAAGAAGTCAGCTGTAAGGTTTCTGCAGCGGGGGCACTCCGCGTTGGGGTGGAGGCCCGCTCTGTGTAGTTTGTCGGGTGTGAGGTATGCTGTGTGCAAAAAGTAAGTTTGTATCAATCTGAAACGGGTGGCGATCGCCAGGGCCCGCGGGGCCATTAGCGCCGGGGCCCACCCCACCCCACCCCACCCCCCCACCCCACCCCACCCCACCCCACCCCACCCCACCCCACCCCACCCCACCCCACCCCACCCCACCCACCCCACCCCATCTCTGGCGAAGTACCCCCAGGGAGCCCGAGGTGCCGGAGACCAGGGTGCGATATATCTGGGAAACACCTCCCCTACCTAGGCTCCCCATCAATGCCTTGGCCTCCATGAGGCTGCATTCAGGTATGTTTTCTCCCTCTAGGATGTGTACTGATAAGGCATGTCGGAGCTGGAGGTATCTGTGGAACTGTGTCTTGTTTAATGAAAAGTTTTTCTGGAGATCTTCAAAGGACCGTATGTGTGACCCGTTCCAGACATCGCCTAGTGTGGAGATGCCTATGTTGTCCCAGTTCCGAAACCCCTCCAGGCCCGCCACCTCCACCAATTGCCTCCCATGCCACAGTGGGGTCTGTTGGGTAAGTCGTCCCCACCACCCCGTCGACTTTTGAGCCGTCCGCCATCCCTGTAGAACCACCCTGGTCACATCTGGGACGTCTTGAGAGATCGGACCTCCATAGAGGGTGTCCAAAATCCGTGGGTAACCCATCGTTTGGAGCTCCAGTCGGTACGCCGGGTCTGTCCACCCACCCCCCATCCAGTCATTAATCACAAGTACTTGTGTCGCGAGGTGGTAGGAGTGGATATTGGACATGCCCAAACCTCCATCATATACATCCCTCTGGCAGGTTTTGAGCGCTAATCGTGGGCGGGCTCCGCTCCATATAAATTGGCGCACCAATGAGTCCATTTCCCCAAACCATTTCCTAGGGATGGGATGGGGAAAATTTTGCAGGAGGTAGAGGAGCCTAGGAAGGATCATCATCTTGTAGAGCGCGATTCTACCGAGCAGGTTAAGGGGGAGTGTCCTCCAGTGTAGGAGATCACTTCAGATTTTTCTGGTTAACGGTGTAATGTTAAGTTCCCATGTCAACTCAGGGAGAAGTGAAATATACATTCCCAGATATTTGAAGCTATTTCTTCGTACTGGAATGTTTCGCTGCCAGTCCACACAATCCCCGGAGCGGTGTAGGGGGACCAGTAGGGACTTGGCGGGGTTCAGGATCAGCCCCGACGCTTCCGCGAAGAGGCCCAGGATCTCTAGCACGCGAGGGCCACTTTTAGCCGGGTTGGATAGATATAGGAGGACATCGTCTGCGTATAGCGCCACACGGTCTTCTGCACAGGCAGGCCAGGACCAGCCCTCGATCAGGGGATCTCCTCACAGCAGTATCGCAAGAGACTCTATCATTAATGCGAAGAGCAACGGGGATAGCGGGCAACCCTGCCGGGTTCCGCGGCCAATAGGAAATGGGTCAGAGACCACTCCATTCACCCGGACTCGAGCTGTCGGTTTGGAGTACAGGAGTCTCACCAGGCCTCGGAATCTGGGACCGAGCCCATTTTTCTGCAAGACCAGTTCAAGGTAAGACCAATCCACTGTGTCAAAGGCTTTTTCAAAGTCCAGCAAGAGTAATGCCAAGTGTGCGTGCGACAGAGTATTGCGATGTGCCAGAGCCAGATGCAACCGCCTAATGCAGTGCCTGGTGCTACGAGTGCGCATAAAGCCACACTGGTCAGGGTGCACTAGTGTAGGCATTATCCCTTTCAGTCTAGAGGCCAGGGTCGAGGAAAGCACTTTGATCTCAATGTTTAGAAGTGAGATGGGTCGGTATGCCGAACAATGTCTCGATGGGGGCTGAGTTTTGGGGATCACTACTATTGTCGCCTGGTCAATCTCGGTGGGAAATCGGCCTAGTTTCTCGGCTTCCCCATACATGTTGAGTAAGTGGGGACCCAGTATATCACTGCATTTGCTATATAGCTCTGCCGGGAGTCCGTCAGGGCCGGGGGTCTTGCCCGATGCCAGGCTGGAAATTGCACTGGTGATCTCTGCAAGGCTAATAGTTTAATCTAGCCTGTCTCTTGCCTCCAGGGAGATCCTGGGGAGAGTGATCTCATTCAGGAGGGGAGTCTCTTTCTCAATGGCGGGGCAGGGGTGCATTGCATAGAGGTGGGCATAGTAGGACGCGAAACTTTGTGCGATTTCAGCTGGTGTCTTAGAGAGGGCGCCCGAGGGCTCCAAAATCTCAGGTATAACCCTGTTGGCCAGAGGACGCGCGGCCAGCCAATGTAGGAGCTTCCCATTTTTGTCCCCCCAGCCATATATACGGGCCACCGAAGCTCTCCAAATGCACCTGGCTGAATCTAGCATTATGTGTTTAATTTCTTCTCTAACCATAGTCAGCTGTCTCAGGGCAGCGGCAGACGAAGAAGTCATTTGTTGGCGTTCCAGTCTCAGGGCCCTGGCCTCCAGGTCAGAGATCTGGGAGTTCCTGTCCCGCTCGCGGGTACGGAGAAGGTACATGGCATGCCCTCTGAGGGTAGCCTTACAGGCGGCCCATAATGTTCCTGGGGAGCGGACCGACCCCAGATTCAGATCGAAGTATTGAGTTAGTTGATTTCTGATCTCTTGGGTGTAGTCTTTGTCTTGTAAATACCATGCGTTTAGGCGCCATACCGGGCGTTTGGAGGGATCCGCTCCACCCAGTCGGACCCGCACTGGTGCGTGGTCCGAGACTCCCCGGGGGAGTATCTCTGCCCCTGTGACACTCGAGAGGTCCAAAGCAGACATGAACACCAGATCAATTCTGGATTGCGTCCGGTGGGCGGCCGACGTGTGGGTGTACCGGCGATCCCTAGGGTGCCAAGTTCTCAATACCTCGCAGAGGCCAAGGCTCTCGGTCCAGCTAGTAAGAGCCGAAGCCCTGGCTAATCTACTGGCCGTGATCTCGCCGGATACATCCAAATCCGGATCGAGAACCGCGTTGAAGTCTCCCCCCCAGCAGGGTGGTCCCCTGGGGCAATCCCACAACCACTCGGCGAAGCGAGTGCAAGAAGGCATCAAGTCTCGTCGGGGGGGTATACGCAGATATAAAATTTATCGGAGTTCCATGAAGAGTCCCCGTAGCCACTACAAATCTGCCCTGTGGGTCGGCCTGTGTTGCTGTGATCACCACAGGCAGAGAGCGGTGAAGTAAAATGGCCACCCCTCTAGAGCCCCTGGAGAAGCCTGCGTGGTATACTCTGTCATACCCTCCCCGTATGAGCATGGGGCACCTAGTCCCAAGGAGGTGGGTTTCCTGCAGAAGGACCACTAAGGGGGAGTATCTGCAGAGAGTGTTAAATACTGCTGACCTCTTAATCTTATCCAACAGACCATTTACGTTCCAAGAAAGAACCTGAGTTAATGAGTGCCAGGCGTGAATTGTATAGGTGTTGCATAGGGCTGAGTGTCAGGCTGTGGACCCAGGGACGACCATTTCAAACAAAACAGTGAGATAACAAGGAAGCCAAGCAACTTCTTCCTATCTAGGCTAACTTAAAAAAACCCTCCCCCCAACCACCCTCCTCCCCATACTCCCACCCCGGAAGCATCTGTCGCCCAAATACCCAACCAAAACCAGACAGCCAGCAGGACTGTCCTTGGGGTGGAGTGGTGGACCCCTCCATATAATCGGATCAATTACAATTAGTGGTGACCTGCCAAGTCTCAGGTATCCTATAGTAGAAAGGCATGACGCCTTCTGTAGTGACCCTTGTAAGGTCTGCATAGGTGAAACGGACATCTCAAGTCATTTTGGACTCCCATCAGCAGGTGTCAAATGCGTCTTATTAACCAAGGACCCCGGGGACTGGCTCAGGCCGTTATCACTGCCGTTTGGCCTGAGATCTGAGGCCCAGAAGGGTCCGTGGGTTTCTTCTCTGTTTGTGAGCCAGAATCTCGGATTTCCTCATTGTTGTCCAAATTGTTTGTGTCTTTCGGTCTCCCTCTCCGGGATCTGGTGCGCCTCCGGCTCCTCCGGGGGCCTCCCGGGGTGGGGGGTCTGACCCGAGGGGCCCCCTCCGTGTGCTCCAGGGGCCCCCTCCGGGCTCCGATGCCCTCCTCCGTCAGCCAGTCCCAAGCCTCTTCAGGTGTTTCAAAAAAGTGTGCTCGCCCGGCCAAGAGGACCTTGAGCCGCGCGGGGAAGAGGAGCATGTATGAAAGTTGCATCGCTCTAAGTTTCTGCTTAACGTGTTCATACGACCGGCGGCGGATCTGGACCTCACGGGTATAGTCTGGGAAAATTAAGATTTTATGGTTCTCCCATTGAAGATCTTCCAACCTCCTAGCCTCTTTAAGGATATTGTCTCTATCCTTAAAGTTAAAGAAGCGCGCAATCATTGGTCGTTTTGGGCCGCCCGGTGGGGGGCGCGGGACCAGTGCCCTGTGGGCTCTTTCAATCGCAAACCAGGGCGAAAGGGACTGGTCCGGCATCCATGCTTTAATCCACTTTTCTAGGAACTCAGATGCCCCACCATCCTCCACGCCCTCCGGAAATCCGATGAAACGCAGGTTTTTGCGTCTTGATCGGTTCTCTGCATCTTCCGCACGACGGTGCAGCTCGCCGGTTCGAGTCTGCAGCTGGGCCACTTTACTTCTAAGGTCAGCTAGGTCGTTTTCAGTCTGGGAGACTCTAGTTTCAACCTCGGTGATCCGGCTCACTGCGTTTCTGAGGTCTTGCCGAACCAGACCCACGTCTTCTCGTACTTCCCCGATCTTAGTCTCCACAGCAGACTGTGATGCTTGAATGGCTTGAAGGATGGCACTCACTCCGTCTGGTGCGGGGCCTCCGCTAGCTGTGTCTCCCTCTCCTCGCTGGCCAGCCGGCGCCGTGAACTGGTCAATCTTTTGCTGGGAAGATGGAGGTTGCTTGTTCGCCTTGTCTCTCCCCATCACGGCATCGGAGACAGGAGTCGGGTAGTTTTCCAAATCAAGTCTAGATCCCTTGCACGTTTGCTGTTACTGCGATTACGAGTGCGTGGGGAGAGGCATTCAGGCCCAAACTGTGATCTTCTTCACCTTTGAGATCTGATGAGTCCAGTTTCATTTTGGCCCAGTTGCCAATTGCCATTAGGTATTAAGTGCTAAGGGGGGGGGTAGGGCATCTTTCTTCCCTGACTCCTTTCCCCTCCCACACCCCGTTTTCACTTCAAGCCGGTACCTTCAATAAAGCCTCGACCGGCCCCGGTGTTAATTACGCTGCTCCAGTGACGCCACGAGGTCACTCAGGGCCATTGCCCTTCTGTTAGTTCGGATCGCGGTGCTGATTTTTCGGCCGTGTCAGTAACTTTAGCACAGCCTCATCCTGCCTCTGTGTCTCCGCCGCGCTCCGTGGACCCCCGGCATGCCTCCGCCGACACTCAGGGCACCAGGGAGTCCCTCTCTGCAACCGCCCCTCCGACGCTCCAGCTCCGGCCAGCGGGGTCCTGGGTACAGCGCAGCCGCTTAGCTCCCTCCGCCGATGTCCCCAAGTTTGCGCACGGCCGCAGCCTCATCCACACGGCGCTCTCTTCCTCCAGACGCAGCAGCGCCGCCCCCACATGCCGCGGGAGCCGCGCTAGGGTCGTAGCCTCAACCCTATCCAGGGTCCCCTTCTTACCCCGTCGCACCTCTGTTCCAGCGCGGCCGCGTCCGGGGGGATCCCCGGTCCGGCCCCAGCTCAGCCGCGGAAGTCAGTCCCGGCCGCCATTTTGTTTTCGGGGACGGGACGGTCGCGGCTCGACAACGGGGGCTGCTTTCGCCAGGAGTTCCTCGCCGGAGCCTCCCAGGGGCCCAGGGGTCACAAGGACTGTCAAAACGACGTCTGCGGCTTGGTCAGGCCACTCTAACTACGGGCGGATGACGGAGGGGTCCAGAGCACTCTGAGAGTGCGACCGCCATCTTGACGCCCGAAGCCACGCCCCCCAAACAAGGATTTTTTTAAGGAATCTGAACATGAGGAAATACTGGCTATCCCCTTGAAGAGACATAGAGAAGAACGGTTGGCATAAGTCAATGACTGTGTTCCATTTGGTATCTGAAAGGGTTTGGAATAATATTCCAGCAGGATTCAGAATCAGAGGACAACATGGGACTACAATTTTGCCAATCATTTTCAGGTTTTGGTCTACCTTCTATTTGCCACTAAAGGGTATATTTAATAAGATGCAAATTAACACAAAATCTTTTTTTATCTATTTACTTTACAGCGCAAAACTTGTTTTGCACCAGGAAACCAGTTAAAAGTAACACAAAAAAGCTCATAGTGCTGCTTTGCATTACATTCTATGGGTGGTACATGGGTGTTCCCATCCAACCACCCCAAGTTTTTGATGAAAAAACCCCATTTGCTAAAAAATAGTAGAGAGCAGTTTGCATAAAAAATAGTGCCTATTCCAACCATGTGCTATCTCGCAGAAATGCTTTTATTTCTCCTTTCTTTTTTTACTTTGTATGTGTACTGCACTGTACAGCACATATACAAAGTGAGAAAAGTTTTAAAGTTAGTTGAAGCATACTATTTTGTTCTGGAAGGCTAACCTTCCTGTACAAAACCTATGCTTGAGTCACGCAGACACCCTTGCACTATGGTGTAAAGGTATGTGCATTGTGCACGGCAGCAAATTTCTGTGCCAGCGCTAGAGAGAGGGGAGAAGGGTACCACATTTCTATAAATGTGGCTCTCTCCTGTTCTCTCCTCATGCAGCGCAGCATTTTTGGCTGCTGCACTGCATGACAATTCATATTATGTGATTTGAGTCCTGTTAACTTGTTAGGCCGGGATCTTCTCTGTAAAATCAACTGCATAAATAATCTATTGTACACTGGATGGTGTTACAATTCAAATTCAGAACGGGGACCTTGAGTTCAAAATAAAATCACAATAGTCAAAGGTTCAGTTATTCTCAGTCCTTACAAAAGAAGACTTGTCTCCTGTTTTAAGACACACAGTGAAAGAAGAGGTATGGAATTTTACAGTAAAAGATAAATGTTTTTTTTAAAGTGCAGAGCCAGTGAAAATTACAGTAAGGCCAGATGCAGTTTGCCCTCGAGCTCCTAAATACAAGCTTACACGGGCAGCAGGGAATTAATCCTGAAACTGAAAAGATGATAGGGCAGGGTATTTCAAAAGAAGTGCTAGGTAGCCTTGTAACTCACCTGTGATGGGTATTAAAAAACTAAGGCCTACTTTTACTAAATTAGTGGTCGTTATCATTTTACCTGATTTTTACAGCAACGTTTGCTGAAACCTGATTAGTTATTTTGTTTTTACTTATTCCTACATCTCAGATTTTTCTTCCAGAGAGGGTTAGGTTTGGGATCTCCATTGAACGAACCATCGAGAGGTTAGGACCTGTATCAATCAATAATGATACTGGGTGGCCATTGACCTCACCATCTACCTATGGACCACTCTGGTCTAACTCTAGGACTGCACCAAGAATGCAAACCTTCTCCCCCCTCAGGCACCGTCACTGTGAATTAATCACATTTAATGGCAATTGTGGGAGACCATTTTTAGTAATTAAAGAATTTTATTGAAAACCTGAACTCTGTTGGAAGTGGGGTACTTTATATGCATGGTTTGCTGAATCACTAGCAACACAGGCATATTTGTAGGAATTGCCTTTAATTTTGCACAAATCTTATAGACGTCTGTTGGGCTGGGACACCTGACTGTCTCATCTGATATGCATTATGCTTCATCTGAGAAACAAAATCATTTCGAATTCAATCTGGTTTCTGTCTGCATTCTTGTTTCCAGTGTCAAATCCACCCACAATAACGATATGAGGTGCTTTATTAAAACATGTTAATATTCAGATTCACTCCATTTGAATTATTCGCAAATCCTGTACTTCATGTAACCACTTTCATAACTTGTGCAGATGGTCCATTATTTCCTTGCACACCAACTCCTTGCATTCCGAAATTTGCACAGTCATCAAACCCAGAATCAAGATCCAAATTTACCATTTGATTTCTGCTTCCTTTCTCTGCAAGACCATCAATTTCTCCTTAATCTTTTCCTGCTTGGCGTCAAAGCATTTAGGGCCAGATGTAGCAAAGGGTTTTTCCTATTCTGTGTCAATGGGAAAATGTGTTCGTACATATGGCCCTTACTGCAGTATTTTGCATACTTCAGTATTTCATGAATACTATTTGTCTGCGAACACTTTGCTGAATATAAGGACTGAACTTGGGACGGAAAGCTAATGCAAAGGTTGACATGAAAGCGCCTAAGTCTCCTTTCAATGGATCTTCTTCTATGCTCTACTTTCTATAAATCTGCATTAGCCTCTCATAATATGCATGCATTGAGTGCTTTGGCTCTTGTGATTTTCTTTTACCAATTCACCTCTTTTTCTGTCACTTTGTTACAAAAATGCTCTTATTTCTTTCTATTTCTCTATTACTGGAGGAGCTGGACCATTATTAGGAAGAGTTCTTTGATGCTCTTCTGTTGGCCATGTTACAGCCTCTTTACATAATGCTCACAAATCTTTGGGAACAATAATCTCAAACTACATATTCAAATCCAGCAAAACCGTTTCAAAATAGTCACTCATCTCCCAAACTCTGTGCACCTTTTATCAGGTTGCTCTCTAAGCTTTGGAAAATTTGGCATAAATACAAAGAGATCAGGCCTGTTTCAAGAGACATGCACAAGTTTTCCTCCATTGACGTTTTGAAGAGGGCACACAATCACAACCAACTCAGGCTCACTCACACACACTTTCGCTTCTTTTTCCGCTTCAGTTTTTTTCTTCTTTACCTTACCACCACCTTTTCTAGCCCCCTTTTCTCTATAGTTTTTTTTCAGATTTGACCAATTATTGCTAATGTTTCTTAATTCTCTAATATGAGCGCGTATCACTGGTAGATCCATTTGTTTTATTTATCCATATTACAATTTTATTTTGTTTATATTATACTATTATATGTATTTAATTGATCTATGCCGAGTGTACCCTGTAACATTCCTTAAAATGCAGCTTTTAATAGGATAATATGAATTACTCTCTCTGATGGTTCACTCGGTTGTACTACAGTCACAGGTGTAATTGTATCAGTAGTAGCTGTTGCTGTATCAGCAGATGGACTAGAAGTAGATAAGTTCTACTAGAACCTGCTTCAGTTTTGGGTGGTAGAAGTGTCAATGTATGTGTACCTGTACTGGTTCTCCTTCTATCATATCTTGTGCTGGTGATCCTGCTACTCATGAACCATCAGCATGAAGAGGAGCTCTTGAGTCTACTCATTCATCTAGGAAATTATACTCTTCATCTGAATCATTCTGTCATGCTTTCCTTTCTTGGTTTTAGTTTCATTCTCAGATTTCCTTTTATCTGCCTCATTATACCAAATGCAGGAAACATACCCAAACGGTAAATTGTATCCTCTCTCCATGCCTTTTTCTGCATGTCCCATCTTGTTCCTAACCTGTTTTTCATTTTCTTTAGTATCTTTTCAATCGGCACACAATCTCACTCATTCAGTGCCTCAAACTGCATGGGCCTAGGTTGCGGTTTTCTCTCATACATCACATACCTAAAATAATCAAGCTTTCTCACACTAAAGGTACCCTGGAAAGAAAACAGCGTGTTCTTGACTCCAGAATTCCATTGTTCCATTCTCAACTACATACAGGTATGAAGATCCAAATTTATCATCATCTCATAGGCAGGCAAAGCTTCTGGGGGAATCTTTTCACTTCAATTTTAGGAACCTTAGATCTTTTCAATACAGTACCCATTTTCATCGATCAGATTATACACAAACCACATAAAACAAACAACAACTATCAAATCACTGCATGCCTCTGGCAAAGGTCAACCAATCATAGCATTAAACGGCTACAGTGGGACGCGATAATCAACCTGTCACAACAAAGCCCACTGTGACGTTTCACCAGTCCCAGCCCTGCTTCTCAGTGACAATTAACCAATTGCAATACAGTTCTACGTGACATCTATTCAATCACAGCATGGCATGCTGCGACAAAATCGCAATTTCACCATAAATAAAAATAAACAACAAAATCACTTGTCTGCTTTACCTAAAAAAGAAGAGAGAAAGTCAATCTCACTAAAAAGTAGAAATCAATACCTTTGTGGCACTATTAGTCTTAATAAGGCAGCTTCTCGACCAGCGGTATCCCACCTCTTTTCAGTGCATTTACTCCTGTGCACCAATTAATAAATAATCACCAATCTAGGTGAGAACACATTCAGCTAAACATTGATGGGCTTATTTATGAGTTCTTGTACGCTGCCGGAACATTACTTTTAGTGACAGTCCAGCGGCGCACACTGCAGGGCCATATCTACAAGACCACGTAAAGCCACCCTGCATGGCTTTTCATGGCCTTGTAGATATGGACTGAGGCAACACAGCACAAGTCACTGCTTTGCCTCAGCCTGCGATAGGGAGGCGTGCCCTGGGTGTTACGGTGGGTGTTTCCATGTAACGCCTATGGCATTTGACAATTCCCAGGTTTACGCGATTTCTGTAAACCTGGGACTGCTTCAAAAGCCTATACCTCCACAGGGGAGCTGTAAGGGAGGTGCAACAAGGAGAAATACCTTTATTTCTCCTCGTTTTTCATTTTTCTATATGTGCTGCATTCTGCAGCAAACACAGAGAGGAAAATGCCTCTTATGATTGTTTTTGTGCAGGAAGGTATCCCTTCCCACACAAAAACAATAAACAATCATTCCTGCAATGCAGACACATTTGCACCATGGTGCAAGGGTGCCTGCATTGGTGCATGGCAGCCCATTGTTCACCAGCTTAGTGGAAAAGGACAGAAATCTGCTGTATTGCATCGGTTCTGCCCTTTTCTTTTGACCCAGGATAGTGCAGCAAGAACCCTTGCTGCAATTTGCAAGCTACCTTATAATTGTATTCATGAGATAGGTCAAATTGTGATTTTTTTGAACCAACATAATAGTACATAGATGCGGTGCTGCCCTGCCCCAAAACCTTGTAAATGAGGCCCAAAGTCACTCAGAAATTCCCTATCTCAGTGCGCGTGTGGTGCTTCACAACACAAACTTCCACTTTGCAGACAAGTTCAAAAATATTCCTCAAGATCTTGGATTTTGTTGAATCTATTTAACTAAACCAATAAACTGAATATTTATTATTTGCAACGGAATACCTAAAATTTCAACCTTCCTGTTACAACATGCAAATAAATGGAAAAATTTACATTTTCTCAAACTCACAAATATGACAACCATCAAAATCATAGTAAATAAACTCCCTAATGAACCACAACTTAAGGACGCATTATCCAAAGGCTCACACATCCCTGAATCTACACTCTTAAACTACAAGTCCCACAATGCAGTAATAGAGTGCCATAATCAGTCACAGCACTTTCCTCCCTATTAATACTCAATTTTCCAGGTCAGGAACATCTCTGGGATACCAGAAATCGGCAAATAATCAAATTCGCTGGTACCATGGAAATGCAATTAAAATGCAGTATGGGGAAAAAATGATTGCTAGATCTTATCTAATCAGATATCTGTGTTGTCTGCACTCTCCATAAAAACTGTTGAAGTAATCTGATAAGATAGAGATAAAGGGCTACATGTACGTAGCATTTTGCACATCGCAAACAGCGAATCGGGCCGTTTGCGATGTGCAAAATGCACTTCGGTATGTTGGAACCCACTTTTGCGATTCGGTAAACTACTTACCGAATCGCAAAAAGGGATTGCGAGTCATAATTAGGAAGGGGTGTTCCCTTCCTAATTATGAGCTGCAGTCCCATGTATGATTGTTTAGTGACCGCGAATGCAGTCGCAAAACAATTGCAGCTATTCGCAGTCGCAAAACAATCGCAGTTAGCACCAGTGTCGCACTGGTGCTAACCCATTCGCAAATGGCCATGGGACCCCTTCCCCTTCGTGAATGGCAGTAAAAACATTTTTTCAGAGCAGGCAGTGGAAAAAATTAAACTAAAATGTTTCATTTTTTGTTTTTGAAATGCATCTCGTTTTCCTTCAACCCCTTAGCTGCTGGGCCTTTCCCCCCCCAGTGCTGAGCCCTTTTTTGGCTATTTGGGGTAGTTCGCGCTTAGGGCTTCATAACTTTTTGTCCACATAAGCTAACCACGCCAAATTTGCGTCCTTTTTTTCCAACATCCTAGGGATTCTAATGGTACCCAGAGTTGGTGGTTTCCCCTGGAGGAGACCAAGAAAATAGCCAAAATACAGTGAAAATTTTGTTTTTTCCAAAAAAATGGGAAAAAAGGGCTGCCGAAGAAGGCTTGTGGTTTTTTCCCTGAAAATGCCATCAACAAAGGGTTTCTGGTGCTGAAATCACTATCTTCCCACCTTTCAGGAACGGGCAGACTTGAATCAGAAAACCAAATTTTTCAACACAAATTTGGCATTTTACTGGGACATACCCCATTTCTACTATATTTGGTGCTTTCAGCCTCCTTCCAGTTAGTGACAGGAATGGGTGTGAAACCAATGCTGGATCCCGGAATGCTAAACATTTCTGAAAACTAGACAAAATTCTGAATTCAGCAAGGGGTCATTTGTGTAGATCCTACAAGGTTTTCCTACAGAAAATAACAGCTGAAATAAAAAAACATTGAAATTGAGCTGAAAACAACAGCCATTTTTCTTTATGTTTTACTCTGTAACTTTTTCCTGCGATGTCAGATTTCTGAAAGCAATATACCGTTTTGTCTGCTGGACTCTTCTGGTTGCGGGGATATAAAGGGCTTGTAGGTTCATCAAGAACCCTAGGTACCCAGAGCCAATAAATGAGCTGCACCCTGCAGTTGGTTTTCATTCTATACTGGGTATACAGCAATTCATTTGCTGAAATATGAAGAGTGAAAAAGAGGTATCAAGAAAACCTTTGCATTTCCAAAATGGGATCAAGATAAGGTTTTGAGGAGCAGTGGTTATTTGCACATCGCTGAATTCCGAGGTGCCCATACTAGCATGTGAATTGCAGGGCATTTCTCAAATAGACGTCTTTTTTACACACTCTCTTATATTTGGAAGGAAAAAATGTAGAGAAAGATGAGGGGCAATAACACTTGTTTTGCTATTCTATGTTCCCCCAAGTCTCCCGATAAAAATGATACCTCACTTGTGTGGGTAGGCCTAGTGCCCGCGACAGGAAATGCCCCAAAACACAACATGGACACATCCTATTTTTTTTATAGCAAACACAGCTGTTTTTTCCAAAGTGCCTACCTGTAGATTTTGGCCTCTAGCTCAGCCGGCACATAGGGAAACCTACCAAACCTGTGCATTTCTGAAAACTAGAGACCTTGGGGAATCCAAGGAGGGGTGACTTGCGGGGCTCGGACCAGGTTCTGTTACCCAGAATCCTTTGCAAACCTCAAAAAGTGGCTAAAAAAACAAGTTTTCCTAACATTTCGGTGACAGAAAGTTCTGGAATCTGAGAGGATCCTCAAATTTCCTTCCACCCAGCGTTCCCCCAAGTCTCCCGATAAAAATGATACCTCACTTGTGTGGGTAGGCCTAGCGCCCGCGACAGGAAACACCCCAAAGTGCAACGTTGACACATCCACATTTTTTGAAGAAAACAGAGGTGTTTTTTGCGAAGTGCCTACCTGTAGATTTTGGCCTCTAGCTCAGCCGGCACCTAGGGAAACCTACCAAACCTGTGCATTTCTGAAAACTAGAGACCTAGGGGAATCCAAGGAGGGGTGACTTGCGGGGCTCGGACCAGGTTCTGTTACCCAGAATCCTTTGCAAACCTCAAAAAGTGGCTAAAAAAACAAGTTTTCCTCACATTTCGGTGACAGAAAGTTCTGGAATCTGAGAGGATCCTCAAATTTCCTTCCACCCAGCGTTCCCCCAAGTCTCCCGATAAATATGATACCTCACTTGTGTGGGTAGGCCTAGCGCCCGCGACAGGAAACGCCCCAAAGCGCAACGTTGACACATCCAAATTTTTTGAAGAAAACAGAGGTGTTTTTTGCGAAGTGCCTACCTGTAGATTTTGGCCTCTAGCTCAGCCGGCACCTAGGGAAACCTACCAAACCTGTGCATTTCTGAAAACTAGAGACCTAGGGGAATCCAAGGAGGGGTGACTTGCGGGGCTCGGACCAGGTTCTGTTACCCAGAATCCTTTGCAAACCTCAAAAAGTGGCTAAAAAAACAAGTTTTCCTCACATTTCGGTGACAGAAAGTTCTGGAATCTGAGAGGAGCCACAAATTTCCTTCCACCCGGCGTTCCCCCAAGTCTCCCGATAAAAATGATACCTCACTTGTGTGGGTAGGCCTAGCGCCTGCGACAGGAAACGCCCCAAAGCGCAACGTGGACACATCCAAATTTTTGGAAGAAAACAGAGGTGTTTTTTGAGAAGTGCCTACCTGTAGATTTTGGCCTCTAGCTCAGCCGGCACGTAGGGAAACCTACCAAACCTGTGCATTTCTGAAAACTAGAGACCTAGGGGAATCCAAGGAGGGGTGACTTGCGGGGCTCGGACCAGGTTCTGTTACCCAGAATCCTTTGCAAACCTCAAAAAGTGGCTAAAAAAACAAGTTTTCCTCACATTTCGGTGACAGAAAGTTCTGGAATCTGAGAGGATCCTCAAATTTCCTTCCACCCAGCGTTCCCCCAAGTCTCCCGATAAATATGATACCTCACTTGTGTGGGTAGGCCTAGCGCCCGCGACAGGAAACGCCCCAAAGCGCAACGTTGACACATCCAAATTTTTTGAAGAAAACAGAGGTGTTTTTTGCGAAGTGCCTACCTGTAGATTTTGGCCTCTAGCTCAGCCGGCACCTAGGGAAACCTACCAAACCTGTGCATTTCTGAAAACTAGAGACCTAGGGGAATCCAAGGAGGGGTGACTTGCGGGGCTCGGACCAGGTTCTGTTACCCAGAATCCTTTGCAAACCTCAAAAAGTGGCTAAAAAAACAAGTTTTCCTCACATTTCGGTGACAGAAAGTTCTGGAATCTGAGAGGAGCCACAAATTTCCTTCCACCCGGCGTTCCCCCAAGTCTCCCGATAAAAATGATACCTCACTTGTGTGGGTAGGCCTAGCGCCTGCGACAGGAAACGCCCCAAAGCGCAACGTGGACACATCCAAATTTTTGGAAGAAAACAGAGGTGTTTTTTGAGAAGTGCCTACCTGTAGATTTTGGCCTCTAGCTCAGCCGGCACGTAGGGAAACCTACCAAACCTGTGCATTTCTGAAAACTAGAGACCTAGGGGAATCCAAGGAGGGGTGACTTGCGGGGCTCGGACCAGGTTCTGTTACCCAGAATCCTTTGCAAACCTCAAAAAGTGGCTAAAAAAACAAGTTTTCCTCACATTTCGGTGACAGAAAGTTCTGGAATCTGAGAGGATCCTCAAATTTCCTTCCACCCAGCGTTCCCCCAAGTCTCCCGATAAAAATGATACCTCACTTGTGTGGGTAGGCCTAGCGCCCGCGACAGGAAACGCCCCAAAGCTCAACGTTGACACATCCAAATTTTTTGAAGAAAACAGAGGTGTTTTTTGCGAAGTGCCTACCTGTAGATTTTGGCCTCTAGCTCAGCCGGCACCTAGGGAAACCTACCAAACCTGTGCATTTCTGAAAACTAGAGACCTAGGGAATCCAAGGAGGGGTGACTTGCGGGGCTCTGACCAGGTTCTGTTACCCAGAATCCTTTGCAAACCTCAAAAAGTGGCTAAAAAAACAAGTTTTCCTCACATTTCGGTGACAGAAAGTTCTGGAATCTGAGAGGAGCCACAAATTTCCTTCTACCCGGCGTTCCCCCAAGTCTCCCGATAAAAATGATACCTCACTTGTGTGGGTAGGCCTAGCGCCCGCGACAGGAAATGCCCCAAAACAGAACGTGGACACATCACATTTTTTCATAGAAAACAGTGCCTACCTGTGGATTTTGGCCTCTAGCTCAGCCGGCACCTGGGGAAACCTAGCAAACCAGCACATTTTTGAAAACTAGAAACCCAGGGGAATCCAAGATGAGGTGACTTGTGGGGCTCGGACCAGGTTCTGTTACCCAGAATCCTTTGCAAACCTCAAAATGTGGCTAAAATAACACGTTTTCCTCACATTTCGGTGACAGAAAGTTCTGGAATCTGAGAGGAGCCACAAATTTCCTTCCACCCAGCGTTCCCCCAAGTCTCCCGATAAATATGATACCTCACTTGTGTGGTTAGGCCTGGCGCCTGCGACAGGAATAGATCACACAACGGTCAATGTTGGTCCTTACGTGAGGCAGCTGTTGACCCTGGGGTGATCCATTCCTGACACAGGCACTAGATGTAGGCACTCAAGTGGGGTAGTGTTTTTATCAGGACAGGTGAGGAGTCACTGGGTGGTAGGAATGTTGTGGATCCCAGCATATTCCTGTAGTTTGTGTGACAGAAATGCGAGAAAAATAGAGTTTTTTTTCAACATTTCAGCTTTGCAGGGTATTCTGGGTAAGAAAACTTTGGGGAATCCACACAAGTCACACCTCTGTGGACTCCCCCGAATGTCTAGTTTCCAGAAATGTTTGGGTTTAGTGTGTTTCTCTATATGGCCGCCGAATCCAGGACCAAAAACACAGGTGCCTGCCTTACAAAACCAGTTTGTTTTGCCATAGACAATTTTGATGTCTCCACAATATGATTGGGTGGTGGAATTTGGGGCTGAACTAAATTGGTGAGCTCCCAAGAGAGCACTCTCTCTCTGCTTGCCGCCGCATTCACCTGCTCTCTGGGTTGGCCTAACCCACTATTACCCAGTTGCACGAACAGCTTGCGAAGGGACAGCAGGACTGTCCTCATCACCTCCCTCATAATGTACTGGAAGAGGAGTTTTCGAATGGGACTCCTCTGACTGAAAAATCACTCCCAGAGTCTGCGCCATTATCCTATCCCTCAGATGCTGTCTCAGTATCTGATGTCTCAGTCTCTGATCCTATGTCAGAGCGGTCCTCTATAACCCGAGTGCAGGCAGCAGTCATCCATCAAGATGCCATCTCTGCTATTGGCTAAACTGTTGCTCTAAAACACTAGCCTACGTAGACAGTCACAAAATCGATGGTGTGTGTGAGATACGTGCAACAGTAGAGGCCACCTTACCTGCGCTTCTTCCCTCAATCAGCACGTACTTTCAAGACACTCAAAAAACACCTTGTCACATACCATTCGTTACAGTCTTTAGCACCTCCTGCGCCCAGTCCAACAATCATTATTGGTGCTCCCACTCCCTCCTCCTCGGATTCCCTCATTACCACCCAGCAAAAGTGCCCTTCATCTCTCCATAGACTTTACTAATGTACTCAGCTATTTACATAAAATACAGATGTGCTCTTTGCAGCAGGCATATAAACCTTCTGCGCTTCTTTATGGCACTAAAACTGCCACTAGACAAGTCGGACCCTTTTCCCCCCAGGGAAACCACACACATATTGACAAAAGTGATATATATATGACAGCCAACCACCTGAAACTCAACTCAAGCAAAACCGAAATAATCCTCTTTGGCCCACACAAAAACACCTGGGACCCCCCATGGTGTCCCACCACGCTAGGCCCTGCACCCACCCCCGCCAACCACGCACGCAACCTCAGCATCATCCTAGACTCCTCCCTCTCGATGACCTAACAAATCAACGCTCTTACCTCCTCATGCTTCAACAAACTCCGTATACTGAAAAACATTCAAATGGATCCCCACAGAGACCAGAAAAACTGTCACTCACGCACTCATCAGCAGCAGGCTTGATTACGGAAACACCCTCTACGCCGGCACCACTCTAAAACTCAAGTGCAAACTACACGCATCCAGAACTCAGCAGCACGACTCATCCTCGACCTCCGCCGACACGAACACATCTCTCCACACCTCAAATCCCTCCACTGGCTCCCCATTGACAAAAGGATCACCTTCAAGATCCTCATCCTCGCACACAAATCACTCCACAACACAGGCCCTGCCTACCTCAACGAGAGTCAACTTCCACACCCCCACACGAAACGTCAGCTCAGCTGACCTCTCTCTCGCCTCTGTCCCCCCATCAAACACACCACCACCGGGGGCAGATCCTTCTCCTACCTTGCACCCAAAACCTGGAACGCACTCACAACCCACCTTCGCAAGACCCAAAACCTACTTCTTTTCAGGAAGGGCCTCAAAACCTGGCTTTTTGAACAGTGAACCTCCCAGCCCCTTTCCCTCCCCCCGCCCCCCAGCGCCTTGAGACCCTCACAGGTGAGTAGCGCGCTTTATAAATCTCTTTGATACAGATCTACCTCTATATATATATATATATATATCTACATAGATATATCTATAGATATATCCATGTACCTAGATATATCTATCTACATAGATATATATAGATATATACATATATTTTTTTTTAGTTGTTGTATGGTTTCCTTGGGGGCCAAAATGGCCCCCAGGGAAACCCTACAACATCTAAAAAAAAAATTGCCCCCACAGGGGGTCACCCTGCCCACGGGCGACCCCCTGTCATTTCATTTTATTTTTTTTATTTTTTATTTTTTGGAAAAAAAAAAAATCCCCTGGGGGGGGCGCGATCGCGCCCCCCCCCCCCCCCCGGGGGCCCCTACCTTTTTTTTCAAAAAAAAATTATGCCGGGGGGGCGGCCGGTTTTCCGGGGGGGCCGCCCCCCAAAAGTGAAATCCCTGGTGTCTAGTGGGGTTTCCTGGCCCCCGATCGCAGCTGTGCTGCGATCGGGGGCCAGGAAACCATTTCAGAAGGCCTCGTAAGAAAGGGGAGCTGTGCTGCGATCGGGGGCCAGGAAACACTTTCAGGAAGGCCTCGTAAGAAAGGGGAGACTCTCCCCTTTCTTACGAGGCCTTCCCGAACGTGTAAAAGTCAGTTTTCCCCATCAAAGCAGGAAGCGGCCGCAAGGCTGCTTCCTGCTTTGATGGGGAAAACACCTTTGCAACGTTAGCGCGCCTCGCGGCGCGCTGACGTCACAAAGGGGCGGGTGGGGGGCGGGGGGAGACACGGTAGCTTCCGTGTCTCCCCAGGGAAGTAAAAAAATAAATAAATAAATCCTAGGGTGCGACGCACCCGAGAATTTATTAATGCCCTTCCTGGTGTCGGCCACTGGTCGTGACCCGCACCAGGGAGGGTGTGTGGGAGTCGGCCAGTGGCCGACACGCGCACCAAAGCGGTTAAGGAAAACAGGCTGCATTTTAAAAAAAACTGCTTTATTTAAAAGCAGTCACAGACATGGTGGTCTGATGTCTCCAGCAGGACACCATCCCTGTGAGGGCGGCCATTCCCAAAGGGGTCGCAAATTGCGATCTACCTCATGAATATTCATGAGGTAAGGCATTTGCGACCCCTTTGCAAATCGCAAACAGTGTCATTGACACTGTTCCACATACGGTTTTGCGCCTCGCAATTTGCGAGTCGCAAATCATTGCTTTGGTACATGTAGCCCAAAGTGTCTTTGCAGGATCAGGGATGGTGTTGTCCTCAAGAATAGATGAGGAAATGTGTCCCGACAGGTAAGATTCGAACAGCATTTGAAATAAGCCTTGAGACTCAAGAAGGCTCGAAATCAATAAATTAGAAAACCTGAAGGTTTATTAACATATTAATGTGCAATACAGAAGGCAAAATATAGTCAATCTCAATTTCAGACAAGATACATATTAGATCAGTCATGGGGAATTAGCACAAGGCTCAGAAATCATTTGCCATGAAGGCCAGCAGTATTTAGAGAAATAGATGTAGAAGGAGCAACATCAGCTTAAGATGAGCATTTTTTTCACATGCTATCAAAATACAGAATATAATGTCATAATACCACATCCTAGCACTGTCCTCCTTTCTTTAATGTAGCAACCGGCTTCCTCTGGAGTTTTCTGAGAACAGCACGCCATTACAAAACATCTGTGCGTTTTTTGCTGCATGCGGTGTTGAGGAGAAATGAAAACATGGATGAAAACATAGCCTACTCTGAAATCAAATATGGGGTTGAGGCCTAATTGAGGTGTAGTCTGGCCTAAACTAAGAAAACTTAGGGGCTTATTTACAAGCCCCATGGCACAGTCCGCACAGCAAGTGACCTTGCTGCGCTGCCCTGTACCACAGGAAAAGGGCAGAAATGCACCATATCTACAAACTCCCCCTGTGCACAATGGCCTCCCTAGTGCCAATGCAGGCACCCTTGCACCATGGTGCAAGGATGCCTGCATCGCAGACAGGATTGTTTCTGTGTTCCTGCACAAAAAGAATCCATATAGACTTTTTCCTCTTTCTATGTGTGCTGCAGGATGAAGCACACATAGAAAGAGAATAAAATGAGGAGAAATAAAGATATTTCTTCTCATTGCGCCTCCCCTGGTGAGGTGTAAAATTTTGACTCATTCCCAGGTTTACAATGCCTTGTAAATCTGGGAATGTACCAAAACCCATGGGTGTAGGGTGGGAAAACCCACCACAATGCCCACAGCATGCCTCCCTGACTCAGTGTAAGGCAACGCAGAGAAATAGGATTGACGTTAGTAAGGACAGAGGGGTCTGCAGAAGGTTTCTTTACGCAAGGGCACCACCAGGAGTTTTACCATTTGTCTGGGACAATAGTTTTAGGGGGACACTGGATACCTAGATGTCCAGCTTCATGCAAAGGAGTTTCTGTTTCTGTAAGGGGAAGCATTCGGAAGTCAGACACCAACTGAATAGCAGACTGAAAATATGACTCTCACGTTCAGCACTGTGACAGATGGAATGCTCCTCAAAATGACAGACTAGTTAATCAATTTTGTCATGGAAAACTGGGATTAAAAGTGGCAAATATCAACAGACGGCTAAACACGAAGGGCCTCATTTACAAGGTTTTGGTGCTGGGCAGTGCCGCAAGGATTCTTGCAGCGCTCCCCTGCGTCAAAAGTAAAGGGCAGCAATGTGGCGTATGTATGAAATAATGCACATTCCTGTCCTCTCCCCCTCCGCTGGGCTGCCATGCGCCAGCCTAGGCACCCTAGCACCATGGTGCAAGAGTGTCTGCATTGCAGAGATGATTGTTTCTGTGCAAGAAGGGAGGGGTTGGCTTCTTTCAATGTGTGCTGAACATTTCTCTCTGTTGCACCTCCCTTACGCATCCCCTGGGGAGGCGTAGGCTTTTGATGTATTCCCAGGTTTACAAAATCTCGTAAATCTGGAAATGTGTCAAATGCCATGAGTGTTACATGGGAACACCTACCGTAATGCCCATGGCACAGCTCCCTATCGCAGGGTGAGGCAACGCAGCTACTGGTACTGCGTTGCCTCAGTCCATATCTACAAGGCCATGAAAAGGCACACAGGGTGGCTTAACATTGCCTTGTAGATATGGCACACAGGGTGGCTTAACATTGTCTTGTAGATATGGCTTGTAAATAAGCCCCCAAGAGCAAGAAAAAAGACGACTATTTGATCTTGGTCACATTGCATGCAGCGCTCCGTTAGAGTCTGCTTCTTATAATCTTTGAAATCCGCATAATAGTGGAGCATATGTCTTGTGGAGTAAGTATCATGTTAAGCGCTGTCCAGGTGTTTGCATTTGCGCTTAATAGCAGTAAGATCAGGGTTGTTATGGAGGACAGAGGGTAAAGTTGTAATTTTTGAAGCTGTGCTCCTTTTGGGCAGCGAATGAGATCAGACTGACAGCAAGTTGTAGTATCACTATCAATGATCAGCCACTGACAACTAAACACCACATGTACTGGCTTAAAAAAGTTGATTTAAGACATTTGTAGTTGATCTGTTGGTAGTAGTGAATTAGTGTATTTTTTGTCTCTGACATCTTGAAGAGAGTTTATTTCTAAACAATATTTTGCAAAAATCACATATAAAGGGGACATATCTTTAGGGGACATTTAATACAGTTATTTCGTATAGCACCATCCAAAGTAGAAAGGAATACAACTCCTAACAGATTGTCTTTGGGCATAAAATCTAACATACAGATGAGAATGTCTGTTTGGGCTAATGCTTAAACTCAGTTGCAAAATACTGAAACAGCTCGGAGATGTTGATTCTTAAAAAACATGAAATCGTAAAGGTACATTGGTAGGTTTACCCCCACGTTTGCACTAAATTAATCAATCTTAGCATTCACAAAAGGTTCAGTTCTACACCTGGGATGCGGTGACCAGGTGAGTGCTCCAGGCATAGACCTGCATACAAACATAAATGTAGAAATGTAAAATTAAGCATGAATAAATCATGAGGAAACATGCATTTGAAATTCCCTGTTCAACCATCGGAGAAGTGTGTTCCTCCAGCATCTCACCCACCAGTGTTGAGCGTGTTTCCTTTCGGTTCACTTTCATGATGGAGACTTATTCATTTCTTTGCCAAAAATATGTCTCCGACCGTATCCATGGAAGTAATGTATTTTACAAATGTTTTTGAATGCCCACAGCACCAACTTTTCAAGGCCCCCCCACCCTGGAATGCCCACTTCAAGGTCATGTTAAGCGATTTTCGCCACACTGAAAATTACTTCAAAGTGTAATAATTGTACATGTGAGTCAATACATTGTGGTGTAAATTAATCTTTTGTGAATAGAGGACATGAATTTACAATTGCAAAAAATCTCTCTTGGAAATCCCCACAGCTGTATTTTTCCCATGTATGACAGTTAATAATGTGGAGGGTGAGGTATGATAAACAGGCTATATAGCTCAGTTACTAGCGAAGTAAAATAGTGGTATCTCTAATCCCCGATTGGAAATGGTGAACGGAATAGATCCCTAGAATGAGATATATCGAAAAGGAAAGCAGTCAGTTAGTGGACGTTGAAAATGACGAGAATAGATGTGTATAGGCTTATCACTCGCAGCTGCGCCCCTGACACGGAACTGTAACTGGCATTACGTTATCATTTCTGATGTATATCTGCCCTTCTGTAACTGAAGGCCAATAAAAGGTTATACAAAACACAATTGAAAATAAGATCCTTTGCGCATCTCAGTACATGGGACCTATTTCAACAGTAGGCTTCTTCAAGGCACTGCCTGGCGCCGCTAAATTATTAACTCGTTCCAAATTACGAGCTTATCAAGTGTACTATCATGCACTGAATCCGCACCCCAGCCATACTCCAAAGCGGCTCTGATGCAACCATTGACTGGCTAGTAGCTCTTTACACCCCCCAATAAGTAAATAAAGAAGTCATTTGTGCGCAAATGCCTTTGAGAATCAGCCCCTGTGTGTTTAATCTAAAGGGCACCGAACGTTTCCTGAGGAAAAAAGTCCCCAGGCGTTTATAAGGAGAACTGAAATAGTTGAAAGCTGGCCAATTGGCACGAGACCACCTGAAAAACAGTAGCATACACAGAAAGGGTTATATTTATCATTTTTCACACAACAGCAGCAAGACACCTTGCTGTGTTGTGAGAAAGGGTGAGGGTAGAAATGCACCAT
Organism: Pleurodeles waltl; assembly: GCF_031143425.1. Classification (NCBI taxonomy): domain Eukaryota; kingdom Metazoa; phylum Chordata; class Amphibia; order Caudata; family Salamandridae; genus Pleurodeles; species Pleurodeles waltl. The sequence goes on along the minus strand of NC_090437.1, from coordinate 797,458,167 downwards.
ATCTCTCAAGACATAGCGCAGTCCTGCCCTCTCCTTGCGCTGGCGCACTTTGGGCTCCCTAACGCCAAGGCAAGCACCCTTGCTCCATGTTGCAAGGATGCCTGTGTTGCAGGCAGGATTGTTTTTGTGCAGGAAATGGATACCTTCTGGCTCCCCTGAGAAGGCATAGCATTTTGACGCTTTCCTAGGTCTACCACTCATGGTAAATCTGGGAATGTGCCAGAATGAATGGATGGATGTGTGGAACACCCACACTCCACTCATGGAACGCCTCCCTGGGGCAGAGTAACGCAAGTCAGCAATTTGCCCTGTCTTGTGTTACTCCAGATTTGTCAGACCAGGTAGAGCCAAGCAAGGTGGCTTTGCATGGCTTGGTAAATCTCATTCTACATTTTGCGTTCCACTGCATTCCTTTGCATTGCACAAGGGCGACACATAAACTTTGATAAATCTGGCCCAAAGTTTATACATCTGCAAGAGGCATTCAGCCAATCATTAAATTATGGGGAGACGGGAGGAGACTTAGAACAGAGAAAACTGACAGACAAAAAATCTTAAGGACAGTCAAGATTTTGTAACTAGGAAAAACCTCATCTCCAAGATCAATAAATCAAAAAAGCTCTATACAGGAACTTCACAAGCCTGAAATGTTGGATGGGAGGCTAAACCAAACATAGCCACTATTTTGACCGTATGAAAAGGGAGTTAAGACTTGGTGGCCTCTTTTAGAGTATAGATGTGGATGGTGAGAGGAAAAAAGGGGACTTTTAGCTGCATTTATTGAAAGACAAAGCGGCTGATTCACAAAAGTAATTTAAGTGTAGGGAAAACAGTACTACAGGAGTGTTTTTATGTACTTTTACATGCCTCTGTAAATCTGCTAGAAACACCCAAATCCCAACTAGTAAAAGTGCAACCAGGGTGGATCCTTTCTCTTTGTACTAATTGCAAATTTATATTCCCTGAAAATGACCTTTTAATTCAAATTTTAGACGTTGTGTGGCCAAATCACAAAGTCATTTACCACCAAGTTAAAGTTTACTACTGAATTATTACTTTATGTACTCCCAAATGCTTTGGTGAATAGGCTCTAGAGAGAAAAATGATGAATATACATTCTAGAAAGGCAGTCATTTGGAAATAGTGAGCCAGAAGTGATGATATTGGAACGCCTGTCTGAAGCAGGACTATTATTGTGAGTTAGTGATTATAATAGTAGTAATGGTGTATGTCTGTAAAAAGTTCAATAATGGAAAAAGTATGTGAAAAAAAGCCACATGGCAGCAGTACCTCTTCTGTGAAGGCACAAAACACTATTGTGATTCTCGTTGAAAGCACCCCAAAATATTATCTCAACAGCCCTACACGGGTGGACAAATTGGAGACGGTGTTAAACCTTAATTTCAGGAGACAATTTGTCCCGAAATAAATTTAAAAGGTTTGTTACAAAAATTCAAAAGGTGATTAACAAAAAATGTAAACGCAAATGCATATAAAGTTATTGCCACAAAGACCCGGCAATTAGATATTACAGAATGGGGTGCAAATCAAGGATATTTTAAGTCCCAAATGAGCCGAAAAAGCAATAGGAAATTGGCCCGTATCCTTGGTAGCATTGGAAGGTCATTCAAACAATTTGGCTCACCCCCAAAATCAAGGGTTTCTGTTCAGTTTCTTGCATATTAACTGTAAAATCATCATGGTGTGAGCAAAAGAATTACACCTTTAGGCAATCAGACCACAGTTTTATTAATTATTGCCATATCATCTAAGCCCTATCCTACAGCATGAATATTGATTCTGCCTGCTCGGTGTTAATGTTATCCAGAGATGGCAGGACAACCTAGTTACAGAAAGTTTAGCAAACTATTGTGACTGAATGCAGTAAAATGAGCTAGCGGACGGGCCTCGGGAAACCATAACATTACTGTATCCATGTTGGAAAGTTTTCTTTGAAAACAGCAAGAACATCACCAATGAAAATAAACAAACATGAATCTGCATGACTGAATGCTGCAGAAATGCTGAATAGTGAACATGCAGCAAGAGACACCCATTTTGAAAAAAATGCCGTCAAGGCTTAAGGGCCTAGTTAGCACAAGCCAGAAAAAGGCAGTTTAGCAAGTCAGAGTAAATTTGTTTTAAATGCAATAGCATCATGTCAGATTTTACATGTAAATTAAAAAGTAAACTCACATTTTGGACAGTTATTAATGCACAAAAATATAAAATGCACAAAATCTCTAATAACGTCACACAAAGATAAACAAGACAGAGTACAACAAATGTATCTACAGTTAGTCTTGTAGTGCCAAATCACATGTATTCTTTTAGATTGTTATTGCAATATTTTTGTTTTGTTTCACAGAGGGAGACACAGTCAGGGTTATGGCCATGGACACCATAATTTGTCTAACTTGAACGGGTCATAACTCAGTAGGGAAGCTATATTCCCTATAATATTCCCAGTAAATATTCTCAATAGACCACACAACTATTTCAAAACACAGCAGGTTTTAATTAAGAGTAAACCTTGTTTGTGTCACTCAGTCATATGCATGGGGCAAGTGAGACACTACACAAGCAGTGCCTAAATATCACCCACAATGGCAGCAATGTCCAAGTGCAGCATTCAGAGGTTCCCTTTATGCAGGTGGATGTTACATACATTTTGTGTGATTTCTATGGATGAGTGGATGTGGATGTTCACAATAATGTGTCGGAAGAGGGGTCATGGAGGTACAATGCAAATAAAATGAAAACGGACGTATTTGTGATATATTTCTTCTAACACTCCCCTGCACCTTTGCAGTAAAATCTGAATATCCCATGAGACAGTGCCCATAAAATGTGAAAAACACAAGTGCTCCCCATTTTCATAGGGGATGTGTAGAAAGGAAAGAACTGTCTTGAAGAATTTTATTTTCAGAAGTTCCCAAATCTTCAAATTCAGCACATGCAGAATACCCATGCCGCTGAAATTCGGGGGCATTTTTGCTTACATTTCATACAATGCAGCACAGCAAGAGAAGCTGCTGCGCTGCTTGATATAGAGAGAGCAGAACAGTGCCATATTTTCAAAGATATGGTGTAGTTCTCCTCTCTCATAGCATAGTCTCCTTTGAGACTATTTCCTCTTTGTATGGGTGCTACAGAATGCAGCACAGATGTAAAGAGGAAATAACGAGGCAAAATAAACAAACGCCAGTCTCATATAGGCACAGCATTTAGGCAAAAACTCGTGTTTACAAGTCTTTGTAAATATAGTTTGTTTTGATTAAACCGTGGTCAATGAGAGTCTCCATGCAAGGGCTCCCAGTGTCCTTGATATGATCCGTTCCTGTTGCAGCACTAGGCCCAGCCACACAAGTCAGGCAGAGGTTTTATTGGCACAGGTGGGGCAATGCTGAGTGGTAGGAATTTTGTAGGTTCCTGCTGATTCCGGAAGTTACCATCACAGAAATATAAGGAAAATGCGTGATTTGGGCAAGCATTAGGGGGATAAAAATACCTAATGGGATCCACGCAGGTCACATCAACCTGGATTCCTCTAGGTGTCTAGTTTTCAAAAATGCACAGGTTGGCTAAGTTTCCTTAGGTGCCAGCGGATCTAGGGTCAAAAATTTCGAGCTACCCACATCGGTAAAAGAGGGTCACTTTTCAGTGGAAAAATATGCTGCGTTCATGGTGAGCTTTGGGCTATTTCCTGTCACGGGCACTAGGTCTACCCACACAAGTGTAGTACCATTTTTATCAGGAGACTTGTAGGAGCATAGAATAGTAGGACATTTAGTACTACCAATTGATATTCACTGCATTCTTTCAAATGTAAGCCAGTGTGTAAGAAAGATGACATTTTGAAAAATACCCTCCAAGTCATACCTTAGTACAGGTACCTAAAAATTCAGAGATGTAAAAATAACCACTGCTCTAAACTCATATCTTCTGCCCATTTCAGAAATACATATGCTGCCTTGATATCCATTTTTCACTCTGCCTATTTTGCTATAAGAATTGGTCCATAAGTAGTACTCAATAAAAAAATATTGTATGGTGCAGCTTAGTTGTGTACCTTGGATTCTTGGAGAACCTACAAACCCTATGTATCCCTGCAACCATAAAGGTCTAGCAGGCGTAATGGTATATTGCTTTTGTCAATCGGCCATTGTGGCAAAAAGTTACAGATGAAAATGTTTTCACAAATGCCTGTTTTTTTCATATTCATTTTCAATATTTCTTTATTTCAACACTTATTTTCCTAGGGAAAACCTTAAAGGATCAATACATATATCCCCTTTCTGAATTTGGAATTTTACCTGCATTTCAGAAATCTATAGCTTTTCTGGGTCACTCACCCATGGGGTTCACACTGGTTTCTACCACAAACTGGTAGTAGTTTGAGAGCACAAAAAATAGGGAAAATAGGCTACCTCTTAGACAAATCCCAAAACTGTGGTACAAAATTGATTTTTTTGATTCAGCTCTGTATGTTCCTGAAAGCTGGGAAGATAGTGACTTTAGTACAGCAAACAATTCGTGGATGCCATTTTTAGGGGGAAAACAGACACTTTTGTCTGGAGCACCTTTCCCTATTTTTTTTTCAAAAACCTCAAAATGTTGCTATATTTTGCCTATTTCCTCATTCCCCTCTAGGGGAATCTACAAATCTTGGGCACCTTTAGAGTCTCTAGAATTTTGGGAAAAAAGACATGGGGGATTATTACAACTTTGGAGGAGGTGTTAATCCGTCCCAAAAGTGACGGTAAAGTGACGGATATACCACCAGCCATATTACGAGTCCATTATATCCTATGGAACTCGTAATACGGCTGGTGGTATATCTGTCACTTTTGGGACGGATTAACACCTCCTCCAAAGTTGTAATAACCCCCATAATTTCTCATGGATAGCTTATGTGGACAAAACGTTATGGAGGCCTAAGCGCGAACTACCCCAAATAGCCAAAAAAGGCTTGGCACTGGTGGGGTTAAAAACAAAAAATAACACAGTGCATAGTGCTGCCTTGCCTTATCTTCCTTTACGTAGGCATTACATGTGTGGTGCATGGGCGTTCCTGGGCATCTACCTATGGATTTTGATCTGGGGTAGAAAGACTGTGTCCCCATTTATTTGGGGTGGGGCATGCCGAGCAGCTCCCACCCCTTTTTAAAAAAAATATATATATTCCCTGGCATCTAGTGGGCTTTCTACCCACCCCCTGGTGGGCAGATGGGGGGGGGGTAATAACCCCCATCTGCCCCACCCAGTGGGCCAGAAAGACTTTCTCCCCATTTATATACATGGAGGCATGGCCCAACCCCACTTTTTATAGAAAAAATATTATTTAGTGTCTAGTGGGCTTTCTGCTCCCCTGGGGGCAGAAAGACTGTGCCTATTTTTTTTTGGGGGGGGGGTGTGTGGCCATTGCCATGCTCATTCTGGCCAGCCCCCACTCCTAGAGTGTTCTAAAAATATCCCTGGTGCCTAGTAGGCTTTCTTCCCCCCTGGGGGACAGATCAGGGGCTACTGCCTCACCTGCCCCCAAAGGGGGCAGAAAGACTTTGGTCCCCATTTATGTGTGGTGGGGGCCAGGCCACTCCCATGGTGGACAGCCCTCACCCCTCTTTTATAAAAAAAAATCCCTGGTATCGAGAGGGCAGTTTGGGGGTAATAATCCCCATCTGCCTGCTGGGGGAGGCAGAAAGACTGTGTCCATTTTTAAGAGAGTGGGGGTATTGTTGTGCCCATTCTGGGCAGCCCCCACCCCGGGAGGGGGGGAGATTAGTGGCTATTGCCCGGGGGGGGGGAGAGAGACTGAATTAATTAACAGAAAAAACTAGGGGGAACAAAAGCCCTTGCCCGTTGGGGCCACTCCACTTTTCTGGTGTCTAGTTGTGGATCACTGATTGGGAGTCACCTTCCTGCAGCGTTTCCCAAGCAGGGATCCACTTGGGAAAGGTACAGTTGGAAAGGGAAGATTCTTCCCTTTCAAATGGTACTCCTCCCATTGAAATAGATGCTCAGGGGTTGAAATATGCCTTTGAGAACCGATGGAAATGAAAGTAAATGAGCCGATCGACTTATTTTACTTTCATTTTACCTGTAATGACGTTGGCACGCTCGGCGCACCAATCATAATTACAGGGAGGGGATATTTTCAGCCTTGGTTGCTAGGGAAGCTCTTCTCCAGCAACCAAGGCTGAAATTATCAAAAGGAAATCCCTCTGGTGTGGGCACCAGAGATATTTTCCTGTTTGTGTGCAGAGGACGGAACAAAGTCTTCCTCGCCACACGAGCACCATGACTGAGGACAGATCTGTTTTTTCCTCAGCGCAGAAGGGGCTAAAGCCACACACATCAGAAATTGTGTTTCTTTGTAAATCCCAACATGGATTTTGCTTCAGGCTTCACCAAATAAGTGACGCAACCCGACACAAAATCTTAGTAAATCTGAGCATAGGTACATAAAGGGTTAGGTGTAGCAGGAGCGTTCCAGGTACGAATGCGAGTCACATACACTTACATGGATAGGTTTTGTGGATCACAGGTTCTGATCATCTATGCCTGCTAGTTTTGTGACTCATTTAATCAGTCCTAAATCCCCACAGTACGTATATAAACACTACAAATTCAGGGATTCACCAATCTGTGAACCAGGCCCTCTGGTTGTAATTGAAAAATTCATTTGAAAGGTGTTTTTTGTGTGTTTTTTCTATAGCACAAATACAGCCCAAAAGCATTAGAGAATTTTACATGAGTACCAAATTACATTGCACGTGATCAGAATTTTAAATTTATTTAGGAGCAAGGAGATTAGGTGATTTGTCCAGAATCACAGGATGTTCAGACGAGGACAGAACTCAAACCTGGTTCCCCAGTTCCAAAGTGGGCAGCTCTGGCGGTTAGGCAACATCTCCTTAGCTTGATTGACTATAGTGTTACTACTATGACAGTACGGTTTATGCCTCATTGAGATACATCTTTTTCTGGACAAAGCACACAATGCACCCAGAGGAATGGACTTGAACCAGGTTCAACGTTAAGCCCTGGCTTTGTCTTTTGTGACCTGTCTGAAAACCATCTATGCTCTCCCTACTCATGAATATCAATTATAAAGACAAGGGGCCTTAACCCACAGGTTTGTGGCATGCTTCATTAAAGGGCCTACTTCTCCCAGAAATTGACACATTCCTAATTAATGCGAGCTGAGCCCCACCTTGGGGAGCACTTTTTGACCTGATCATCTGTTGACTAAGTAAGTGAGTAAACAGAAAAGGGAAAATGATTAAAGCTAACTCCTAGTGACACAAACACTTTATTCCTGTCACTAGGCAGTAGAGTTAAAATGTACTACAGAGGAATAATTTGACTCTGCTCTGAGGAATAGTCCCTAGATTTGTGTCAGGCTAGGTCACTAATGGTAGAATCTGTTTAAGGGAGCGAAGGCAGTGCTGAGTGATTCCAGAGGTAACACTTAGCAAGGAGACAATGCAAGGTAATACCAGGCTACCCAAATTATAACAGAGTCCACTAAACTATATAGGACAGGAGAAAGACAAGAACAAAGCATGAACACAGTAAGGGGTGTACTGGTATATGAACAAGAGGTCTCTTGGTAGTATAGGGAAAGCCCTGTAGATAGACACTAGCAGATTGCTCTTACAACAGTCATACGGTGAAGTCATAGTGGGATCTGCTATATAGAGACTGTTGTCCTCAGTGCATGGTGGACCACGACTGACAACAACTGGGATAGGTAAGATTCCCAAGGACATGGGCGCAACAACAGAAGTCTTTCCCATACCTGATTAGAATGGAGACCAAGCCAGAGGTCACACTGTAAACAGATAGAGACTACAACAGACAGTGAATGGAATTTGGAATGGAACAGAAAACCAGAGTGGAAAGAATAACCAGAATATAGGACAGAGAATACAGCAGTCAAACAAGGAGAAAAACAAGACAAGGAATTATGAACCGGGCTACAGAAATACAGGAATCAAAGGCAGGCTGTGCCCAACAGGTGCTGGAACAAGTAATACCTTGTTGATACAGGGAAGCTGAAACTAGGGTTGAGAGCAAGGAACTCATGGCTGTACCCAACAGGCACTGGAACAAGTAATACCCTGCTGGTACATAGGATAAACACAGGGATTCAGAAGAAGGACAGAACAGAAATTTAAAACAAGGAAATGAAGGGAACCACTGCCAACAGAGTAAATATGTGGTCAAAAGCCCAACAAAGAAAGCACATAAATCAGGATATCTGACTAGAAAGGAAGGTGAGACTGTGAAACAAGGGAATTACATAAGCAGAATGCTGCTCAGGGCAGCCATAGGAAAACAGGAGACTGTAAAGGTAATAGCAGGAATCAGGAACTTCTCTCAAGGCTTCAAAGATCTGGCAGTGCAGGCAACTGGAGAACAAAACAGGAGCTCCCAGCAACAGCAGTTGAAGCACCAGTTCTGAATGCAGAAGCCAGGCTTAAATCCCTACTCCTAGCTAATAGCCACACAGGGTGATTGAAATTCAGAACAGGTGTGAGCAGTCCACGTCCCCCACCCCCTCCTGCTCTCTGCCCTAAGGAGTGCACAGAGGTTCCAGAAAGCTATCAGTAGGCAGAGCGAAAATCCAGAGAGGAAAATGTATTGGATCTAGTTTCGTAATAAGACCAGAATATGTGCAAGGGAGCACATGGGAATGCCGGAAGAGGTAGGACAGTGTTACAAGTATAATATGATTCACAAAATGTTTCTCCAGCTCTCACGGTAAGGCATATAAGTACCATAGTGCATTAGTGGTTGATAAGTAAACCCTGTGCCTCTGATTTCTAAGAGGGTTTGAATACTGAAGATCAGCACATGTTCCATACTAGTATTGATGATAACAATAGGCTCACAGGGGGTCTTCAATGATCGCCACTCAATGGCAGGATTGCAGGATCCTGACAGTCTGGGGTTTATATTGTTGAGCGTCATTCCCTAGTAGTGCACCTTGTGTATATGTAATGTATCAATCGTGCCAATTAGAAATTCTGTAGATATTGGCTCCAACTGTCTGAAGAAAGTTGATGGAAACATAATAGGTGACACAATTTTGAAAAAGGGAGAACTGAGCATGAGCTAAAAATGTATTTACAAACGCATTCAGAGACCTATTTGCAATTCCAATAAAAAACATCGAGGCAGCTGTTTGGTTAGAGGCATTACTGTTGTAGGGAACACCAAGGAAGCAAAGAAATCCACGCTAACTAATCTTAACAAGCCAATTACGATTAGAATAAACCAATGTGTATTATGTCACAGTGACAAAAAAGAGAACTGATAGCTGTTCTAACTGAAAAGGACCAAGCTACTGCTTTTCCTCAAAGCAAATTCATTCTGACAAAGAAGAAATTAAGGAGCTATTGTTGCATGTTGTCTAAAGGATTGACTAAATCTGTATAAAAAATGAAGTACCCTCCAAGGAAAATACTGCCAAAGAAAAAGTTACAACGGAGAAGATCTCTTATAAATTCTTTAATCATAAATCAATTTTAGATGAAGAAATTAAGTGTTTTTTAGCATTTGAACATAGACTATGTGCACTAACTAAGTAATGCTTACTAGTAAGATGGATGCCTACATTTATTTGCAAACTAATGGTGGGAAGATAGCTCAATGAGTTGAAATGGGTGTTCTGGGGTCAGAAGATCAAATACCGGTAAGGAATTTAAAAAAATGCTGTTGTCATACTTGGTGTATCTGTGACAGTAAATCTATGTTCTGCTCACAAATAAGCAAGAGGAGAGCTAATTTTCACAAAGATAATCACTATTCCAGGTTTCACTTATCATGGCTTATCTATAAAACTCTTCATGTATTCATGATTCACTAGCACAATGTAATTTCATATTTATCTTTACAGTCAAGGCTGATTCTTGACACTAACAATTTCCTATTCCAAGATGACCTTTACCCAGAAGTCCCAAGGCACAATGGAAAATAGAGGTCAGATTTATTAAGCCCACGTGGTGAGCTTGCATCACACACGGCAACGAAGGGCTACAGTGAGATTTACAAGGCCACACAAAGTCACCTTGTGTGGCTTTGCAGGGTTTAGCAAGTAAAGAGTAATGCAAGGCAGCGCAAATTGATGCATTCAGTTATCCTGCATTGGGAGGGTGTTCCATGGGAGGAATGTGGGCATACCACATATCCACCCATTGATTTTGGCTAATCCCAGATTTACAAAGGATAGTAAACCTGTGATTGTGTCCAAATGCTACACCATCCCAACACAGACATAACAAGGAGAAATGTGGTTATTTCCTCTTTGTATGTGTATTGCATTTAGCAGCACACGTAAAAAGAGGAAAATGTGACTGAGAATTGTTTTTGTGCGGGAAGGCGTTTCTTCCCACACAAAAAAATCCTACCCGGGGGCGTGAGCAAGATGGCTGCAGGGTAGGATCAGCTTCTCGGTGCTCTGCCGACTGATTCCCCATATCGCCATCCTGCCTATGCATTTGCTTTTCCTCTCATCAGCAGAAGGGCCACCGGTACCAGGAGTGCTGCTGTAACATTGGGGGGCTGCAGGGAAGTGCAGAGACCTGCTATAGCTAGATGCGTGGGGTCAGGCCACATGCGGCCCCTAACATGGTGGATGGGCTGGTGAGTCAGCCCTGCAGAGATCCTAGTGCCTGGGCCCCGGTCAGTGACAACTAGAGAGCTCCCTCAGCAGCGGTTGTCAGAGTAATTGGAGGCCTGTTGTCTGTTTGACGTCACCACCTGCATGCTGGCACTTTGGTTTGTGTCTCCCTCTTTCACTCCAGCGATCCTGACTGCAGAATGTGTAGGGCCATGGCACGGGGCCAGGAAAACCTTGTCCTTTCAAATGTGGCCCTATCAGCTTCACCTCACCTCCTATGCAAGCTCCCCAGCCAGAAGCCAGCATCTACCACCAGCAAGCCAGAGGTATGGGATGTGAGGAACAGGCAGGCTGTGAATTGTGCTACCTTTAACTAGCCCTGTCCCTGTGATCCTCCTGCCCCCAGGACTGTAGCCTCTGCAGCCCGCCTGTGCCTCCATTTGTCTATGAAATTGCCTTGCATTGGGCCCAACTTTTGGCAGGGGTAGTGGAAACTACTATGACAGAAGACTGTGGAGGTACCGGCCCTTGCATGCAGCTGGTTGCCCAACACTGACATTCCATGTGCAACACTGACATTGTGCATTTTGGAGTTACCACCTTGAGTAGTACTGGGCCTATCTTACCCTTTCACCAGTGACCATCACCAACTGTGCTTCTGGTGGACCTTGAGCAGGAAGTGTATGGTGATAGCAGTGCCTCCAGGGCCCAATGCACACATCGACATAAGGATCCTGATGTGCCCCTCCCAGCCTCAAAGTCTCCCCTTTCATAAGCCCACTTTCTTGGGAGGTGATAGCATGCAACATTGAACTGCCCATCTTGCTGTCGTTGGACCACTTTTGGATGCTGCAGAGACCAGGGACAGCCTGCACCCCCTCTTCACCTCTGCCATCTCTAACCCTCTCTTCGCCCTGCACCTGGATTGGGGCCTTTGGCTGGTAACCCTCATGCGGATCCTAAAATCAGCACATGTAAACCAACTTCATGGCGTCTCACACATGTCACAAATAAGACTTCAATGTGAAGGACCTATTTGCTAAAGCGGCAACTAAAAAGCATGACCCGCATAAGGACATAGGGAATGGTTTGAAGATGGGGCAAGTCGATCAGAGTTGGTGACTGCAGGCCCAGCCGCTGATGAACTGGAGGCCCCCATCACCAAATATTTTTGAGAAAGTTTATTTGGGACCCGTAGAGATGATTTTATGAGCCTTCAATAGGAGCTCACAGCAGCTCTGCGTGACCTTTTAAGCTCAAGAATTCCAGGAGCTGTCTTGCTCCAAATACTTACAAATATTACGACTAACAGACTTGGAATAATATGCAGTGCCGTGCGGAGGCCCTCGCCCAAGAATCTATAAGCTACCTATGTGTCTTAAGCTTCATGTTTACCCTGGTGAGTGTGGGTAAGTTTGTTTCTCCTAATGTTACCCTTGTTTTTCTGATGATTCTTTGATGACTTCTCTGCTCCCTTTCCCTCCCTGCTTCCCTTCCCTTTCTCCCTTCCCCCAGCTTCTCCCCCATCTTGTCAGCATTGCTAGCCCCCAACCAGCGGATGTAGGGTGGAGCATGTTTAGTCCAGGTTGAAATAATAATAAAACAGATTTGAACCATAAAAACAATTCTGCCTGTTATGCAGGCACTCTTGCACCATGGTGCAATGGTGCCTGCATTGACGCCAGGTAGCACTCAGTGCGCCAGCGCAGTGAAAGAGCAGGATTGCCACATTACCAAATATGGCACATTCCTGCTCTCTTTATTTGATGCAGCACAGCACGTTGTCTTGCTGTGTTGACTTGTGTCAGCCCTGGTTGTGTTACTTCTGGAGAAAGATCTCCACTATGGGGGAGGGTATCTTTTCAGAAATAATATGAGACAGCAGGTCTATATTTCTAACTATAAGCCATGTTTTGTTTTGTTATGTCAATCCCTTTTAAAGATAGTTACCAGTGCGGCTGAATGAAGCACATCTGTTATTTTCGAGTGTACATGTGCAACCTGAATAAAAACTCAGAATTTGCTATTCTTATTTGTTACTATTCATTTAATGTAGCGCAATGACTCACACCCAAAGATGTATCTTGGTGCTTCACTAACACAGGGACCAGCATTAGATTAAAACATCCAACGAAAACTGAAATTCGCAAAGTCTGAACAGGTGCGATGTAGTATGGGAGTTGATTCCAAGCCGAAGGGGCGGTAAAGGAAAAGGACCTATTGCCGAATCTGGAAGTAAGGATGCAGGGGACGGTCAGCAGCACTTTGTCGTTAGATATAAGGTTTCTAGTGGAACAGTAGGGAACCAGTTTCTACTTTAAGTGAAAGGGGCCCCTGCCCATGAGCGACTTGTGGGTGAGGCAACAAAGCTTAAAAACAGTGCACTTCCTGATCGGCAGCCAATAAGGGGTCTCAGTATAGGAGCCAAGGGAGAGCTTGCCGTAAGGTTACACACCATGCGTGCAGCAGTATTTTGCACCACCTGAAGTTTGGACAGTAAAGTGTCACTGGCAACCACCAGTAGTGCATTACCATTGTCATGGTTGACTTATGGCTAAGGCTTGAACCTGAGTTTTCCTAGTAGAGATGGCAGCCAAATAAATATTTTCCTCAGTACCCACATGGTGGCAAAACAGGCACTGCGATAAGTCACCTGAAAGATTACCATGTTGATTATACTGACATGTTCTACATATAGATTTTTTTTTTTAAACACTCTGCTTTGGATTGTTGGAATGTTTTGATTCAGAGGCAAGGTAAAGGGATATAATCAAGAGATTTGGCATGGTGATGCAGAGTGTTCGATCATACGAAAACTGACTTGACAGTTCTTGAAGCTTCTTGCAGTATAGGAATAACTTTATAGTGGTAGGCTGGAATTGGAGATGGATTGAAAGTTTGGATGATGTTCACACCAGCATAGTGATTTGGGCTCTGCTACATGTTCAGTGTGTTAAAACTTTGAGAACCACTCATGGGAAAAAAACTATAGATTTTCAGGGAGGTGAGATACAGACCTAAAGATTAATTGTTCTTGCAGAGAGTTTGAAGTAGCTTTTAGGGATATAACAATTTCCACAGTTCATTCTTAGTACTTGGAATGGACCTGTGGAGATTGGGTAAGAAATATGCGAAAGGAATAATAAAACACATTTAAACTAGCCCAGGGGAAGTGTGCAAAGGTACACTTGATCAAAACAGTGACTAACACTGAATTGACATTGGGTTTGCGAACACATATTTCATCCTTCACAGGAATTAAATGCACAACAAGATCAATGAATCTTTTGACCCAGTAAGATGTGTTGTGAACCATAAACAATTACTTCAACGCCACCCCAATAATTTAGATACCATGGCCAATATGGCCATGGAAAGAAAACTCCAATCAGAAATATAGTTAAAAGCTTGATTACAAACACAAGCTCAGAGTCATGTAGAATATGTGCAAAACCAACTTATAAAGATACATAATCACCATGGGTTGCCCAAGGCAACGAAACAAGTTCAAGCAAAATAACATCACTAAAACTAAGCATTTAAGAAGAATGATAGAGAAAGTTAACAAACATATCTGAGACACAGAAAAAACATTGTGCTCAGATTGTGCAATCATTTAGTCAATTCAAATTCAATCAAGTCAAAAATCATTGGCTGGGTAAATGTCAACCCTACAGCTAAACAAATTATGGACCTACATGTGTGGTGAGTAAGACATGCGGGCAAAATACAAAAATATAAAAAGAGACAAAATAATTTGGAAAAATAGAATAACTTGGGACACTAACTAAAAGAAAAATAACATAATCGTCAGCACAGTGGAAAGTCTGACTTAAAAAGGACATTTTAATGGACAGGGGCAAATGGCAGAGAGGAAGATACCCCTCCCAGGGATGCTACATTCAGGAATTCTTCATCAACAAAGCATCATATCAGCAGCAAAGGTCAGTCAGAAGTGTCATCATAAAAATGCAGAGAAAGACTGGCTGATACTTTAACGTCCATCCCTAATATAAAACACATAAAGCAGATTGGTTTGTAAGATTAATGGTATCAGGTCACGCAAAAGGGGCATCATCCAATCTAAATAAATTGACAACTTCACTTCTCAGTTCAGTGTAAATCTAAAGAGTTTGAAACAAAACTATCTCAAGGACAACCATACACAGTTCTTCTACTATTAAGCAATAGGCTTTTACAAATGGGACTTTGCTTCTTATGAGAAAGAATCTCAAAGAAAGCTTCATGTTAGGAAAAATAATTTTGCATGTCTACATGAATGCGAAAGGTAAGTTCTGTATGCCTAAATTATGCTAACACAAGAAAATATAAAATGCATTGAAAATTACTTGTTAGCAAAACACACATAATATGCAAACTTTTAAATTCATCATTAATAATATACCATCTGAAAAAGTAAAACATTTCATTATAAATTGTAAAAACTTTGTTAATACATTACATTAGGTATAACAGAGAAGTGCATTTTTCTCACTTGCACATAGTTTAAATGTCATTAATCTTTCACTGAACAGTAAAGATGCAAATTTGTTTGGACATTAGCTATTAGTTTACTCAAAATTACATTTTAACATCAACTTTAACCTTCTAGCATGTGAATAAATTAGAAGGGCACCTATGTGCAGTTTGAAATACAATAAAATACATTTTAATTGTGTGTCATTGCAGGATCCTAAGTAAGTTTTTCACTCACATAAGTTTGTGACTGAAACTTGTCACAGTCTGCTGACCTTTGTGACACGAGTGCCAGAGCTGCAATTTATGTTCTATCAGGTTAGTGTGTGAAATAAGGCGTGTAGTGGTGTTTTATAGAATATAGGTGGTCACGGTGGTAATAATCGGTTAGTAACATGATGATGGATAGACACCTGGTTTAGTTAAAAAAAATCATTGCCATAAGAGTGAGTACATGACAGGCAGAAACACTGATGTTCATGTCACACAGGCTAAAAATAAAGTGTTGCTGCATAACAGTTCACAAGGTTGCTGCTACATAAACGAAAAAGCACCTTGTTGTGATTGATGTTTTCAAATTTATTTTAGAAAAAATGTTCCCCGAACAAGCGCTTGTATGGGAAATGCATGGGACTAAAATGATTTCTTACAGATTCACTGTAAATTGAAATTCAAAAATTAAGGACTTTGTTATATGAAACAAAAAGTTATGGAATATATGAGAAGAAATGGTTTCTTTGGACAGAAGAGAATACCAAATTGGGATTTTTTCGATACAATGTAAATAAAGTAAGATACAATATTCTGACCAAAGATAATATGAAATTACAAATCATGCTTTGATTACTGAAAGGAATATAAGATATTGGGCCATACAGAAAATGAGTAAAAGAGGTAACCAGTTGAGAGGATGATTATGAAGAGTACATAGTAAACACACAAAACCACATAGATACCCGTTATAACAAATCACTAAGGGCCATATGTACCAACGTATTTTCCCATAGACACATAATGGGTAAAACCCTTTGATACATCTGGCCCTAAGTGCTACTGGCGATTTACCTTTCTATAGCATTTTTCTCAGTCACAGATGCAGAAATGTGCTTATGTTTTGAGCGTTTTTTTAGTTTGTCCTCTTTGGGCAATCCTAGTCATAACCCAGTGATAATATCAAGACTGAAGTTTGTTACTCATACCCTAATATTCCTGGCTGTAGCTGAGACCAGTTGGCTAACTCCTCTCAGATTATGGATTGTTTGATAGTAGTATTTTTCTGTGGGATTCTGGACATCCATCAGAATCCCTACATTCTGAATGTTATAAAGAGTGAACATTGTGGCACAAAAACAGGTTGTGCATAAGACATTTTCTAGAATACTATCTTAACTCAGGATAACCAAGTCAGGTTAGTGCACTTTCAATATTTCTGCAGCATTTTATCTGTGAAATCACAGGTTACCATGCACATAGGGTGCACAGTTGCGTCCACATCCTTTCATAACCTGAGACAGAGTTTTACTGTAATAATTAAGCAAGGCTAGAGACAGTGGTGAACTTTGAGGAAAGCCACAGCAATCTGTTAGAGATGCCTAAAGGTCCCTGGTTGCACAATTTGTTCTAGCCCTTCCAAAGACATAGTGAAACACGTGAGTGCTGGGTGGGAGGCTTTCACATTCAGGGTTTACAATGTCAAAGCCCATGTTAAGTATCAAGAAGAAGGACAGGGCTATATTGCTTTGGCCAACCATGCATAGATGATAATGGCAGATATAAGAATAGTTTCTTCTGTTCACCTTTTGGTCCACAAACTGTATTGGTAGCGCTTAAAGCATGCCTGAGGTCTCCAGATTATCTTCCAGTTGTTTAAATACTCTGTCTGTTATTGTTTGCTAGGGCATGTAAGTTGGCAATTGGCCTGTATCTGGCTTGAGAAATTAGGAACAGAGTTGTTTTGAATTGATTTTATTATGTTCTATTGTATGAAATGTGGCATTTTCCTTCCTTATGAAACAAGAGAACATTGTGACAACTATTTTTGCAGCAACAATACCAGCACAGGGTCAGTAACAGAAAGGGATATAAGGGCAGATAAAATGGTGAACATTTCTTTTTCATTACCTAATGCAAACTCAAACTCTTTAACTAGACAAAGGAGAATCCACTCTGCATATATTTCTTAATTGCTACACAGCCTTTGGCACTGTTAACCAAAAAGTTCTACTACACACCTTCAATGGGTCTGAGTGGGACAGGCCTCTAAAAGGTTCTCCTCTTATCTTAACAACTGGCTCTAACAAATTAAACTATAGAACTTCCTATCCAAGCCAACACATGTCAACCAAGAAGCTACTCAATCCTCTAAACTAGGCCCGACTGTCTTGCCTCTGTACATGGAGCCCCTTATCTAAGTTCTGCACCTGCCCAAAATATATGTCCAATACACAATACCATTTTTACACTGACAACACTTAACTCTCCCTCAAAATCGCCTCCCAGGAGGATATAATCCATCTCAACCAAATACTGACTAAGGTCCAAGCCAGGTTCTCAACCAACCACTTAAAACTAAACCCAATGAAGAATGACTTCTTTCTCATCTACCCCCCATACACAACCGACCCCCAATATGCAACGGCATCTCCACCTGAACGCCCTAGATTATATTCCAAAAATTATTGACTGCACAAAGTCTTCCGTAATCTCACTCTACAAACAACTAAATATAATAACTGACATCAACTCCACCACAAAATGCAAACTCTACCAACTCAGGCTTTGTAGAAAACTCAAACCTTTCATTCCATTACCCGATGCCCAAAATGCGGTACAAGCCCTTGTAATCTCCAGATTAGATTACGTAATGTGGTGCTTACTGGTATGCCCAAATCTCACATAACACCACTCACGGCTAATCTCAATGCTGCTGCAAGACTAGCAACCAAAACAAGTTGCCACAATCACATCACTCCACCTTTAAGTGGCTACCCATCGAATGCACGCAGCATCCTAAAGATAGTCTGGTTCACACATTGAGTACTTTACCCCAAAACCCCTTACTACCTGGCACAGAAACTCACGTTATCTGGTCACAGTCACACACTAAAAACCTCACCTATTTACTCCTTGAACCACCCAATTAAAAAAACAGAAAGCACCCATTCTCGAACCTTTACTCGTAGTGCACCTAGGATATGGAATTCTCTACCCTCAGAAATATGCACAAACCACTCCTCTCTGACTTTCAAGAAGAGTGTGAAAGATCTACTTTTTGAAAGGTGCTCATTGCAGAGATCAATTGTTTTTTTGCAATGGTCATCGGTACTGAGCCTTACAACTTGTAATCCCGTCACTGTAAACTGCTGGGATACATCCAATGAAACTATAGCTTTACCTGTCAATTTCTGACTACACTATTACTTGACCTATTTATATTGTAAGGCCTTCCTACACTGACATACGAACTGTAACCTCCATAAATAGCCTGTTTTAGACACATCATACACAACTATAGCATTACTCATATATTTTTGTGCACACTGTCACCTACCCGTATATATCATAATATATTGTAACCAACATGATCAAATTTTAACCTACTGTTTAAGGAGCCTACTTGCATCAGTGGTAACGTGCATGGTTAAACTGCTATTACTTGCATATAGGCTGTATTTTCTTTGTATGTCTATCTTATTCTGTACAGTGCTCTGATACCAATGGGTCATGTTTGTACTTCATAAAGCTCTCAATAAATAAACAAACAAATACAATAAATAAATTCACTGTTTCTTTTGGTTACAATGCATTGTGCGAGGCTTTAGGTTTATTAGCAAATATTTCTAAAAACCCTTAACAATGAACTCCCTATTTACAAAGTACTCCTTCTGATTGTTTACTCTGTTCCTCACTTTATATAAATTAACAATCCAAACTCCACTGCTACCTGTACATCCCAGCCATATTCCTATGCCACACAGATTATTAGCCTGCTTCAACTGTGCGCAATCCTTGGTCAATGGAAACCAACACTTTGCAAGTACCATTATGTCTTATTATGTGCCTGAAAACACCTGCATTTCCACAGAAATAAAAATACTGTATTCAATATCAATGACAATTCCATCAAGATATGGTTTGCTACCAGTAACATACTCAAAGACTGAACTACACTGGTTTATGTATGTATGAATACCTCACACTGCAAAACGTAACTGCCTGTCACCAGGGGGTTGGGAGCACACTGCCTCCCCCCTTTGCATTATGGTAAATGTGGTACACAATTAGCGCTTACTTCAAATTTGACTGTAGCTTTTCACCAGCGTTGGTGCAGATAGTACTGTATATCTCTAGGCACATACATATATTTCTGGATTTCGTCCGTCATCAGTAGAGAGCAGCAAAGTTTCATCTTGATGCTCTTGATGGCTGGGATTGCAGTAGACACAACTTACGTCTCACAGATACACAGGTTGAGAGTGCAACATTAGACAGAAACATCAGCTCAAGTGAGATTGCTCAGTGTTGCAAGAGTTTTGTGGGCATTGCAAATGTTTCTTGGGAGACTAATTCAAAGTTACAGTGTGATTGTGAAGAAGCTCCTTCCACCTGTGCATTTACACCTGGTTCTGGGGATCCTTAAGAAATTGTCATTAACCGAATGCAGGGAGTAGGAGTTGTGGTATTGTTTTACCATATTTTGAAGACAGGGGTGGTGGAACCGTCCAGGCGTTTATATGTACTGATTTTGTCTTGCACAGAGAAAATGGATACCTTGTGGCAGGGGTTAGTGGGTTTAGGTGAGGCTTGTTATCATTTTTTACCGTGTTTAATGACCGTTGGTGGTAACTTCATCTTCCTAGTCTTGCCAGTGGAAATTGTGGGTCGTGCTATTCATATTTTAGAATCTTCCATATTGCTTTGAACATATGATTGCATTGATAGGTTTAACTTGAAAGAAAGTACTAATCAGTGGCAGCCCGACCTCCATATTGTGAATTAACCTAGTGATTTTTTGTTTGTTCTGCTTTGGCGACTCTCTGCTTTTTCCTTTTTGCTGTAGCTCTGAGTGCAAACCCTTAGATTTCCCTACCAAGATACCTTGAGTCCATCTTTTATTGCAGTTTAGATTCCATTCGCAGGACAGTCTTCTCATCATGCCCG
Source organism: Pleurodeles waltl (assembly GCF_031143425.1). NCBI lineage: Eukaryota > Metazoa > Chordata > Amphibia > Caudata > Salamandridae > Pleurodeles > Pleurodeles waltl. The sequence continues at coordinate 797,437,901 of NC_090437.1, read as the reverse complement.
ACCCTCCACTTCCTCCTCTAGCTTTCTTAGCCTCTCCTTCCAGGACATCCCAGTGAAAGAGAGAGTTTAAGGCTGTCCTTCTGTGACACCTCCCGTTTGGCCTTGCCAGGGCATTTATGGTCCTAGAATCAGAACTGCCCTCTCCTCCTGCTTTCTATTCTTTAGCTCTCCTCCTGGCCCAAACTTTGCTTCCTTTTATTTTCATTACTCCACCCTCAAAGCACTGTCTGTTGTCTCTTTTCCCATTCATTCCATGACAGAAGCCATTGCTGTGGGCTAAACCTGGCTGTATCTGGTTGGACGTCATAAACCCATTACTGTCAGATCTGTCCGCCTCCTTGGACTACCATCGTCACTTCTGGTTGGATCTCACAGGCCCTTTACTGTGGTGTCTGTTCATCACCACGCCTATGTAGATATCTGAGGCCCATTACTTTGGTGCCTGTCAATATCTTTGGGCCGCATGTTTGCCATTTCTGGATGGATACCATAGACACACAGACCCACTAGTGTAGTGTATGTTGTTGATCTTCATGAGTTGTGCCATTTCTCTATCTGTGTGGATGTGTTCGCTATACCTCTGACCCTCTTGGCTCTAAAATGAGAGTATAGTCAGATGTTGAAGAAGATGATTCTGGTACGGTGAATGGAGAATGAACAATATTTTTTAGGGAGATGTAGGTTAAAAAAGAAGGTAACTGAATTAAATGAAGGCATTTTGTTTGGCAGGCAGGTGTATATGAGTGGAAAAAAGGGTGAGAATTCCACACTCACTACAATGCAGCTGGAGGAACAACCTGTATTTTTAAGTAGAACAATTATGTTAATATGTTAGGTCCTTCTCTGATGGGCAAAGACATCACTTTATATAGTGCATGAAAGGCAACTGATTTGAATGACCAATGCACATTGATGGTGTCACGGAAGCAAATAATAGCTGAAGAATTGCAAAGTTGACAGTTGATATTTAACTTGATTTACACATTCATGCTCGTCTTTTAGGAAAAGCTTACAGATATGCACTTGCTGTGACTGAAAGAATAGAATGTGTTGGATAAGGAAATAAATAAACCTAGGGAGCTGAAATCAATATATACAACAAATACACACCTACAGAACAACCATTTCAAAGGAGAACATTCATTACTACTAATCGTGCCTCTCTTTTGCAAGGGAGGTTTTCATAATCGTTACTGTATTGTAAAACGTGACAACTGCTTAGATGCAAACATTTGTGCCGCCGTGGCATTTCACTAACTGAAGAAAGCAAAATAACTATACAGTCTCCTAAACTCAAAGATACCATTGACTAGCTTATATCGTCAACCCAAACGAGCAAACGTCTGCATTCAAAATAAGCACCCCAAATGACTTCTCTCCTTTTTTGGAACAATTGAAGAGCAAGTGTCACATAGCAAGGAAGAAATCTAGATCCCCCCCCCGACCCTTGCCAGACTACTTCTACATCTTAAACCCTGTGATTGCCTTAGCCCAGTTTTTTGTCACTGCACCAGCTTCCACTCTCTTGCTAGACCATTTTCAAGGCATTGTGCGTCTCTTATCGAGCACTTCAAGGAATTCTGCCAACAAAAGTTTCAGGTCACCGCCCAAGACGTCACCTCGGTTCCAACAGAAAGGAAAGTGTCATATTTCACCTAAACCCAATGTGGTGGCAGCGTCTTCTCAGTCAACCCCCCCAAAAATTGGAACTCACTTCTCATTCAGAAAAAGAAGTTACAGTATCACCTTAACTCTAGAGGGGCTTTAGCCCTTAGTGTCCCTTAAAACCATACAATACAAAACCTAGCAACCAGTGGAACCCGCTAACCGTGGGACAGCAATGTACTCCAAATAGCCATTGCAAAGCACATTGTAATACACCCACCATGTGATGGCTGATAGATCAAGTAATTCTGAATATATGCTGAATGAAGCTTGAATGGAGAATGCTCTATAATGTCTCACATATCCTCTAATCTACAGCATGTCTACAACCCACAGTGTGTTCAACGCAACGTTATAACACCACATATCAGGAAGTGATGTGCAACCCGTAAATCTTTCCACACATGGCATATTACAACCATACACTCTTCAACCAAACATACCTGTCTAACTGTAATTGCTTGAGGCCATTTGAGTGTTATCATGCCAACTAATGTCAGTTGCATGCTATGCACATGCCAAATAACATAAATTATTAAAACATGATACTGAATATACAAACCGTGGTGCCATCGTACATAATCATCTAGAAAGTGTTAATGTTTTACTTTTTAATTACATTTTCTAGACCAGTAACAATCTGGACCACTACCAGGCATTTTACATTGTGTAAATACTATTAAAACTAGTTCTGTTGTTATTATCACACTAAGGAAGGTGTAGTATTTTCTCGAGCTCTCTCATTGGCTGCCGAATTCCCAATCATGCTGACCTCCGCACACCTACCATCTGCCTTGGCAGCCTGTTTCTCTGAACATTCATAAATCCAAAGAGTAAGTCTGGCAGCATTACCCAGAGCAAGATGCGTGTAGCTAGGAGGAAGCCAGATGATGAACTGGCACGACAAGCATTTGTGCAGAGAAGCCTATTGAAGAGAGTGGTAGAGGCCACTGTTGGTGGTGACTGGCTAGGTGGATGGTCATGGTCTGTGACACTGCCAAAGGAGGCAATCAGAGTTCGTGGCTCACAGTTGGAGCACTAGGAGTGCCCAACTCCGCATGGATAAGGAAGCACACCATTGCACAGCACAGTGGCTGAGGAAGAGTCTTGGAACATCAGAGTAGACCACTTTACCTGGTGCAGGAATGCAAAGTGGGAGATAAACCTCCCACACAGTTGTCAAACCTCAGATGCTAGTGAGCTGGGCCACCTCCACACTCCACCACCACCCTTGGTGGGGGTGCTGATCCTGATCATGAACCATGCTTGCCACTCATAGGTCAACCTGGGCTAAAGCCCTAAATCTAGCAAGAAGAAGGAACTTGAGAGGACTCGCTGGTGGTGGGGGAGGAGAGGTGAAGGACAAGAGCCAGCCTGCCCCATGAGACACAAAAACATGCCCCACTAGCTTTTTCTTTGGGATGAGGAGTTGCTTGCACTTGGTCCCAGAGGTTAGGGTGTGGGACTAGGTATACGCTAGGACATTTGTGGCAGAGACATTCAGCACAATCCACACTCAATGCAGAATTCCCTGGAGAGACCTTGAGGAGAGCTCTCTGATGCTGTGATGGAATGAGCTGTAGTAAGAGTCCCTTGCAGGTTTCTCTCCAATGGGCACAGGGTACATTGCTAAGTAGGGCCTTGCCCTTCTTCCTTCTGGAGCACATTCGGGGATGAGAAGGAAACTGCTGCATCACTGAGAAAGCACATCCCTGAAAATCTGTCCCTGTTTGGTTCAGTGAAGGTCATTCAACAATATCAGTAAACTTAAAGTAGCTAAAGACATTGTGGATGCATTAGAGCAATCAGCTTGGCCAGGAGTGCTAGAGAAATAAGTAGAAGTGGGGAATGGACCTGAACAACTGAGCCCACAAGCTTGACAGGATTCTGGAATCAATATCGTCCATTAAAGTCACTGAAGGCCAGAATTGATACTGCAATAATAGATACTGAACTAGTAAAGGACAACCACACAAAGCTGGCAGACAGGCTTAAACAAACCAAAGAATCTCTGCCACAAATAAATCCAAACATGTATGCCTTAAAATATATTATGCAGGAACTCACTGAAACATGTTTTTATCTAGAATACAGGGTGGAGGACTCTTGAGACCTCTCAAGCTGTATTAACGTAGGAGCACTAGGCCTACCTGGAGGAGAGAAAGGTATCCTACTAGAACAAGTGGTTGTGGACAGATGTGGCACTTCTGGACCTCACAAAATACTTCAGGATTGAAAAAGCACACTGGGTAGTTTCCTCACCAGGACCCTTTGTGCTCTTTTGAGGGTGAAGCATTTGTGACATGAAACCATCTCTGGGTGCTCCCAACACAGACTAGTTGTGGTTGACTCCTGAACTTCTGAGACAGAGACATTATACCAGGCCCGGTCTCTGGGGCAACACAAAGTTCAGAATAACCCAGTTTTGATCTTCTCTGAATACATTGCTGCAATACACCAACAACAAGCTTCATTCCTGACAGTTACAAATGCCAATCACATTCCCCTTTCTCCCTGACTGGACTGGGAAACCAATCGAGGTAGAATCATTCTATATAGCTTTGCAATCACATTTGTTCAGATATTTAGGTGTCCAGCTTTATCATAAAGAATGATTTACTGGAGTGTATCCTAGGCAAGTTGGTAATAGCATTGAAGAGTTATGTAGCTTTCTGGAAAAAACGACTCCTGTTGGTTGTTGGTCAGATAGCCCTCTCTAAATTGGTAATGCTCCCTTGCTTATTATACTTCTTTGCCAAGTTACTGATCTGATACCTAGGCCCTCTCCTAAAGAAATGGAGAAATTACATGCACTTCTAAGTCCCAAAAGTTCCCTATTACCTGTTGAGTTCTCCAGGGTTCCATACTACTCCCTCTCATCTTCGACCTCCACATGGAACTTCTTTGTGTTCTCCTCATATATGATAACTTCAAGATTCATTCACATGCCGATGATACACAACTCTAATTAAAAGTTTCCTGTGCTTCAATCATTCAGAGCCCAAATACTGCCTGGACATTATAATGATAATTATAATTGTATTTATATAGCGCTTACTACCTCTGATGAGATGTCAAGGCATTTTTCAGCAAGTAGGCGAACCCAAAAGGGATTAGCAGTGGATTAGCACAGAGAAAAATTAGCTAACTTGATTGACCAGGATAATGGAGGGATAGAACAGGGAAGTATCTAGAAAGTGTTATTTGGGAGATCATATTAGTAAGATGTGGTTTGGAGTGAGTAAAAGGAGAGATTGGGGTGGGATTGATGAGGGAAGAATTTAGAAACAGTTGTTTGGGAGATCATAGTAGTAAAGTGAGTGTTGGGGTCAATGTAAGGTGGTCTTAGCTGTGTTGCTTTGTGGTGTTTTAAGTTGGAATGCTAGCAAATGGTGCTCTGACTGGAGGAATTCTTTGAATGGTAACTAGTTCTGGATTTACACACAACATCTAGGATGTGCCCAGCGATGTGTGTGGGTTTGCGGATGATGTGGTGTAGGTTCAGTGTGGCTAGGCCGGGGATGAGTTTTTGAATGGGAAATATAGGGGTTTGTCAAACCAAATGTTTAGGTCACCAAGAATGCATAGGTCGGAGTGTAGTGTTATAAGGTTTGAAACTGTGTCTAGAAATGTGTCCTGGAATGTTATACTGCTAGGTGGTGGACTGTAAAGGAGAAGAAAGTTACAGGAGGAAGTTTGTGTAGGGTTGCATCTGGTGATGAAGGCCTCACAACCTTGTATGGAAGTGTCATCAGCTTTGGTAAGATTTATTTGCTTGAATATAATATCTAGTCCTCCTCCTCTTTGACATATACGATATTGTGTGATAGATTGATAGCTGTATGAAGATAGCAATAGTCTCATTTTTCTATATTGTATTCCCTCTCCAGCAGGTTTAGAAGGCATTTTGATGGGTCTGTGTGTATAGGTGGTGGAGATGGTGGTTGAGAGTGAGTTGGTGAGTTGTGTTGTTTTTGTAGGGTAGTCTTATTGTGTAATACACATAGAGATGCAAAGCTGTGAGGAGTGGCATCTTGTTTAATTTGTTTGCATGTGCTTAGAGTGGAAGGTTTATGGGTAAGGGGTGGTGGTGGAGCACATGGGTCACGTTTTAAGGCTCTAAATTGTGCAATGGATGAGAGGTAGGTAAGTGAGAGTTGTTGTGTTGGTGTATTTGTGTTAGGTGTTTGTGAAGAGAGAAATGTGGGAATATAGATAGTTTAGGATGTGCATTATCTGTGTAGTCAGGAGGGCTGTAGTGGGTGTATGTTTCTAACTTGTGACAGAATGTATTATGATATTGTGTGTGTGTATCTGTGTGTGATTTTGAAGTGCTGATGTGTGTTATGTTTTGTTTTGTGGGGTAGTGAGAGGAGATATTAATATAGTGTTTTTCCAAGGAGGATCTGTATGTAAAGTACCATTCCTGAGTGAAAGTTGAATGGTAAATGGGGTGGGGATGTGTTTTGGAAAAGCGTCTATGTGGTGTGTGAAAGATGATGGACAAGAGTTATGAGTGTTTGTGTTAGATTTGGTAGCTGGAAAGAGAAAATATGTGTGGTGGATTGGAGTGTAAGGATTCTTTAGTTGTGTGTTTTGGTTACAAGAGGAGGAGGGTGTAGGTGGATGATATGATGGAAGGCTGAGTATAGGTTTGGTGGTGACAGAAAGGGGCCTACTGGGAGCAAGTAGAGGGTAGAGCTGGTGTTTTGTATGAACAGGGAGTGTGTGTGGATGGATTAAAGTTATGTATAGTGTGGCTTTGTGTTGTGTTGGTGATATGTGGATTTTTTAGTGACATAGGACAGAGTTGGGTTTTGTGTGAGAATAAAGGTGCCATTGTGTGGTAGATGGGGTAGATTAATGTATTGGTGTGGTTTGTGAGATTTTGTAGTGGCTGTTGAGACACTGAGATGTGGATAGGGTTTGTTTGTAGTAAATGAATAGAGTGCATTTGGTAAGAGTGTGAATTGTGTTTGTGGAAGCGTAAGGGTTAAGGTGGTGGCTGGTGAATGGCAAAAAGAGCAGCATTTCCGTCCCAGGGATATCATGTGCCTACCTGAGGCTCAAACCAAGAAAGAATTCCTATTGTTTGCCAAGAGCAACAAATAGAAAACTGTAAAAACCAGGATCAATGACATGAACCTTCATGGCTTCAAATCCCAACTTTCACTAAATGCCAAGTCACTTGGATTCCTGTGGTTCTTGCTCTCTCTCTTCTAAAGAAAGTGAAACTGTTTTTCCTGGAAACCAACTTTGGAACTGCTCTCCAAGCCCTCCCATGCTTTCATTTGAATGGTGGGGACACCCTGCCCCATGGGCTTGAAGACTTCACATTGACACCAATTAAGGACATACTCCACACGGCAGCACAACTCATACAGGGTCTGAAGAAATATGGGCACATCATCCTTAGTCTAATGGAGCTACACTGGCTCCCCTTGCTGGCCTGCACCAGCAGCATCCTTTACACAGCCATCATGACCAGCACCTCTGACTGTCTTGCAGACACGCTCCCCATCTCTGGTAGTTTTCACATACACAAAGCCAGGGCACCTTCAGAAAAATGTTTCTCTAGCTATCAGGGTCACCTGATGATGAACCACAGACACATAAGGCCCTTCAACTAATTTACCGAACTGGGGACTGTACGTACTTAATGACTTGTATTGACCGGGCAAAGACTAACCTAACTCAATTGAAAATTAGATAGAATATGAACTTAGAGAGGGAACTGGAAGATGGGGAATGACTGAGGATTCTTGAATACCCACACACAGTGTCCAGGAATTCCAAATTCAACTTCACACATAGGATCTACTTGACTCTTTTTTGGGACTGTATCCTGTTCCTGCCCAAGATGCACCTCAAACAAAGCAGGATATTACCATGTGGTGTGGAAGTGCTCAGCCATACACAGTTATCAGAGGAAGGGAATCATTGACAGATTTACTATATCCATGGACGGGACCATAAGATCTTGCAGGTTGCCTGCTTGCACTTTTCTCATGCCTGAAGTCCAAGAACCTATGCTCTATATTTATAGATCTGGCGCTGTTATTGGCAAAGAGAGCAACAGTGATGACTTGGAAATCCCCTTTGCCATCCCCCTGTGCAGTGCATCATGCAGTGGGCAGAGGCTAAAAGCATGAACAATAGCAAGTGGATGGGATGAAACACTATGGTGGTCATTATGATCGTGGCGGTGTGGGCCACCATGCCGGCAGTGGCGGGAAAACCCGCCAGCCGGCATGGCGACCCACACCGCCACATAATGAACCCTTTGAGGGCCGCCATAGGTGGCCTTCACTCACCGCCAGGCTGCCTCCGTCAGGCGGTGCTGCCTCTCTGATAATGATCCCTTAGCCTCCAGCCTTTCACAGAAGGGGTGCGCCGGGGCACCAGTGGGAGCCCCTGCACTGCCCATGCACTTGGTACAGGCAGTGCAGGGCCCCCTGTGCAGTGCCCCATCGCGCAGGTCACTGCCCGATTTTCAGGCAGTGATCTGCGCAACGCGTGCAGCTGCACCCACCGCACAGAGGCACTGGCGCCCTCAATGTCCCGGCCAGGCATTCCTGTGGGCTGGTGGGCGGAAACAATGTTTCCATCTGCCGGCCCACAGGAATGTTCTTTATATGGCCGGCGGGGATCCGGGGGCGCTGGCGGTCAGTAGTATGACCGCCAGCATGAAAAAGGACCATAGAACCTTTGAATAAGACTACAGCCCGAAACGCTGGAGGGAATTGCACCAAATTTGGCAAAAAACTAGCTGTATGCGGATTGTGCTTTTGGTTATTTGATGTAAATCTGACCAGTAGTTTAGGAGAAATTAAGTGAAATATAAATCTGTATATCTCTGGCCGTGAAATTTTCACAATGATCGCAGCAAATTCGCGAACGTGCACGTCAGCAGGAATGCTGTGATTGGCTGGTCACAACCTGACTAGAAAGTTGCGGCTGCCATTTATGTTATGGGAGAGGGTCCCAAGGGCTGAAAATAGTAATCATAAGTGGCATAAGGGGTCAAGCTGGAGGTACCCTGACCCCAGGGGTGTGATTTAGGGGTGATTGAGGGTCAAATTATGTGTTTAAACTGATTTTTCTTCACCATTCTTGATATCCTCGAACATCCTCGAATATCCTTGAATATTTGATGATATTTGCGAATATGTAAAAAAAACATTCACAGACTCATTCATATACTAATTAATTCACTCATACATGCACTGAGAGACTCATGCACCCACTCACACACCCACTCAGACACTCATGCACCCACTCAGACCCACTCATAGACTCACACACCCACTTTCAGACACACTCAGGCACCCACTCACAGATCTACTGACAGATACAGGCCCTGTGGCCATATGCTGTGTGCAGCACGTGGTTGGGTGGTTATAAGGGTTTGGCTGCAAGCCCTGCGGCCAGCCTCCGCCACACATGGTCAAAAGCTGTGCGTGGTGGTGGTTGAATTAATGCATAGTAATTAAAATTGCTTTATGTTAAAAAAAACATTGAAATTCACTGAAAAAAACAAAGGTTACAGGGACGTTATAGTTATGTTCTGAATTTACTTGTACAAATCCATAGAAATTCAGCAGTTATAGTTAGAGTTATTTCAAGTAACTATAACTTGCGCTCTAAGGTAACTATAACTCGCGCCTTCGCCATGCACGCTAATTATTCCACATATTATATCATTGATGATATCTTTTTTGGCAACTTTGATATTATCACTGCACCATTTGCAATAAAATTATTGATAAGAAAACTGTGCATGAGGATGGTGGTCCCCAGGCCATAGATGGTCACGCGACCCCCGGGCTCCAGTTAATCTGTAGCCCTGGGTGTTGTTGGTCCCTGGGGCACATAGGGGCCACAGGGCCCCTCACATTAATTATCAGATCGTCCCGGGGAGGTGGTGGTCCCCTGGGCAGAAGGAGGGGCCACAGACCCCCCTGCATACAGAAACATAAGTCCCAGGGAGGTGGCGATCACCGGGTCATCAGGAGGGGGCCAGGAGGCCCCCCCCTGCTCTTTTTTAAAAAAGCTCTGGGACCTGGCCCACCCCGGGACAGGACACCAATGAAGCGTGGGAGACCGCACTTGCTTTTTTTTTTACTGCAGATCCACCATCACTCTGCTCGTAAAATAAAAAAAAATGCTTTTCAGCCCTGGGGATCCCTTTGGGACCCCAGCACCAGAGCTAAGGGGTCAGGGTGTTCATACATTGCCCCTTTTATTTTATTTTTTTACTTTGGCTGATGGCTGACAACACTTCAATGGCTTCTGTTGTTGTAGTGTTATGAATCAATCAGATCTCTGCACGAGATCGGGAGGGGTCGTGAATCCTTTGCGTCCCTAGATATACAAACTTGTTTTCCCCTTAGTTTCTCAAAAACTACGGAACAGAATTACACCAAAACAAAAAAGCAGTCGTTCTGTACCAGGACCAACCTTCCTGCCAAATTTGATGAAATTCTGTCCAGTAGTTTGTGCGCTATTGCTGTTCAAAATCCCTAAGAAAAATGAATGTGAAAAACGGGTTTTGAATCTCCCCTCTTATTCTCGGCCCCCTGCCCCCCTCCCCTGGACAGATCACCCTGAAACTTTCCAGGCAGCAGCTGACAGGACTGGCAAATGTTTTGGGAGAGTTTTGTGAAGATTCATCAAGCGGCTCCAAAGATATAGGCAACTAAGGAAACACTTTTTATATAGAAACTAGGGGCCAGATTTACAAGACCCTATCGCCACCGGAGCATAATTTTTTGCGATGCTCAGGTGATGCTAACCACTTCTCCATATTGACAAGGAGTTGTAATGCCACTTTATGTGGCTTTACGCCCCCTTGTAAATATGGGTTCCTCCGATGCAGTTTTCTGCATCAGAGGGGCACGCAAAGGGTGTTGCTGTGGGCGTGTCATCACAACACCCATCGCTTTTAACGCTGCCTCAGATTTACAAGTAATCGTAAATCTGTGGCAGCGCCAAAAACTTAATGCCACCCCAGGGGTGGCGTAGCATGGCAAAATGAGGAGTAATGGTGCAGCACACAAAGAAAGAGCAAAATGCCATGGATGATTGTTTATGTGCAGGAAGGGACATCTTCCTGCACATAAACAATCACTCCCTTCCACGCAGACACCCTTGCACTATGGTGCAAGAATGCCTGCGTTGGTGCAGGCAGCTTAATTTAGCACCAGCGCAAGGGGAGACATAGTGCTGCGCTGTATTCTTGTGAATACGGTGGAGCTCTGCATTTCAAAACTGACCCAGCGCTTCTGATTTTGGTGCAGCACAACGCTGCACCAGTTTCTTGTAAATCTGGCCCTTGGCCCTAACTATAACTACCAAGTGGCAACTGCTACTATATTTTATATGTAATCAAGACCGGGAAGGTCGAAACGCGTTGGTGTCAGTTTGTTTGGGGTCCTGTTATGGAATAAAAGACTTCTGATTCAATTCTGTGAGTGCCGCATCCCTGACTTAAGTGTCAACTTGGTGTGAAGAATATTGATGGGAGTAGGTCCCTCCCTGTTGCAGGCACCGACGTGAGTTGTGCGCGCCTCTTTGGACCTGTTGGAGTTAAATATATATATATATATCAGCATTTGTGTACCAATAATTCCAGGAGAGTCACAAAAGATGCATCATGAGCCCTCATACATGCTCAAATTTAAATGTGAATAAGTAAGACAGGGCTAGTTGAGGTTTATCTGAGAATGCAGATGGGATGTATATTATTGGTGTTTGAATATAAAAGGTAAAATATAGGATTAACTTTTTCTGCACTGTGTGTTCCCTTTTCCCCTACTTGAACAATGGACATCTTCTTGGCTTTCTCCCTGAAGAGCACCAGTTGGTGTTTTGTGACCCACTATGTTGACTAGTGATAGTTCTATCTATGTGTGAATGTTTTCCACAATACCCAGTTATGGTATTAATAAATCCAAGATGACTTAACAATGTACAGTTGGTTTTATTCTGACCTACATAGTAATGGAAACATTTATTCATACACAAGAAGGCTATCCTGACTGGAAGTTAATTAGATCTGAAGTACTCCTATACAATGTCATACCCCCTGGAAATGTCAGTATAATTAGTGTTCCTACCATTGTAATGCATGGAAAGTAGGACATGATTGCCAAATTGGTTCATGGTTACTGAATCTAAAATTCCATTAAAGCTGAATATAAAACAACCTGTCACACAGAGATCTTTTTCATCATTTTACACAACCATCTTTTTTTTTGTTTTTGATGTATATCCAATTGGAATAGCAAAAAACAAACTTAATTTCAGAAAAGTACATGTTTTGAACACTCCATTCTAAAATTAATGAGTTAATTATGCAATGCTGCTTATCTCGTAATGTTTATAATGTATATCACCCATCACCTGAAGTCCAGAAAATGCTAAATCAAACCATCAGTCGTTCCTGCCCGGTCGCTTTGGTAACGTGGCTCTGTGTCAATCAACTCACTGAGTTCACATTCAGCATGGTTGTGGCATCTACAAGTAAAACACTGGATTTCTGCATTGTAAAAGAACCCTAAGGGTAAATGGAGTTTTGGTCTTCCTATAATCCATGGAGGCCTTCATCAAAACCAAAAATACTCAATGAGGATCAACAAGATTTCATCATCATGTTCGAGGTTTTTTTCTTCCATAAACCCTATGTACAAAAGAGCCCAAAATATGTTTTACCAACATATTCATCAAGTCAATTCAATTTATTGCTTTTTAATATGGAAATTGTTATATGGTTCCTAGTCAGATAACAGGACTGCGTATTTAGGACAGAAGAACTACAGAATGTGTGAGACTGAGTCCGTCCACACTATCAATAACTGTCAGCCCAATTCCTAGCTAACTCGCAGTGCCTCACCCAAACCCCCAAACCTACCAGGCTGAAAGGTGATCATGGCAACCTGAACATGACACTCTGACTCCCCAGGGAAGTCTTGGAAACAGATCTTACCCTTTTGTGGTATTACACATGCATGCCAAGGCAGAACACAAAAAGATGTGAGATACATTTTTAATACTGTTATTTAAACAATGACAATCTGGCATAAGGAGAGTGAGCTGTGATAATTAGGCAGATGAAACAAAGCAAAGTAATCAGCTTTACAAAGATGGTAAAGGAGATGAACAATCCAACCATGGTGAACGTAATTCTAGATGTTGTAGAGGTTCTGGAGGTTCCTACCTAACCCTAAGTCTACGCTGAGAGCATAGCAGGCATACCCTTTTACCTGGCCCGATCTACAGGATTAGCCCCTACCCCATACCTGAAGAAAGTGTCAGGAGTCGCCTAGGGTTTAGATAGCAATCCTCTCAGGAGGCTGGTAGATTAGCGCCATTAAAGCTGCATGTCGCACAGCACCCATCCCAGGACAGTCATGGATGGACTGCCCACTGCCTCTTCTGGGTCAGTGCACAGTTTATATACAAAAAAATCCATACTGTGTTGGAAGCACACCTCTGATGCAATGCTGTGTCTAGATATTTGAAGCTGTCTCCTGAACCGGCAACATAAGAACTAGGATATCGTCTACAGTGTTCCTAGCCTTGACAGAAAGTAATGATTACATGTCGTGCTAAGTCTAACTAAACAAGCAATTCATACCACATTTTCCTAGAAGAATATAAGGCAAGAAATGTGTGTAAATGTCATTGCTAAAAGCAGCTTAGCTGAAACAAACAAAATATGGAGTATAAAATGAAGTTAAAAACAGTGAGATCCCACTTGGGACCAAGAGGTCCTTACAACAAAACCTTTTTTTGACTATTATATGAAACTACCAATGTCTTATGAATCATAGTGAGACAAATTCTGATATAATAAATTCGTTTAAAAAAAATCTATTATATATCAAACCTTTTCCATAATGGTGTCACTTCAAGAAATCCACACGTAACATATCTTTCTTGTCATGTTGACCAAGGTGCACACAAGTGAAAACACTCACCACTGCTTGAAGAATGTACTACGAAATGGAAAGGAAAGGGGAACCATTCCATCCTCATCATAAAACTTAGTTGCATATTTTTAATAACAATATTCACCCAATGTAACGACTCACAAAGGGAAAGGAGGGAAATACAATGTAATTGCCTCCCTTCCTAAATTAAAGCTTAGTTGCATATATATAGATTTGTGCAAAAATCAGTAGAATTCCAGTGATTACATTTCCTCTTATTCAGAACAGCAATTATTTGGTGTTCTTATTATTTTAATCTTCACTGGACATAAATTAAGCCCTACAGTCATACAATAGAAGAACAATCATGCAGTCAAACCGTATTTAATGATTCTTGCTTGCAACTTTGGCAATTTATCTGGACTACTATTGCTGAATCTAGAATATGTCACTGCTCTTAAATGGTGTTCAAAACAAAAATAAACTTTGTGATAGTTTCCTTCTTTTTGTATGTGACATACCATAATTATTGAAATGTTGTATGGAATCCCCCACAGGATGTTTTTTCAGTTTTATAATCTACAGTCCTACACAGAGGAAAGGACAAAGAAAAACATGTTTCCTCAGTCCATGTTTCAAGGAGATTAGTTCTTAACACACAGTCTAGGCTTCCATGAGTTGTTCCACACTTACTAGCATATTAATGGTGGCATGGGTCTTCTGATGTCTGAGGCTGCTGTGTGAGGGGATCAGGATGGTCTATTTTTGGGATCAGTGATTGAGGAACTAGATTAATTCAAAAACGGATTCCTCTTTATGCTTTTTTGTATGTGTTAAAAAGGACACATGCACACATTATTTTATGAACTTTAAAATCTATGCTCTTGTTCAAGTAGAGACACTACCTCTCAATGGAGATATTTAGCTTCCAGGGGGCTCACCTTTTATTTGGTATATAACCAGGGGCTTATTTACAAGCCATGTGTTCCGCTGGAACGTCAGTTATAATAACTGTCCAATGGTGCACACTGCAGATCCATATCTACAAAGCAATGCAAAGTCACTCTACGTGGCTTTACATGGCCTTGTAGGTATGGAGGGAGGCGATGCAGTGCAAGTCGCTGTGTTGCCTCACACTGTGATAGGGAAGTGTGCAATGGGGGTTACAGTGGGTGTTCCCATGTAACACACATGACATTCAACACATTCCCAGATTTACAATGTGATGAAAACCTGGGAATGTGTCAAAAGCCTACGCCTTCACCAAGGGAGGCGTAAGGGAGGCGCAACGAGAAAAACATTATTTCCCCTTGTTGTTTCCTCTTTGCATGTGTGCTGCATTCTGCAGCAAACAATGAAAGAGGAAATCACCTCCATTGATTGTTTTTGTGGAAAAAGGTGTCCCTTCCTGCACAAAAACAATCATACCTGCAATGCAGACACCCTTGCACGATGCTGTGGTAAAGGACATGAATGTGCTGATTCTAATAGACATGGCGCATTCCTGCTCTTTTCTTTTGATGCAGGCGTGTGGCGCTATCCTGCATCAATTAATTGTAAATGGGGCACCCAGTCTCCAGGAGATTTCTCTCTCTTGTGACACGTGCTCAATTCACCCAAAATTCTCGACAGGGATCAAAGGCCAATGGAAAAGCAGTATTCTTAGAGCATGAGTCAAAATAGACTGCTAAAATTCCAATGCAATTTGTATCTTTAATTCAAAATAAAATAAATAAATGCCAGGTGATATCTATTTTATCAAACAGACTCTCCCAGTAAGATGTATTCACTTTCCATTTTTTAATTCTCATCCAGCTTTTTTTTTTAAAGAGGGTAAACATAATCATTTCATGGGTAAAACCAATGGCTGTTATTATATTCCAATTGGCTGCATATGTTTGTAATATGGGAAGTGTGACGTCTTTCTATTATGTTTAGTTGTAGAATTAGAATCTTTATGGGCAATGATTCTTCCCAAGTCAGTTATTCGGTGGCTGGCTGAGGGAAGGTTAACGCCAGTCTTGGTTCCAATAAACTTTATTTTATTTACACCTTTTCTCGGTGTACGGTGTGGCTACTTTATTTTAGCGATGAGCACCAGCCGCACTGAAGATTTGCTGCATGCTTTGGAGGAAGACCTAGAACCGGGCATGTTTGAGTGCAGGACCCATTAACTGGTGTAACTTCTTGCTGTGTAAGGAGGAAAAATGGGAGAAAAGCATTGTGGTGACTACCTGAACGTGATATTTAATTGACTGTTAAACAATACAAAGAATTGGGTGTTTTATTGCGCGTTGGATATTTGTGTGGCACGCGTAAGTCCTGTCACGTGCCAGCTTTTGTGTGCGTCTTTCAAAGAACAGCGCGTGCACGGCATGCACGTTATAGTACGGCTTTCAAAGAACAGCGCGCGCCCTGAAAGCGCATTACTGTACCACAGACTATTGTTTAACAACTTAATAAGGAGTGGAAGATGATTAGTTTGGTGTTAAAAAAAAATAATAATAATAGGGTGCTATCTTACCTGATGTTAGTTGCAGCGTGTGGAGATTTATCGCGCTGTGCTGTACATGGAACACGTTCATCCTACCTTTCGTTCAGGAAACTCCGTGTGACATCGGGGCTAGAAGAATGAACCCTATCACCCTTTCAGGATACTGAAAAGAATGGAAAAAGAAACAGGACTGTGCAAGTAACAGTACTTAATCACATTGTGTTTGAACATTGTCCATTTTGGCCTATGTTGGGTGTTTTATAGGCTATACTTACTATTTTTTTAATTTATTTTTACAAAATGGAATCTGCTATTAACATTCCTGCTGCATTCCTAGACCAGCATGGCCAATTAACTATCCAAAGGGATGAATGGATAGATATTTTTTAAATTATTTAGTAGCATTAGATGGTCAGTCATTTTCTGCCCACAGGAAAAAAGCTTTGTTATTAAGCACTATTGGTAAACAAGCACATCATAACTTTAAGTACCTACTGGTTATCCGAGGTGAAAATAATCCAACAATGGATGATTAATATGAAGAGGCAAAATTGTGTTTGGAGAAAAGATTTGCTAACGAGGAAAATATTGTGATGTCACGTTATAAATTCTACACCAGGCTTCAGAAAATTAGAGAGTTGTTGGAAGATTTCATTTCGAGTTTACGGGAGCTATCAGTAAAGTGTAAGTTTGGTCCTATGACTGAAGAATTAATTAGAGACCAACTTATTGTGCAGTGTAGAAGCAAAAAATCTCAAGAACGGTTATGGGCTGCAAAAAATCCTTCACTCAAGGATGCGACAACTATAGCTAAAATAGTAGAGGAGTCTGAACAATGTATGAAAGAAATGAACAAAAAAGACAATATGTGCAGTGATGGTGAAATAGCTGTTGTTACCAGGAAAAGTGATACTCCGGGATCTACCACTAAACAATATAACAGAACTCAAAGACCATCTAAGCCGAAACCATGTTCTAGATGCGGAAGCTATGCACATTCTAGCGAGGCCAACTGGTGTTTTGCGGTGAATAAAGAGTGTAGGAAATGTGGTGGGAGGTGTACACAGGTGGCAATGACAGAAGAATGTATAGAAGAAAACTACAGTGAAGATCGAGTACTAATGGTAGAACACCAATACAGCTGAGAAGGGAAGAGGAGTTAGACCAAAAGCATCCTTTTTCATAGCAAGGAAAGAGGTGGAACTTATGGTTGACTCTGGTTCACTCTATACTATAATTTTGAAAGCATTGTGGGAAAAAGAATGGCCACAAATAGTTATGCTGCCAAAGGATATTAACCCAAGAGGTTATCAAAGTTCAAAGATAAACGTTTTGGGTTATTTTGTAGCAACTATTCAATTCAAGTCTCGCTGCATTGAAGGAAAAGTTTATGTGGCTGAGGACGGGCCACCTATATTGGGTTGGGCACATCAATATGACTTACATATTGTAATTGATCCACATTCTGAAGACAAAGTTTTAATGGTTGAGGATGGGAATGTGGAAGAGATTTTGACAGGAGCAAAAGACGTTTTTGATAAAAAAAGGGATGTTGAAAGGATATGTACATAAAATCATATTGAAAGAAGGTGTCATTCCAGTTAAACATGAAGTAAGGAGAGTTCCTGTAGTGGCTAGAGAAGAGGTGAGGAAGATGCTGGATGATATGTTAAAAGAAGGAATTATAGAACCGGTTGAAGTCTCATCATGGGTTTCTCCAGTAGTTATTACAAAGAAGTGTGATGGAAAACTCCGGTTTTGTGTGGACTTGCATAGGCTGAACCAACATATTGTGGCTGACTCTTTTCCCCTTCCTAACATTAATGTGCTTCAGTCGTCACTCAAGGGTAGAGAGTATTTTTCCAAACCAGATTTAAAAAGTGCTTACCATCAGATAAAACTACACGATGAGTCTTGTGCACTCACCACGTTTATGACAAGGAGGGCACGTTCCAGTTCACGAGGATGCTTTTGGGACTGTCCTCGGCTGCAAGCGTTTTCCAAAAGAGTGATGTCTAAAATTTTCAAGGGTGTACAAAATGTAACATATTTCCAAGATTACATTTTGGTGTTCGGTCAGACAACAAGAGAGCATAATGTGACGCTAGGTGTGGTATTAGATAAGCTGAAAGAGGCTGGTCTAATTCTAAAAAGATATACATGTAAATTTATGGTGGAGGAAATTGATTATTTGAGACACACGATATCGGGGGAGGGGATAAGGCCTAAGTTGGATTTGTTGAAAGCCATCAGAGCTGTGCCTGTTCCTTGTGATAAAGATCAGCTACATTCCTTCATGGGTCTCACAGAGTATTACAGCAAGTTTGTTGACAACTTTGCTTTAAAAACAGAAGAATTGAGGATGTTGTTGAGCAAGAGTCGCACATTCAGATGGGATGATGCTCAACAGGTAGCGTTTGATGCTATAAAAGAGGACATTTGCAAGGCAGGTATTTTGACACCCTTTGATGTTCTGCAAAAAAACCTTTGTGAGCGTTGATGCCAGTGCTTGCAGAGTAGGAGCTGTTCTCTCACAGGCACGAGGGAAAGAAGAGATGACAGTAGCTTTTGCTTCACGTTCTTTGACAGAGAGTGAGAGAAATTATTCTGTAATAGAGCGGGAAGCGTTAGCTGCACCATGGTCGTTAGAGCATTTTCAGACTTTCCTGTGGGGTATTGATTTCCTCATAAGAACTGATCACAAGCCACTTATAAAGGTGTTGCGTCCTGGAGGGGCAGGCAAAGTTCAGCTACTTTAGCAAGATTAGCTTCAAGACTTCAGGAGTATCGTTTTAGAGTAGAACACATTCCTGGCTGGAAAAATGTACAGGCAGATTGTCTTTAAAGGCTATCGGTGGATTGCCAAGACATGGATAAAAAGGACATAATAATTAGAGAACAGGAGGGGGCTATCGCATGGTTATGTGAGGTTGAGGAATGTGGTGCAGGAACTTTTACTGCTCATGGCTGGGAGAAACATATGGGTGATGATGTAGTTCTCAAGGGAGTAGTATGGATGATCAGAGAAGGTAAAAGTAGAGAGAGCACTGTTACTTCTTCCTTGAGACCGTTCCTTAAAGTTGTGAATGAATTAACAGTGGTGGATGAGGGAATGATCATGAGAAATTACAAACTTGTGCCTCCTGAAGGCCTAAAGAAATTGTTGGTATGGCTCGTGAGGGCCATTTAGGGCAAACCGTGACTAAAAAAGAGTCAGGGAAAACTATTGGTGGCCAGGAATGGATGATATGATTTCCCAATGGGTTGAAGACTGCATCGTTTGTAAGGAAAGTGA
Source organism: Pleurodeles waltl (assembly GCF_031143425.1). Classification (NCBI taxonomy): domain Eukaryota; kingdom Metazoa; phylum Chordata; class Amphibia; order Caudata; family Salamandridae; genus Pleurodeles; species Pleurodeles waltl. The sequence continues at coordinate 797,418,514 of NC_090437.1, read as the reverse complement.
AAACAGGTTGAAGACTAGAGTGCAAAGTGTGCAGGGTCATTTGGAAGATCCAGGTTCTCCATGGAGTACTGTTTGTGTAGATTTCTTTGGTCCTATGCAAGACTTATAGAACAGTCTTAAGAATGCTTTGGTCATGGTTGATGTTCACTCCACATGGGTTGTGGTAAATCTTTTACCCGAAATCACTGCTAGGAACACTACAGAAACGTTGGAACAAGTGTTTCAGGAAGAGGGATTCCTTCATGTTTTGATAACGGACATCGGGACGCAACTCACTTCACATGAAATGAGGAAGTTTGTAGAGTATTGTGGGATTAAACATCATCATACTGCATTGTATAATCCTCAGGCAAATGGGATGGTGGAAAGTATCAACCGGTTGGTTAAGGGTACTATACTTATGGCCACCCAATGTGATGGGGATGTGGAAAGAATGGTAAATGAGATGGTGTTCACGCCGGTCTTGATTCCAATAAACTTTATTTTGTTTACACCTTTTCTCTGTGTACAGTGCAGCTACTTCAGTTGTCTTCTCTGATTGACCAATGACCCTCCACATCTTGATATAATTTATGGAGTTTTTCCACACACTAAGTTTCCATCAACATAACAACACCAGCATGTCACCCCTTGGAAAAAAGGGATATGCAGAATGTAAATGAATATGTTTTCAAAGTTCTCTGCCTACAGGCTTGTAACACTGGGTATGAAAGTTGCCCCCATACTACTGACCTTTATTTGGAGATAGAGATCTTCTTTAAATAGTAAATACTTGTTGATTGATGGAATTTGTGCACATGCTACTATTAAAAAGGTTGGTACCAGGAGGGGATATGAACATTTCTCAACATGTACTCCACAGTCATTGAGCGATTCAACTTCCTATACATTAGTATACAAAGCGTCAATGTTCATGGTCACAAATACTGTGTTGTCATCTCATGCTGGAAACATTCTACATATTTGATTTTATGAGTTGTTTCTTTCACATATAATTTCATGTCAAATACCATTGGTCTTATAAATACGTTCCAGCACTGAGAAAAATGTTCTGCAATTAAATGGAGGTCCAATATTATAAGCTCATTGGTCTCTCATGCCTTTGTCTATTTTTTGACAGAGTGTAGTTAGCTGAGATTTAATGGCATTTTTTTGTAGGAAATCATCTGTATCACAAAACCGACCACCTTCTCCTGAAGAGTCACTTCATTCAATGACTTAGTGTCCTGAATAATAAAGTGGGTCTTTAATTTTCTTTTTTCACAGTATAAAGAAAGTGATAACCCATTGCTTGTCTTCAGGCTTCTTAGTAAGTGATCCTTCTCCAGTCTTTTGATGGACTCATTTTCCAATTTATTCAGGTTTCATTTTATCGCATTAACGCACTTTTCACATGCTAGATACCCGAACATTTCACTAGCCACAGATACGCCATCTAGTGACATTCTGGCCTCTTTAGGTAGCACCCTTGCACACAAGACAAACGGATAGTGTCAGGTCTTAGGCTCAGGCTCAGGCTCAGGTTAAGATCTGAAACAAGAGATTACATGCACCACGAGGACTCCCAAAGCCTCAGAAGATCTGTTACTTTCCCTACGCCACCACTATATACTCCTGCATGGCTGCCAAGACTAACAGGGCAGTAGCGTGGAGGCTGTGGAGAACAGGTTTGAGGTGGCTGGCACACCCGACTATGTGGAGAGACCATTTGGACCGGTTGTACGACGGAATGCCGACTGACAAAACAACGGGTGCCTAAACAACGAGGTCGGAACACCGACCTCGTTGTTACTACTAATGCCTTTACCACGAATGCCTTAACAACGATATTTTGTTGTAAAGGCATTCCTGGTAAAGTCATTAGTAACAGGCACCCATTGATCCTGCATGCCTCACCCCACCCCCCCAACCCCACCCCAAAACCTAAAACCCCCGACCCCCCGCCCCCTCCCCAAAACCAAAAACGCCCCACCTCCCCAACCCCACCCCAAAACCTAAAACCCCCGACCCCCCACCCCCTCCCTAAAAACGAAAAACGCCCCAACCCCACCCTAAAACCTAAAACCCCGACCCCCCACCCCCTCCCCAAAACCAAAAACGCCCCACCCCCCCAACCCCACCCCAAAACCTAAAACCCCGACCCCCAACCCCTTCCCCAAAACCTAAAACGCCCCACCCCCCCAACCCCACCCCAAAACCTAAAACCCCGACCCCCCACCCCTCCCCAAAACCTAAAACGCCCCACCCCCCCAACCCCACCCCAAAACCTAAAACCCCCGACCCCCCACCCCCTCCCCAAAACCAAAAACGCCCCAACCCCCAACCCCACCCCAAAACCTAAAACCCCCGACCCCCCACCCCCTCCCCAAAACCTAAAAACCCCACTTACCTGAGTCGTCGCCTCGTCATCTGCGTCGTCCTCCTCAGCCGACTCCCTTGTTTGTACCTTAACCATGCATGTTCGTTGTTCAGGACATGCGTGGTTAAGGCACAAAATAACGAAGTCGTGGTTAAAGAAAGCGTTGTTCCGCTTTCGTTAACCAGGACTTCGTTATAAAAAAGTCGGCATAAAGGATGTTTCCCATTTGGACCAGCAAGTTTATTTCGGGGTCAGGCTAGTCTAGCAATGCTTCAAGAGATGCATATGGTATTTCGCTCCCACCTAGCTCATCATTTGCCCATGCGTGCCTGCACCTTTATCATTTTCTTCTCTCTAAGTCCCCTCGGTTTTATTTTCCTAGTTATTCATTGTATACGTGTTCTTGAACATTGTTTTAGTGTACTCTGCTTGCATCATGCATAACAGTCGCTTTCACTCTCAAGGGCATCATGTGTGCCATGGCTAATTACCGGTTAGTTTTGGAGCTTCTTATGGCACACCATCACCACAAACAACTATCTGGTGAAAGCCATTCCTATCTCTCAGACCACATATGTAAAGATGACTTAATAACACTGACCCAAAAACAATCTTAATCTGTGAGCATTTCTTTCCCCCGAGTTCTCAAACCTCTGTTTTCCTGGAGTCCTACCTGGCATCTAACCGACAAGGCTCTGTGCTGTATATAATACCAAGTCTGCTCCAGGGTCTCTGGCTCCCTCTACTTCGCCCCTCCCCCCACCTCCCCCCACCCAAAATTCCGGGCTGGAATGTTCCTATACCTCTGTAGACGGGGTAAAGGGAAAGCCGGGACTAGGGACTAAGGACTGGTCCACTCACCCGATAAGTGAGACTACAGATAACCGATGTGGGAGGTCACAAGGGCACCAGAAACCACAAAATTGCTTCTGGGGAGGGTGAAAAGCAAGGTTTTGAGGAGTTACATTCGGCTGAACGAGTAGTTCAATATTAATTAGATACAGTAGCATCATCAAATGTTACTTACAGAGCTACTGAACTCTAAGGTCGATGGTAGAAAACACGTCATTAGAAAAGTGCATAACCACCACTGTGCATCTTCAAGTGGACATAAAATGTGTGTGGACTCAGTTCTCGTATGTAACCAGGAAGAATACAGGAAGAAAAAAAACACAGGTCTGCCAGAACGTGGTATCAACTGGCATTACTGTGCTAAGAAAACAGAGTTCTCTCGGTGCGCCTCATTTCTGAGAATCCTCCCCCCTGGAATGTGTGCCTTGCTGAGTATGCAATTACTGTACAGCGTGATGGCTGTATTGTAGGCTATTTACGCTGTCACTGGTGAAAATCCAAACACCAGGCCCTGTATTTACAGCAGACTTTCTGTTCTTCGCTGCAACAGCTGCATGCATAACAGACAAGCAAACCTATCAAGCGCTGATGCCTACTTAATGCGATGTTTTGGAATGTTAATGTAAAAAAAAGAAAACGTTATTGAGGTATTTTGCACGTCTAGGTTATCCATGGATTAAACTAAGCATATGTATATGTTTTATATACTCTATGCAACCAGCCAGACTGTTGCAGTCATGGTTGCTGGTATTGGGACCCGTCCACGCATGACCCATTGACCCACTGCATAAAGTTGCGAGGGCCCGAGTGAATAGAATTTCCACGATCGTTTATTTCTGGGGAATTAGCCATTGAAATGTATGTATTGATTTTTTTCCACACTGCCTGGTTTCTACTTATTGAGCAAACTGTTTAGGGTACCAGCCACGGGTGAAGTCAGTTGGCATCCTTTATGAATCATGGGCAGGGTCATAGACAGCAGTAACGTGACAGTTTGCCATTTGCTGTGATGCCGCTGCAAAGGATATTAAGTGTAAGTTCCACAAACGACTATCTGGTGAAAGCCATTCCTATCTCTCAGACCACTTATGTAAAGATGACTTAATAACACTGACCCAAAAACAATCTTAATCTGTGAGCATTTCTTTCCCCCGAGTTCTCAAACCTCTGGCTGTACAGGAGAAAGGTCCATGGTGCTAAGTTTAACCCGCTCACCTTGGTCTGAGGAAGAAAGGTCAAGGAGAAGAAAACTTGGCTTATGTCTTTATTGCTGGTAAAAAAGTAATTTGTTGGGAAATTGTCCTGTGTGCTCCAAGAAGCACTGAGAAAACTAGGAAACTCATCTGTGAAGCAGGGTAGGGCAACAATTTCTTGGAATTCATACTTGGCACAAGCAAGCAATGACCTGGTCCCAGCTTTATTATTCTTCCAGCAACCTTAATTTTTGAGAGCATAGAGTTAGAAGTTCCTGTCTTTATTGACTGCAAAGTGTAAAAAACAAAAATGATGGGAGTAGTCTGGGCTAAGCTAAATAAATATCTGTGTGAAAATTAAATTAAATTCCAGTCATAGTAGAGGCAGTCAATAGAACTCTAGTCTCTTCTGGTCTAGATAGTGCACAGATTTGGCAGATGATATTACAAATATCAATATATTCTGAGCAGCTTCTTGTATTTACTATCTTCTCCTCCTCACCCAATAATTCTGGGAGTAAATTAGTTCATCTTACATAACCCAAATGGTAGTTTGACTAAATGTTGGTTGAATATCTCAGGTTTTTGGTCTCTGTATGATGGTATTGCTCTGGACACTAAGAATATCAATCCAACCTAAGACTGGGAAGAATCAAAGTCTGGCAGAGAAACTCAAAGTCTAATGTTCCTTCCAAATTATTATCAAAAATGTATTAAACATTTTTATGAAATCATAAATCTGACTTCAGATTTATTGAAGAACGGAAAGCAGTTTGAGTGGAATCAGCAAGCTTCTCAAGCATTTTCAGATTTGAAGAAAATATTGACAGAAGCTCCCATCTGAACAGAGCAATGGCGGTGGTACTTCTTCAAAAGAATAAAAACCAGTAAGAACACTCTACAGTGTCTTTGTCTCAAAAACTAAATCCTTCTAAATTACTCGCTCTTAGAAAAAGCACTTTTGGAAAATAAGTCTATACTCAAGGAACGGAGACAGTGTCTTCTTGGTGCAGTCCATCCAGTAACAATTACAACAGATCACTTCAATCTCTGCATTTTATAACAAGCTGCATGTCAAAAGAGTTGACAAGCCCAATGGGCATATTTTGTTTCAACAATATGACATTATAATCACCTTCCTTGGAGGTACACAAAATAAAGTTGCCAACTGTTTTCCAGGATGTTTCCAGATATGGAAAACTCTTCTACTATGGATCATATTCTCTATCCTTCAGAAGGAATTGATATGACTACCATGATTAACACCTTATTGACACTAGTAAGGACACAAACAAAGGTCACCTCTTTTTTTGGGCAGCTAATAAGAAACTTTCCTCAACACATGGTCTTCTATTTGTTGAAGGAACACTGTTTGTACCTACTGAAAACATTCATAAACTTAGGTTCATCATGATTCCAAACTTCCTGGATATAGAGCTCAACAAAACACAGGGGAACGTATCCTCAAGCATTTCTGGTGGCCATCTTCAAAAGAAGAATTTAAGAACTATAGAAGGTCTTGCAAGAATTGTACTCAAGCTAAAGATTCAGCCTTAGGAATGTCTGATCACTCCCAAACTCTCGAAATTCCTACCCTACAGTGAGAATTTGTCTCTACAGATTTAATTGTAGATCTCCCTAAATATAATGGAAACATGGTCATTATAATAACCATAGATTACTTAATGAAGATGGCACACTTTTGTTCTATGAGTAAATTTCAAACTGCTGTACAAACTGCTTCAATTTATATTTCAGACATTGTCTGTGTGTAAATTTATTCCAAAAGTGTGACTCTCATGTCTCCACCAAATTGAAAATCTTGGGGGCTGTCCACGTTTGTGTAATTTAAACTTTTGAGTAAGCTTATTACTTTTTGGATAGTCACAAAATCACAGTGTACATTTACTCCAAAATAGTAACTTATACTTGAAATCTGTGATGGCAAAAAGTAGGAAACATATGCAGGTTTGCGTCAAAAAATATAAATCAGGGCCTAGGTCCTAACTATAACTACCTAGTGGCGACCGCCACTAGGTAATGAATGTGAACACCACATTGTGGGGCATATTTATCAAGGGCTTGTGCTAGCCTTGCATCACGTAGTGTGAGGCAAGGGCGACACAATCAGTAATTCAGATTTAAGAAAAGACACAAGAGTACAAATTTATTGTTTTTGGCAACTGCGTGGTGCAAATACTGCTCTGAATACAGTTGTGTCACACAGAAATTAACATATGCAATGTAGTCGCTCCCGTGCAAAATTCAACACAAAGGTAATGCAGTGGTGTTTAAAATTATATCACTGCGTCATGCATTGTGGCATATTGCAACACAGCACAATGATAAAAATGCATAAGAATTGCTGCACATCGGCAACCCAGGAATAGGAAATGATGAAGTAGCTGTTGTACAAAATCCTCACCATCACAGTACACTCTGGCAAGCTCAACTACGCCATGGAGGTTGTTATACTGCAACTAGGAGACAGCCACATAGGCAGCAAAGGCGGAAGGAGCATGTTTTCCGTCACTTCATATCCCTCATTTACCTCAGGGAGGAAGAGGTCTTACAGTTGTACAGACTGAAGAGGGAGTCCATCATTGAAATGCTGGAGAAGATAGTGCCATGTCTCTAGCCAGCAACCACAAGGGCCAATGCCACCCCAGCTCACATGAAATTGATGTCTGTGCTACACATGGTGGCCTTAGGATTCTTACAAATCACATTGGCCAGGTTATCTGGCATTTCACAGGGAAGATTTTCTGCCTTTCTCCTATCTGTGTTGGATGACGTAATAAAACTCACACCCCTGTACCTTCTTTTCCCCAAAACTATCCAATAATAAAAAGATAGCAAGCAAGGCTTCTACATCAATGCTGGATTTCTGCATGTGCTTGGTGCCATAGATTGCACACATGTCCAATTTAGCACCTGTACAGAAACCGCAAGCATAACTACTCAATAAATGTCCAGGGAATAGTAAACCATCATAGAATGTTCATCAATGTCCTTGTGAAATATCCAGGAAATGCACATGATGCGTACATCTTCCTCCACACTACCATCAATGAGCAGCTTCAGAAAGGCAGATATGGGAATGGCCTATTCATTGGTACGGAAAGCAGAACTATTCAATATACCAACTAATAAGTTGCAAGGTATGACATAACAGCCATATCAGTGTTTGTGTCTAGATCTTGTTTCATGTGCACATAGGGGTAGTATCTTACTATAAAATGTAGATTATGATGTCTCGTTGTATGATTCCCTCACTGGTTCTGCAACAGAAGTAGGAAGAATTGTGTAATCTTACATTGTATGAGCAGACAGAACCACAAGTTCTGCAATGTTGAATACAACATCTGACAAATCATGTGGTCCATAATTATTTTCAATATCAGCAGAAAGGATAACTCTTAGAAAGTTTGAGATGTATGTAAGTGCAATTGAGTGAGAAGTCTAGAGTATTTGTAAACTTCCCACCAAAATAATAGCCTTTTAACAAATCTTGTGATCCTAAGCATATATGTCGCACATGGCAGTATATCTGTAGGCTGATTAAAGTATCAGGAGCACAAATGGAAAAAGAACATCTTAATTCTATGTATGTGATGCACTGAAAGCATAGTATCAAATATTGTTGAAATGTGTACTCTACTAACATATGAAATACCAAATATCAAAGTGCAGCTAATTGCCAGGCATTTCACCATTCACAGTCCAAATATATACATAGATAATAAGCCTCATTGACATACTTCATTAATGCGATAGATGAATAAGTTAATGCCTCAAGTCTTTTCCTACATCTCAGTCCATCAATGTAATACTGACACAATTAGTAAATTGGCTGTGAAAGTTGTTATCAACTAGGAAATAACCTAGGAGAAATGCAACCAAGATAAGGTCTCACAGTATGCTAACAATCACATTGTGAACCGTCTCAAGCTAACTAAATGGTGTAAGAATCAAGGCATATAAGTACAGCATCACCAACAAGGCAAAATCACATACATATGTGTAAATACATAAAGTGTTGTGTATGGGTCTGTAGTACAATGTAAATTATTTCAACATCATGTTGTCCAACATGAAAAAAGGCTACGTTGCAATACCTGTGTGTCATTCTAAGTTCAGCAAGACAACTTGCTATGGACAAAGCATTAGCTGATGTATGAATAAACCCAATTTAAATATCCATGTTACATGTCAAATAATGGTTACATTTACTAAACAATTTGCCTTGCACACTTATGTAAACTAATCTAAGGCAGTTCAACTGTTATGTAGGCGAGGAAGGACATCATTGGTGAAACCAGGACAAATGTATGTGTGATTGTCAAAACTGTTGCTACTATGAATACCTATATAGCTAAAAATGTATGTAAGATAACCTGATCCTAAACTGGATACCTTGCAAACATATTGAGTGCAATTCTCATATAGATGAAACAAATATTCTAACTTACTTATCATAGTAATCTTCTAGCTAAACATGAAAGTTAGCATATTGATGTATGTCTTACACCATGTACAATATATGAAATGACCAATATATATTAAACAAACATATGTACAGCAATGGTCAACAGTACCCAAGACACATCAGTTAAAAGTTAAAGAAATGTGTCTGTATTTGCCTTCGTACATAACACAAACAGTTAGTTATGTCTATGTAACAATGTACCAAATCATTAAATGTTGGCTTTTTCCACTTTTCAGGTGACCAATGATATGGTTTGCAGCCCTGGAATATGACCCCATTTCAAAATCCATCAGACCGATGGGCAGAAAAAATATAATTCGGCTCTGAGCAAAACTCGAAATGTTGTGGAGCAAATGTTTGGGTCCTGAAGTCCCACTGAGATATGCAACAAGCAGCTGTGTACTGTGGCAATTGTCTCAAAGTTGCTAGATGAAAAGGCCTATCAGCCAATGAGTAATTCAGATGTGGGTGCATCCATCTGTACATATCCATGTTAAAGGTGATCATGTAATGGATACCACACTAAGGTATATGGGCAATGTATAGTGCAAAATCTACACTAGTGGGGGATTACTCATCACATCAACTTAGAAAACACAAAGTACCACTAGAGCTGTATTATGCAATAACACTAATAATCAGTAAAGTCAAAATAAGACAAACATGTATGTGTACAAATATATACATACACCATGTTGTCTATACTAACTGACTTACAATCACTGGCTATTGTATTCTGGTAATCACACTGAGCTAAAAAAGTTGAGACATATGCAGTGGTATGACACGTAATCTGAGTGATGAGAAAGCTTGAGAACTCAGAGGATCAAACCAAAAACATCCCAGTCTTTGGTCTGGCAACAAGTCATGTTTGTAGAACTTACATTTACCACCATACAGGTACTTCATCAGCAGTATGACCACTTATCACAAACAGTCCTGAAATATGTATGAGTGTAAAGGAGTCTGATGTAAAATGGATGACGCTATCTAAAACAATAATGAAAATCTTCACACATCCTAATCCTATTGTATGTCTCATAGAAGTTAATATCAACCTATGTTGTGTAATGCTATAGGCCTCGTTTGAACTATCCATTGAGACAAGTTAATGTCACACAATTCATGATGTTCAGTTTCAAGTAATACCTGGACAATACATATAAGCCAAGGGACTTATCTGTGAGCCCTCAACATAGAAAGACTGGTCTTTGTGAATGTTGTGAGGTCCACTTGTGGTACATGAGGTGGAATAGGCTGATGTCAACCTTACAGTGATCAAGAACAATACACAAAATACATCAATTTGGGAGTGTACAAGGGTAGCGAAAGGTGAACACACCCACTTGGAAATATCCTTAGCCCATGAGTTACAAAACCTTTCCATAGTAGCACCCATGTGTGGATTGTGAGATATTACACATATTGTTAGAATAACATTTGTAACACCAGAAGCACTTGTAAACCATGAAATGGTCAGCTAAATGAATACCTGTGAATGATAGACTTCTGCATAAAGAATGGCAACACTTTGGACCATATTCATTAAGTGTTGTGTCGCAGGTGATCCAAGCAAGGGGACACAAGGGCAATCACAAAACTAAATGAGGTGAGTCAAGCCATGCCAAGGCACCTTGTGTGTCCCTGAGTGGCTTGAAGAAAATAAAGGAACCCAAGTTTGCACAAAATGCAGACTGGTGTTACTCAGCAGCAGAGGGGTATGCCAAAGGTGGACTGGTGCATTTACTATTCATCTACCCATGGATTCTGACCCATCACCAGATTGACATATATAATGCTAGAATATGGAATGTGTCCTACTTCTACAACTCCTCACCAGAGGTACATGGCACTCCAAACTGGACCCTGCCATCTCCCTCGATCAAGGAGTTAAGAACTTCAACACATGGATCACAAAATGTGCCAACCGAGTCCCCCCCATCAAAAGCAACCACCACAGAAGGCCCACCAAACAGGCCACTTGGTACACAGAAGAACTCAGGACAGCCGAACGCAACTGCAAATGACAAGAGAGAAGATGGTGCACCACCAAGGATCCCATCGACAGAACCTCCTTCAAGACCTCCCTAAACCTCTACCATCGGCTTCTATGGGAAAAGAAGAGAGAGACCCTGACCGCCCACATTGACTCCAACTCCAATAACATCAAGACATTTTTCAATATTGTCAGGGAGTTCTCCAACCCCATGACCATAGGGAACAACATCACCCCCTCTCAGGAGCTCTGAGACAACCTCGCCATCTACTTCACAACAAGATCTCAACCGTCCACAAGAACTTCGAGCCCCTGCCTGAACCCTCTGTCTTCCTCAGCTTACACGGCACCACAACTTCAGACACCGGACCCCGACGCACCACCTGGAACACACTCATCACTCAAGAAACCGCCTCTGTCATAAACTTCATCTCCATCCACTTTGGAGCTCTGAGTGACCACATCTTTAACTCAGAACAGACAAAATCAGCCAAGAAATCACCTCCCTGCTCAACACCTCTACATCTATGGCCGTGTTCCCACAAGACTAGAAGCAAGCCAAGATCAAACCACTACTCAAGAAACCATCAGCTGACCCCAGCAAACTCAGGAACTACCGTCCTATCTCCCTTCTGCCCTCCACAGCCAAAGTTCTGGAAAAGGCCATCAACAAAGAGTGCACCACTCCCCGAAGCAACACCACCTGCTCGACTACTCCCAGTCCAGATTCCACAGCAACCACAGCACTGAGACTGCTCTTATCTCAGATACAGACGACATCCGAACCCTTTTCGATCAAAGAGAGATGGCAGCCTTGATCCTCCTCGACCTCTCTGCAGCGTTCAAAATGGTATCCCACCACACACTAATCACTTGACTACACAACATTGGTCTCCAAGTAAATGCCCTTGGATGGATAGCCTCTTTCTTGCCCAGAAGGACCCTCCTTTCAACTCCAAACCCAAGGACATCATCTGCAGGGTCCCTCAGGGCTCACCCTCTAACCCCACCCTCTTCAGCACCTACATAACAGCCTTCCCCAACACCGTCAGGTCCCATGGACTCAACAACATCTTATACGCAGATGACACTCAACGTATCCTCTCCCTCTCCAGGGACACCACACCACCTGAGTCAGATTTCACAGATGCATGACAAGCGTCTCCAAGTGGATGAGACTGAACTGCATGAAACTCAACACCAACGGTAGTTCTGATTCGGCAAAACTTTCACCCCGGAACTTCTCCTGGTGGCCCATGGAACTAGGCCCCACACCCACTCCATCCGATCATGCCAGAAACCTCAGCATCATCCCTGACAGCAAACTTACCATGAACACCTAGGTCAATGTGATGTCATTAGCCTGCTTCTTAACCCTGTGCATGCTACGGAAGATCTTCAAGTGGCTCTCCAACAACATCAGGCGAACTGTCACAAAGGCCCTCATCACATCGTGCCCACATCTCCGCCACCTCAGGGAACTCTATTTGCTGCCAATACAGAAGAGATACAAATTCAAGATACTGACCCACGCTTACAAGGCCCTTCACATCGGACCTGCCTATATCAACCAATGCCTGAACTTCCACCAACCAGCCAGGCAACTCTGATCTGCCTCCTTATCGATCACCCACACTCCCCACATCCACAGAAGCACCAGAGGAGGATGCTCCCTGTCGTATCTCTCAGCGAAGGCCTGGAACGACCTCCCCTTGCAGCTTCTCACCTCACCATTGCTTCCAGACATTCAGAAAGACCTACCTTTTTGACCAACCCTGGAACCCTGCAGGTGACAAGTTGCACTATACTAATCAACTGATTGATTGATTGATGCGGGTACATACTGCATTCTCTCCACCTTGTTTGCATTTTCAAGTGTGCTGCATTCAGTAGCACACTTACATATTGGAACATGTCTCAGAGGTTTGCGTATGCGCTGGAAGGTGTACCTGCACCAAAAATAACATGCATTCAAGGCAGGCACTCTTGCAACATGATGGAAGGGTGGCTGTGTTGTTGCAAGGTAGCCAAAACTGTACCAGCCCTCGAAAAGGACAGGAATGCTACATAAAAGGATTATGGAGCATTCCGGCCCTTTCCCTTTCACACACTGCAGGATAGCAAGATGCTAAACATATGGCTCTTTGTGTGCATTACTGTGCAGGCACACATGTACATCTGCAATATGTATCCATAACCATATATGTGGCAATTTTTCCATTACTGCTAAACTATATTGCTGAAAAACATCAATGCATATTATTGGATTATTCCATGTGATGGTAAATCGGACATCAGTAACATGTGATTTGCATGGCCCTTAGAATTGCTGTAGTTGAGCCACTGCATGGCTTTAGCGTTGCTGTAGTTGGGCCACCGTGTGGCCCTTAGCGTTGCTGCATAAGTGCTACTCCTTGGCTATGAGCATTGTGCTATATACACCACTATGTAGGTAACATATGCATTACGTGGCTATTTGTAGTGCACTATATAGGCCATTGCGTGCCTTGCTGCATAAGTGCTACTGGGTGACTGTGTATTGAGCTATATAAGCAACTGGGTAGGTAACATATGTATTGAGTGGCTATTTGCGGTGCACTTTATAGGCCATTGCGTGGCCCTTTGCGCTGCTGCATTAGTGCTACTGTGTGGCTATGTGCATTGCGCTATATAGGCCACTGCGTATTAAACATATGCATTGCGTGGCTATTTGCCATGCACTATAGAGGCCACTGTGTAGGCACCTAGGTATATCGTCAGACTTATGTTGTCTGGGAGAGAGTAGTGCTTCATACAATGTACTTTTGTGTAGCAATGCATCAGAAAAATCAACGCAAATTATGACAACCTGCCTGTCATACCCAGGAAATGATGTAACGGGTTCGCCTGATTACCAGGACGTGTAAATGTTACTTTCACATTCTGTTAGTGTCTGTTGATCGGTGCTTGTTTAGTTTTTTTGCCTAAGTGTTGTGTTTGGAATTTGTAATTGTCTCTGTATTGTTGGGGGTTAGTTTAATTTGGGGTAGTAGTTACTTAAGTAAAGTTGGTGGTATAAGGGGTATTTATTTGAGGGGAAGATAAATATAGAGAGGGCTTGTGGTCATGTCTGGGAAGAGGAGAGTCATAAATTTTACAATGGGAGAAGTAAGTATGCTGATGTGGATGATCATGCACATCTTGCCGAGGAAGGTAGCTCCAGGAGGACGGGTCATCAAAGGATACCACTCAAAGAATTGGAAGGATTGATGGGAGCAGGTGCAGTGCAACATGGCAAAGGTGGGCCATGAAGAACGATCGGTGTTGCAGCTAAAACACCAATGGGCGGATGTCATTTATAAAGGCTGATATGCTGGACCTGCTGGGTTTGGAGATCAGAGGCCCCATACATACGCATTAATTTACCTTCAGCATGTAGTAACATTTAGTTGCGATGTGTGGATGACTTGTGGCACACAAGGCAAGACAGAGTGACAACAGATGCCAGATGTATTAAATGGTCACACAAAGCAGCACATCTGGCATAAATGATGTGTTGCATTAGAAGGAGCTAGCAATCTTGACACTAAGGGCCAGATGTAGGTAGGACTTTGCGCCTCGCAAACGGTGAAAAACACCATTTGCGAGGCGCAAAAGCCCTCACGCGATGCAGAAACACATTTTGCGAGTCGGAACCGACTCGCAAAATGTGTTTCCGACTCGCAAATAGGAAGGGGTGTTCCCTTCCTATTTGCGACTCACCGCGATGTAAGTTGATTTGTGACCGCGAAAGCGGTCGCAAATCAACTCGCAGTTACCATCCACTTGAAGTGGATGGTAACTCAATCGCAATGCGTATGCTGAATTCGTGTATTCGTGAATGCTCACAAAATTATTTTTTCAGAGCAGGCAGTGGTCCTGCCTACTCTGAAAAAAAACGAAACAAAAGGTTTCGGTATTTTTTTCTATTTGCAGCTTGTTTTCCTTTAAGGAAAACGGGCTGCAAAGAGAAAAAAAAACTGCTTTATTTAAAAGCAGTCATGGACATGGTGGTCTGCTGTCTCCAGCAAGCCACCATTTCCGTGAGTGCGTAGACTCGCTATGGGGTCGCAAACTGCGACCCACCTCATAAATATTTATGAGGTGGGTCTTTGCGACCCCATAGCAAGTCGCAGAAGGTGTCTGAGACACCTTTCTGCATCGCAAATTGCGAGTTGCAATTTGCGAGTCGCTTTGACTCGCAAATTGCAAGTCGCAATTTGTGTTCTACCTACATCTGGCCCTAAGTAATACAAGGCAGCCCTTTGCCCAAATGAAAGTTACTATTTTGCAATAAATGTAATAGTAATTGTTATTTTTTACTGTTTTCCATCACTTATGTGACGCAACCACTGCACAATATGTAGCTGAATCAGCCCCTATGGCTAGATTCATAATACATGTCATTATCCACGCTGCACAAGGTATAAGGTATGTCTGTGTGGCAAGACTAGTATGTATGTACCAAGGGGCACATCTATCAATATTTCATGCAATATTTCAGCAAATCACCTTGCTGTGCTGCGCTGCATGAAAGTGAAAGGGCAGGAATGCCCCATAATCAACATATGACAGTGCATTCCTGTCCTTTTCTAGTGCTGGCACACTTTTGGCTGCCTAGTGCCAATGCTGGCACCCTTGTATCATGTTGCAAGAGAGCCTGTGATGAAACTGGCCAGCAGTTCTTACAACAGCACATGCATGGGTCATGATTTTGGCATATGATGTTAGACATTTTTGGCCTTTCACCTTCAGGCAGATCTACCCTGAAAGGTGACTAGCATTGTTCCATTGTCTGGAAATGTATACACATATATCTAAGGGTGTATAAATGCAGGTACACTGGTATGTCATGGTGCTCAGTTTAGATTTTGGACTGTGCATAGTTGTTCTATTTTTTTTAACAAATAATTTGATTAGTTTTTTTGTCAGGATTAACTTGTCTCTCAATTGAGCCTCAACAACAATTACACTGGAGTGGAGTTGTCGTCATTCAATTGTTGCAATAATATAGCATTTTTGCGTTAAATCTAGGCATTCAAACAGGTAACTAGCAGTACATTGTATTCGGCAATCTTGCATGCAACTATGCTGCAACAGTATTATGAGAATCTCCCTATACTGTTTCTCCCATGTCAATACCATAGTATTTCCTGCATGGTTCCCGTATCTTATGAACCTACTTTGGGCAACCTCTGGCATTGTATATGACCATTTCGGCTGCCATGTACAAGTCCATTACTCTTTACAATTCCCCAAGTGTGGGTGACTCAGAGGCTCTCCAGTACTTAGCCTCATCCCTCTGATATGTCTACTTCTGTTGGTAGGTATGCTGTAGCTGTTTATACTTGTAGTGTTGGTTTTGATTTAGCTGGTATTCCCCCAGCAGTGAACTAAATCCATGAGTTCACCTCCTCCAACCTCCAACAAATCTAATTTGGGGATGCCAATCATGTCCGATGGCCGAAATATGTGTAATTACCCAATTTCCCTCAAGCAGGTCATGTCCCATGGGGGGTTTCCTTTGTTAGCTGCATGGCCCATCCCATAATCTTCCCCACCCCTTTCCAGGCATCTGTAGTCAGCTATATTGCCGTCAATAACTTTCCCGTCCATTTCCCTCCGTACAGGTAATGTAGGAATGAGTGACAGTAGAATTGACTTCTCTCTAGTGCATATGTGGGGTGGTCCCCGGGTGCGTATACCCAATCGTTGATCACTATTAGGTGTGCTTCCCAGTAATATGGCAGTACATCTGGGAGAGCTATTCATCTGTTGTATTGGTTATGTTGCAGTGTCCGCAATGCAATCCTTGTGTCCCCCGTTCCACAATAGTTTCCTAACTTCCTTTCTATTTTGTGGAAAATCTCTTCCGGAACTCTATGATACCTATTTTGGAGTATGTATAACAACTTTGGCAAGATTATCATCTTGAGCATAGCTGCTCTCCCCAGCCACATCAGTGGTAGGTTTTGCCATCTCTCTACATCTCTGTGGGATTCCCTTAGGACCCTCCGGATATTATGGTTACATATATCCCCAGGTATTTGAACCCTTCCCTGGTTGTATGTAGATCCCATGGGATGTTCAACGGTTCCAGAACTCCTCCCACCGGGTATAGACTGGATTTATCCCAATTTATTTTGTAACCACCATGTGCTCCATATTGCTAAAAAAACTGAAGCTGTACTGGCAGGGACTTACTGTGTGTGACATAAAGGAGGATGTCATCCGCATACTAGGAAATCCTCTCATCTTCTATCTTCTCGTTTACCATGCGGAATCCTGCGTTATCTGGGTGTGCCTTGACAATGCATGCCAAAATTTCCAGTTTGATGGTGTACAGCAATGAGGATAAGGGACAGCCCTGACTCGTCCCTCTCCCAATGGGGAACTCTGCTGATGTCACCCCGTTCACTCTGACTATGGACACCAGGTTGCTGTAAAGTAGCGCCACCCAGGCCAGGAATTTAGGGACAAACCTGAATTTCTTCAAGGCCTGCATCATGAATGGACAAAGGACAGCATTAAATGCCTTTTCAGCATCTAGTGCTAATACCAAATGGGAGCCCTTTGCACTGTCGAGCTGTTTCCAACCAGTTATGGAGTGTGCGTAAATTGTACTTGGTTGACCTCTTAGGCAAGAAGCAGGATTGGTCCTTTTGGATTAGGGGCTCTATAACTGTTACCAGACCTGTGCTGAGGATCGTCACCAGAATCTTTTTCTCAATATTGAGGAAAGAGATTGGGTGGTATGAGCCACAGACTGTGGGGGGTTTCCCTGATTTATGCATTACTACTACTGTGGCTATACAGAAAACTGGGGGAAGGGTACTCTCATCCCTTGCCGCTTAAAACATTTTGGGTAGAAGTGGGCTTAGGAAGGCTGCATGTTTCTTAATAAATTCTGCTAGAATTCCATTGGGGCCACGTGTCTTTTAGTTTGCGTATTTCTGTTATTATTTCAAAGAGTGTAATTTCGTCCTCTAGTGTTTCTTTGTCTTTCGCATTTAGGATTGGAACTGGTATTCCCTCATTGGCTATCTCCTGGTCAGTCTTGTATCTTTCATCATTGTCTCCCTGTATTCTATGCACACAGCGTGCCTCTGTCTCCCCTTTCCCAACCAGGCCAGTCATTTCCCTGCCTTGTCTCCAGTCTCGTAGAGACTGTGTTGTGTCACTAAGAGCTAAACTTTCATTTCTTTTTGTGCTAGTGACTGATATTCCCTGCAAAGGATCTCGATCTTCCGTAGGATGACTGGGTCCACTACTATCCCATGTTTCCCTTCTAATACCACTGAACATTGTTCTAGGGATTCCATTTCTTGTGATTCTTTTTTCTTTTAGTGGGCTATGATGTTCTGTGACCGATCTCGCAATAGTGTTTTGTAGGCCTACCAAAGTGTGATCACTGACGCTACAATCTTTGTTTTCTCTAAAATATAACTCGGCATTGACCCTGAGTTCGTGTGCTACCACCTCATCTCTCAGCTCCCAGGTGTTCAGCCTCCATCTCGCGCATCGGTATAGCAGCCGGGTCCCAATTGCACGCAAAAGGGGAAAGTGGTCTGATAAACCCTGAGCCAGATAATCCACTTTATCTAACTTGCCTACCTCTCCTGCTGGGGTAAATATGTAGTCCAGTCTGAAAAACACTTTGTGTGTGCCCAAGAAGTAAGAGTATTGTCGACCTTCAAGGTGGTGGTGCCACCAGAGATCTACAAGACCCAAGGTTTTTATGAATCCTGCCAATGGTGTTTACCTCACGGGTGTTGTGGATGGGCCCAACCGATCCAGTTCTGGGCTGACCACGTCGTTAAAGTCTCCCCCCATTATATGAAGAGAGGACTCTGTCTCGAGCAATATATCTGCAAGTATGTCCAGGGTTTGTCTTTGCAGCCTTGGAGGAGCAGAGACACTGATCAGTGTTACATCTCTCCTTCCCCACATGCCCCTGATTGCCACGTATGTTCCGTTGGGGCCTACCCAGGATTTCTCCGTCTTAAATGGGGGGGAGGGTTGTATCAGAATGCCCACTACCCTGGAGTCCTTGATGAATCCACCATGTGCCAATGTCGTGTAAGTCCCTCTTCCTCAGAATCTACATTATGTGCCCCTTAGGTGGGCCTCCATAAGTAGAACCACGTTTGGCTTATGCCTCTTAATATATGGGAATACTAAACCTCGCTTTACTTTATTAACTTAATCCGTTAATGTTCCAGGTCATAATGGAACTACTTGGTCCGTCATGTTGTGTATTACCTCCCATCTGCCCTTTGTTGCTTCGTCTGGCTGGGTCTCGTACAGCTGTCCCTGTTTCTCTTTGTTTGGTCTTGTTCTACTCCACATATTTGACTCTAACTTCCGCCCTCCCCGAATTGGAAACTGATATCTGTCCCTCTCCCCGCCCCACCCCTAATAACTTTTCAGGGAATAGTCCCTATGAACATAACTGCAA
Source organism: Pleurodeles waltl (assembly GCF_031143425.1). NCBI lineage: Eukaryota > Metazoa > Chordata > Amphibia > Caudata > Salamandridae > Pleurodeles > Pleurodeles waltl. The sequence goes on along the minus strand of NC_090437.1, from coordinate 797,399,149 downwards.
CTTCCCATCAGAGGGATCAGAGGGGCCTGAAGCCCACCATCCTCACCTGCCCAACCCCTTAATTCAATATCACGAAACGCAAAGAAAATACACCCTTGATCTATTGCTCTGTTTCTGACGCCTTACGCCCTTACACAGGGTGGCTCTCCGATTGTCTCAAAGAAATGTTCTGTTCCACTCCGTTGGGACGTCCGTGTCCAGGTGTAGAGGAATCGCGTCCACAGCATTTGTGCCCTGTTCCTCATCACCATTCTATCCCTTGTTGGTGCCGTATTTGATCCTGATGCCAAAGCTTCTGACAAGACAGTCTCGGGTTCCTTTTCCCAGTTCGCAATGGCCATTGCAAGCGGATGTTGGGTGTCTGAACTTGTTTCCAGGTCATCCCCCATAGCCTCATGTGGTAAGTGTTCTTTGGGGGCCAGTGTCTTATGTTTTTTGGTTGCCACTGTCCCCTTGTCCTCTGACTCCGATGAGGTCTCTTGGTATCTTTCTGACCCCACTCTGTGCCGGGATACTCCCTTGTCATGATCCTGAGGGCGTCAGCTTCTCTGTCTATGTCCCTGGCTTTGTGCAGGTTTTGTCTTTTCTCTTCCAGAGGGGCGCAGATCATTCTCTCTTTCTCCTCATCTTGTAGGTTTTGGGCATGCCTCCAACCATGTCAACACCTCCTCCAGTGTTTGAAAGAAGAATGACTTTTCCTAAAACATGACTTTCCACTTGGCCAGGAATAGGAGCATGTACTGTAGCAAGAGCCCTCTTAATTTGGCCTTTACCACCTAAAAGGAGCGTCGCTGCATTGAACCTCCTGGGCATAATCCGGGAAGATAAGGATTTTAGAGTTTTCGTGACGTACTTCCCCCATTTTCCATATTTCGGCAAGGATCATGTCTCTGTCCTGAAAGTTCAGGAATCATGCTATTATTGGTCTCAGGGGGGCTCCTGGTGGTGGTTTGCCCCCCGCTCCCCCCCAGGTCCCAGTGTGTCTTTGCGATGATAAAGCAGGAGGAAAATTTAACTTGAAGGATGTCTTTTCTCAACCGCTTGGCCAGGAACTGTAACATGTTAGGGCCCTAGATGCCTTCAGGCAATCCCACAAGTCATAGGAGGCCCCTTGTAGAGCGATTTACTGCATCTTATAACCTCCATATTGTGTCTTTGGTGGTGGCATGTGTCTCAGCCATCTCCTTTTGTAGGTTTCGGACTGTATCTTCCAAATTGGATATTCTGGTCACAGCCTGACTCTTTCAGCTACATTATGGAGGTCTTGGTGTAGCAGGGATACTTATGAGCGCACCTCTCCCACTTTGTCTCTAGGGCTTCTCGGGAGGACTGCATCGCTTGGAGAAGGGCTGCATTGTCTGACATTAGATTGAGTCTCTTCCACCGGGGGGGTCATGACTTTCTTATAACGGTTTATCTTCTCTTAGCAGGGAGGCTTGGGGTCCTTATCTTTGGCCAATTTACCCCCTTTTCTGTTTTCTGGTGTCTTCTCCCACTTTGTAGGCCTCTAGCCACCAGTAAGTATTTATCTTTCAGAAGGTAGGTCTTATCTCCCACTGTCCGTGTCCTCTTGGGGGAGTTTGGGAGGAGTCCCACTCAGTCTCTGTCTGACCCCTTCTCACCTCTTAGCTGGCATCCATCTCATTGCCTTTGATACCAGAAAGTTTCTCAGTCATCGAGTCTCTGCCCTTTATTGGCCCGAGTGCTGTCTGTGGGGTTTTACTCCTATATTAGGTTGCCGTAGCCTGTACCGGTGAGCCCCTTGGATGCCCTCCTCCACTGTGCCCTTCCACCTAGCTTCCCCTCAGGTCTACTTCCAGATCTTATTTCTACTCACCTTCCCAGGGGGCCACCTCAGGCCTTGAGTCCTTCCATTTTCACTTCACTTGTCTCTTTTCTCTGGCATGCTCCTTTCCCACATACATTTCTTCTCACTTATACCTGCTGGCAGTGAATTGTTTCTCTCAGGAGGTCGTCTCTTGGCTATTATGCCTGTTTTCCAGGGCCCAGGGCATCTGTGCTGTGGACTCTGGGTGTGTGCACTGTTACTTTATGCCCCTCTGCATTGTCTCATGTGGCAGGCCCGGCATACCCCTTGGCTTTCTGTTACTGGTATGGTTCCTTCTTCTTTTACCATTGAATTGGGCATGGGAAGGAAAAGATCTCCTTAGGGGTTCCCCTCATCAGCATGGGGTCGCCTCAACGTAACCGGTCCTGCTTGGTCAGTTGCCCCAGCCATCTTGGTGCCGCTCCCTTGGACTCTCTCAGGGGGCTGCTGCGAGTTCCCCGCTCTGCTCTGTCGGCAGGTCTTGTTGCTGGAACCTCCTGGGTCTCCCGGGGGCCTCTGTATTATCCTCAAAGTTCACCCCGCTGGGTCTTTCTTAGCTGCAGGTGAGGAAAGCAAAAGGGGAACGTACTGGCACTGCTGCCATTCGCCACCTAGTTTCTTTCACCGAAATGTGCGAAGGATCTGCTTGGCTGCTGTTTTGGGGCCGCTCGCTGGACTTCTCTGTGACCCTAAGTCTGGCCACTTTACTTGGTGCGGTGCCCAGTCAATGCTCAATGACACCATGTCCAAGAAGGGACACCCGAGCCTGTGTTAGGCCTTCCTGCAGCGGCGCTTGAGTGGGAGCTACCCTCCTCTCCAGTGCAAATTCACCAGCAATCTTGTGGGCCTCTCGGGTCTCTGCTTCCGGACATTGCTTGCAAGCTTCTGTCTGTGGGCGAGGAGGGACCGCAGAGCCTGTGTTAGGCCCTCCTGCAGCAGCCCAGGGATGGGAACTGGGAACCCACCCCCAGACGTGAACTTGCCTGCGATCGCGTGGGTCCCCTAGGTCCGTAACCCTCATTCACCATGCCAGCACCCGATTATTGACGATTTGAAGTAAATAGTGTACTCGGCAAACCCGGCCTTCCCCGACTTCAGTGGTCTGCTAGGACTGATGAGGAAATGGCCTCCAGTCTCCAACTCCCGCTCACATGCGGTGGTCCGGGCCTGATGTTAGTTTCCTGCCTTTCCTCTCAAGGCCCAGCCTGGGTCGTAGGGCCCGAACCTCTCCGCCTTGGTTGCTGCCATCAATCGTATGCCTGGGTAGCTCCTGTGTCCTGGTGACTCGGGCTGTCTAGTACCGTGCATCCATCGTGGGGGTTAACTAGGATACTGTACGATTTTTATTGGGCATGGAACAGAGCGTACTTAAGGCACAGCTGTCTCTGTCGCCATCTTGGCCACACCCCCAGTTGTTCTATTTTTGATGCATTTTTTCCATTTTTGTTTTGCAGAAGGACATTGCCCATTTTCCCAAGGAGATACTGATAGCTTCAGAAATACTGATGCAGAAAGTAAGTGTCATGACAACGTGGTTGTAGATCTGTGACAAGTGTGTGTGTGATCCATTATAGCAGTAACAGTGTATTCTGTATGGGGAGGCATTTATCACCTGCCCACAATTCACTTAGATTTATTGAGCAAACGCAACAGCACGGAGTGGTGTTAAATATGAATGAAGTATCAATATAGGACTTGGCAAGTTTTTCTGCAGTACCCCACTTGAAATATGGGGATGTTATACCTGTAACAGTACCTGTGTGCCATAACTGATTCCACTTTGCATAGAAATGCATTACAGTATCACCAGGCTAGCCATCACATTGTAATCATTGCACAACAGATAGATGCTGGAAAGGTGTCAGTAACAGCCAAAATATAAGTGTGTCTTGCTAACAATCCATAAAGAGTACAATAGACATCTCATCATGTGTTTACCGCAGGGGTGTGAGACATTTGTATGTCATCTAAACATTCCCTTAGTATTACCACTTACATGAGGTATAGCTGTTGTAATACTGCCTTAGGGATGTCTGACTCTCCATTAGAGGTGTCCATGTGAGACCTATGTAGAATGGAGTGACAGTGGCCCCATTTCACTGATGCCCTGGTGGCTGCGTGTATATAGAGCAGCTAATATATCGATCCAAGGTTTGCTCAAAACAATAGCTCTCAGCAAGTCTAAAGCACAATGTTAGGAAAGATGTCCGCTTTGCAGGGAACTTGTACTGTGGCCTGGCAGTTGTGCTGGTGCTGGCAGCCTGCATATCTCAGTTATTCATGTGTGTAGAGCACAGTGTGGCAATATCATTGTTGAATAACCTATGCAGCCCCAGTAGGCCTCACAACATGGATACGAAGTTGTTGGTTTAAGTTTGGCCAGCAGGACAGGTGCACTAGATTTTCCATATATTGGCATATCAATACCAGCGTTATGGGCAGTATCTAACCTATGTGGCATTTATGTCAAGCTTTTATGCAGTGCTATGCGGCAAGCCACCATGCTGTAGTGCATGAAAGGGAAAGGCAGGGATGCACAGTGATTCCATTATACAGTGCATTCCTGTTCTTTCCTACTGGTGGCATACTTTTGCCTGCCTATCACCAACGCAGACACCCTTGCATCATGGTGCAAGGAGGCCAGCTTTGTAGACAAAATAGTTTTGGGGCAGGTAAGGACACCAGCCTGCGCAAACACAATACTGAGAGGATTTTACCTCGTTCTTTGTGTGCAGCAGAATGCAGCACAGGGAGACTGTGGTAACAGCAATGCAAAATTAGACTTCTCCTGGTTTGGCTTCACCTGTGGATGCATTTGGACATGTTTCTGTGTCTTGCACTGATGCTAAATCTGTGAAGCCATCAAAATAAACATGTTGATGCAGTCAGACCCACCCCCCAATTAGGGAATAGCTTTGACACAGAGTAAGACAAGTCAGCATTTTGTGCTGCTTTGCGTAGCTCCACATTACTCAGGACATGCAAAGACTAAGAAGCTGCCCTTGCTTACCTTAACACATCTTACTTATGTTTTGCCTTGACCTTGTCCCCCCTTGCATGATGCAAGACCAACACTAAAAGTTTACATATCCTGAGCATGGGTATTATTTTCCATTGATACATCAGTATGAGAGAAGATTATTGGTATGAGTGAAATACACAGTTGTATAATGTGACTAAAAAGATTCTGGAGCACCTACACTGACCTTAATCTGGTTAGTCTGACATATTGTAATTGCAAAAGTCATTGTAATGATAGTATATTGAACATTTCTCTATACCAAGATTAGGCGTAAGTATGGACTGGCGCTTATAACTTCATAACAATGTCACTTAGATTTTGTAATACATGATATACATACAAAACTTGCCCTAATATGAGGTACAATTTTCTCCCTAGCTCACATGTCAGCAGACATGTCCAAGACAGTAGCATTGAGATGGGCATGTTATGGCTGCATCTGGAAGATAGCTCATGCTTTCCAGAAAATGGGCCATACCTATGACAAGGAGAAGGCAGCTGGCATTTGGCGTTGGTCAAGCAGGTCACAGCCACAGAAGACACATGTGGCTACATCGTCCTAGGTTGCCACTCAGCATAACAGCAGGGCTCAGCCCACTGCTGGACCCTCAGGTCGAAAGCAGAAAGCTATAGGGCAAAAGAAGAGAGGAGGTGCAGCAGGGAAACAAAAGAACCAATTGCAAGGCTAAAGGTTGGATCAAATGGACAATAGGATTGCAAGGTTGGAAAGGGAGCTGAAGAGACAAAGTTGCATTCTGTTGAAGTGGTAGGAGGCTCTCCAGAACATTGCCACCCAAATTTGAGTGGCTGATTCTCCCTCTGCAAATACCCTTCCCTGCTTTATTTTTACATTTTAGATTGTTATTTTAAGTGTTCATAGTTATAGTTAGTGTTTAGTGTAGGTTTAGGATTAGGTAGGCATAGATGTTCTTAGTATAGTTTTTAGTCTGATTTTATTACTGTAAGATTTTAAGTGGTGGGGTGAATTTGTTTTTAATAAAAATATTAATTTGTTTTAGAAAAATGTATACATAAAAAATATATATTTGTTTAGGCTTATATTGTAATTGTATTTATATAGTGCAAACTACCCCTGACGAAGAGTTCAATCATTTTTTGGTGAGTAGCACGCTACTCCGGAACCCAGAACAATTAGTGGTGGATTAGTATAGGGAAATATGAGTAAGGTATTAGTATAGGGAGGTATGAGTTAATTTGAGGAAAGGACAAGTGAGTCTGTTAGTTGGACTGGATAGAATTATGGAGGGATAGAGAAGGGAAGAATCCAGAAGTGTTAATTGGGAGATCATAGTAGTAAGATGAGGTTTGGGATGAGTAAAGGAAAGATGGAGCAGGGAAGAGTCTGTAGAAATGGATTAGGGAGATCATAACAGTAAAATGGGGTTTAGGATGAGTCAAAGGAGAGATAAATAAGGGAGAATTAGTAGGGGTGTTTAGGGGATCGTAGTAGTAAACTGAGGTTTGGAGTGAGCCAGGAGGAGTAGAGGAGGAAAGAGTCTAGGAAGAGTTATTTTTTAGATCATAGTAGTAGAATGGGTTTTATGATGAGTGAGCAAGTGGAGATAGAGGATAGATTGATAGAGGGATAAGGTGATGGTGAGACAGACTAAAGCTTTCAAGAGAGTAATTATTTCTCTAGTACAGTAGGACTAAAGTACTAAATATATATATACAGGATTGCATAGTAAGGGAACATATGTGCAAGGAATATAATATATTGAGATTTAAAGTTGTATCGTTTAAACACAGACTTTCAAGTGTTGCAGTATTTGAAGTTAACTAATATGTGTAGGTAGTATATGTTCTGGATGTAGTTTTATGTTTGTATTATACTGACCAATGTGTATTGGGGGGGGGAGGGGGATGATATTCAGCTGCCATGTTTTAATAGTGGTAAAGATAGGTTAAGTGTTAGATTAGGTAGTATAAGTAACAATAGCTAGTGTAGGTTAGTTAGTGGCAGATAGTGTCTTTAGATAATAGTTTTTACATTTCAATACATTTATCAATGTTATTTTGTTGAATAATATTTATTTGTCATTAATTCCTACTATTGTGTTAAGATGAGTACATAATCTTAAAACAGTCTGAGAATATTGTAACAATTAGTTGCATTGTCAGATTCCTCAGGACAGGTCTTCCTCACATTAGAGTAATGTATGGTCCCCCCTATCCATACTGTAAACACTGTAAGTGGGGCTCAGTATTTGATTTGACACACAGCACAACACAGGTTTTCTCCCTACTGTAGTGCCCTGCGGGAAAGTGAGAGGGCAGGTAAGTGTAGGATTTGACACAATAATACAGATTGCTGCTCCCTGCCTGCGCTGGGACACAAACTGCTGCCTAATGCTAACGCGGACACCCTTGATTCATAGTGCAAGGGGTCTGCTTTGCTGGGTTGATGATTTTTGTACAGGATGTCACACCTACCTGGACAAATTTCAATACTCATTGGCATTTACTTTTTGCTAGTGTACCACATCGTGCAGCTCACTTTGAAAGAGCACACAAGACGGTTTGAGCAAATATATCCTAATCTGCCCTCCTCTGGGGAGGTGTAGTAATGTTACAGGTCACATGGTCTGTAAAGTTGTATGGGCAAATGAGTTAATGTGTTGATGTGTGGATGAACTCACACTCAACTCATATGACATCTTTCTAGGGCTGAGTCACATAAGTCTGCTATTTTGGCCTCTGTTGCATTACTCCACATTTACCATGATACACAGGGCCAGACTAGGTGCCCTTGTATATCTTGGTAACTGCCATTCAAGGTATTCTCTTGCCCTTGTGCATTCTTGTGTGTCACAAGTACAGTGCAAATCCAAGTGGAACATGGAGCATCTGGCTAGTAGTCATACAACCATCCAGAGTAATATATTAGATAGATAAACATTTGTGTGAGCAGTAATGTATTAAAAATGTACAATGATGTTGGCAAATTTACTTGACAGCATTATATAGATCAGTTAAACAGTGTTTTTGGGTCACATACCTCACACATCCCATTTATCAGTGGTAATTATTTGTGTACTTTGCAATGAGCTCACTGTGTATCCATCAAATAAATGTGGCTTCTAGATTCACTCTGACATACCATAGGTATACTACGTACATTGTTGTAGTTGCACATACAAAGGTAGCTTGTGCAATTAACTTTAGGTCCCTCTTCTTCAGGTTAAAAAAATAGTTTCTACAATATGTTATTGACCAACATGGCTAACTGAATGTGAGATAATTAGCTCATACTCAATCTGACAAGTTATAAGAGAAGATATTCTGTGACATTAACTCACACTGCAACTCCACATGGTTGCCAACATAACTAGGCCAGATCCCCTCACCCCAGAAACCTATGTATCATCAGGGACACCAACCTCACCATGAGACATCAAATCACCACTGTACACACCACCAGCTTTCACATATTTGGCATGTTCAGAAATGTCTTCATATAGCTCCCTCCTGACACCTGTAAGTCTATCACCCAGGCCCTAATCACATGGGGACTGGACTACAGCAATGCCCTCTACTACAGCATCTCTGCACACCTTCTATACAAGAAGCAAACCATTTGAAACACCTCAGCCAGACTAGTATTCAACCTTCCGCGACGTATGCACATCACACCTCACCTCAGAAAAACACAGTGGCTCTCTATTTAGAAACACTGCCAGTTCAAGATGCGAACCCACACCTACAAGGCACTACACTACCAGGGCCCAACCTAGCTCACCGACCATCTACACCCAGCCAATCATGAACCTCGGCTCTACATCACTTGCACTCACTAACCACCCCCATATCCACTTTAGCTAGACAGGAGGTTGGGTGTTCTCCTAAATAGTAGTTGCCACCTGGAACAACCTCCCCCAGCACATCATGCTAGCAAATTTGAGTTTGTGCAAGAAACTGTACACCTTGCTCTTCAAGCGATCATACTTGCAGAGCATGCACATACTCATCACCTGGATACCCTCTTGGGTGACAAAATGACCTTTTACACTGTGACAGGCCAAGTAATAATGAGGTCTTGCAAGAGTATTAGTGGGGTTCCAAATGTCTTTATTTCTGTATTTTTGTTGTTACTGTTATTTCTTTAATGTGTTATTGTCACAAGTTCTTCGCAGGGTTGTAGTCTTTGAATGGTTCTTTCTTCTTCTTTTCCCTGGTTTAGGTGGTCATCTCATTGCATCAGAGGAGGTTATTTGGAGGAGGAAGAAGAGAAGAGACCTTGTAGTAGGTACGTTCTACTTCTTTTCCTTATTCTCTCTAATCTTTCCCTGAGTCTTTCTTTATTCTGTCTCCTGTCTCCTGACCTACTGCTTTGTTTTGGTATTCTTTTTTCTTCTGTTTTCTTGTTCTTTTAATTTGTCCTCTCTCAATAGCTGGTTCTGTTCCTGTCTCGCTTCTCTATCTTCCTTTCCTTTTCTGTTTAAAAGAAGCATGTTTTTCTTTCTTTTCCCCACCTTCTTTTTTTCCTCTCTCCGCAGTTTTCCCTGATAGAGCCTTTGCTTTCTTTATCTTTCTATTGTGCCTGTCCCCGTGCCTGTGCTTTTCTTCCCTTCCACTTTCTTCTTCTGTTTCCCTGATGGTGCCTATTGGTCGACTGTGCCTCGTGCCCGTGTTTTTCCTTCCCTCTACCTGCTTCCCTCTCTTTCATACCACCGCCCGACTGCCTTGTTCTCCATTTACGGAGAGGTTTGTACTTGAGATGGCCACGTACACATACACAAGGACCACATACTCTCCTCGCGTTCCTTCCACTTCCCGTGCCGTCATCCCTCCGCTCTCCTCTTCTGTTGACCGGCCGGTCTCAGGACGTATGGGGTTTTTAACGCCTTTGATCGCCGACTCCTCTTGGCATCCTCCTCTCATCTGCAGCTCCGCCTCCTCCTGTATGATATAGGTGAACTGGGAAGTGCCCCCGGGGTACTTCCACTGCGGCCCCAGACTCGGCACCCTGTCACATTTACTCCCCCTAGAAAGTGGCTGTTCGAGCCACTTAGTGGACGGATTCCGAGACAAATAGTCGGCATTGAAAAGAAGGAAGCCGGGAGAGTGCTGTATCTGAAAGGAGAAAGACTGCAGTGATAAGAACCATCTAAGTATATGGGCATTCATGTCCTTATGTTTCGCAAGCCAGGTTAAGGGAGCATGATCAGTAAAAAGAGTAGAGGTTCGTCCCGATAGATAATACCGAAGAGATTCAATAGCCCACTTAATTACAAGACACTCCTTTTCTATGATGGGGTAATGCTTTTCCCGGGGTAAGAGCTTGCAGCTAATATATACAATGGGATGATATTGTCCGTCGTCCCCCTTTTGGGATAACACTGCACCTAACCTTTGATCAGAAGCATCTGTTTGAACCTGGAAGGGTCTAAGGAAATCTGGGCAACATAAAACTGGTTCAGTCGTTAATAGGGTTTTCAATCGTTGAAAATGTTCATTTTCTAGGGTAGTGAGTTGGTGTATCTGATTAGGGCGGTTCTTCTCAAGAAGGGCAGTAAGAGGGGCTGCAATGTCGGAAAAATGGGGTATAAACCGCCTGTAATAACCCACCATTCCCAGGAAAGCTCTGATATCTTTTTTTGTCTTGGGGTAGGGGATGTGTGTAATAGCGTCCACCTTCTCCACCTGGGGTTTCAGAGTTCCATGTCCTATCACATATCCCAAATAATTGAAGGTATCTTGCCCTAGTTTGCATTTTTTGGGATTGGACGTCAATCCTGCCTGTTGGAGTGCTTTCACTATGTGGGACAAGTGTTTTAGGTGATCCTCCCAGTTTTCACTGTGTATGACGATTTCATCCAAATATGCGGCCGCATATTCTTGAAAGGGTCTTAACACTAAATCAATCAGTCTTTGAAAAGTGGCTGGCGCCCCTTGGAAGCCAAAAGGGAGGACAGTGAATTGATATAGCCAGAGGGAGTCGCAAAAGCGTTTTTTTCTTTATCAGTCTCTGCTAAGGGAATTTGCCAATACCCCTTTGTTAAATCTAAAGTAGACATATATTTTGCTTTTCCTAACCATTCTAAGAGATCATCTATCCATGGCATGGGATATGTATCAAAATAGGAAAGGGAATTCAGTTGTCTAAAATCAATGTAACCAGATAGAGCCATCTGGTTTAGGGACTAGGACTATAAGGGAACACCAAGGGCTAGAGAATGATCCCTGCTGTTAACATCTCGCTGACTTCCTTCTCAACCAACTGTTTTCTTGCCTCGGTATGCGATAGGGTCTTTGTCGGGACACCCGACCATCTAGAGTACGGATATGATGTTTTCTCAGATGAGTCCTACCGGGGATTTTTGAAAATACTACAGGATTACTACGCACTATGTCCTTCAGTTGACAATACTGTGCAGGAGTGAGGTTCTTACCAAAGTGAGGCGCATTCTGTATTCCGGGTTCAGAGGTAGTAGGGTACATGGGTATCTCTGTCTCAGAATGGGTCGTAATATATAAATCACTGTTTGGGGTTCTTACTTCATGCCATACCTTCAAAAGATTAATGTGATAGACCTGGCTTCTGCCTGACCCTGCTGGTATCTCTATTCGGTATGTGACTGGGGTTACTTTTTCGTGTACTGTGTGTGGTCCCGGCCGATGGGCCAGTAACTTATTCTCAGTTGTTGGTAAAATAATTAGTACTTGTTGACCTACTGTTAACTATCACATTCGTCCAAACAAAAGTTTGAATGGACTATGTCAGGTGGAAGACTGTATGTGAGTTCAGAGGGCATATAACACTAATGGCAATTTTTTTCCCAGTTTTTCCCAGAGTCATTAATGACTTTTCGTAGGAGGTTTTTAATGGTTTTATTATGCCTTTCAACTAGGCCATCTGTCTGAAGATGATAGACCGATGTCCGTATTTGTCAAACACCTAGGGTCTGACAGATCTCTGACATCAACTGGGGTTCCCTGATCGGTTAGGAGTTCTTTCGGGACCCCAACTCTGGAAAAAAAATCAATCATTGCTTGAGCCACGGTTTTAGTATTCATGCTTGCCACTGGAATAGCCTCTGGGTATCTAGTTGCATAATCTACAAGCACTAAAAGGTATTGGTGCCCCTTGGAGGAGGGTGGCAGGGGGTCCACAAGATCCATACCGACCCAGGTGAAGGGGTGTCTATGATTGGTAAGGGAAGGAGAGGTGCTTTTGGGTCTTGTGAGGGATTAACTGTCTCGCTTCTCTACCTTCCTTTCCTTTTCTGTTTAATAGAAGCATGTTTTTCTTTCTTTTCCCCACCTTCTTTTTTTCCTCTCTCCGCAGTTTTCCCTGATAGAGCCTTTGTTTTCTTTATCTTTCTATTTTGCCCGTCCCCGTGTCTGTGCTTTTCTTCCCTTCCACTCTCTTCTTCTGTTTCCCTGATGGTGCCTATTGGTCTACTGTGTCCGTGTTTTTCTTTCCCTCCATCCGCTTCCCTCTCTTTCATACCACCGCCCGACTGCCTTGTTCTCCGTTTACAGAGAACTTTGTACCTGAGATGGCCACGTTCTTCCCTGAATGTGGCCGGTCTCTGCGCGTCCTCTCCCTCCTTCTGGGCAGCAATCCTCCGTATGGCCGTCTGACTCCTAGTCCGGTCTCTGCGGTCTGTAGGCGTCTAGGAACACGTCCTCTCCTCTCGTTCCTTCCACTTCCTGTGCCGTCTTCCCTCCGCTCTCCTCTTCTGCTGACCGGCCGGTCCCAGGATGTACGGGGTTTTTAACCCCCTCGATCACTGACTCCTCTTGGCGTCCTCCTCCCGCCTGCAGCTCTGCCTCCTCCTGTATGACCTTGGTGAACTGGGAAGTGCTCCCGGGGTACTTCCACTGCGGCCCCAGACTCGGCACCCTGTCCCAGCCACATTACATGAATTTACATTAAATTTTTTGGGCTGCCTAGCCCCAACACAAGCACACTTGCAACATGCTGCAAGGGGGCCTGCATTGGCACTGGCATATCTGCCAAGATTCCCACACCCATGTGTGATGTGCTGCTCCAGTCCAGGTTTTTTACTTTGTACTCAGGGGCGTGTAGTCTTGTTCTGTAATGGAACAAATTACACTACAAGTCCCAGAATTCAAAGGAAAAACCTGGACTCGTGCAGCACATCACCCATGGGCCTGAGAAACTTGACAGGGCAAAAAGTATTACCACCCAAGGAAAGGACAGGTAAGTGAAGGATGAGGTTATGTGTGGGGCATTTCTGCCCTATTTCTTTCACGCAGCGCAGTGCAGCACAGCACAGCAAACACTGCATGACAGTTTGAAAAATATGGTCCCTTGTTTTTACTCACCCTGCAGTTCTTGCTGGTCCTCTACTTCAGCACTGTCCTGACCTTCCAGTCCAGCTACCAACTATATTTGAATGAGGGATGCCACATGCTCCGCCAATGGGCCCAACTTCTCCTGGACATCAGGCTCTCCTCAGGTCCTCATGGCTGCCTTTAGGTTCCTGGCCAGTTCTTCACTGGTCCTATGTTTGATGTTTGTATTTGTGCGTCCTCTTCTTACACTCCAGGATTGTCCTTTTTGTTTGCGCAATGCAGTTTATCTTGTTCACTATGGATTGCCAGATCACATCCTTCTTTGCTAATGGCAATTTGGAAGTGCCAAATATTGGGTGCTCATTCTTTGTCACCTCACTGATTAGCATCTTGTTTTCCTCTTCATTGAAGTTACACATCATCTTCCTATTTCCCCTGGGATGTTGGCAGGGTTGGGGTTGTTGCCAGCCTTGCTTCCTGAGGTTACTTACATGCTTCTCTTTATTGAGGGGTATTGGATGTATATCTTGCATTACTCTGTTTGCTTTTTCAACATACCTGTGGTGCAAAACACTTCTGTGTAACCCAAAGCTGATTTGTGGTACGTAAAGGTTTTTCATGAGACGCAATCAACTTTGTGTCACATAGGTAGTATTTGAATTGCAGTACTTTGAGCCTTTCTCAACAACTTTGCGTCAAAATTTATGACGCATCTCAGGACCTTGCACCATGGTGCTTCGTCTTATAAATATGGGTTATCCATGGCGCAGGGACATGCTGAAACATAGAGATACATTTCTCATACAATGCTGCGCGTTGCATCAGTAAAGATAAATTGTCCCTATATTTCTCATTAATTCACTGCACTAAACTAGATCATATGAAATTACAGCATTCAACAAAGCACATCTCACAGCACAACACCACATCATATCTCACCATGCATTTCCATATGACACAAAAACATAACGTCCGACACTGTGCACAACAAAAAACAGAGCTGCACCTCACCAAACCAGAAGGTACAATCTGACAATACCCATCACCAAGCTATGCTGCAACAAGTCACCCTACACCTTTTCACACTACACCATTTCACATTACAATATGCCATATCACCCTCTACACAGTGAACAACATCACACTACCCCAAGATCAACCCATACTATACCACACTTGATAGTACCATCCCATCTTTACAGATCACTCAATAGCACACCACACCATTCAGCAGCACATCACATGATGCTCACAATCATAGAATACCCTTGTACAACCTACTCTGGACTTCATCACAGGCTATGACATAATCGATTAACACATCTCACATTGCAACATTACATCACCTACCACCTTGTCACATAATACCACATTAATCCACATAGCACTATACCGGGCAACACAACATCATATCAATTTACACCACAGCACCCTACTACATTTTACCACTCCCCTTCAGCTATCCCACATCATCCCTCATTTCACAACACCAACAGGGCACATAAAATAACATCATTCACCACCTAACTTCACAACATCACTAATTCCAACACAACCTGTCCCAAAATATATACTGTACTGTAGGAAGCTGCCTCTATATAGTGAATGAAGTACACTGTGAAGTCCAGTGTATCCCCAATTATTATTGCAGAGGCAAAAGTAGATAGGACTAATGCTCTATTTTTTGGGCGAGCAGTTATGCTTATCAGAGTTTAGTGCCAGGGCTTGCTGTACTCACAGGCGCAAATGAGACACACACTCAAAGAATAAATCTGAGACCAATTTAGAAAAAATAACATTTATTTTTAAATATATTTCAAACCCAAGAACTTCATAATCAGGTAAGTAGATTTTCAAGTATAAATACTTTGCAGTTTCACAAATCAGCATTTTTTCAGTTCAGCAATGTTAACCTATGGGAGGACAACAAGAATGCAGTTTTGCAGGTAAGTACATGACTCTCAAATCCAGTCTTCGCGGTTTTAGGTTGACACCAATTAAGGTTCAAACCAGCACCACGAGTGCACCTATGGCGGCACTGGGACGGCTAGGTGCAGAAGTCATATTTGGAGTGGGTGCCCAATGTTATCCAATGGAGAATGGGGGTGAACAAAGATGCACTGCTCACGGGCGAGTAAAGCGGTGTCAGGGGTCGATCTCCTGGGGTTGAGGTAAGTACAAGAGGGGCCACAAGGCAGCACCAACCAAACTTACACCCTCAGCGGCACAGGGGCGGTTGGGTGCAGAGTGCCAACACAGTGTTGGGCATCCAATGTTAACAAATGGAGACTGGGGGTACCTGAAGATCGCTGCTCACAGGTGAGTAAGGCAGTGTCAGGGGTCAATCTCCTGGGGTTTAGGTAAGTACAAGGGGGGCCACAAGATAGCACCAAATTTACACCCTCAGCGGCATAGGGGCAGCTGGGTGCGGAGTGCCAGCACAGCAACGGGTGCTCATTGTTAACCAATGGGGAAGATCACTTTTGGAAAAAGGTTGCAGGCTCAGGCCAGGAGGCTGAAGGAAGAAAACCCACAGCAGCCCAGGTAAGTCCTGAAGACAGGGGATGCAGAGACACTGGTGGTCCAGGTCCCCAAGGCCCAGGGGCTCTGTGTGCAGTGGTATCTTTTGGCATTGGGAATATCTTACCAGGCAGGTTGCGGTTTTGAGGAGTCTTTAGGTTGAGGCTGCAGGCTTTGAGGCAGAGTCTAGCAGGGGTCAGCCTATGGTGGACTCAAAATCGCTGCGGATCCTTCACAGGACCGGTGGGCCACTTGGACTCGGGCCGTAGGCGTCGGGTGCAGAGGTGGGTCCAGAGGAGGCTTCACGGTTCCTCAGGGCAGAGTTCTTTTCTTTTAAAATTGTTTTCTTCTTGAACAGGTCCACTGTCCTCGGGAGATAATGATCTTTATTGAAGTCGTCTCAAAGCTTTGGAGGTCGTCGGGATGCCGGACAGGTTGTCTTTTGCCACAGGATCATCGAGGGCTGCAGACAGGCCGGTAGGGTTGGGGCCAAGTCAGTTGGTGTCTGTAGTCTTCTCTGCTGGTGTGACTCTGCAGTGTCCGGCTCTTCTTAGGTTGTCAGGAATCAGAGTTCTAGGGTTCAGGAGTGCTACCTAAATACTGAATTTAGGGGTGTTACAGGGAATGCTAGGTGGTAGCCAATGGACTACTCATCTTTCCAGTGACTACACCCTTTTTATGACCACTTCCATTGGGAAGTGGGCATACCCCTAACCCTAGTGACCTAATTCCTTCCATACAAGATGGAGGAAATTAAAAAGTAGTGTCCACTTCAGCTTATCCACCTTAGGGGTGGGACTGGCATGAAGTGGGCACTCCTCCTGATTTAACCAATTTTCCCACCTATGCTGCTGCCAAAAATGGGGTCAGAACAGTGGGGGTTGGTCATCTCCACCATCTGGAGAGATTTGGGTCGCATTACAAAGGTGGCAAGGCCTTTGAACCTCCCCGCCCTGGAATGTCCATCCTGCCTGGGAGAGGAGGTCACACCTCTGCTCAGAGCAGGCCTTTGTTCTTGAGCCCTCAAGAGAGTTGGCTCTCACCTCAGGGGGACAGAACTCTGTCTAAGATAGCAGCACTGGTTTTGACCAGTGTCCACACTAGGAGTTGGACCGTTTTCAGGGGCACCTCTCAGGTGCCCTCTGAGTGCATGTATCAATAAATCCATCACTGGATTCAGTGAGGGTTTATTAATACGAGATGTTTGATACCAGACATCCCTATCTTCAGTGAAGCCATCATGTAGCTGGGGAGCTCGTAATGACCAGTGCCTAGCACATGTACTTATAATGGCTTCCCTGTTCACTTACTATGTCTGAGAATCGACAAAGACATAGCAGGGGCTTATCTGCTCATGCAGGCATGCCTTCACATTTAATATAATACACCCTGCATTTAGGGCTGGAAGGGCTGCTAGAGGGGTGACTTACATATACCACATGCAGTGTAAAGGGCACAGGGCACACAGGATGTGTGCCATGTTGTGTTTTCATTGTAGGTCCGCACCAAGACACGCAGCCTGCGAAAGCAGCACTGTATGCACTTTGTGAGAGGGTCCCTGAGGGTGGCACAGTTCATGATGCAGTCCTCAGGGGCCTTACTTTAACACTCCATGCCCTAGGTACCAGTGGTACCATTTACTGGGGACTTACAGTAATAGCTAAAGGTATGCCAATTGGGAAAAATGACTGTGCTGTTTTGAGGGAAGAGATCTGGCACTGGGGACCTGTTTAGCAGGAACCCAGTGCACTTTCAGTTAAAAGTGCACCCAAAGCCAGGCAAAAAGTGGGGGGTGACCATGTCAAAAAAAACACTTTCATACATATACTACATCGTTCATCAGCACATGATAATATATCATGCCACTTCTTGTTGTACAAAAACGAATTGCATGATCCAATAGCACATCTCACTATTCAACACTACGCCAGCCATCACCTAATCACAAATTACAATACTCCACATCACGCTATTCCACCTAACACCAACCTAAACCTTACCATACCATACAACATCACACACACACCACAACTCACCATGCCGCTCCAACACAATACCCCTCATCTCAGCACTCCATAGAATATAAAAGACATATTACAGTATATCTTAACATTGCGCCACTTTTTAAACCCTTGCGCCACAATATGCCTGTGTCAGGCATAATGTATGCAAGCGGGGCGTTCTGGCGTTAGGAGGCCCAGCAAAATGGCACAGTGGAATCGAGCAGATTCCACTGCACCATTTCTAGCATCAATTTAAACACCTGCCTAAGGCAGGTGTTAAAATGAGGCTCCCATTGTTTTCAATTGGCCTCCTTTCACTTTGCAGGATTAGCGTCAATATTTTTGGAGCTAATCGTGCAAAGAGCTAAACTAGTGTCAACATTTTTACGCTAATTCCCTAACGGGCGCCATGCTGTGCCGTATCATAAATACAGCACCCACATGTGGTGGTGTTAGGGGGCGCAATGGGGTGCAAGGAAAGTGGCGCACCATGACATGATGCACCACTTTTCATAAGTATGGCGCCTAATTTCTACTATACACATTTTGTAATAGCATGACAACCAAATTGTGAGACGCTGTAGTTTGACATGAAAACCATGTTCACTTTCTCATGGGACTTACAACATTGCTTCCTGGAAGAAGCAGGAGACAAACAAGGAAGTCCTGCAGACAATATTTATGCCTGCTGGCTTTCTAAGATTCCTTGGCCGGTTAATGAAGCACAACCTTAAACAGTTGTTAATGTACTGCAGTAGAGGCTCTTCTTTACTCAAGGTGCACTAAGTTTCTGTACCCAAAGAGATAGTGCAAGATATATACTAGCGTGCAGACTTGACAATGAATAAGTATGCCAATTTTATTAGTCTGAAGCAGTGCTTATTTTGAGCTGGTGGTTGCCGCTGGGGGCCACTGGCACTTAGTTTTGAGCACCAGCACTTATTTTTCCTGATCGGATATTTCCCAAGAACAAAAAGACACACAAATGGTAAAGAAGGATGAAGAGAAAGATGGAAAAGCAGCAGGAAGGAAGAAAGCAGGGACCTGCAGGAGTGAGATAAAGGCAGAGGGAGTGCCTGACACTGGATCAAAGAGGCCTGGGAAGCATTCAGAGCTATGTAGCCATGAGCAAGCGTGCCAACTTTTCATTGCACTGGCTGTGGGCTTCGGAGTAAGGCTTCGGGCACCGGCACTCTTCCTCTTACAAATAAAGCACTAATCTTAAGCATGCAAACATTTGTGGGCCTGCTCTCTGTGTTCATACCACAAAATATTAGTCTCTTTCCTGGCAGGTTGAATTTTCCACAGGAAGGCGGTTGGCTCTTAGTTAAGTTTTTGTACTTGTTATAGAACATTTGAAAATGAGTTTTTACTGAAGTTCGTGCCTCCTTTCTCACCAGAAAGAGTAATTGCTATTTGGGTTGATTTCCCACAAACCACTTAAAACCTAGGAAGGCATGTTTGCAAACATGAAGAATAAAAATAGAACCTCTACTGCAAAATTAAAGGCATCTCAAATCTGTTAGATATTTGTTGCAAAAAGAAATCAGAAACAGTTCAAACAGTTTGATACAAGTTAGTTTTAAAAAAAAGCTGCAGTAGCTCTGAATGTGAAGAATGGTGCAAAGAGATTCTAACTTTTCTGTAATTATCTAAAGAGTACAAAAAAGATACACGCTCTTTCTTCTTGTCACTGTAAGCTAGAGAAATATTACAGAAGAAAGAAAAGTAAAGTATTTTACACAGTGGCGGTCACCACTCTGTAGTTGTAGTGAGGTCAGGGTTTCAATAGGAAGAGTGCTTCTTTTTTTGCTAATACCTTTTGTGCCGTATGTCAAATCTTCATGTAATTTTTCAAAAAAACGTTATCCACCTCAGTTACTTCCAGAAAAGTTTCAGAGTCATCAGTCAAGTGGGGGCAAGAATAGGGCATGGCTCAAAACATTGTTTTCTCATGATAGTTCCCACTGGAAATTTTGGGATGCAAAATGGAACAAGCATTTGCAATGTAATGGGTCTCGTGTTTACTCAAGTTAAATCTATTAGCGTTGTAAGCTCCTAACCGGACTTTTCTTGCCACATAAACTGAAAAGTGAAACAGTTTCACATAAGCAAGCCAACGGCCACCGTGAGCCCAAAGCAAACACACAAAAGGAAACGGAAGTCCACTCGCAGTGAAACTTATCGGCAAAAGTGCAATTATCCATGGAACCGCAAAAGTGCAAATATCCATGTAGCAGGCAAAATTGCAAAAATCCATGTAACTGGGTCGATGTCATGCAAAGCTCTTGACTTCTGCCCAGCGAGATCGCGCTGCCTACGAAATGAAGAGGAAAAATAGTGCAGAAACCATTCGGAAAACATGGAGCCTCGTATGTTTTCAGTAGTTGGCCGATGAGCTCGAGGTGGGCTAAACACCGGATGACGCATGCATGCCATCCACTAATGAAATCAAGCTAATTTTAAAAGGCAAGCCGACGAACCAACCAAATAGATGGGCTTGACATGGGTGTGTTTAAAAGCCCACAGAGAGATTACACCAGGGACATAGAGCTCGGCCCTAAAAATTGCTTAATGAAATTACACCAAATTTAGCAGAAAGTTAGAACTTTACTCAGAGCTGTGCTGTTCATTCTTTTACACAGAGTTGGAGGTCCAACTAAGTTTAGTTGTATGTTTTTTCTCTTTTGTACAGAAATTTATAGATCCAAGTATTACTTGTGCAATATTGTATTCACTTAGATTGAAACAAAAGGAATTGGTTAAAAAAATTGAACCAAGTGGTGAAGAGAGCTAACAGCCATCAAGCGTTTTGCCCCTTCCTTGTGCGCAGGCCGAGGGCTTTCTCAAGGCTGATAGAATTGTAAATTGAAGAGTAAAACCAAATTTTATACAATCATTAAGATGTTCAGCACAAAAATCGTGTAGTGAACATCCACACCAAAGCCAAAATTAATATTAAAGCTAGGAACAGCATATATTTGCTATCAATTCCCAGATTTATGTAATGTCAGTAAAAAATGAAAAGTTTTCCTAGTAAACATGAAGGAAAGTTTCAATTCTATTAGGGACACGAAGAAGAGGATTATACCTTACTTTCTTTCTTTATTCTCATACAGCAGCTTCAACTTTAACCACAATAGACTACAGTTCCCAAGAAACGTAGGGAAACAAACTGCAAGTCCCATGGTCCCTGCATCAGTGCCTGCTCAATGACATCCGGGTCGTTCCTCTAGTGACGTCCTCTTTCTTGACTGCGAGAAGACAAGCTGATCTCCTCTTTCTTCATTCCTGTCTGGAGCCTTCTATGCCTGTTGAACAAAGAGACAGTCTGGTAATCTATTGCCAATGATTATCTACAGCAATATAACATTACGATAATCCAAAGAAACCCAACATGTAATCATACACAGAAAAAATAACTACGCCCAGCGCAAAGACATTTCGTAACCTTACGTAACTTTGAACTCCTTCAGAGCACTCAGGTTTCAGTAAAAAACATTTGAACATTACTTAGACCTTATGTTGTAACTGCTAGCAAAATCCTCACAAGTATAATCTAAGGGTTGGGTAATGGTATTGACAGGCCAAGGGTGGGAATAATCCTCGCCTCCATGTCCTTAGTAGAATTGAAACTTTACTTAATGTTTACTAGGACATTTTTCATTCTATGTAAGGACCGGAGGCGAGGATTATGCCAGTTCAAAGCTTATTCACCACCAACGAGGCCATGTCCAATACCGGTTTGAAGTAAAACCACTTGAACATTAAATCAGAAGCCCAATCTGCTGCATTGATTATGTCTTCCAACCGGGCTCCCAGACGGAAAGCTTTGGAGGCCATTGCTCCTCGTACTGAGTGAGTCCCAAATACTGCAATGTTAACTAATGCTTCTTGCATTATCCACCCGACCCATCTCGCAATAGTGGGGTGTGGGAAACATCACTTACAACGAGGTGAATGCAACGAAACACATTTACCACGATGCATTTACAACGTATATGTGTTTACCATGCATGGCTTTACCACGCATGCCTTTACCACAAATACACCTTTACCACGCATGCCTTTACAACGAATTTCGTTATAAAGGCATGAATGGTAAAGGTTTATTAGTGGTAAAGGTTTTAAAGGTAAGTATTCAGTGGGTTGAGTGATATATATATATATAGTGTTTAGGATGGCTAACAGATATTGGTGGTAATTGCATTTTTAAGTTTTAGAGTGGGTATGGGTTTTGAGGTGGTAAGGGCATTTTTAGGTTTTAGTGTGGATATGGGTTTTGGGGTGGTAAGGGCATTTTTAGATTTTAGGGTGGGTAACGGTTTTGGGGTGGTAAGGCAATTTTTGGGTTTTAGGGTGGTTATGGGTTTTGGGGTGGTAAGGGCATTTTTAGGTTTTAGGGTGGGCATAGGTTTTGGGGTGGGAAGGTTATTTTTAGGTTTTAGGGTGGGTATGGGTTTTGGGGTGGTAAGGGCATTTTTAGGTTTTAGGGTGGTTATGGGGTTTTGGGGTGCTAAGGGCATTTTTAGGTTTTAGGGTGGGTATGGGTTTTGGGGTGGTAAAGGAATTTTTAGGTTTTAGGGTGGGTATGGGTTTTGTGGTGGTAAGGTCTTTTTTAGGTTTTAGGGTGGGCATGGGTTTTGGGGTGGTAAGGGTATTTTTAGGTTTTAGGGTGGGTATGGGGTTTGGTGTGGTATGGGGTGTTTAGGTTTTAGGGTGGGTATGGGTTTTGGGATCGTAAGGGCATTTTTAGGTTTTAGGGTGATTATGGGTTTTCGGGTGGTAAGGGCATTTTTAGGTTTTAGTGTGGGTATGGGTTTTGGGGTGGTAAGGTTATTTTTAGGTTTTAGGGTGGGTATAGGTTTTGGGTGGTAAGGGCATTTTTAGGTTTTAGGGTGGGTATGGGGTTTTGGGGTGCTAAGGGCATTTTTAGGTTTTAGGGTGGGTATGGGTTTTGGTGTGGTAAGGGCATTTTTAAGTTTTATGGTGGGTATGTGTTTTTGGGTGGTAAAGGCTTTTTTAGGTTTTAGGGTGGGCATGGGTTTTGGGGTGGTAAGGGTATTTTTAGGTTTTTTTGGATGGGTATGGGGTGGTATGGGGTGTAGGTTTTAGGGTGGGTATGGGTTTTGGGATAGTAAGGGCATTTTTAGGTTTTAGGGTGATTATGGATTTTGGGGTGGTAAGGGCATTTTTAGGTTTTAGGGTGGGTATAGGATTTGGGGTGGTAAGGGGATTTAGGTTTTAGGGTGGGTATGGGACTTGGGGTGGTAAGGGGTGATAAGGTTTTAGGGTGGGTATGGCTTTTGGGGTGGTAAGGTAATTTTTAGGGTTTTGGGTAGGTAGGGTATTTGGGTGAAAAGGTGTGTTTGTGTGTATGTATATATATATACATATATGTGTGTATATATATGTAAATAAATGTACATATATTACATATATATGTATATATATATACACACACACACACATTTATATATATATATATATATATATATATATATATATATATATATATATATATAATGTATGTTATACTTACCTCTAGTTTTTCCCATGCATATACCTTTACCAACTATGCCTTTACTACGAAGTTTTCTTGGTAAAGACATTCGTGGTAAAGCATATGCATTGTGAAAACATTTTGTGGTAAGTGCATGCATGGTAATGACCATGCATTGTACTTACCACGTTGTAAAGTCATGCGTTGTAAGTGCATGCGTTGTTCCATCATACATCCGTGGCTCGGAGACTGCCTTATGAGGTTTTCTGAATTAGATAAGTAATTGTCTCTCTCCCGGAGGTCTGAACTCCTCTGTCGTTACCTCGTATGCCTTGGGACAACGCACTACACACAGTTTGGGGAACCATGAAAGGCCGGGCCGGGTAAGAGACCACCTTCGAATTGGTTTTGGTCCACCTGGAAATATGGAATGTCACACCGTCCAGAGTGAAACATCAGCCTGAAATGTCCAGAGCTCTCATGTCCGATACCCTACGACATAGACCAGGCACAAAAGCATGGCTAATTTGGCCGATAACTCCTTGCGTGATAAATACTTGTTCCGTTGTCAAGACAGGAAGAGGTTGAGAACTAGATTCACATCCCAAAGAGCCAAGTAGCGCGACTCGGGCAGCAAAGTGAAATGCATGCCCCTCATTAGTTTGCAAACCAAAGGATGCTCACCTATCGAGGAGCCTTTCAGAGGGAGATGGCCCGCTGAAATAGCTGACCTGTAAGAATTCACTGTTCTGCATGCCAATCCCTGGGTCGCCAGGGAGGCCAAGAAATTCAAGATGGGGAGCACTGGGCACCCCAGGAGATCTTAGTTGATTTGAATACACCAACGTACCCATCTAAACCATGCTGACATATAATGCGTGTTCGTTCCAGCGGCCCGTGCCGCTGCCAGCATGTTCTCAGCTTCCTCCGATAATCCTGGGACTTTCCAGTGTTGCCTGAAATCTGCCAGGCCATGGGCTGCATTCGGCTGCGTATCACCATGGGTGATAGGTGCCCAGGAGATCCCTGAGGAGATGCAGGACGTGGGGTACAAGGATTGGAGAATCCCAAGAAAGTTCCAGAAGAACTGGAAACCAGACTTGTGACTTCCAGTAAGGAGTGATCAGGACCACCTTGGTTTTCTGCCTGCGAACATGTGCTGTCAACCTTGTGACCATAGCGAATGGGGGAAACGCATACCCCTGTTCCGTTGACCAATCTTGCAGAAAGGCATCTGCTTCTATCGCAAGAGGATCTGGCCTCCAACTGAAGAAACAAGGCACTTGGTGATCCAGCCTGGATGCAAATAGGTCTATCGAGAAAGGAAACCAAAGGGCATCCAAGCGGCGGAAAATCAATGTGTCTAGATGCCACAGACTCGAGTCCAACCATTGTCTGGAGTACCAATCCGCAACAGAATTGGAGGCACCCGGCAGATACTCTGCTTTTACCGAAATATTCTTATTGAGACAAAACTTCCAGAGATCTTTGGCTAAATCGGCCAACATCTTGGACTTGGATCCACCCATTTCGTTGATATACCTGACTCCTGATCGGTTGTCCTAATCTTCAAGAGGGCAGTGCAACAGATCCGCTCCTTCGTCCAACATTTTATTGCGAAGGAACCCACCATGAGCTCTAGGCAATTGATATGCAATTTATGCTCCTCGTCGGACCATTTTCCGCCTGTACAAGAGTCCCCGCAACGTGCTCCCCAGCCAGACTTGCTGGCGTCTGATTCGATCACCAGATCGGGATCGGAATCAAAAATGGCACGGCAGTTCCAGGCCTCCATGTGCATCAGCCACCAATTCATCTCGTCCACCACCTCGTCTGTGAGGGAAACCATCTTTATGTATTGAAGGCCCTTGCACAAGTGAGAGGTCTTCAGGCGCTGAAGGGCTCTGTAGTGGAGAGGACCCGAAAAAAATTGCCTGGATTGAGGAGGATAGTAAGCCAACTACCCTTGCGATCTGTCGGAGAGAGTGGAGCTTTTCGCTGTAGTCTTCCTGAGTTTCGGCGTATTTTGGCGATCTTTCGTGCAGGGAGGCTCAGCGATTTCTTGACCGAATCGATCAGAAAACCTAAGAAGGTGGACTGATGAGCAGGAACTGATAAGGACTTACGTCTGTTGATGACGAAACCCAGGTGCTCTAAAAGATTGACTGCCACCTGGAGTTGATCTGACAGACGGCGTGGACACTGATCCGTTATGAGGATATCGTACAGGTACACTATAAGGCGGAAGCCTTGGGCTCTCAAATTCTCCATCACCAGCTTGAGGACCTTGGTAAAACACCAAGGAGCTGAGGATAGGCCGAAAGGCAGGGTCTTGAACTCGTTAACTTGGTGTTCCCACCAGAATTGGAGAAACCTGCGGAGAGGGGGAAAAATTTGAACCGTCAGATAGGCATGCTGAAGATCCAAGCGAACCATCCAGTCGTTTGATCTCAGGCAGTCCCGTAGAAGATGGATACCCTCCATCTTGAAACTAACCAGCCATTGAATTCCTTGAGGTTGATTAGTGGACGCTGTCCCCCGTCCTACTTCTCCACCAGAAAGAGATTGCTCAGAAAACCCTTGGGGTGTTCTCGTGTCCTGGTTATGGCATTCTTTTGCAGAAGATCTGCTACCTCCTTGTCGATTAAGGTGGTTTTATTCTCAGCAAACTGCAGTGGGTGTGGGTAAACCGGCTGCACTGAGGTACCATAGAACTCTATTCAGAAGCCCTGAATGGTTTGTAAAACCCATGTGTCTGATGTGAGCTTTTCCCAATTGTGTTTGTACCATGCCAGCCAGCCTCCTAGATCTAAGTGGGAAGAAGTGCAGAGCCTTACCTGACTGGGCTTGAAGTTGCAGCCTGGAGGAGCTTCTTGAACCTGTAGGGTCTCCGAGAGCTGAAGAATTCTCCTTGATGGGCAGATCTTGCAGGCGTCGGAAGCCTTTAGGAGGGTTCTGGATATAGAAGCGGCCAGTCGAGCGCCCTCTGCCACGGCCTGCCCAGATGAAAATGTTGGGGTTGAAAACCTTCCTAATGGATGTTTGTGTCTTATCCAATGAGGTAAACATTGCCACAAACTTGCCCAATTCCTTAATAAAAGGCTCTCTGAAGAGTCCCCCTTGTGCCGCAAGGCCAGCTTCCGTCGATGCCAGGTCACCCAGTTTCGGGTCCACTTTAAAGAGGAAGGAACGCCTTCTGTCGGTGGAGAGCACGCAATTGGCGCTACCCAAAAATATGATTGCCCTTTGAGCCCATCCCGATAGGATTTCTGGCGAAATGGGAGAATTTGTGGTCTTAGCCTCCTCTGTCAAGTCGAGGATCTTTGTTAGAGGGCCACTGATGTCCAATGATTTATCTTGGCATGAACGCCATGATCTATTAATCTCTTTCTTAGGGTCCTTGAAGTATTTCTGGAAGAAGGTGGCCATGCGAAGGTCCAGCTCTGGAGTTAGCGCCACCTTCCCGGGGAGGGACAGGTGCTTATCCAAGGGCTTGCGGAGGTGGCTGGACATGTATTTGGCCACCTTGTCTGAGGGAAACCACTCCAAAGAGCGTGGATGGATAAGCTTGGTTTCCAGCATGTCTATCATAGACTCCTGAACTTTGGAGTCCTCTAGGGGCGAAGGACGCCAAAGGCGGCCCGCTTCGTCTGGTGAATCAGCATCATCTTACAGCAGAGGGAGATCGAATGGGCCCTGAGGACTGTCTTCTGCAGAAGGCCCTGGCCTAGTAAAGGCCTTCTTGAGGTATTCGAAAACATTTAGATCCGCGGATTTATCTGCCTTGCACTTCTGAGGTAGGTGCTTCAAAAGGGAAACCCCCGAGTGGAGGTTGTCTAGGGCACCCCCTATAGGTACGGGGCAAGCACAGGCTAGTTCCAGCAAACCACGTTTGAAAGGTTCCATCGCCGCTGCTACTGCCTGGTGTGTTGAGGTGTCCACTGCCTGAAAAAATTAATCATCTATTGGGAGCACCTGAAGGGACTCCTCTTCCATATATTCCTTTGCCGTCCTGCGACTGTGTGGGCCAGCGGCGCAGGAAAACCTCGGGCTTCCTGAGGTGATTTGGAGCTACCAAGTAGCGAGTTTGTTAGCGCCAATTGCTATCCAGACCTAATCCCCCAGGGGCACTCACGCCCGGTATGTATATAGGGCAGAGTGGAAATTGTTTATTAACGCCTGGGCCGGGCCCCTTATGCAGTAATTCGCGTAAAAACACCGACAACCGAATGCGCTTGGCGGGTGCCAGGGGAAAGAACTGCCTCTGAGTTTCAGCAAAATGAGCACTCAGTGCCTTCAATACAGACCCACAGGCTGAGAGCGTAAGGCTTCCAGGTGGCTCGGGGGCTCAAAAGGGTGTGAGGCGTGTGAGGCTGAAGCGACGCGGCTGTCAGTTTCAGGTTTGGAAACTGACAAGCGCGTGGCCGTTTGGCAGCCCGCACTACGCCTTCAGCGGCAATAATGGTGCACCGTGCTCTCGCGGCCCGAGGCTTGAGTTTGCCATGACTGGACCTCTGAAATGTGTTCCCGCAGCACTATTTAGGTCTGTGAAGG
The DNA here is from genome assembly GCF_031143425.1 of Pleurodeles waltl. Taxonomy (NCBI): domain Eukaryota; kingdom Metazoa; phylum Chordata; class Amphibia; order Caudata; family Salamandridae; genus Pleurodeles; species Pleurodeles waltl. The sequence continues at coordinate 797,371,433 of NC_090437.1, read as the reverse complement.
AGCCTGCTGAAAAGCAAAAACACTGTAATCATCAGCGTTATCAGAGGATGGGCGAAAAACGTATACTTAACTGCTGTGAGCAGGAAAGAAATAAGACGTCACTAGGGGAACGACCCGGATGCCATTGAGCAGGCCCTGATGCAGGAACCATGGGACTTTTAGTTTGTTTCCCTACGTTTCTAGGGAACTCTAGTTTATTGTGGTTAAATCTGAAGTTGCTGTATGAGAATAGAGAAAGAAAGTAAGTCATAATCCTCGCCTCCGGGCCTGACATAGAATTATGGAATCAAAGTGTTGTGCAGACAGTTAAGTAGTAAAGAAAACATATCATAATTTCCAAAGAACTGTGATAAAAGTACCACGTATTAACAGAAAATCATATCAATCCATCAAAGTACATGCGATGACAAAAGTATGCCCAACATTAAACAGACATATGCAAGGGTTTTGTCATATTGGGCAATGATCCCAAAAGTGTGAGTACCATTAAATTAGGCATTATATCAACATTTGTTATAAAGTAAGTATTTACATTTTTCAGTCAAAATTAAAAAACATCAGTCAAAAAAGAAGTAAGTAACAAAAATGAAATGATACATACAGAATCAGACGCATGTTGAGTTCAATATTGGTATAGTGAACGTTGAATAGGACAGCATAGCAGCCTAAGCATAGGGAAAAATGGATAATGGAAATATGTCAGTAATGTGTACTGTACTCTAGTCCTGTTTTCTTTAGATCGCCAAAACATCTATTTAAGTGCACAAAGAATTCGGTGTGCAGAAACAAGGCCCAAAATTGAAAAAAGAGGAAAACGTGTAATGAGGATCAATTGGTACGAAACCTCATCGCTAAGAGGGTTTAAGAATATGCTGGTGTGATCAATTGACACATCTGAGGAAGCCCAAACATAAGTACTTGTCAGTGAGTACACTAAAGTGAAAAGGAGGGAAAGCAGAGTTGTGCAGCACAGGTAAAACAAAACCCAGTCCCTGTGGGTCAAAAACAGGAGTCAGAGATGTGTTAGTGTTACACATGTGCAGTTACCCTCACACCAATTCTTACCGGTGGGAATGCCTGTCTTAATCAAATGTAGTCGAATCTAAGTGCAGCAGCATGCAAAATACCTGTATATATGTCATAAGGAAATCTATGTAGTCTCAAACAGCTACACGTCCACTGTGGTCCTGTTCGGCAAGGCTCATATACGCAGCAGAACCACCAAGAGGTTTAAACATCATCAACGTCCGATAAAGTCTGAACAAGCTCGGGGTGTAGTGCATCATAATAAGGTCCTGTATGCTTGAAGGGCTGAAACTGTTGCCATATTGAGTGTGCCAATAGAACAAACATATCCTTAACCCCTTTGCTGCCAGGTCTTTTACCCCCACAAGTGGCAGGCTTTTTTTGGCTATTTGGGGCAGTTCACGCTTAGGCCCCCATAACTTTTTGTCCACCTAAGCTACCCACGCCAAATTTGCGTCCTTTTTTCCCAACATCATAGGGATTCTAGAGGTACCCAGAGTTTGTGGGTTCCCCTGGAGGAGACCAAGAAATTAGCCAAAATACAGTGAAAAGTTCAGTTTTTTTTTAGAACAAATTAAAAAAGGGCTGCAGAAGAAGGCTTGTATTTTTTCCCCAGAAAATGGCATCAACAAAGGGTTTGCAGTGCTAAAATCACCTTCTTCCCAGCCTTCAGGAACAGGCAGACTTGAATCAGAAAACTACTTTTTTCAAGACAATTTTGGCATTTTACTGGGACATATCCCATTTTTACTATTTTTTGTGTTTTCAGCCTCCTTCCAGTTAGTGACAGAAATGGGTGTAAAACCAATGCTGGATCTCAGACAGCTAAACATTTCTGAAAGGTAGACAAAATTCTGAATTCAGCGAGGGGTCATTTGTGTAGATCCTACAAAGTTTTCCTACAGAAAATAACAGCTGAAATGAAAAGATATTGAAATTGAGGAGAAAAAAACTGCCATTTTTCTCCACTTTTTCCTGTGATGTCAGATTTTCAAAAGCAATATACAGTTACGTCTGCTGGACTCTTATGATTGCAGCGGTATATGGGACTTGTAGGTTCATCAAGAACCCTAGGTACCCAGAGCCAATACAATAGCTGCACCTTGCAATGGGTTTTCATTGTATACCGGGTGTACAGAAATTCATTTGGTGTAATATAAAGAGTGAAAGATAGGTATCAAGGAAACCTTTGCATTTTCAAATGGGCACAAGATAAGGTGTTGAGAAGCAGTGGGTATTTGCACATCTCTAAGTTCCAGCCAGGGTCTCCATACTAGCATGTGAATTACAGGTCATTTCTCAAATAGACGTCTTTTTTACTTACTGTGTTACATTTGGAAGGGAAAAATGTAGAGAGAGACAAGGGATAATAACACTTGTTCTTCTACTCTGTGTTTCCCCAAGTTTCCTGATAAAAATGGTACCTGACTTGCAGTGGCGGCCAGTAATTTTAGGAGGGAGGGGGGCGGGCGGTTAAGCACACTCACACTTATTCATTCACACAAGCACGCACGCACATCCATTCACAACACTCATCAACATTCAAACATACACGCACGCACCAAACTTTCATTTAAAAAACACACACACACACTTACCTTCAGCTGCTAACCCCACCCCACTCTGTGACGAGGTGTCACTGATTGACACTCGCCCTGGGCGCTTCAGGGCTTAAAACTGAAGCGCACAGGTCGAAGTCAATCGGTGATGCTTCCCCTCGTCACTGAGGAGAAGGGCCACAAGGCACCTTTGCTGAGCTGAGGAGGTCACAACCTATAGGAGCTGTGACCTCTTCAGCCAAGCAAAGTTCAGCTTAGGCAGCCAGGAGTCTGCGCTAATCGCGCATGTCTTGCTCCTGGCTGCCTGATCCGAACATGAAGAGTGTCTGTCAGGCTGACCTTTGCTCAGCCTGACAGACACTCTTCATGAGGGGCAAAAGGTGTGGGGGTGTGGCCCCTCCGCCCTAAAGGACGAGCCGCGGCTGCTCACTTATGTGGGTAGGCCTTGCATTGAAATCTAACGTGTTTTTTGGAAAGTGCCTAGCTGTGGATTTTGGCCTCTAGCTCAGCCGGCCACTAGGTTTCCATTTTTAAAAACTAGACACCTAGGGAAAATCAGAATGGGGTGACCTGCGGGGCTCTCACCAGGTTCTGTTACCCAGAATCCTTTGCAAACCTCAAAATTTGTCAAAAAAACACTTTTTCCTCACATTTCGGTGATAGAAAGTTCTGGAATCTAAGAGGAGCCACAAATTTCCTTCCACCCAGCATTCCCCTAAGTCTTCCAATAAAAATGGTACCTCACTTGTGTGGGTAGGCATAGTGCCTGCGACAGGGAATGCCCCAAAACACAACGGTGATGCATCACATTTTCCCAAAGAAAACTGACCTGTTTTTTGCAAAGTGCCTAGCTGTGGATTTTGGCCTCTAGCTCATCTGGCACCTAGGAAAACCTAACAAACCTAAACATTTTTGAAAACTAGACACCCAGGGGAAGTCAGGACAGGGTAACTTGTAGCGCTTACACCAGGTTCTGTTACCCATAATCCTTAGCAAACCTCAAAATGTGGCAAAAAAAACACTTTTTCCTCACATTTCGGTGCTGCAAAGTTCTGGAATCTGAGGGGAGCCACAAACTTCCTTCCGACAGTAAATGCCCTAAAACACTAAGTGGACACATCAAAATGATCAAATACAAAACTACCTGTTTTTGCTGGGGGCATCTGCGTTTTTAGTCCTGGGCTCAGGAGCCATATAGGGAAATCTACCAAACCCCAATATTTCTGAAAACTAGACACCCGAGGGAGTCCAGGAAGGTCTGACTTGCGTGGATCCCTCAGTGTTTTCTTACCCAGAATCCTCAGTAAACCTCAAATATAGCAAAAAAAAATCAAATTTTTCCCACTTTTCTGTGTGGGATCACCGCACCCGCACAAATTTCCTTCCAGCCAACATTTACCTCAGCCTCCCTGTAAAAATGATACTTCACTTGTGTAGGTGGACCAAGTGCCTGTGACAGGAAAGAGCCAAAAGCATGTCGAAAATGAGGGGGAGCCAAAGAGGATCCAAAAGGGCAGTTTGGAAAAAAGTTTTAAGGCTGACAAGCAGGGCAGAATCTTTATCGGTATAGATGCGACAATGCTGGGTGGTAGGAAACTTGTGGATTCCTGCAGATTCCAGAAGGTTCCATCACAAAAATGTGGGAAAAATGTGCGATTTTAAGCAAAGTTGGAGGTTTGCATAACATTGTGGGTAAGAAAATGGTGCGGGTTGCATGTGAAGCACACCACCCTGGACTCACCCAGATGTTTAGTTTTCAGATGTGTCTAGGTCTCATAGATTTTTCTAGATGGCAGCGACCCAAAGTCCAAAAACTGCAGCCCTCACTATTCCAAGTCGTCCCGATTTTGAGAGTTAGACAAGCTCTCATGGTCCGAATGTAAAACCAAAACCCAAAATAATCAATTGTACTCTTTCTTGCCGTGGGATAAGATGTTTTAGGTGCAGGGGGAGAGCTGAAAGACATTTACCCACTTCAGTTGGGGTGAGGGCATAACCATGCCCATATTGGTTGGTAGCCTCCACCACACAATTTTTTATTGAATTCCCTGGCATCTAGTAGGTTTTTCGCCCTCCCCCCTGGGAGTGGATCCGGGGTAATTGCCCCATCTGCCCCCCGGTGGGCAGAACAACTTTGTCTCCATTTATTTGGGGCGGGGGTATGTCCATACCCCCACCTTCTTTTTTTTCAAATAAATCTTCCCTGGTCTCTGGTGGGCTTTCTGCCCCCTTTGGGGCAGATGGGCCTTACAAAAATAGGCCGATCTGCCACCAAGGGGGGCAGAAATGACTTTAAATAAATTTGCCCCCAAGGGGAGCGATTCTTGCCTAAGGGGTTGCTACCCTTGCATGAAATTGCCACAAAAAAATCCTGGTGTTTAGTGGTTTATGCCCCCCTTGGGGGCAGATTGGCCTAAGAAAAATAGACTGAAAATGGCCTAAAATAAAATCGCCCCCAGGGGAGCGACCATTGCCTAAGGGGTCGCTCCCCATCTATAAAAAACTAAAATCCCTTGTGCCTGGCCTAATTAATATAGGCCGATCTGCCCTCTGGGGGAGCAGAAAAGGCCTAATAAAAAATGTCCCCCTGTGGAGTGACCCTTGCCTAAGGGGTTGCTCCCTTTATCAATGTTAACAAAAAAATAATCCCTGGTGTCTACTGGTTTCTGCCCCCCGAGGGCAGATCAGCCTAATTAATAGAGGCCGATCTGCCCCTAGGGGGGCAGAAAAGGCCTAATAAACACATTGCCCCGGGAACGACCCTTGCCTAAGGGGTCGCTCCCCTTATCAATAGGACCAAAAAAAATTCCCTGGCGTCTAGTGGCTTGTGCCCCCCCCCCATGGGCAGATCGGCCTAATTAATATAGTTGCCATCTGGGGAGCAATCCTTGCCTAAGGGGTTGCTCCCCTTATAAACAAAACAAAAAAAATCCCTATTGTCTAGTCGCTTCTGCCCCCTTTGGGGTCATAGCGGCCTTATTAATGTAGGCCGATCTGCCCCTGGTAACAGTAAATGAAACAATTTAGCAAGATGAAGAGATAAAAGGGTCAAAAGAAAAAAGGGTAGAAATAGAACCATACAGACATTTAAATAATGTAGGAAGCAAAATGGTATATGTATTGTTAACAAATTACCTATCAATGTTAATCTGTCAGTGCCAGTTTTTTTTTAATGGACAAATATCCAATGTATGTCCTGGTAGTCGATACTGCAGGTGACAGACTGTCTATGTTATAGTTGACCCAATTATAAAGGACTTACGACCTCTGGGACATAAACCCCTCTTCTTCAAAAATACATGTTTTTCATTATTTGGTGTAAATCCGTTCAGTGATTTTTGAGAAATTGCATTTAAATAAGTGCTCAGGACGGCCATGAAGGGGTTAAAATTGTAGTGATACATGGGCGGTTGGTCCCACTGGAATCCAGCAGGAGTCCTGAGGTACCGTAGATTTAAAAAATAGGGCCCTCCCTCTGATTGATTGAGGGAGCCTTTTATCCCATCAGCCTTTACTCTACCACAGGACCTGTATTGTTCCCCCAGTGCTGATCAATCTTGATTGGCTGGTTGCAACTTGAAGAAAAATGTTGTGGCTGTTATCACAGGAAACAGGGGCTCAACCCCTGTATCCTAAAGTTGTTTAAAAAAAGCACATATAAGAGAGCAAAGTAGGGATACCCTGACACCCTCACACTTGATAGAGTGACCCAGAGGGAAACCCCAGGGGCCATGGTCCATCTGCAGGATCCAGCGCTGTCCTCCCATGAGGTACTGCTGGTGTCCTGCAGGACCTGTGGCTTAAGAAGTATCCCTCATGATACCACAGGACTGCTCAAGCTTCTGTAAGTGAAGCTTGCACTGTCTTGTGGTACCATTTGGTGATGTTTCTGAAGCAGTACCATGGTACCCCCAAAAAATAGAAGAAAGATGTGAGGTGGTGTTAGACCTGGCAGCTCATGGCGTGGTTTCCCTGTACTTTAATGCTTCTTACCTGTTTTTGGACCCTGTGCTGATCCAGATCCAACCAAGCATCACCGAACCCGCACCCCCGGCCATCACCCTCAACGACTGGACCCACATCAACAATGAAGAAACCAAATCCATCATGAACTCTATCCACTCCGGCGCCCCTTCGGACCCCTGCCCTCACTTCATCTTTAATAAAGCCGACGACATCATCGCCCCGCACCTCCAGACCGTCATCAACTCTTCTTTTTCTTCTGCTACCTTCCCCGAATGCTGGAAACACGCCGAAGTCAACGCCCTACTAAAGAAACCTACGGCTGACCCGAGCGACCTGAAAAACTTCCGCCCCATCTCTCTCCTGCCCTTCCCAGCCAAGGTAATAGAGAAGACCGTCAACAAACAGCTGACCACCTTCCTGGAAAACAACAACCTGCTCGACCCTTCACAAACCGGATTCCGAACCAACCACAGCACAGAAAGCGCCCTCATCTCATTAACAGACGACATCAGAACCCTGATGGACAACGGTGAAACAGTCGCCCTCATCCTCCTCGACCTCTCGGCTGCCTTCGACACCGTCTGTCACCGCACACTAATCACCCGCCTCCGCTCCACCGGGATCCAAGGCCAGGCCCTGGACTGGATCGCCTCCTTTCTCTCAAACCGTTCCCAAAGAGTTTACCTCCCACCGTTTCGCTCAGACCCCACCGAGATCATCTGCGGCGTACCTCAAGGCTCATCGCTCAGCCCGACACTCTTCAATGTCTACATGAGCCCCCTCGCCGACATCGTACGCAAGCAAGACATCATCATCACCTCCTACGCCGACGACACCCAACTTATACTCTCCCTCACCAAGGACCCCGCCAGCGCCAAAACCAACCTACAAGAGGGTATGAAGGACGTCGCTGATTGGATGAGGCTCAGCCGCCTAAAGCTGAACTCTGACAAAACGGAAGTCCTCATCCTCGGCAACACCCCATCCGCTTGGGACGACTCCTGGTGGCCCACGGCCCTCGGCACCACACCGAACCCCGCAGACCAAGCCCGCAACCTAGGCTTCATCTTGGACCCTCTTCTCACCATGACCAAGCAAGTCAACGCCGTGTCCTCCGCCTGCTTCCTCACCCTCCGCATGCTCCGCAAGATCTTCCGCTGGATCCCCGCCGACACTAGAAAAACTGTGACCCATGCCCTCGCCACGAGCCGCCTGGACTACGGCAACACCCTCTACGCTGGGACCACAGCTAAACTCCAAAAACGCCTGCAACGCATTCAAAACGCCTCGGCCCGCCTCATCCTCGACGTACCCCGCAACAGCCACATCTCCACACACCTGAGACACCTGCATTGGCTCCCAGTCAGCAAAAGAATCACCTTTCGACTTCTCACACACGCACACAAAGCCCTCCACAACAAGGGACCGGAATACCTCAACCGACGCCTCAGCTTCTACGTCCCCACCCGCCTCCTCCGTTCCTCTAGCCTCGCGCTCGCTGCCGTCCCTCGCATCCGCCGCTCCACGGCGGGTGGGAGGTCTTTTTCCTTCCTGGCAGCCAAGACCTGGAACTCCCTCCCCACCAACCTCAGGACCACCCAGTACCACTCCGCATTCCGGAGACTCCTAAAAACCTGGCTTTTCGAGCAGCAGTAACCCCCCCCTTTTTCCCCTAGCGCCTTGAGACCCGCACGGGTGAGTAGCGGCTTTATAAATGTTAATGATTTGATTTGATTTTTTTTTGCTGGTTTTGATACTTTGGGCACTTTACCACTGCTAACCAGTGCTAAAGTGCAAGTGGTTTATTTCAAAATTATATTGGTAATTGGCTTATCCATGATTGGCATATCTGATTTATTAGTAAGTCCATGGTAAAGTGCACTAGAGGTGCCCAGGGCCTGTAAATCAAATACTACTAGCAGGCCTGCAGCACTGATTGTGCCACCCACATACGTAGCTCTGTAAACTTGGCTCAGACCTGCTACTGCTGTGTCTGTGTGTGCAGTTTTAACCTGCCAATTCGACCTGGCAAGTGTACCCTCTAAACCTAAACCTTCCCTTTTTATGCATGTAAGGCACCCCTAATGTAGGCCCTAGGTAGCCCCAGGGGCAGGGTGTAGTGTATGTTAAAGGTGGGACATGTACTGATGTGTTTTACAGGTTATAACAGTGAAATACTACCAAATTCAGTTTTCACTTTTGCAAGGCATATCTCTTGCATAGGTTACCATTAATTATTGTTAAAGTGCAGTTCCTCTTTGAGAGCAGATAGAGATATAGAGTTTGGGGGCTGTGAACTCATAATCTAAAAATACATCTTTTGGTAAAGTTGGATTTTAAGTTATTTGTATGAAAATGCCACTTTTAGAAAGTGGGCATTTTCTTCCTTAATCCATTCTGTGACTCTGCCTGCTTGTGTATTCCCTTTCTGGGTCATACTGACAGTTGGGCTATTTGTGAACCCCCTCCAGACAGTGAAACAAAGGGAGCTGGGGTGTAGCCTGCATATCCTAATGAGCCATCTGAGTTAAAGTGGAGGGAGGAGTGGTCACTTACACCTGAATGGGCTGTGCGTGCCCTCACACAATGCAGTCTCCAACCCCAGAGGTGTGTCTGGGGCCAGGCCTGGGCGAGGCAGGATCCTGTGAACAACAGAGACTTTCCTTTGAAGTTTGCCTACTTCAAAGGCAGAAAGGGGTATAAGTAGTGGACTCAAAACCCCAGATTTTTAGATAACTTCTGGAACCAAGAGGAACCTCTGCCAAGGAGAAGAGTTGAAGAGCTGGAGGAGGAGTACTGGCCCTCTGCCAGTGACTGTGCTTTGCTGGGTTGGCCTGCAGTTGCTGCTTCTACCTAAAAGAGGACAAACACTGGACTTTGTGGTATATTCCTGCTTGTGAAGAATCTCCAAGGGCTTGAACTGAACTTGCCTCCTGTTTTGAAGTCTTAGGGCCTTCAAAGACTTCCTCTGCCAGCACCTAGACTCTCGGCTGAGACTCCTGCCCTGCCAAGTGGTGCCCTATCCAGCCCCTGGGCCCTTGAGAGGTGAAGTTGGCAGAACAAGGACTGAAATCCATGCACAGAACACCGTTCTGGGAAAATTTTGACGGACCACCTGCAATGTGGCTGAAAATGACGTGCCACCCACTTCGTGACTAAAATCGGCACTCCACCTACACCCGGTCTGGGAGATCAACGCATCTCAGCTGGAGAAATGATGCAACACCTGCTTGCAGTTGCTAATAACGATGCAAACCCCACGCAGCGTGGTTTTCCAACACCATGCGGCTGGATTTCTCATGCATTATCGCTGGGCGTCAAAGTAATTGTGAACCTGCGCGGATCCGAGCTACCTGTCTGGAAATTGACGCATCATTTTCTTGTGGGGGAGAAAAACGACACATCGCCTGACTGGAGAAGACACAACGCATGGCCTCACTTGCGAGTAAGGAATTGAACCACCGCTGACTTTTCCGACACACGCTCGCCTGTGCTGCTTTATTTTTGACGCAAACCAAGTACTTTGTGTAAAATCAACGTTTCCATTGATTTCTATGGAGTAAGACTCTTATTCTTTTGAAAATTCACATCTTGACTTGTGTATGTTGGATTTTTGTTGTTTTGGCCCAGTTTGATTTAGATAAATATTACCTACTTTTCTAAACTGGTGTGGTGTCTATTTTGTAGTGTTTTCACTGTATTATTGTGTGTGTTGGTACTAATACTTTACACATTGTCTTCGAGATAAGCCTGACTGCTTGTGCCAAGCTACCAAGGGGGTGAGCAGGGGTTATCTAAGTGTGCATCTCTATTGCCCTGACTAGAGTGAGGGTCCCTGCTTGAACAGAGGGCAAACTGACTGCCAACCAGAGACCCCATTTCTAACATTGGTGATCAGCGGTTGGAATTGGACTTGTATTTGTACTTGACATACAGGGGGTCATTCTGACCTCGGCGGTAAAAGGTGCTTACCGCCGGTCAGAAGACGCCATAACACTGCTGCGGTCGCGGTAAACCGCCACGGTCATTCTGACCCGCAACTGGCAAACTGCCAAAAACCCGACATCAACAAAAGTCCGCCACACCAACAGCCAGCGAAAAACTGGCGATGACCAAACCTCCACCGTCACGCCAACAGAAATACGCCCATTTCATTCCGACCCACAAATCCCTGCAGCGGTCTTTCAACCGCGGTATTCCATTGGCGGTACACACCGCCGCGGTCAAAATACACACCTTTACAAAACACAGCCACATTGGACAATTCAAAATACACACACCTGATACACATACACACACCACTCCCACACACCCAATACAATATAAAAAACACACCCACATCACCCACAAACCCTTACGACCCCAATTGCGACTGAAGGCCAGAGAGAGACAGCACAGAATAGAGTAGACCATCACACAGAGGCAAATCACCACATCACCCACACAATATCCACGCACAAAACACCACACACCAACACACTCACCACAATCTACAACACATACCCCACCCCACACCTCATCCACACCACCCCATGGCACCCCAAAGACACCCCAGGTTCTCTGACGCAGAACTCAGGGTCATGGTGGAGGAAATAGTTCGGGTAGAGCCCCAGCTCTTCGGGACACAGGTGCAGCACACCACCATTGCCAGGAAGATGGAGCTATGGCAAAGAATAGTGGACAGGGTCAACGATGTGGGACAGCATCCACGAAATCGGGACGACATCAGGAAGAGGTGGAACGACCTACGGGGGAAGGTGCGTTCCATGGTATCAAGGCACAACATTGCGGTGCAGAAGACTGGCGGCGTACCCCCACCTACTCCCCCAGAATTTACAGCATGGGAGGAGCAAGTCTTGCACATCCTGCATCCTGAGGGCCTCGCAGGAGTAGGCGGAGGAATGGACTCTGGTAAGTCAAATCTTCACTACTTCATTCCCCCCACCCCACCTGCATGCCAAATCATACCCCCACCCTCACCCCCATCACACCAACTCCTTGCAAATGGCTCACCATCACAACCCACCCATCCCAACACCTAGCCCTGCATGCGTCCACAAAGCATGGACACCCATCACCAAAGCATGCCCACTGCACATACCCATCTCCCACACAAGCCACCGTCACAACAGCCCCCACAAGGGAATGCCAGCACTGGGGTACACGTCCACCCACCCATTTCACAAAATGGCACACACAGAAGCAATAACCATACTTTTATACCCCTGCAGGACCCGAACGCCACCACACCGCCCAGGAGGGTCCAGAAATGTCCATCCCACCCCCAGAAGAGGCCCCCAGTGATGACAGCAGCTCTGTCTCCCTGGACCCAGATGACCAGCCCGGCCCATCGGGGACCTCGGGACAGTCGGTTCCCCTCAGACAGCCACAGGCTACAGCAGACCTAACCCCCTCTGGGAACACCAGCACAGCTCCCACCCAGCGGGCCCATGCCTCTGTCTCCAGGACACGTCAATCAGCGGTGTGTCCACCACTACAGGGCACCCAGGTTGACCCACCACCCCAACAACAACAGGGACCTGGGGCAGTGGTAGTGGGCACACGGTCCAGGGGACAGAGGCCCAGGGAAACAGGGGAACTGGGAGGGCTGCTGTGCGACAGGGGGGGGACAGGCCCAGGGAACCCACTCTCCACGAGGCCCTCTCCTCCATCATGGGAGCATACCACCGCTCCCAGGAGACGATGGCTACGGTACTGGCCAGGTTCCAGGAGATCCAGGTACTGCAGGAGGAACAGTACATGGGGTTCAGGGAAGAACTGCGAAACATTAGTTCCGCAATGGGGACCATCGTCGTGGCTCTTAACCAGATAGTCACCACATTGCGGGACCTGTGGCACCACAAAGGGCCCCTGTCACTAGCATGGACCAAGACCAGCCTACCACCTCCGCCGGCGCTAGTGGACAGGAGGCCCCCACACAACGACAGGCCACCAGAACCCCACCTCCTGCAGAAGAAGAACCACCCCGCAAGCGGGCCCTGAGATCTCAGAAGAAGACAGAGTAGGATGCCAAGACCTCCGCCAGCAAAAGATACCCCCTGATGTCATCCCACTGTCCCACATTGTCACCCTGTCCAACCTTAAACTGCCCCTGCTCCATCCTTCCACAGGCATATGGACAATGCACCTGTGAGACTGAAAACTGGACTCTGCCATGGACATTACTCCACCATCACCCATCACCGTTTTTCAACCATGTCCCTAAATTTAGCACTTTAATAAAATCACTTATTGCACTAAAAATATCTGGAGTCTGCTTGTATTTTGAACAAATGTATTAGACATAACGGTGCCAAAATGTACAGTTACATTGTGATCACAACATACCACTGTCACACAGCTGTAGTCCATGGGGAAACAAAGCAGAGGTCACGCAGTGGGGTCAACATCTCTGAAAACGGAAGGGAAAGTCACAACTCAGTTAACATAAAGTGGGGGGAAACACAGACAGTAGAGAGGCAGGAGACTGTAAGTACATGTAAAATGGCGGTGTTGATTCGTACCTGTGTGCTATTGAAAATACTGTTGTATCACTGTGTCCCTGTTGTCTGTGTCGTCCCCGTCCTCTTCCTCCTCTTCACTCTCCACAGGCTCCACAGCTGCCACAACACCACCCTCTGGACCATCCTCCTGCAGGAAAGGCACCTGGCGTCGCAAAGCCAGGTTGTGAAGCATACAGCAGGCCACGATGATATGGCACACCTTCTTCGGTGAGTACATTAGGGATCCACCTGTCATATGCAGGCACCTAAACCTGGCTTTCAGGAGGCCGAAGGTCCGCTCGATCACCCTCCTAGTACACCCATGTGCCTCATTGTACCGTTCCTCTGCCCTTGTCCTGGGATTCCTCACTGGGGTCAGTAGCCACGACAGGTTGGGGTAACCAGAGTCACCAATTAGCCACACACGGTGTCTCTGTAGCTGTTCCATCACATAAGGGATGCTGCTATTTCGCATGATGTACGCGTCATGCACTGACCCAGGGAACTTGGCATTTACATGGGAGATGTACTGGTCAGCCAAACAGACCACCTGGACATTCATCAAATGATAACTTTTTCTGTTCCTGTACACCTGCTCACTTTCACTGGGGGGAACCAAAGCCACATGGGTCCCATCAATGGCACCAATGATGTTGGGAATATGTACAAGGGCATAAAAATCACCCTTCACTGTAGCCAAATCGCCCACCTCAGGGAAAACAATGTAGCTCCGCATGTATTTCATCAGGGCAGACAACACCCTGGACAAAACCTTAGAAAACATAGGCTTAGACATCCCTGATGAAATGGCCACTGTTGTTTGCAATGATCCACTTGCCAAAAGATGGAGTACTGACAGCACCTGCACCAGAGGGGGAATACCTGTGGGTTGGCGAATGGGTGACATCAGGTCTGGCTCCAGCTGGGTACACAGTTCCTGTATAGTGGCTCGGTCAAGTCTGAATGTCAGTATGACATGTCTTTCTTCCATTGTCGACAGGTCCACCAGCGGTCTGTACACGGGAACATTCCTGCATCTCCTCGCAAGTCCCAGCGGACGGTGCCTAGGAAGGACAATATGGAGTACAGAGTCAAGCAACCCACAGGTACGTAACCACAGCTTGCACAGAACACGATTCGCTATGCATTGAATGGCTTGTATGAGTGGCAATGCAAGGCCTAGGCCTGTGTGACGCAGTAGAAAATAAGCCATGTGGGCCCTTGAAATGGCGGCTGCCTGACCTGTGAAGTGTGACAATGGGATGTGAGGTCAATGCGCTGGCGTGGCACACCGTGGCGGTAGGCGGTCGAAGACCGCGGCGCAAAGCCGCATTGGTTAACATTGAACCCTATGGGTCTCAGGAGCCAATGACGATGTGCGCCGGCGGTCGCGGTACGCACCGCCGCGGTACGCACCGCCGCGGTACGCACCGCCGCGGTACGCACCGCCGCGGGCGTGACCGCCATTTTCTATCTGCTTAATCACTCGAGACCTGATCATTCACGGGAGAGGACCTATACTGCAAGTGCTGCTGTGACCTCGGTCTGGAAGAGACAATGGCTGCTGCGACTGGGGAAAGGGCCCCTGCCTTCACTTCTGAGGAATTGGAGAAACTTGTTGATGGGGTCCTCCCCCAGTATGCGCTACTCTACGGTCCTCCAGACCAACAGGTTAGTACACTGGGACCATGCTTTGTGGGCAATGCCTGGGTTGAGTGGGGTGAATGAACGATGGTGCGGAGAAGAGCATATGAGGCATGCATCAAAGGACAGATGAGAGCATGTGCCACATGGCAAGGGTGGGGATGGGGGGACACTCACATCGAGCATGCAGAAAATGATTATATTGTATTTTCTCTCCCTGTACGTGTCACATAGCTCAGCGCCCATCAGAAAGTCGACATTTGGCGTGCCATCGCCAAGGACGTCCGGACCCTGGGGGTCCACAACAGACGGGGCACCCACTGCTGCAAGAGGTGGGAGGACATCCGCCGCGGGAGCAGAAAGACCGCGGAGGCTCTGCTAGGGATGGCCTCCCAACGTAGGAGGGGTGCCACACGTCAATTGACCCCCCTGATGTCTCGGATCCTGGTGGTGGCCTACCCAGATTTGGATGGGCGCGTGAGGACATCACAGCAGACACGAGGGGGTGAGTACACTCTCATTCTGCTGACTATGCGTGCAGTGGAGGTGTCTGGGTGGGGGAGGAGGGCTGTGGGTATCCCTAGGCCAGGGCGATTTCTGTAGGCTAGGCCCCTCCGTAAGGCATGGCCCAGTGCCCCCGCCCCCCACCTCTGTAGTGTTCCAAGTACAGCTATCCATGGCCCTGTGTCACCTATGTGTGCAGCTGTCGTCCATAGGCTTGTAGGCCAAGTCCCAATGATTGAGTAGTGTACCCCAAGTGCGCGGCGTAGTGCAGGGGGCTTCTGTGTCTGTCCTCTCTGCCAACTGTGTTGCCAATGCATGCACTCAACATGTCTTTATTTCCCCCCCCCTTTTTTGGTCTGCTCTTCCTGTTTATGTGTGCATTAGCATCATCTGGCGGAGGAGAAGTGGCATTGGAGCATGAGGGAGCTGCATCTCACATGGCCCCGGAGGGCCATGCAACGGACTCTGATATCACCAGTGAGACGGAGGGCGAGGGGGGCTCCACAACGGGGACACGTGGAGACATCAGCGACACCGACACGTCCTCGGAAGGGAGCTCCCTTGTGGTGGCGGCAACATCCGTGCCCACCGCAACAACAGGTACAGCCGCCACCCAGCGCACCAGCTCCGCCCTCCCAGCAGCCCCTCAGCGTTCGCCCCGTGCCCGCTCGCACACCAAGGCGGGCATCTCCTTCGCCCCAGGCACCTCAGGCCCTGCCCCAGTTACCCCTGCTGCCCTCAGTGAGGAGGTCATTGACCTCCTCAGGACGCTCATTGTTGGGCAGTCTACCCTTTTGAATGCCATCCAGGGGGTGGAAAGGGAGGTGCATCGGAGCAATGCATACCTGGAGGGCATTCATTCGGGTCAGGCTGCCCATCAGCGATCGTTCAACGCTCTGGCCTCAGCACTGACGGCAGCCATTGTCCCTGTCTCCTGCCTCCCTCCCTCCTCCAACTCCCTCCACCCATTCCCACTCCCCTGTTCCTCTGCCTATCCCAGAGACACCTACAGACCAGCCTGCACACACCTCAACACCCAAGGTCAGCTCATCCAAACATAAGCACCACACATCACAGAAGCATTCACACAAGCAACATCCACATGCAGACATGCCAACAGCCACTGCCTCCTCTATGTCCCCCTCCTCCTCGTCTCCCTCCTCCCTCCCTGTGACGTCCCAACTCACACTTGCATGCACCACTTCATCAGACACTACATCCATCACCAGCACACCCACCAGAACACTCCGCACACGTGCAGTCACCACCCCCACTGCCATTTACACGTCCCCTGTGTCCTCTCCCAGTGTGTCTGTCACCCCCTCTTCCAAACCACACAAACGCAGGCAGCCACCCACCCAACAGCCATCCACCTCACGACAGCCTCCGTCACAAGCACCTGCACCCATAGACAGCACACTTGACTCTCCGACAACCACATCCTCTTCCTCCACTCCCATACCCACTGCACCTACCCTTCCCATTGCTCCTAAAAAGTTTTTCCTCTCCAAAATTAACCTCTTTCCATCACCTGACCCACCCCCTCCATCTCGTAAAAGTCCAATCTGCACCTCAGCCACCACAACCCCTGGACCTACAAGGACCATAGTCCAGGGATATTGGAGTCCCCCACCTTCGAGGGCAGCCACATCGGCCAGCAGCAAAGGGACAGCCAGCCCACCCCCTGGGAAAAAAACAAAAAAAGCCAAGGGCCTGCGCGAGAGGACAGAGACGGCAGCCTCCACAGGCACCACCCTGGCACCGTCAGGGAGTGGGGTGCCACCTGGCACATCTCCAAAGGGAGGCAAGGGCCACAGAGGATCAGGCAAGGATGGCAAGGGCAGCACGGCCGACAAGTCTGGCAGCAGGTGAGCTGCCCAGGAGGGCCCCACCAGCCCCATTCCGGGGGTGAAGGAGGACAGCCACGGGCACGGGACACCAGCACAGGAGGGCCCAGCAAGCGAGAAGTCGGATGGCGAGTGAACACCATCTATTGGCCGGATCTGGTGCCCTGGAGACACATGTGAAGAACCGCAGAACAGGGCCCCGCCGTCTCAAGAACCGCTGAACAGAGCCCTTCAAGACAAGCACCGCTGAACGGGGGACCGCCGTGACAAGCACCGCTGAACAGGGCCCTTCAAGACAAGCACCGCTGAACAGGGCCCTTCAAGACAAGCACCGCTGAACGGGGCACCGCCGTGACAAGCACCGCTGAACGGGGCCCTTCAAGACAAGCACCGCTGAACGGGGCACCGCCGTGACAAGCACCGCTGAACAGGGCCCTTCAAGACAAGCACCGCTGAACAGGGCCCTTCAAGACAAGCACCGTTGAACGGGGCACCGCCGTGACAAGCACCGCTGACCAGGGCCCTTCAAGACAAGCACCGCTGAACAGGGCCCTTCAAGACAAGTACCGCTCCGCTGGGCACCGCCATCTCTGCACCGCTCCGCTGGGCCCTTCATCTCAAGCACCGCTCCGCTGGGCCCTTCATCTCAAGCACCGCTCCGCTGGGCACCGCCGTCTCTGCACCGCTCCGCTGGGCCCTTCATCTCAAGCACCGCTCCGCTGGGCCCTTCATCTCAAGCACCGCTCCGCTGGGCACCGCCGTCTCTGCACCGCTCCGCTGGGCCCTTCATCTCAAGCACCGCTCCGCTGGGCCCTTCATCTCAAGTACCGCTCCGCTGGGCCCTTCATCTCAAGCACCGCTCCGCTGGGCCCTTCATCTCAAGCACCGCTCCGCTGGGCCCTTCATCTCAAGCACCGCTCCGCTGGGCACCGCCGTCTCTGCACCACTCCGCTGGGCCCTTCATCTCAAGCACCGCTCCGCTGGGCCCTTCATCTCAAGCACCGCTCCGCTGGGCCCTTCATCTCAAGCACCGCTCCGCTGGGCACCGCCGTCTCTGCACCGCTCCGCTGGGCCCTTCAACTCAAGCACCGCTGACACATTGGCAGAAGGGACAGGCCCGGATCAGTGTCGGACAGGGCTGCACGATACACTCTGGGCACCAAGAGTCCTCCAGTACCGCTGGAGTCTGTCATCCACTTGAGAGACTGTGGCTTTGCACTCCCCAGGATGGCACAGTGGGCAAGCCACCCACTGTAGAGACTTGAGAGACTGTGGCTTTGCACTCCCCAGGATGGCACAGTGGGCAACCCACCCACTGTAGAGACTTGAGAGACTGTGGCTTTGCACTCCCCAGGATTGAACAGTGGCCGTGGAGGCCCCTCGTGGATCTGGCGTCTTGGACTCATGTGGCTGAGGTGGCCCCCCTTCCCTTCCCCCTGAGGTGCCTGTTGTTTTCCTATCTGATGCCCCTGCAGTGTTCTCTCCAATGGATTCGGGTCTCATGTGTGGGCTTTGCCCATGTGTTGAGGACCATTGGCCCACGTACAATGACAGAAAGCCAATTCTGACGGGACAATATACATATGTGTATATAGTTATGGGATGTTCAACTTAATTATTTACTTAGCCTTACAATATATTTGTATTCCAATAACATATTAATTTGTCTGTGCATTCTTCTGGGGGGTTTGGGAGGTGTAGCGTATGTGTTGCTCTGCATTGGTGTGTAGGTAGTTGGGGGGGGGGTGTAGCGTATGTGTGTGCCCGTAATCTTTTCTCCTCCCCCCTCCCCTGTGTCGTAGGTGCAGTACTCACCGTTGTCTTCTGCGCCGGCGTTCGTGCTCCTGCTAGACGAGCAGGTAGACAATTGATGGTAAGATGTGTAGTTCTGGTTCCATGCTGTCCAGAATCCTCGTGGAGTGTGTATAGGTGAGCGTTTTCCCGTTCGTAGTCTGTTTCCGCCGTGTTTTTATCGGCGGGGCTCCCGCCCCGGAAAAGGTGGCGGATTGGTGAGTTGTGATAGGGTGGGCGGTACATTGTCTGCCGCCTGTCTGTTGGCGGTGACCGCCGCGCTGATTGTCTGTACCGCCGTGGCGGTCGGACTGTTAAAGTGGCGGGCTGTGTTGGCGGTTCCCTGTTTGCGGGTTGGCCGCCGCTTTAACACCGACCGCCAGGGTTGGAATGACCCCCAGAGTGATTAAGTGTACACTACTAATTTCAGTGCAGACCTTTACATGACCACATACCTCTTGTGTTTGTGTTTTTGCTTTTTCTCTTTTTGGACTTTTTCTACTTCCATTTTTTTTGTGATTTTTGAACTTCTCTTTGGGAACTCTCTGAACTGCCTTTGAACTTTGCACTTTTAAGTACTTGCCAAATTGTCTCAATCTGGAGATGCACCATTTGTAGCTGTTTTTGAGTTAGAGAAGCTGGAGAGTTACGCATTTGCCTAACTGAAACAGTTCTGTAAGGATCTTACCTGTTCCATTAAGAACTCCTCTGGTAAGGAGGAGCTGCAAAAGGCTCCTCCCAGGACCTGGGTGACAGCCAAGGAAGCTGGGGGGCACACAGAGGAGGAGAGTCAGGAAGTGCAGAGTAATCTGGGTGGTGTAGTGGATGTACATGCTCTGCCTAGGAAGAGGGTCTCCAGGGCAGGTAGCATTGTATCATCTAAGGGACTGACTCCTGAGGAGTTGCAGGACAGACAAGCAGAGAAGGTGCACTACTTTGAAAGCTTAGGATGAAGATGGAAGAGAGAAGACTGGCCTGACTGCTTGTGCCAAAGGGTTGAGCAGGGGTTATCTAAGTGTATATCTCCATTGCCCTGACTAGAGTGAGAGTCCCTGCTTGAACAAAGGACAAACTGACTGCCAACCAGAGACCCCATTTCTAACAGTATCGTAATATGCTCCTACCTTAAGTTAAAAAACCCTAGAAACGCAAAAAAAAGCCAAAGGCTAAAGTGATGTTGCAGTTGGGTATAATATCTTATCTACTTTGAAAAAAATCATCAGAAATGTACTGAAAAAAGCAAAGGTTGAAGTCACATTATAGTTAGGTATGGTAATAACATTTTAACCTACATTAAAAAAATTGAAAAAGAAAATTCACGGAAAAAAACAAAAGTTAAAGTTACATTATAGTCAGGTGTTGAAATAAAGTACAAATTAACGTTTAAAAGCTAGAAAAAACATTGACACTCAACAGTTACAGTTTTCTGAGCTTATTATAACTTAGGTCCCCCATGCACTGCTTATACTCTCACATATTACATCCCTCATGGTATGTTAAAGGACATCACTAATGACATCTCAAAAGACATAATTGGGTGACATAAGTGATGACATTAAACAATTATTATGAGAGTCCTATAGGGTTTGAATGTCGTTGTTCTGGGTTGAACGTGGAGGATAGCGAGCAGAGAGCAGATGCAAGGGCCCTACTTGATTCCTGTCCCCAAGCTCTCCAAAATTGTTTCCAGACACTTGGGGCCACATGTACAATAGCGACTCAATGCGATTCGCTATTTCTGACTCGCAAAACGGGATGTAACAAAAAATTGCAAATCCATTTTGCGATTTGGTGCTGAGTCGCATCGCAATTTGCGAAATCGCAGATTGCGATTTCCTAAATTGCACATGGGCGTGTCACAGAATCGCAAATTGCAACTGTGTCACAATTATCGAACGGGTGCAAAAAAAGAGAAAACACACTTCCTGGTGCTGGATGATGACCTCAGAACCAGGAGTACCCCCCATGGAAGTGGGAGGAATCTAGCCAGCACACACAGCAGGGGCACACCCAGCTGAGAGGAACAACTGCGGCAAGTCAAACTAAGGAGGCAACCACTGCAGGGAGGAAAAGAAAGCTGAAATTCTCTGATAAAGAGTTGGAGGTCTTGACTGAGGAGTGCTGTCTACACCATGAGGTCCTGTTTGGCAAGGCAGCAATGAGTGTCCCTGACACACAAAAAAAGATTTGGCTGGACATACAGAGCAAGATTAATGCCATAGGAGTCAGCCATCGCACCATCGAGGAGGTGCGCAAAAGATGGTATGACCTCAGGTCCAGAACCAAGGAAAGGGTGGCAGAGTGGTTGAAGGAGGTGCACGGAACAGGTGGGGGACCATCCACAGTACCACCACCCACAGCAATAGAGAGCATGGTGGAGACCACTTTGGAGCCAGAGGCTGTGGTAGGAATTGGGGACCTGGACAGTTCAGCACCTGGAACCTCCAAAAGTAGGTAGCAAATTTCACTTATTTACACTATTGAACTGTTTAGGAATATTTATTTTGATACGCCACACATCTGAGAGGCACTGACAGTGTATCCCCTGTGTCCCACAAGTCTCCCTCAAGTATCCACCGATGACCCTAGTGTGGAGGGAGATGACGATGCCACCATGACAGCAGACAAGGCAGTCAGCATTTCCGCAGTGGAGTGCATTACCACACTGATTGTCCACCATGCACATGAGACCACAGAAGAGACAGATGTGGACAATGAAGCAGGAAACCTGACACCGGGGCCACAGATGGGTGGGAATCGGCCACTGCGACAGGAGGTTTCTGCACTACTCGGTGGTTCCAGTATGGTTGGAGATTCCTGTTGTTAAATGTTTTCTGGTTTGCAAAGAAAGAGGAAGGACTGCGTTAGCAGGGACATATATACAGAGGGACCGATAGGGGATTGGTCAATGTGTGAACTATAGTTGTTCATGGAAAATGTAGTTTTTGATCTTGTCAAGTGTTTATTGGCTGCTGTGATTTAACAGTAAAGAAAGAGATAGCATAATCCTCTCCTCCGTGTCCTTCATATAACTGAAAATTCTTGACGCAACAGCTAGAATTTTATTTTTTATTAGTGGATGTTTACCTTATGTGATGAAGTTTCAACCTTGGTGCCTGTGGCAAGTGCTCAGGAGTAACTTCACCCAAAAGTAGCTCTACATATTTAGACCACAAATTCAGTGATGGGGGCCCTATTTTAAAGACATTGTCATTTGGCACGACACAGAGCACAGCCTCTTCTATCCAACTGGACTTACAAAAAAGCCATTCTTTGGGACAGGCAGATACTCATACGCTTGCTTCTTTTCAGGTACATACAAGAATTAATGAATTCATCCATTCATTCGTGAGAACTTCAGTATAAGGCCCATTACCTTAATCCAGCAAACAACAAACTGCTGTTTTGAAAGTATGAGCATTTCATGGAAGGGCCAACATTAACCAGATACCACGTCATTTCCCGATTGGCGGGTTTCACACAGATGGATACCAAAGGTACCTGAAGCATGATATGAACATGAATCAAGCTAAACAAACACTGAGTCAGCAACCAGAAAGCAACCTGTCGGAAAGAATTACATTATCAGAGGTGGAATAAAAAGACTTGACCTTTTCTAAAACAAATGGACATAAGAGGGAAAACAGATAAACGAGGAACGCAAGTAATGAGTCAGACTGAGATAAGCCAGAAGGAGCAGACTGGCAGAAGAAAAACAAAGCACGAGTAACAATTCATCGTACATCTGTGTGGGAGAAAGTGCAGGAAAGTTCCACAGCTTGACCAGCGGTGACCCCGGAAGCTGTACCACATGGTGCACATAAAAACATCAGGGAGGGACGGGCCCATCGGACGTGTTTCCAAGTCACTGCGCTAGCGTTCCCATTGGGCACAGGACAGCTGGCCCTGCATCCCCTCTACAGGCCCCAATAATGACACAGGCAGCCGAGAAACAGGGTGGCCGTGATTTCAACTTATTTACAAGCGACTTGTTGAAAAAATTAATCTAAGTTACAAACCGTTTGAAATGTTAGCTTTAGAAAGTGGAATTGATTGAGCAACCATAGAAAGACAGCAAATGCAACGAACAGAGACGCGTCCAATCTTTTTTCATACATTGATAAATATAACTTTGGCGACAGAAATACTCACAAAGCACGAGGGTAAATAAATGGTCAGCATGGTTTGCACGGGTTGAGCTGCCCTAAAACAATGAATAGTACTGAGAGAGAAAGATGCACCATACAACATGCCTCATTTAGGCTTTGGTGGGCTGCCCGCCTTCCTGCGGGGGAGAAGGGGAGGCACGGAGTTCATGACCTCCGCCACCTTGGCAGAGCACTTTCTGCAGTCTCACTAAGGGCCCCACTGTCAGTTCAGAGAAGTTTGCCGCGTGTAAGCGATCACTCGGCCAACTTTTTCTAATGAAAGGCCGTAATGTGCATGGAACATTTCCCC
Organism: Pleurodeles waltl; assembly: GCF_031143425.1. Taxonomy (NCBI): domain Eukaryota; kingdom Metazoa; phylum Chordata; class Amphibia; order Caudata; family Salamandridae; genus Pleurodeles; species Pleurodeles waltl. Next base: position 797,348,135 of record NC_090437.1, on the reverse strand, counting down.
TGCACCTGGGGTTCATTTGAGATTTCTCATATTTGTTTTTGTCATGCAAGGAAAATGAGTGACATTAGTCCCTCCCTCAATAAGAATGGATGACCAACACCATGACCCTCTAGGTCATGGACTAGTGGTGGCAGAGCCAGTGGAGACCTCACTGACAGGAAACCAGCGGTTTCCCCGCTCTATGGGGGTCATTACAACATTGGCGGAAAAATCTGCTTACCGCCGTGCAGAAGAATGCCAATACACTGCGGCGGCGGCGGTATTCCGCCACAGCTATTATGACCCACATCTTGGAATCCGCCAAAATTCAGACACCCACACAACACCGCCACACCAAAGGTCAGTGATAAACTGGCGGAAACAAATCCGCCACCTCCACGCCAACAGAAACACGCCCATGCTATTACGACCCACGAATCCACGCGGCGGTCTTTCAACCGCGGTATTCCATTGGCGGTACATACCGCCGCGCTCAAAATACACACACATCTCCAAAACACCGCCACATTGGACAATTCAAAATACACACACCTGATACACATACAAACACCACTCCCACACACCCAACACAATATAAAACACACACCCACATCACCCACAAACCCCTACGACAAAAAAATCATGAACGAAGGCCAGAGAGAGAGCACAGAATAGACAACTCCATCACACAGAGGCACACAACACCATCACCCACACAACATCCACGCACAAAACACCACACACCACTACACTCACCACACTCATCACCACATATACCACCCCACACATCACCTACACCACCCCATGGCACGCCAAAGACACCCCCTCTTCTCCGAGGAGGAGCTGAGGGTCATGGTGGAGGAAATCGTCCGGGTAGAGCCACAGCTATTTGGCTCACAGGTACAGCAGACATCAATAGCCAGCAAGATGGAGCTATGGCACAGAATAGTGGACAGGGTCAACGCAGTGGGACAGCACCCAAGAAATAGGGAGGACATCAGGAAGAGGTGGAACGACCTACGGGGGAAGGTGCGTTCAATGGTCTCCAGGCACAACATCACAGTACAGCGGACTGGCAGCGGACCCCCACCTCCTCCCCCACAACTAACAACATGGGAGGAGCAAGTCTTGACCATCATGCATCCTGAGGGCCTCGGAGGAGTCGGTGGGGGATGGGACACTGGTAAGTCAAACCATAACTATCATATCCCCCACCCTACATGCATGCTATCACACACCCCCACCCTCACACCCTCCCCTATCACTCCAAATCCTCACTAATCTACCCATAACACAAACCACCCATCCCAACACCAAGCCCTGCATGACACAACTAAGCATGGACACCCCTCACTAAAGCATGCCCACTGCATATACCCAGAACACCCCCCCAACCATTATCACACAAACCCACACACAGGAATGCTTGCACTGGGGTACACAAACACCCACCCATTGCACACCATTACACACACACACATGCAATAATCATGCTCTTATGCCCCTGCAGGAACCCGAAGGACCGTCACCACACCAGAGGGACCAGACAACACCACTCCACCCCCAGAAGAGGCCCACAGTGACGAGAGCAGCTCTGCCCTACTGGATCCTGATGACCAGCCCGGACCATCGTGGGCCTCGGGACAGTCGGATCCCCTTGCACAGGCACAGCCTAACTCCGGCCTTCCACCCTCTGGTAACACCAGCACAGCACCCACCCTGCGGGCCCAAACCTCCCTACCCAGGACAGGTCAATCAGCGGTGTGTCCACCACTACAGGGAACCAAGGATAACCCGCCACCCCAACAACAACAGGGACCTGGGGGCAGTGGTAGTGGGCACACGGTCCAGGGGACGGAGGCACAGGAACACAGGGGAACTGGGAGGGCTGCTGTGCGACAGGGGGCGGACAGGCCAAGGGAACCCACTCTCCACGAGGCCCTATCCTCCATCATGGGAGCATACCACCACTCCCAGGAGACGATGGCCACGGTCCTGGATAAGTTGCAGGAGACCCTGCGCCTGCAGGACGAACTGTATTTGGGGTTCAGGGAGGAGCTCAGGACCATCAGCTCCGCCCTGGGCACCATCGTAGGGGTGCTGAAGGACATACAGCAGATCTTGAGGGACACCGTGGCACTCCAAGGGGCCCCTGACACTAGCCAGGACGATAAAATGCCCACCACCTCCGCCGGCGCTAGTGGACAGGATGCCCGCCACAGGACCACCACACCAGCACCCCACCCCCTGCAGACGATCAACCACCACGCAAGCGGTCCCTGAGATCCAGGAACAGGACAGAGCAAGATGGCAAGACCCCCGCCAGGAAATGAGACCACCCTGATTGTCCTCCCACTGTCCCACTTTGTTACCCTGTCCATACTTAAACTGCCCCAGCTCCACTTCCTATGCCCAGATGGGCAGTGCACCTGTGAGACTAATAGACTGGACTCTGCCATGGACATTCCTCCGCCATCACCCATCACCATTTTACAACCCCCTCCAATTTTGAGCACCTAAATAAACACCCTTGAAGCACAAAACAATCTGGAGTCAGTCTGTGATTTAGAAAATATGTATTATCAATGACAGTGTCATAATGGGTTTACCATTGTAAGGCTAACATACCTACGTCACACATCACAAGCCCTTGAAGGATGCAAGCAGTTGACACGTAGGTAACCACACCTGTGAAACCGTAATGGAAGGGTACAACTCAGTTACCAAATAGTGATTTAAATCGAGAAACAGGACAGAGGTAGACGTGTGAAAGTTAAGGCTAATGCTAAAAATGAAAATTTTCTCACCTGTGTCTCACTGGAAATATTGCTGTATGACTGACTCCCTGTTGTCGTTGTCTTCTTCCTCAGCTTCATCCTCATCACTGTCCACAGGCTCCACAGACTCCACAGCTGCTACAACACCGTCATCTGGATCATCCTCCTGCAGAAAAGGCACCTGGCGTCGCAAAGCCAAATTATGGAGCAGGCGATGATGATGTCGCACACCTTCTTCGGTGAGTAGAATAGGGATCCAACTGTCATATGGAGGCACCTGAACCTGGCCTTCAGGAGGCCGAAGGTGCGTTTGATCACCCTCCTAGTCCGCCCATTGGCCTCATTGTACCGTTCCTTTGCCCTGGTCCTGGGATTCCTCACTGGGGTCAATAGCCAGGAAAGGTTGGGGTAAACAGAGTCCCCCAATAGCCATACACGGTGCCTCTGGAGTTGACCCATCATATCAGGGATGCTGCTATTCCGCAGGATGTAGGCGTCATGCACTGAGCCAGGGAACATAGCATTTACCTGCGAGATGTACTGGTCTGCCAAACAGACCATCTGGACATTCATTGAATGATAACTCTTCCTGTTCCTGTACACCTGTTCACTCCTGTGGGGGGGGACCAGAGCTACATGGGTCCCATCAATGGCACCTATGACGTTTGGGAAATGTCCAAGGGCATAGAAGTCACCTTTCACTGTAGGCAAATCCTCCACCTGAGGGAAAATGATGTATCTCCTTACGTGTTTCAGCAGGGCAGACAACACTCTGGACAACACGTTGGAAAACATAGGCTGGGACATCCCTGATGCCATGGCCACAGTTGTCTGAAAAGACCCACTTGCAAGGAAATGGAGCACTGACAGCACCTGCACGTCAGGGGGGATTCCAGTCGGATGGCGGATTGGTGACATCAGGTCTGGCTCCAACTGGGTACATAGTTCTTGGATTGTGGCACGGTCAAACCGGTAGGTGACGATGACATGCCTCTCTTCCATTGTCAACAGGTCCACCAGCGGTCGGTACACCGGAGCATTCCGCCATCTTCTCATATGTCCCAGCTGACGGTGTCTACGAAGGACAACAGCGAAGAACCAGTCATTATTCCTCCAGGTATGTACCCACAGTTACAGACAAAACTACACCACTCACAAAACCATTCCTGTATGTGTGTTGAGTGTAGGCCTAGCTATGTGTGACGCAGAGGTAAATTAAGCCATGTGGGCCCCTGAAATGGCGGCTGCCTGACCTCTAAACAGGGACAATGAGATTGTGGGGTAACTGCGCTGGCGTTGCACACCGTCGCGGTAGGCGGTCGTAGACCGCGGCGTCATTCTGCATTGGTTAACATTGGACCCTATGGGTCCCAGGAGCCAATGAACAGGTGCGCTGGCGGTGATGATGCGCACCGCCGTGGACGTCACCGCCGCGAACGTCACCGCCATTTTCTATCTGTTCAATCACTAGATACCTGACCTTCGACAGGAGAGGACCTACACTGCTAGTGCTGCTGTGACCTCGGTCTGGACGCGACAATGGCTGCTGCGTCTGGGGAAAGGGCCCCTGCCTTCACTGCACAGGAGTTGGAGAAACTGGTTGACGGGGTCCTCCCCCAGTACACGCTACTCTACGGTCCTCCAGACCAACAGGTTAGTACACAGGGAGCACGTTGTATGGGCTAGGCCCGGGTGGAGAGGGCTGGTTGGAAGAGGGAAGGGGGCAGAGTTCATAGAACAACAATGCATGGGAATGAATGGGCCACATGGCCAGAGTAGAGAGTGGGACACTCACAACGAAGGTGCAGTTGGTAATGACTGTTCCTCTTCCCTTGTGCATGTCATGTAGGTCAGCGCCCACTAGAAGAGGGACATATGGCTTGCCATCGCCAAGGAGGTCCGGACCCTGGGGGCCCACCAGAGACGGGGCACCCACTGCCGTAAGAGATGGGAGGACATTCGCCGCTGCAGCAAGAAGACGGCGGAGGCTCAGCTGGGGATGGCCTCCCAACGTGGGAGGGGTGCCCGTCGCACCATGACCCCCCTGATGTTCCGGATCCTGGCGGTGGCCTGCCCGGAGTTGGATGGGCGCTTGAGGGCATCACAGCAGACACAAGGGGGTGAGTACAACCTCGTTCAGCTGACTTTGCGTGCAGTGGAGGTGTCTGGGTGGGGGAGGTGAGCTGTGGGTGTCCCTAGGCCAGGGCGAGTTAGGTAGGCAAGGCCCCTCCGTAACGTAGGCCATGTGGCACTCTACCCCACCTCAGCAGAGTGCCAAGTCGAGGTACAGTTGTCCCTGTGGCATACATGTGCGCAGATGTCCACCATTGCCATGTAGGCCATATCCCAGAAATTGCATGTGCAGAGGTCAGGAGCATGGCGTAATGCAGGGGGCTGCTGCATCTGTCTTGTCCGCCAACGGTAGCAGTAATCCATGCACTAAAACTCTCTTTCTTCTGTCTCCCCCCCCTTTTTCTGCTCTCCCTGTCCTTTTGTACATCAGCATCAACAGGCGGAGGTACAGTGGCACCGGAGCACGAGGGAGCTGCATCCCACATGGCCATGGAGGGCCACACCACGGACTCTGAATGCACCAGTGGGACGGAGGGCGAGGGGAGCTTCACGTCGGCCACTGGATCACCAAGCAGCGACACGGACTCGTTCGCCGATGGGGGCTCCCTTGTGGTGGCGGCACCATCTGTGCCCCCCACCTCTACAGGTACAGCCGCCACCTCCCCTACCAGCACCGCCCTCCTAGCAGCCCCTCAGCGTTTGCCCCGTGCCTGCTCACCCAGGAGGGTGGGCATCACCTTCGCCCCAGGCACCTCAGGCCCTGCCCCAGTCACCCCTGCTGCCCTCAGTGAGGAGGCCATTGACCTCCTCAGGTCACTCACTGTTGGGCAGTCTACCATTGTGAATGCCATCCAGGGTGTAGAACGAGAGTTGCAACACGGTAATGCATTCCTGGAGAGCATTCATTCTGGTCAGGCTGTCCTTCAGCAAACCCTGCAATCTCTGGCCTCAGCACTGATGGCAGCCATTGTCCCTGTGTCTAGCCTCCACGCTCCAACTTCCTCCACCCAGACCCAATCTCCTGTACCCCAGCCCTTCCCAAGCACACCTACAGACCAGCATGCACACAAGTCAACACACACAAGTAGCTCAAGCAAACATAGGCACCACACACACCACAGGCACTCACGCAAGCCTCACCCACGTACAGACACAGCAACATCCACTGCCTCCACTGTGTCCCCCTCCTCCTCTTCTCCCTCCTCCCTTCCAGTCTCGTCTACACACACACCTGCATGCACCACATCTACAGGCACCATGAATCGTACAAGGACACCCAGCACCACACGCCGCTCAACCGCACTCACCCCCTCCACTGCCATTTACACGTTCCCTGTGTCCTCTCCCAGTGTGTCTGTGACGCCCCCTCCCAAAGTACACAAACGCCGGCAATCACTCACCCAACATCCATCCACCTCACGACAGCCTCCAGTACCTGCACCTGCACCCAAAACACCTAAAGTGACACCTCCTACAACCACCTCCTCTTCCTCCACTCCCAGACCCCCTCCAGCTACCCATCCCAGTGTTCGTCAGAAACTGTCCCTCTGTAAAGTTGACCTTTTTGCCCCCACCCCACCCCCTCCAATTCATCAGTCCCGTCGTAGCGCCTCAGCCAAAAAGCCTCCAATACCAGTGGTGCCTGTTCAAGGTTTGTGGAGTGCACCGGCCACCAGGGCAGGCAGTAGGACCCGGAGCCAAGGCACTGGCAGCCCACCCCCTGTAAAGGCTCTGAAATTGGAGAGTGGACAACGCGACCGTGTTAAGACTCCTGGTGGGAAAACAACTGACATGGGTTCCAAGGGGATTGGAAAGTCAGCTGTGACTCCACCAAAGGTGGGGAAGGGCCTGAGGAAGTCTGCCCAGCCTGTTGTGAGTGTCACGGCGGACAAGTGTGCCATCATTTCCGGCGGTCGACACACAACCGCCAGAACCGTCGTCAGTGGTCCAGAGACCACCGCCAGAGTCACAGCCCAGGAGGGCCCGAGTATCGTCACTGGTCAGGAGACCACCGCCACCGCCGGAGTCACAGCCCAGGAGGGCCCGAATATCGTCACTGGTCCAGAGACCACCGCCAGAGTCACAGCCCAGGAGGGCCCGAGTATCGTCACTGGTCAGGAGACCACCGCTGGAGTCACAGCCCAGGAGGGCACAAGTATCGTCACTGGTCCAGAGACCACCACCAGAGTCACAGCCCAGGAGGGCACAAGTATCGTCACTGGTCCAGAGACCACCGCCAGAGTCACAGCCCAGGAGGGCCCGAGTATCGGCACTGGTCAGGAAACCACTGCCGGAGTCACAGCCCAGGAGGGCACAAGTATCGTCACTGGTCCAGAGACCACCGCCAGAGTCACAGCCCAGGAGGGCCCGAGTATCGTCACTGGTCAGGAGACTACCGCCGGAGTCAGTGCCCTGGAGGGCCCCGGATGCCACAGCCCCGCTGGGCAATGATGGAACGTCATGCCACACACCAATGCCCAGTGTAGAGAACGTCATGCCACACACCAATGTCTGTATCAGAACCGCCATGTCAAGGCACCGCTGAATAGTCCAGAACCGCCATGGCAACGCACCGCTGAACAGGGCAAAGACCGCCATGGCAAAGCACCGCTGAACAGTCCAGAACCGCCATGGCAAAGCACCACTGAACAGGGCAAAGACCGCCATGCAAAGCACCGCTGAACAGGGCAAAGACCGCCATGGCAAAGCACCGCTGAACAGTCCAGAACCGCCATGGCAAAGCACCGCTGAACAGGGCAAAGACCGCCATGGCAAAGCACCGCTGAACAGGGCAAAGACCACCATGGCAAAGCACTGCTGAACAGGGCAAAGACCGCCATGGCAAAGACCGCCATGGCAACGCACCGCTGAACAGGGCAAAGACCGCCATGGCAAAGCACCGCTGAACAGTCCAGAACCGCCATGGCAAAGCACCACTGAACAGGGCAAAGACCGCCATGCAAAGCACCGCTGAACAGGGCAAAGACCGCCATGGCAAAGCACCGCTGAACAGTCCAGAACCGCCATGGCAAAGCACCGCTGAACAGGGCAAAGACCGCCATGGCAAAGCACCGCTGAACAGGGCAAAGACCGCCATGGCAAAGCACCGCTGAACAGTCCAGAACCGCCATGGCAAGGCACCGCTGAACAGTCCAGAACCGCCATGGCAAAGCACCGCTGAACAGTCCAGAACTGCCATGGCAAAGCACCGCTGAACAGGGCAAAGACCGCCATGGCAAGGCACCGCTGAACAGGGCAAAGACCGCCATGGCAAGGCACCGCTGAACAGGGCAAAGACCGCCATGGCAAAGCACCGCTGAACAGGGCAAAGACCGCCATGGCAAGGCACCGCTGAACAGGGCAAAGACCGCCATTGGCAAACCACTGCTGAACAGGGCAAAGACCGCCATGGCAAACCACTGCTGAAAAGTCCAGAACCGCCATGGCAAGGCACCGCTGAACAGTCCAGAACCGCCATGGCAAAGCACGGCTGAACAGGGAAAAGACCGCCATGGCAAAGCACCGCTGAACAGTCCAGAACCACCATGGCAAAGCACCGCTGAACAGGGCAAAGACCGCCATGGCAAAGCACCGCTGAACAGGACTAAGACCGCCATGGCAAAGCACCGCTGAACAGTCCAGAACCGCCATGGCAAAGCACCGCTGAACAGGGCAAAGACCGCCATGGCAAGGCACCGCTGAACAGGGCAAAGACTGCCATGGCAAGGCACCGCTGAACAGGGCAAAGACCGCCATGGCATGGCACCGCTGAAAAGGGCAAAGACCGCCATGCCAAACCACCGCTGAACAGGGCAAAGACCGCCATGGCAAAGCACTGCTGAACAGTCCAGAACCACCATGGCAAGGCACCGCTGAACAGTCCAGAACCGCCATGGCAAAGCACCGCTGAACAGTCCAGAACCGCCATGGCAAAGCACTGCTGAACAGGGCAAAGACCGCCATGGCAAGGCACCGCTGAACAGGGCAAAGACCGCCATGGCAAGGCACCGCTGAACAGGGCAAAGACTGCCAAGGCAAAGCACCGCTGAACAGTCCAGAACCGCCATGGCAAGGCACCGCTGAACAGTCCAGAACCGCCATGGCAAAGCACCGCTGAACAGTCCAGAACCGCCATGGCAAAGCACCGCTGAGCAGTCCAGAACCGCCATGGCAAAGCACCGCTAAACAGGGCAAAGACTGCCATGGCAAGGCACCACTGAACAGGGCAAAGACCGCCATGGCAAGGCACCGCTGAACAGGGCAAAGACCGCCATGGCAAGGCACCGCTGAACAGGGCAAAGACTGCCATGGCAAGGCACCGCTGAACAGGGCAAAGACCGCCATGGCAAAGCACCGCTGAACAGGGCAAGCACCGGGTAGGAATGAATGGGCCGCCACATCAGGCATCCTTATCCCATGTGCAGCTGGGACAGTGACAGGACAGGAACTTTCACGGGGAGACTCATCCAGTCTGGGCACCAGTCCCCCCCAGTACCAGTAGAGACCTGCATCTACTTGAGAGACTGTGGCTTTGCATTCCCCAGGATTGAACAGTGGGCAAGCCACCCACTGTAGAGACTTGTGAGACTGTGGCTTTGCACTCCCCAGGATGTAACAGTGGGCAACCCACCCACTGTAGAGACTTGAGAGACTGTGGCTTTGCACTCCCCAGGATGTAACAGTGGGCAAGCCACCCACTGTAGAGACTTGAGAGACTGTGGCTTTGCACTCCCCAGGATGCATCAATGGACATGGAGCCCCGTCGTGGATCTGGCTTTGCAGTCATCCGGCTGAGATGCCCCTCCTTCCCTTCCCCCTGAGGTGCCTGTAGTATTTCAAACTGATGCCCCGGCAGTGTTCTCTCCGATTTTGGTCAGGTATCCTTTGTGGGCCTCGCCCATGCATTTTTGGACTGTTGGTGCACGGACATTGTAATTTACATATCTGCACCACTTCTCGTATTGTGTATATTTATGACTGATTTTCAAAGATATATCTGAGTATTTTTTTATGACATGTGTATTGACACATTACAATGTTTGACCGAATTTCGAATTGTCTTTTCATTCCTCCGGGGGGATTGTGGGTTGTTACTGTGATTTTTGTGAATGCATTGGTGTGTATGTTTTAATATGCGAGGGTGGGGGTGTTTGGTGGGTGTCCCCCTAACTTTTGCCTCCCCCTCCCCCGTGTCGTAGGTGCAGTACTCACCGTTGCCTTCGGCGCCTACGTAGCTGTTGGTCATAGAGGAGCAGAAACACAAGGGCAGGGAGTATTTGGAGTTCCGGCTCCATGGAGTCATCGTTCCTCGTGGGATGTGTTCAGGTGAGCGTCTTCCCATAGCAAAAGCTGTTTCCGCCGTGTTTTTATCCATGGTGAACCCGCCCCGGAAAAAGTGGCGGATTGGCGGGTTGTAATACTGTGGGCGGTACATTGTCTTCCGCCTGTCTGTTGGCGGTGACTGCCGATCTGCTTGTTTGCACCGCCGTGGCGGGCGGTATGTTAAAGTTGCTGTCTTTGTTGGCGGTTTCCGCCAGGGTCATAATTCCCTTTTTTTGTCCGCCAGACTGTTTGCGGTATTTCCACAGCTTTAACACCATCCGCCAGGGTTGTAATGACCCCCTATGTAGAGCGGGAAAACAGTGGTTTGGTTGGGAGTGTTGTGTCGGTAGACACGTGAGCACGTTGGCCTTGTTGCGCGCATGCAGTGCGCTAGCGCAATATAAATGAGGCCAGGTAGGCAGCGTAGTGGCCCAGCGGTCGTGGTCACCCATTACTCCTTACTTTCAACTCTGACCATGCCCTCTTGCCACACCATATTAGGACTTTACACGTGACCCACGGGTCACAACGTAACTGCGCAACAGGAGGGGTTGCATCTGCAACACCCTTCGCATTGTGAACAAGATGGTAGTGCACGCGACACAGTTTTGTCATGGGCGCAACACTACAGGGAGGACAGCCAGTATACAGACTTCCTCCCAGATCATCAACTATAAATAAGGCCCTCAATTATAGCTGACATCTTAAAATAGGTCTCACTGAAAATATGTGTTAATTTGTTAATCAAATAGTTTGCTAGATTGCACACTGGTGACCAGGAGAACCTAGGTTCATATCTGCCTTTTCTATTAACCCAATCTTTGTGACCGTAAGACAATCAATCTATCACCCCATAATAGGGGCACTCATATATGTCTACTTGCATAGCTGCAAGAGGTCCTATTGCATATGTGACAGCTTGTCAGTTTGATGTTATTGACCATTCACATTTGGAACACTGATAATGTGAAGCCCATACATGTAAAGGTAAAAACAAAACTACAGATCCTAATGAGAAGTCTGTTGGGTGTTGTACACTGCTGAATAAAAGCATTGACTACAAGCTCCGTGTGTGACGTGTCCTTGTGTATGCTCCTGGGGTGAGGAGGACGCAATAATTGGCGATGAGTAGAGGATACTTGCCATGAAGAAACAAGACTTCTCTCCCTGAGAGTTTGCAAGAAAGTAGCAAACGGCTTGTGCATGCCTTGTGTGCCCAGCCTGGTGCAAAGAAGCCTGCACTTGACGTATGTGGAGTGCAAGCTCCACTCCAGCCCATACAGGACCTCGTTGAGAAGTTGGAGGCCTAAGAGAGAAGCACCACCGGAAAGCCCTCCAAAACTTGCTGGTTAGGCTGAGAGAACATGGTGTTGTGCCACAGCGCCAAGCCATCCTTCATAAAAAGAGAACGCTAATGGCAATGCCAACCAGATATAATTCTAGAAGGCAACGACAACCAGGTACGAGTAATAGAATACTCACCAGCAAAGCAAACATTTACAATTGCAGCATCAGACACAACGGCCTACACCTGTTGGAGAGGTCGATCCAAGCGCAGTAGCAAGTGGCGTCCACTACAATCTGAATCTCGCCTTGAGCAAAGTGACTCAAACACACAGCCCACTGTTATCAAAGTCATAAGTTGGGCCAGGATAGTGAAAGTTGTTGAAATAGTATGAAGAAATGCCTTGAAAAAAACAGAAAGACGAAAGCAAAGAACAGGGCATGAAATAAACAGATAATATACTCACTGTCAAAGGTGAAGAAGGCACCAAATGGCCGTTGAGCCAGTCCGGTGACTCGAACTCAGACACGCAGGGACCGATTCACAAAAGTGAACTTAGACGTTTGGTCTAAACTTAGACCAAATGTCTAAGTTTACGACTTTGGGAATTCACAAAGGGCATTTACGAGTAGCATCTTCACATCTGCATTCGGGGCAGAGGTCCCCCCACCTTTGGATGACTGGTGGGTGATAGTGCTCACACTTTATCAGGGGCCCGATTCACAAAGGTAAACTTAGACGTTTGGTCTAAACTTAGACCAAACGTCTACGTTTATGACTTTGGGAATTCATAAAGGGCATTTACGAGTCGAATCTTTACATTCGCCGTCGGCCCTGAGTGCAGATGTAAAGATACTACTCATAAATACCCTTTGTGAATTTTAGACCGAACGTCTAAGTTTACCTTTGTGAATCGGGGCCCCTGCTGGTACTTTCAGAAGGTGCAGATTCAGGTGCACAATGAGCACTACCTGAACAGCATGTATTCTCAACGGTGGGAGAAAGAGGTGTGAAGTACACAGCAGCTCCTTTCCTAAAACCTCTGTCGCCGTTCGACGCTACCAAAAACAAAATATTGGCACCAGATGGACCATGTGATCGAGACTTTCCATTACTTCATAGATACCCTGGAAGAAGTAAATGATGAGAAAATCATTAAATATTTAAAGAATCTTGTTGGTGATGGAGTGAAAGAAGTGATGAAAAAAATCTCACAGACTGAGACAATGTTGTACCATCAGATCAAAGAAGCATTAGGAGCTAAGTTCAATCCAATGCTGAATGTCAACTATAAAAGGTACTTTTTCAATCACTCGTGATAAGTTGGTGAGACCATGGATGAGTTTGTTGAGAGACTTGCTGTACTCATCAAACATTGCAAGTTTAGTGAATCGTTGATGAAGAAGTCATGCACCTCAGAGTTATAGGTGGTTGCTTGTCGGGCTCGTTCAGAAGATGCATGTCGCAAAAGACACTCATACTAGAAAAAGTACTGATGACTGCCAGAGCTGAGGAATGAGCACATTGGCAAGCTGCTGACATGAAAGTGGGAAGAACAAAAACAGGCTTGCCACTAGCCATGAAGAGAAAACAAAAGCACCAAGCAGATGCCCGTAAGTTGACATCTGCAAAGAAAGAGTGTCTGTGTTTCCAATGTGGATTTTCATTTCCACATGAAAGCAAATGTCCCCCCATTGGACAAACAATGAAAGGTTGCACAAAAGAGAACCACTTCAGGGCCATTTGCAAAGCAAAAGAGAATCCAAGTGTGTCACGGCGAGCTGAAAAAATGGACACCAAAAGGTTTCAGAAGCCCTCTCTGCATGCCCAGAAAGACAAAAAGCACCCTCAAATGTGCCAGGTGAAAACTAAACAAAGTAAATCATCAGCAAGTTTATTTCTCAAGGATCACTCAACGTCGTCATTGAGTGACAGCGAAGAGGGTGAATGTGTAATGATCATGGTCTAAAAAAAGAGTGACATGCACATGTGCGCCTTGTCGCGTGTGAAGAGGACAGACAAACAACAAAAACAAGTGAGCTACACCTGGGCTGCTTCCAAACTATTGTGGAGTCAAGGATCGTTCATGGCAACCTTGCGGCACAAGAAGATTTCTGTGCAGGCCCCAATCCACGTTCTTAAAGGTACTCCATCTAGTGTGTGCCTACTTAGTTTTTTTGCCGCTACTAACATGGGACTGATATCCATCAATTACAACCTACATACACAATCTGAAATTGTGAGTCAGTTCCTGTCTCTGTTTCATGGTCTAGGAAGACTCACAACAGTGAAAGTCCAACTCCACATTAATGAAGACATCCTGCCTCTTGCTCAGCAACATTGCAGAATAGCATTTGATCTACAAGAAGCAATCGAGAAGGAATTAGAAGCCTTGCTAAAACACGTCATCTAGCGCTCCACTGGTCCCACACCATGGGTGTCACCCATAGTGGTGGTGCTAAAAAAGGAGAGTGGACGTGAAGTGCATATCTGAGTGAACATGTGCCAAGCCAACAAAGCAATTGAGAGAGAGAGAGAGAGAGAGAGAGAGAGAGAGAGAGAGACAGCCTAGTCCACACATCGCGGATATGATCATGCAGCTGAATGGAGACAAAGTTTTCTCTGGTCTTGACCTGAACAAAGGAACAACCAACTTGAGCTGAAAGAAAGCTGCAGGTACATTACCATTTTATTTTGACTCATGTTGTTTTGTTCAGATACAAAAGATTGAGCTTTGAAGTGTCATTTTCTGCTGAAATATTCCAAGATGTTATATGTAGAATTATTCAACCAGTTACACATGCCTTCTATTAGAGTGATGATATACTGGTGTTTGGAACAACAGGGAAGGAACATGATAAGGCTCTCAAGCAGGCATGCCAGTTACTTACAGGTGCAGGTCTCACATTAAATGATGAAAAGTGTGAATTTCACAAAACAAAACACAAGGTCTTTGGACAGATATTTTCTGATGGAGTGATAACTCTGGATCCTGATAAAGTGCGAACACTATCTGCCACCAGTCCCCCCAAGATGTCACCATGATACAATCTTTCTTGGGTATGGCCAGCTATTGTTCAAGGTACATTTGTGACTTTCCCACAGTGAGTGCCCTATTGCAAGATCTGACAAAACAAAGGGCCGTATTTATACTTTTTGCCGCAAAACTGCGCTAACGCAGTTTAGCGTCAAAAAAATTAGCGCCGGCTAACGCCATTCTGAAGCGCCATGCGGGCGCCGTATTTATTGAATGGCGTTAGCCGGCGCTAGCAGACCGGCGCTGCCTGGTGTGCGTGGAAAAAAACCACGTACACCAGACAGCGCCGGCGTAGGGGGAAAATGGCGTATGGGCGTCTTAAAATGGGGCAAGTCAGGTTGCGTCGAAAAAATCGTCGTAACCCGACTTGCGCCATTTTTTTTCGACGCCCATCCCCCATCAACATGACTCCTATCATTGTAAAGATAGGAGTCATGCCCCCTTGCCCAATGGCCATGCCCAGGGGACTTATGTCCCCTGGGCATGGTCATTGGGCATAGTGGCATGTAGGGGGGCACAAATCAGGCCCCCCTATGCCACAAAAAAAAAAAAAAAAATACTTACCTGAACTTACCTTAATGTCCATGGGATGGGTCCCTCCGTCCTTGGGTGTCCTCCTGGGGTGGGCAAGGGTGGCAGGGGGGGTCCCTGGGGGCAGGGGAGGGCACTCTGGGCTCATTTTGAGCCCACTTGTCCCTTAACGCCATCCCTGACCCAGGCGTTAAAAAGCGGCGCAAATGCGCCGTTTTTGGCCACGCCCACTCCCGGGCGTCTCTTTTGCCCGGGAGTATAAATACCACGTAAAGGCCTGGGAGTCATTTTTTAAGACGGGAACGCCTCCCTTGCATATCATTAACGCAAGGAAGGGGTTCACGCTAAAAAATGACGCACACTCCGGGCACTTTGGCGCCCGAAGCGTCTAACGCCAGAGTATAAATATGGCGTTAGTTGGCGTTAGTTCTGCGTCGAATTTGCGCCGAAAAAAACGACGCAAATTCGGCGCAACCAGAGTATAAATATGGCCCAAAATATCCAATTCCGATAGTCCTCTGAATGTGACCACAGATTAAAAAGCATAAAGCATGCAATTGAAAATGCAACTGAAATGGCTGACTGTGATTGGAAACTGCACACTGAGATCAGTTGATGTGAGCTCGGTGGGGCTGGGAGCAATCCTTGTTCATCATAATGAACACCCACATGCTCATAGACACATTGTGGCGTATGCCAGTTGAAGCATGTCTGACAGACCGTGACTATTCCCAGACAAATAAAGAGTCTAGCTGTAGTATGGGCCTTTGAGCATTTTCATGTGTTTCTGTATGGAAAGCATTTCATGATCATCACAGACCACCAAGCGCTGCTCACCATATTTGGAAATCTAAAGGCCAAGACGCCCCCTTGCATGGAAAGGTGGGGGTTGAGTTTACAAGAGTACAATGATACAAGTGTGCACCAGCCAGGCAAGAATCAAAATCCTGCCGATTATTTCTCACGAGTAACCCCAATAGTGGCACATCTCAATGTTGAAAGCTGCTGAGGAATAGATCAACTTTATGGTAAAGTCGGGCATACCAGCTGCTCTGTCCATCGAACAGAATTCTGCCACTACGAATGCTGATAAGAACGTGCTTGCCCTTAAAGTCATCATTTCAGCACAGTCATGAAGACAGATGTTCAACCTCTGAGTGATGATGTTAAATTTCTAAAGTATTGAAATGTACAAGATGAACTGTCTGTCACTAAATAAGGCATTGTGCTAAGAGGATCCCAGATTGTCATACCTCCAAGTCTGAGACAGCAGATCATTGAACTCGCTAATGAAGGTCATCGTGGCACTGTAGCCACCAAGACGGCCTTAAGAGATCAAGTGTGGTTCTCTTGTGTGGGAGAGAAAGTTGAGAGGGTGTTAAAAGAGTGTAATTTTGCAATTGCCTGTCTCCTAAAGTGACCTAGCATCCACTAACCATGTCTGATCTGCCTGTGCATGCATGGGAAAGAGTAGCCGTAGACTTCTTTGGGCCCCTGGCAAACAGACACCATCCTATGGTGATCATTGATGAGCATTTCTGTTTTCCAATAGCGGAGGACATGTTATCAACAACTCATTACAAAGTTATTGAGCGACTAGATGACATTTTTGCAGTGTGGGGCATACTCTAAAGCCTGACCATTGTCTACCATTCAACAGCAAGGAGTGTAAGGAGTTTCTGACTAAATTCAGTATCAAGCATCAGAAAAGCACACCCTTGTGGCCTCAAGCTAACGGTGTCATGGAACAGTTCATGCAGACCCTGAAACGAGTGATCCAACGTCCATCGATGGAGGGAATTGAGCTGAGTCAGGTATTATGTCAAGTCCTCCGTGCCTATCAGTCAACTCCTCACTCTACCACTGGTGAGAGTCCTGCCACCCTGATGTTATAAGAGACAAATTACCGCAGTGGACACCTGAACGAACCCTGATTGAAAATGAGGTCTGTGCTACTGACACTGCTCGGAAATGTCAGATGAAGACATTGGCTGATCCACATCGAAATCAGGAGCTTCCGTTCAACGAAGGCGACTAGGTTCTCATCAAGAAAAATGAAAACTAAAGACAGATCCTCCATTTATTGTTGAACTTGTGAACGTTGTGAAGCTCAAGGGACACATGATAATGGTGCACCATCCTGGCAAATCCATCACAAGGTACTTGTCACATTTCAAACATCTGTCTAGCCGATCATCGGTCCCTGTAGTTCCCGAAGAGGCTGTTCCCCATGAAAGTCCTGAACAGACACAAGTTCCTATACCCTTGGGGTTTACTCTGGGTACAGTTCAACTAACTCATAAAAGACGGTCTGGCCGAACTGTGCAACCACCTAGACGGTTGATCGAAGAAATGTAATGTTGCTGTTTGTGGATGGCTTTTTGTTTGAGTATTTTTATTTAACAAGGGGGAAGATGTAGGTGGTCATTCTGACCCCGGCGGTAAAATGCACTTACCGCCGGTCAGAAGACCGCCATAACACCGCCGCGGCCGCGGCAACCCGCCACGGTCATTCTGACCCGCAGAAGGCAAACCTCCGAAAATCCGACAGCCACAACCGACCGCCAGACCAGCGGTCGGCGGAAAGGTGGAGGTGACCAAACCTCCACCGCCACGCCAACAGAAATACGCCCATGCCATTACGACCCACGAATCCACGCGGCGGTCATTCAAACGCGGTATTCCATTGGCGGGACACACCGCCGCGGTCAGAATACACACAAACGAACAAAACTCAGCCACATTGGATGATTTGAATCCCACACACCTGATACACATACACACACCACTCCCACACACACAATACAATATAAAACACCCACCCACATCACCCACAAACCCCTACGCAAAAAAATTCTGAAAGAAGGCCAGAGCGAGACACCAGCATCCACAAACTAACAGCCACAGCCACTCAACACCATCACCCACACACTATCCACACACAAAACAACACACACCACCACACTCAACACACTTAACTACACATACTCCACCCCACACATCATACACACCACCCCATGGCACCCCAAAGACAACCCCGCTTCACAGACGAAGAACTCAGGGTCTTGGTGGAGGAAATCGTTCGGGTAGAGCCCCAGCTGTTGGGCACACAGATATAATACACCAGCATTGCCCGGAGGACGGAGCTATGGCAGAGGATTGTCGACAGGGTCAACGCAGTGGGACAGCACCCCAGAAATCGGGAAGACATCAGGAAGCGATGGAACGACCTACGGGGGAAGGTGCGTTCCATGGTATCCAGGCACAACATCGCCGTGCAGAAGACTGGCGGAGGACCCCCACCTCAACCCCCACAATTCACATCATGGGAGGAGGAAGTCTTGAACATCCTGCATCCTGACGGCCTCGCAGGAGTCGGCGGAGGAATGGATACTGGTAAGTTGAAGCTTCAATACTGCTTCCCCCCCACCTGCATGCCAAATCATACCCCAACCCTCACCCCCATCCTCGAACCCCACCCTCACCCCCACCCCCATCCTCACCCCCACCCTCACCCCCACCACCATCCTCACCCCCACCACCATCCTCACCCCCACCCCCAGCACACCTATTCCCCGCCAATGTCTCACCATCACAACCCACACATCCCAAAACCTAGGCCTGCATGCGTCCACTAAGCATGGACACCCATCACCAAAGCATGCCCAATGCATATACACATCCCCCCCACAAGCCACCCTCACCAAAGCCCCCACACACGAATGCCAGCACTTGGGGACACGAGAACCCATAGATACACCCATATGCCACACATTGAAACTATAACCATACCTCTATACCCCTGCAGGACCCGACCGTCAACACACCGCGGCGGAGGGGCCAGAATTCTCCACACCCCCCACCCAAGAGGCCGTCAGCGATGACAGCAGCTCTGTCGACCTGGACACCGATGACCAGCCCGGACCATCGGGGACCTCTGGACAGTCGGTTCCCCTCACACAGGCCCAGGCCACTACAGCCCCAAACCCCTCTGGGAACACCAGCACAGCTCCCACCCAGCGGGCCCATGCCTCTGTCTCCAGGGCGCGTCAATCTGCGGTGTGTCTACCACTACAGGGCACCCAGGATAACCCACCACCCCAACAACAACAGGGACCTGGGGGCAGTGGTAGTGGGCACACCGGCCAGGGGCCCAGGGAAACAGGGCAACTCGGAGGGCAGCTGTGCGACAGGGGGGGGACGGGCCCAGGGAACCCACTCTCCACGAGGTCCTCACCACCATCATGGGAGCATACAACCGCTCCCAGGAGACGATGGCGACGGTACTGGCCCGGTTCCAGGAGATCCAGGTACTGCAGGAGGAACACTATCGGGGGTACAGGGAGGACATCAGAGCCATCAACACCACCCTGGTTACCATGGTAGGGCTGCTGCAGGACCTCGTCAACACCAGGGCGGACACTCAACAACACCCAAGGGCCCCTGCCACTAGCCTGGACCAAGAACAGCCAACCACCTCCGCCGGCGCTAGTGGACAGGAGGCCCCCGCACAGCAGCAGCCCACCAGACCCCCACCTCCTGCAGGAGAAGAACCACCCCGCAAGAGGGCCCTGAGATCTCGCAAGACAGAGTAGGATGTCAAGACCCCCGCCAGCAATGGATACCACCTGATGTCATCCCACTGTCCCACATTGTCACCCTGTCCATCCTTGAACTGCCCATGCTCCATCTCTCCACAGGCCTCTGGACAATGCACCTGTGTGACTGTTACTCTGGACTCTGCCATGGACATTCCTTCACCATAGCCCCCACCCACTTGAAACCACCCATCCCATTTTGAGCACTGAAATAAACACCTATTTTGCACAAAACTATCTGGAGTCTGGCTGTGATTTCAATATATTGTAATTGACATGACAGTGCAAATATGTCCTTGTACATGGTGAAGTCAACAAACAGCTGCCACAAAGCTGTAGTCCATGGGGAAACGAAGCACAGGACTCGTAGTGGGGACCCCAGATCTGAAATAGGGAGGGAAAAGCCAAAACTCAGTCATCATACACTGGGGCAAATAGACAGGCAGCAGAGATGCAGGAGAGTAGTTAACATTTACTAAATTCTCTTTGAAATGTTACCTGTGTCCTATTGGAAGTACTGTTCAATGATTCTGTCCCTGTTGTCTGTTTCAGCCCCGTCGTCTTCCTCCTCGTCACTCTCCTCAGGTTCCACCGCTGCCACAACACCACCGTCTCGACCATCCTCCTGCAGGAAAGGCACCTGGCGGCGCAAAGCCAGGTTGTGAAGCATGCAGCAGGCCACGATGATGTGACACACCTTCTTAGGTGAGTACATTAGGGATCCACCTGTCATATGCAGGCACCTAAACCTGGCCTTTAGGAGGCCAAAGGTGCGTTCGATCACCCTCCTAGTACGCCCATGGGCCTCATTGTACCGTTCCTCTGCCCTGGTCCGGGGATTCCTTACTGGGGTCAGTAGCCACGACAGGTTGGGGTACCCAGAGTCCCCCACTAGCCATACACGGTGTCTCTGTAGCTGTTCCATCACGTAAGGGATGCTGCTATTCCTCAGGATGTAGGCGTCATGCACTGACCCTGGGAATTTGGCATTTACATGCGAGATGTACTGGTCAGCCAAACACACCACCTGGATGTTCATTGAATGGTAATTTTTTCTGTTCCTGTACACCTGCTCCCTGTCTCTTGGGGGAACCAAAGCCACATGGGTCCCATCAATGGCACCAATTACGTTGGGAATATGTCCAAGGGCGTAGAAATCACCCTTCACTGTAGCCAATTCGCCCACCTCAGGGAAAATGATGTAGCTCCTCACGTATTTCATCAGGGCAGACAACACTCTGGATAACACCTTCGAAAACATGGGCTGAGACATCCCAGAAGCAATTCCCACTGTTGTCTGAAATGACCCACTTGCCAAGAAATGGAGTACTGACATGACCTGCACCAGAGGGGGAATCCCTGTGGGTTGGCGGATGGGGGACATCAGGTCGGGCTCCAGCTGGGCACACAGTTCATGGATAGTGGCACGGTTAAGACGGTAGGTCAGGATAATGTGGCGTTCTTCCATTGTCGACAGGTCCACCAGCGGTCGGTACACGGGAGGATTCATCCGTCTCCTCGCCCAACCCAGCGGACGGTGCCTAGGAAGGACAACATGGAGCACACAGTCAAGCAACCCACAGGTACGTACTCACAGCTAGCACAGTAAACGATTCTCTATGCAGTGAATGGCGTGTCTGAGTGGCTATGCAAGGCCTAGGCCTGTGTGACGCAGTTGAAATGGAGCCATGTGGGCCCTGGAAATGGCGGCTGCCTGACCTGTGAAGTGTGACAATGGGCCTGGCGGGGATGGGGGGCATGTTGGGCCTGGCGGGGGGCATGGCGGGGGACCTGGCGGGGATGGGGGGCATGTTGGGCCTGGCGGGGGGCCTGGCGGGGATGGGGGGCATGTTGGGCCTGGCGGGGGGCATGGCGGGGGGCATGGCGGGGATGGGGGGCATGTTGGGCATGGCGGGGGGCCTGGTGGGGATAGGGGGCATGTTGGGCCTGGCGGGGGGCATGGCGGGGGCCTGGCGGGGATGGGGGGCATGTTGGGCATGGCGGGGGGCCTGGCGGGGATGGGGGGCATGTTGGGCCTGGCGGGGGGCATGGCGGGGGGCATGGCGGGGATGGGGGGCATGTTGGGCATGGCGGGGGCCTGGCGGGGATGGGGGGCATGTTGGGCCTGGCGGGGGGCATGGCGGGGGGCCTGGCGGGGATGGGGGGCATGTTGGGCATGGCGGGGGGCATGGCGGGGATGGGGCGCATGTTGGGCATGGCGGGGGGCATGGCGGGGGGCATGGCGGGGATGGGGGGCATGTTGGGCATGGCGGGGGGCCTGGCGGGGATGGGGGGCATGTTGGGCCTGGCGGGGGGCATGGTGGGGGGCCTGGCGGGGATGGGGGGCGTTGGGCCACTGGCAAGGAAAATGCTGACAAACTTGAACGTGGTATTTCTCCCTCCCTGTACGTGTCACATAGGTCCGCGCCCATGAGAAGATCGGGATTTGGCGTGCCATCGCCAAGGAAGTCCGGACCCTGGGGGTCCACCATCGACGGGGCACCCACTGCCGCAAGAGGTGGGAGGACATCCGCCGCGGGACCAAGAAGACCGCCGAGTCTCTGCTGGGGATGGCCTCCCAACGTAGGCGGGGTGCCTGCCGTCAACTGAGCCCCCTGATGTTCCGGATCCTGGCGGTGGCCTACCCTGATTTGGATGGGCGCGTGAGGGCAGCACAGCAGACACAAGGGGGTGAGTACAAGCATTATCTACTCTGTTGTCGCGCAGTGGAGGTGTCTGGGTGGGGGAGGAGGGCTGGGGGTCCCCCTAGGCCAGGGCGATATCTGTAGGCTGGGCACCCCCGTAAGCCCCTGTGTCCCCAGCCACCACCCTCAGTAGTTTGTCAGTACAGCCATCCCTGGGCCGTGTCATCCATGGGTGCAGTTGTCAACTCTAGGCGTGTAGGGCATGTTCCACGGAATGCGTAGCGGACCCCAAGTGCGCAACTTAGTGCAGGGGGCATCTGTGTCTGTCATGTCCGCTAACTGTACCGGAGATCCATGTACTCAATATCCCTTTATTTCTCTCTCCCCCCCCTTTTTGTTTGTCTTTCTGTGCTTGTGTGCATCAGCATCATCAGGCGGAGGAGAAGTGGCATCGGGGCAGGAGGGAGCTGCATCTCACATGGCCCAGGAGGGCCATGCCACAGAGTCAGACTGGACCAGTGAGACGGAGGGCGAGGGGAGCTCCACGACGGGGACGACTGGACCCTGCAGCGACACGGACACGTCCTCGGAAGGGGGCTCCCTTGCGGGGGTGGCACCATCCGTGCCCCCCGCCATTACAGGTACAGCCGCCACCCAGCGCACCATCTCCGCCCTCCCAGCAGCCCCTCAGCGTTCGCCCCGTGCCCGCTCTGCCAGGAAGCCGGGCATCTCCTTCGCCCCAGGCACCTCAGGCCCTGCCCCTGTTACCCCCGCTGCCCTCAGTGAGGAGGTCATTGACCTCCTCCGAACGCTCATTGTTGGGCAGACTACCCTTTTGAATGCCATCCAGGGGGTGGAGAGGGAGGTTCATCGCAGCAATGCGTACCTGGAGGGCATTCATTCGGGTCAGGCTGCCCATCAGCGATCGTTCCAGGCTCTGGCCTCAGCACTGATGGCAGCCATTGTCCCTGTCTCCTGCCTCCCTCTACTAACTCCCTCCTCCCAGTCTCCTGTTCCTCTGCCTGTCCCACCCACACCATCAGACCAGCCTGCACACACCTCAACACCCAAGAGAAGCTCATCCAAACATAAGCACCACAGATCACGCAGACATTCACACACGCAACATTCCGATGCAGACATGCCAACAGTCACTACCACCTCTGTGACCCCCACCTCCTCGTCTCCCTCCTCCCTCCCTGTGACGTCTACACTCACACCTCCATTCACCTCACCATCAGCCAGTGTTTCCATCACCAGCACACCCTCCACTCCAGTCCGCACACGTGCAGTCACCACCCCCACTGCCATTTACACGTCCCCTGTGTCCTCTCCCACTGTGTCTGTCACCCCCTCTTCCACACCACACAAACGCAGCCACCCACCCACCCAACAGCCATCCACCTCACGACAGCCTATCCCTCCTGCACCTGCACCCAAAGACAGCAAACGTGACTCACCTACAACCACATCCTCTCCCTCCACTCCCATTCCCACTGTACCTACCACTCTCCATTGTCCCAAGAAACTCTTCCTCGCCACTACTAACTTCTTTCCTGACCCTGAGCCCCCCCCTCCTTCTCGTCGGGGTAAGAAGAGCACCTCAGCCACCACCAGCCCTGCAGCCCCCTTGACAAGGGTGCAGGGGTATTGGAGCCCGCCAGCCCGCATGTCTGGATCTTCGCCCAGCAGCAAGGGGACAGCCAGCCCACCCCCTGGGAAGAGGAGCAAAAGGCGGAAGGGGCGCCGCAGGAGCCCGCCTTCTACATCCCCCCCGGACACCACCCAGAGACAGTCACCAGCCACAGCTCCAAAGGGAGGAAAGGGCCACAGGCCCACGACTAAGGAGGGCAAGGGCAGCAAGTCGGAGAGGTCAGGCAGCAGGCCTGCTGCCCAGGAGGAGCCCACAACCCCCATAGCCGCTGCCCCGGGAGGAACCGGCACAGCTGCCCCGGGAGAGCCCACCACCCCCATAGCCGCTGCCCAGGGAGGACCCAGCCCAGCTGGCCAGGAGGGCCCCACCACCCACAGCCCAGGTGGGCATTGAAGGAGCACCATCCCCGCTGCCCAGGAGGGCACCACCAGGCAATGAGCAGTTGGCCATAGACCGGCCGCCGTCTCCAGAACCGCTGAACTGGGCCCTGCCGTCTCCAGAACCGCTGAACTGGGCCCCGCCGTCTCAAGCACCGCTCCGCTGGGCCCCACCGTCTCAAGAACCGCTGAACTGGGCCCTTCAAGGCAAGGAGCGCTGAACTGGGCCCCGCCGTCTCAAGAACCGCTGAACTGGGCCCTTCAAGGCAAGGAGCGCTGAACTGGGCCCCGCCGTCTCAAGAACCTCTGAACTGGGCCCCGCCGTCTCAAGCACCGCTCCGCTGGGCCCCGCCGTCTCAAGAACCGCTGAACTGGGCCCCGCCGTCTCATGAACCGCTCCGCTGGGCCCCGCCGTCTCAAGAACCGCTGAACTGGGCCCCGCCGTCTCATGAACCGCTCCGCTGGGCCCCGCCGTCTCAAGAACCGCTGAACTGGGCCCTTCAAGGCAAGAACCGCTGGCCCTTTGGCAGACGTGGCAGGGCAGGATCTATCTCGGGCAGGGCTGCAGGATGTCCTCTGGCCAACTTGCCTCCTCCAGTGGCAGTGGGGTCTGTTATGGACTGTATGGACCGTGGCTTTGCACTCCCCAGGATGGCCCAGTGGGCAGGCCACCCACTGTATGGACTGTTTGGACTGTGGCTTTGCTCTCCCCAGGATGGCCCAGTGGGCAGGCCACCCACTGTATGGACTGTATGGACAGTGGCTTTGCACTCCCCAGAATGGCCCAGTGGGCAGGCCACCCACTGTATGGACTGCATGGACTGTGGCTTTGCTCTCCCCAGGATGGCCCAGTGGGCAGGCCACCCACTGTATGGACTGCATGGACAGTGGCTTTGCACTCCCCAGAATGGCCCAGTGGGCAGGCCACCCACTGTATGGACTGCATGGACTGTGGCTTTGCTCTCCCCAGAATGGCCCAGTGGGAAGGCCACCCACTGTATGGACTGCTTGGACTGTGGCTTTGCTCTCCCCAGGATGGCCCAGTGGGCAGGCCACCCACTGTATGGACTGCATGGACAGTGGCTTTGCACTCCCCAGAATGGCCCAGTGGGCAGGCCACCCACTGTATGGACTGCATGGACTGTGGCTTTGCTCTCCCCAGGATGGCCCAGTGGGCAGGCCACCCACTGTATGGACTGTATGGACAGTGGCTTTGCACTCCCCAGAATGGCCCAGTGGGCAGGCCACCCACTGTATGGACTGTATGGACTGTGGCTTTGCACTCCCCAGAATGGCCCAGTGGGCAGGCCACCCACTGTATGGACTGTTTGGACTGTGGCTTTGCACTCCCCAGGATGGCCCAGTGGGCAGGCCACCCACTGTATGGACTGTTTGGACTGTGGCTTTGCTCTCCCCAGGATGGCCCAGTGGGCAGGCCACCCACTGTATGGACTGTTTGGACTGTGGCTTTGCTCTCCCCAGGATGGCCCAGTGGGCAGGCCACCCACTGTATGGACTGTTTGGACTGTGGCTTTGCTCTCCCCAGGATGGCCCAGTGGGCAGGCCACCCACTGTATGGACTGTTTGGACTGTGGCTTTGCTCTCCCCAGGATGGCCCAGTGGTCATGGAGTCCCCTCGTGGATCTGGCGTCGTGTACTCAAGTGGCTGAGGTGCCCCCCCTTCCCTTCCCCCTGAGGTGCCTGTCCTATTTTCTTTCTGATGCCCCTGCAGTGTTCTCTCCGTGGAGTTCTTGTCGTGGGACTGGGCCTTGCCCCTTTGCACAGGACCCCTGTGATCCACGGACAGTGGTTGGACTACATTTAGTAGCTGTGTATATTTTGTACATAGTTTATTTATTTATTGGGATTACTGGTGTACATATTTCAATATATCTGCCCGTTTATGATCTCTTATTTTGGTCTTTGCATTATTTCGGAGGGGGGTGGTTTGTGGGTTGTGACAGTGATCTGTGGGAATGCATTGATGTGTGTGTTGTAGTGGGTGTGGGTGGGTGGGTGTGTGCCGGTAATCTTTTCCCTCCCCTGTGTCGTAGGTGCAGTACTCACCGATGTCTTCCGCGCCGCCGGGCGTGCTCCTGGTATATGAGCAGGTATAGGAGTGCGGGGATGACCTGCAACTCTGGTTCCATACTGCCGGAATCTCGCGTGGAGTGCGTAGAGGTGAGCGTTTTCCCGTTCGTAGTCTGTTTCCGCAGTGTTCTTATTGGCGGTGCTCCCGCCCCGGAAAAGGTGGCGGATTGGTGGGTCGTGATAGGGTGGGCGGTACATTGTCTGCCGCCTGGCTGTTGGCGGGGACCGCCGCGCTGTTTGTTTGTACCGCCGTGGCGGGCGGAGTGTTAATACGGCGGGCTGTGTTGGCGGTTCCCGCCAGGGTCAGAATTGCATATTTTAGACCGCCGGCCTGTTGGCGGCTTGGCCGCCGCTTTATCACCGACCGCCAGGGTCAGAATGAGGGCCGTAGTGTCTTAGGACTGTGAGCATTAGGACCCCGCGGCCTGCAGCGAACTCAATGAAGTGATTACGCAATCATTCTAGGAGGTGTTAAGGTGTGGTCATTATTGGCTCTGGGACAATGAGAGGTCAGTTGCATGTTGCACCTCAATGAATAAAGATGCTGGCTACAAGCTCTATGTGTGGCATGTCCTTGTGCATGTTCCTGGGCTGGGGGGGACACAACGGTAAATATATATATATATACAGGTGGATGGAAAATAGAAAAAACACAAGTTTTGTCTTCAAGAAATGTGAAGACAAGGCTTTATTTAGATTGCTGCTTTAAAGTTAGTTCTCTGACTTTTTGATGTCCTCTTTCTGAACAAAAGAAGTTCCTCGGGTAGCAAATTTAAATCAGTTTAATTTACCCTTCTCTTTTAAAGTTTTCCTAGCCAGTCTGTTTTCTACAATCCATACATGGAGTGTCACACAAATTGATTTGTTGTGGAATGTTCAAGATAACTTACTCACTGAACCTTGTTCACGCAGTGTGCTACTAGGCTTGAATGGTACCTGAAAGAAGTTACTTACTTTCAACCAGCACTTGCACCAATGAAAATAGCCACTCTCATTTACAAAATACTGTTAGGAAGCAATACTCTATTCTTAAAGCTTCCCAATGGCAACATAACCAGTCGTACATCCGGCAATTCTATTTCTTACACCACAGCCCATATTTAATACTACCTTTATTAGAGTTTGGCATACACAAATTCAGCTTTGACACATTTATTAAAGCTGATAAAGGACTTCTGAAGTCACCTGCTAGTCTTTTAAATAAAATAAATCTGTTTTCATGGTAAAAAATGAATCTCTGTAATTAGGTAGGACACTATCAAGGCTCATATGGTCATAGCTAGACTACATAGAGGGTTCTATGTATTAAATGACACAATCCAAGAGCAAATTTAGGGGCATATTTACAAGAAACTGGTGCACCAGTGCTGATGTGCCAGTTTTCTTGCGTCGCCCCTGCCCCACCTAACAACACCATCAGTGCGCTGTATTTACAATACGGCTCACCATGGCGGTCATTAGGGCAATAGTGTCAGAATTTTTTACGCTATTATGGTGCTTTGCTGCACTAGCGTTAAAAATTTTGACGCCAGTGCAGCAAAGTGCAAGGAGTCCCATAGGTGTCTATGGGTGTCCTTTTAATGCCTGCTCTTTGAGCAGGCGTTAAAAATGACACAAAAAATGGCGCAGTGAAATCTTGTTGATTTCACTGCGCCATTTTTGCGGGCCTCCTAGCGCCCGAAACGCCCCCCTGCATACATTATGCCTGGTGCAGTCATAATTTGGCGCAAAAGGGTGAAAAGTGGCACAATGCTTGCATTGCGCCACTATGTAAATATGGCGTGCCAAAAAAGCCTTCCTAGCACCACACTGGCGTAAAAATGACACTAATGTGATGCAGGACGGCACTAGGGACTTGTAAATATGCCCCTAAATTCCTCTCATAAACAAGACTCTAGAAGACTGTGTTTAGAACAAGCACTAATATCCATCAGAAAAATACATTAATTGCAGATTTTAGTAAGCCCTTGAATGCAATTCCTGAGTCTGTGAGGTCAGCGTCAATCTTCAACCCCCTTTACACACAGTTTGAGAAAAGTACTGGGAAGAATAGAGATCTAACTAGTAGCTGTCATTCCCTTCATGTGAATGCAAAGCTGTCCTCAGGCAATGGTCAAACACCTGCCTCAGTGCCTCAAACACTTGTCCCAGTGCCCAACAAATAGCTCCATGAGGAACCAAGACGTGTGTTAGACCTGTCAGCCTTGGGGTGGTCTTCCCCTAATGTTTTCACCTGCTTGCCTTGTATTTTTGCTGTATCCTTTTGTTACCATTAGCGCTCTGAGTGCTTTACCACTGCTGGTCAGTGCTAAAGGGCATGTACTTCTCCCCTAAATATGGTAACATGGGTGTATACACAACTGGCATACTTAATTCACTTGTAAGTACCTTGTAAAGTAGAATACCATATACCCAGGGCTTGTAAATTAAATGCTACTAGTGGGCCAGCAGCACTGATTGTGCCACCCACACAAGTAGCCTTTCAAACCTGTCTCAGGCCTGCAATTGAAGGGCCTATGTGTACAGTTTACTGCCACTTCTACTTGGCATTTAAAACTGCTTGCCAAGCCTTAAACTCTCCTTTTATTATATTATTACACATAAGTCACCCCTAAGGTAGGCCCTAGGTAGCCCTAAGGGGTGGGTACTGTGTGAGTAAAAGGTAAGACATGTATTTTTAAGTTTTGCATGTCCTGGTAGTGACAAACAGCCACATTTGTTTTTCACTATTATGAGACCTACTCCTGTCATAAGGTAGCTTTAGGAATTTCTTAATATACCTTTAAGCTGTAATATTTCATTACAAAGGAGTAGCTCCATCACGCTTCATATCTTTGGAATGGTAATGTAAATCCTCCTTAATGGTAAAGTTCAATTTAACAATACTATTTTAGAAGTGCCACTTTTAGAAAGTAGGCATTTCTATGCTCCTACTGCTCTGTGTGCATCACAGCATGCCTCCAATATGCATCAGGGGTGGATGACAGCTACACTTTGTATATTCCCTCTAGACATCCGCGAACACAGGAAGTGTAGGTGTGACAGAGAGCTCATCTGCATTCATCTGTATTCTGATAGCTCTTCCTGGGCAAGAAGAAGGAGGGAAGCTGGCACGTACACCTGAATAGGGAATGCCTGTCCACACACAAAGGGCTGATTACCCCCTACTGATAGTCTGGAGCCAGTGCTAGGAAGGAAGGACCTCTGTGCACTTTGAAGTCACCTCCACTTTAAAGGCACAAGTGGGTATAAGTACTGGGCCTCTGACCCTGCCAAGAAAGTACACTATTGGACCTGTGAAGAACTCTGCCAGAAGTAAGGACTGCTGTGCTACAATGATTGCCGTTCTGCTGGACTGCTGCCCTGGAAGGACTACCTTCTGGTTTGCTGAGCTGCCCTGCTGATCTCTGCCCTGCTGAGGACAAGGACTGGACCCATCTCACCTGAACCCATACTGACTCCAAGGGCTTTGCCCCTGTTCTTCTGCAGTCTCATGGACATCACAGACTGCCTGCAACCAGCACTTGGACTCTGTCAGCTGTGAGTACTGCACTGCCAAATGGTGCCAATCCAGTCCTGGGCATTGGAATTGGGTATCTGTGCTGTGAAACCTGAAACCAACGCATCACTGCTATTGTTCTGAGTGGAACCGCAGGAATCCTCTTCAACACCAACGTATTGCCGCCACTGACGAGGACTTTGCATCGCTGCCTGCGCTGCTCAGGGATGACACATCACAACCAGCCCCGGCACATCGCCGGTTGCGTGGCTCGATGATAATGCATCGCCTTCATCACAAAGGGTTCAATACCATACCTCCAGGACACCGCATCTACAACTGAGTGACTTGACGATGACGCATCCCGTGGCTATGCAGACAAAAACTGAGCATTCCTTTCTTATCGCTCCTTGATATCGATTACACCCTCCATCCAAGGTACATTCTCAGCAGGCCCTGCGTAGGTCCTGTAGCTAGCCTGTTCTCCATTGCGGTTGACTTAACTTGGATTTACCCTGGTTCAGCGCAACCACAAGTAACCTCTAAACGCTTTTGACTTCCAAGCAATACTTTTGATTTATTCTTCTAAAATAACTCCTCTTCTACGTATTGGGTTTTTGAAGAGGAGCAAGAAATTCCTGAGGAGAAGGATGACTTAAGTCTGGAGTCTGATGTGACTCTGGAACTACCTGTGAAGAGAGCCAACAGCTTGCCAGGAGCACAAGTTGTTCCCAGACCAGGAAGCAGTGTCTTCTCCAGGAATCTGTCCCCAGAGGAGCTGGCAGACAGGAGAGAGGAAAGGAAAATAAAGCTGGAGCTTGCTAAATTGGTGCAGGCTCCTGAGGAAAGGAGGATGGCCATGGAGGAGATTAAACTTATCATGAGCTCAACCTCAAAGAGCTGGACATAAGAACCCTACAAGTGGGATCCAGCAATAGCAATGGTGGCAGCATACCTGCAGTGACTCCAGAGCCGGGATACCCAAGAATTTGGTAACCAGTTTGGGTGATGGGGGATGACACAGACAAATGGTTTGCAATTTATGAAGTGGTTCTAAGAGTGCACAAGGTCCTAGAGGAGTTCTTGGGTGTTATTTTATGGAGGCATATGCCCACAGTGGGAAGGGACATACGCCTTACACTAGAGGTAGAGGACCAGACATGCTGAACTGCTATGAAGGCCATACTAGTCAGTAAGTTTGCACTAACCCCAGAGAGCATATGCTCAGATTCAGGGGCAGCAAAAAGATCTCATCACAAACATGGGTGGATTTCCTGGATTGTGTCAGCAAGACACTGAAGGGCTGGGTGAGGAGCACCAAAGCAGATGATTATTCAGGGCTGTACAACATAATTTTAAAGGAGCACATGCTTGATACTTATTTTCCAGAGCTGCACCAGCACCTAGTTGACAACAAGTTAACTGACCCCAGGAAACTTACTGAGGAGGCGGACATCTAGGTCAGCACCAAAGTGCCCAAGAAGGCATCTGGTGGGGACTCTCAAAAGTGTGGTCAGAGTTCCCACCAGAAGGAGGGGGGAGATCAAAAAGACTGAGTTCTCTACATGCCCTAAAAACAATTCACAGGGGAAAGGGTCTGGTTCTTATTCCTAATCAGCCACCAGGAGGAAAACTACCCTGATAAAAGTCAGCAGTCCCAAACTCCCAAGTGCTATGAGTGCTTTGGGTATGGACACTCAAAGGGGATACCAAGTGTCCAAAAAGAGCAACACTACACACTGGAGGAATGACTCCAGGGGTGGCTAGTGTTGTGCTGGGGAAGGAGTTTCTCTCAGTTAGTTGGGGGGAGTATACTGAGGTTACCCTAGTCTCCCTGGGTGACAGGTAGATGGTTTTTAAGATCCATGTGCCCTCAAACACTACACAGTATAGGCAATCGGTCACCATCAATGAGCCTAGTGTTGAGACTCTGTGGTATACAGGTGCCAGAATGACTATGGTAAGGAGTCGGCTGGTGTCCCAGTGGATGTGATTCCCAAAGCATACCACTAGGTTGTGGTGGCTGACAACAGAGAGGGTCACTATCCCGTGGTCCTTGTTCCATTTGAGTAGTAGGTGTGTTTCAAGACTTCTGAAGGTTGTTGTGAGCCCTGCCATGCCTGTGGACTGTTTGCTTGATAATGACCTTGAGCACACTATCTGGAAGGAAGTGGAGCTCAAGATTCATATGGAGATGTTGGGTTTACATGATTGGATCTGTGCTACGACAAGCTTTATGGGTGCCCAGGATGGAGCCAGAAAGGGCGGGAGCCTGGAACAATGGCCCAACTAGTTGCTAAGAAGGGGAACAGCAGAGAGCGTGGAAAATCAACCCCTGAATGTACTACCAGTGAGATGGATGGGGCACCTGCGGTGGCCGCCCCTAAGTCCACTTAGAAGGACATTGCTTCCATTGGTGAGCTGCCTACACTTGGATGGCATGCAGAAGGATGCCCAACCAAGGAGGAGTTCTGTAGGGCACAAAGGGAGTGTTCAACATTTGAGGGCATGAGGTGACAAGCTGTAGCCCAAGCAGCAGGTGATGCGTCTGTGAGTTATCACATTTGATGGGAGGACCACCTCCTTCACAGTGAACTTAAAGCTCCTGTGCATGAGACAAGGGCCCTAGTGATTCCCCAATGCTACAGGGCCTTCTTACTAGAGCTGGCTCACAAACCTCCTCTGGCAGGGCACCTGGGCCAAGACAAGACCTTTGCAAGGCTTGTCTACCACTTCTATTGGCCCAAGATCAAGACTTCCTCAGATGCACTCTGTAGGACTTGTGTCACCTTCCAGGCAAGAAGGAAGACAGAGCAGAGGCTGAAAACCCCCTTAATTCCTTGCCTGTTGTTAGCACACCCTTTGAGCAGGTGGGCATCAACATTGTGGGGCCTATGGATCACTAGATGGCATCAGGCAACGAGTTATCCATGTTCTGGTGGGTCAGGCCACTAGGTACCCAGAGGCAATCCCTCTGAGGACCACAACTGCACCTGCAGTGGCAAAGGCCCTGTTGGGGTTTTTACCCGAGTGGGTTTCCCCAAGGAAGTTTTGTCTGACAGAGGCACAAACGTCATGTCTGCACACGTGTAGTCAATGTGGAAGGAGTGTGGAGTAACCTAAAAGTTCTACACTCCTTACCACCCTGAAACAAATGGGATTGTTGAACAATTAATTAAGACCCTGAAGGGCATGATTAGGGGCCTACCAGAGGCCTTGAGGCAAAAGTGGGATATCCTCTTGCCATGCCTGCTGTTTGCCTACCGGGAGGTACCACAGAAGGGAGTGGGATTCAGCCTCTTTGATTTTTGTATGGGGACCCTCTCAGAGGACCTCTGAGTTTGGTCAAGGAAGGATGGAAGCAACCTCCTAGGAGAACTTCCCCAGGATGTAGTGAGCTACATGCTGGCCTTGAGAAGCCAAATGGCTAAGTTGTGGAAGCAAGCTTCAGACAACTTAGAAGCCAGTCAGGCTGTGATGAAACGGTGGTATGACTAAATTTCTACCACTGTGGAATTATAGTTTGGGCAGAAAGTGTGTTTTATGGGACCTGCGGAATGCAGGGCCTTCCAGGACCATTGGATTAGGTCCTATGAAGTGATTGAGAGGAAGGGTAAGGCCACCTACCTGACGGACTGTAAGACCCTCAGGCAACCCCATAGTGTGCTCCACGTCAATGCCTAAAACCCCACTTTGAGAGGTCTGAGCTCTCATGCTGTTGGTCACAGATGGAGAAGGAGGTGAGTGACCCTCACCTTGACCTCTTAGACTCCAAGGAGAATGATGGGTCTGTGGAGGGAGTAATCCTTACCCCCAGTCTAACTCCGGAACAACAGAGAGACTGCCACCAAGTGTTGGGACAGCATCCCTTTCTGTTCCCCCTTATTCCTGGGACTACCCACATGTGTACCCATGATGTAGTCACAGGGGACAACCTCCCTGTCAAGAACACATCTTACTGGTTGTCAAGTAAGGTGATGGTCAGCATGAAGAGTGCAGTTTCTAAAATGCTGTAATTGGGGATGATAGAAACCTCCAGTAGCCCCTGGGCCAGTCCTGTGGTTCTGGTACCAAAAGCTGCCCCACAGACAACTGAGGTTCTGTGTGGATTGTAGAGGGTTAAACTCAGTGACAAAGACAGATGCTTACCACAACCCCTGGGCTGATGGGCTGTTTGAATGGTTAGGGGCTGACTAGTACTTAAGTACCTTTGATCTTATTTCAGGGCACTGGTAGATCACCCTAACAGAGGGTGCCAAGGAGAGCTCAACCTTCTCCACTCCAGAAGACTACTACCAATTTCGTGTGATGCCCTTTGGACTCAAGAATGCCCCTGCCAGAGGTTGGTGCTCATATGGAGGCCTTCTCTGCTGCCTATCTGGATGACATAGCTGTCTTCAGTAGCAGCTGGAAGGACCACCGTTTTCACCTCCAGGAAGTGCTTCAGGCTCTGCAATAGGCAGGCCTGACTATCAAGGCCAGTAAGTGCCAGATAGGGCAGGAGTCTGTGGTGTACTTAACACACCTGGGCCCATATTTATACTCAGTTTGTGCCGGATTTGTGTCATTTTTTTTTAACGCAAATTTGGTGTAAACTTAACTCCATATTTATACTTTGGTGCTAGACCCGTCCAGCGCCAAAGTTATGGAGTTTGAGTAATTTTTTGGACATGAAAACCTACCTTGCGCTAATGACATGCAAGGTAGGCGTTCCCGTGCAAAAAATGCCTCTAAGCCATGTGCGCCTTTTTTATCCTCCGGCGTCAAAATGACGCACAGGAGGGAAGGGCCTTAAAACATGGCGCCCAGCCGGATTTGCGCCGTTTTTTGACGCCTGGGTCAGGGCAGGCGTTAAGGGACCTGTGGGCTCATTTCCATGGTGCGAGACCATGGAAGCAGTCAACAGGTGCCTTTCCCTGCACCCAGGGAAACCCCCTGCCACCCTAGCCCATGCCTGGAGGACACCCATGGATGGGGGGACCCATCCATGGTGAGTGCAGGTAAGTGCAGGTAAGTATAATTTATTTTTTTAGTGGCATAGGGGGGCCTAACTTGTGCCCCCCTACATACCACTGTGCCCAATGGCCATGCCCAGGGGACAGAAGTCCCTGGGCACGGCCATTGGGCAGGGGGGCATGACAGGAGTCATTTCCATGGGGGTTGTGCGTCAAAAAATGGGGCAAGTCAGGTTAGAACCAATATTTTGTAATGTAACCTGATGCAAAATATTGATAAATCTGCCCATAAGCCTTGCAAGAGTTCCACAGGGCTTGCAGGAAATGTCCATGTCCATGAAGCCACTTGCATTACTGACTCATGCATCACCAGCAGTACTATGGTCTAAGGAAAATGTTAAAGGTTTGTGAAGATGTGTACTTTACCATCACTTGCCATTTTCATGGGCATTAAATCTTCGGTGCAAGCAGGTCTGTCATCTTCCCCCTTTTGTGTTCTCCTGACACAAGGCCCAACTTCAATCCACTCCTCCTCAGCTCCTGGGTCCCCACATTCCATGGCATCCAATTTAGTTATAAACTAAGACAGTTGAGGTGTTGGGATTGGAAAGGATATAATGGTTGCCCTCACTGGATGCCATCAGGTTTGCAAATTTCCTGTTAGGTTTGGGTCTGCTGACTTCTCACTGATTGGACCTCTCATGACAGATACAACCAGTGGCCATTTTGGGTACAGCATGTCAGGTCTTCATATTGAAGCCACATCACCTTGCAATACAGGGAAGATGTTCTTGACTACAGCCTAGTGAGGATCAGCACTTGGTCCCTTCACTCCAGTATGTCTTCAGATCCAGTAAACCTCATTGCTCCTCTTGACTCCAGCGAAACTCAGCAGTTCTTGGCTCCTCATCTCCAGATGAAGAAGAGGAGCGACCAGCGCAGAGCAGAACCTGTGAACAAAATGACAAATAAGATTAGTTGAAGGAGCACCTAGTACCCCCATGTTCTTGGTGTCATTTTTCCAGATTATCATTTCATATGTTTACTAACAAGCACCCATGCAAACACACACCTAATTTATCATGAAGTAGCACTGGCACTTTATGAAACTCAAGAGCGTGACTAAAAACACTGTTTAACTACTTCGACCCAGCACAAACTGTTCACTGCTGACCGAAGTTAAATACTAAGAGACTTATTTACAAGCCCCTGGCACCGCCACAGTGTCACGCTTTTTGATGCTGCTGCAGTGCAAGCAGTCCCCTGTAATGCGCCACATTTACAAACTAGCACAATGAGATCATTGCACCAGTTTGTAAAGCCTTGCACCACATTATTTCTGCGCCAGGCATAATGTATGCAAGGTGGGAATTCCCCTGTTAAAATCCACTCCCAATTGGCGTAGTGAATCTACAAGATTTCACTGTGCCATTCTGTCCTTCACAGTGGCAATTTTTTTAACGTCTGCTCAGAGCAGGCATTAAATTGACACTGGGCTTTCTTACAATGGACCCCCCCTCGCTTTGCTGAAGTAGCCTTATTTTTTTTTAACTTTAGTCCAGCAATGTGTTTGTTAAGCGCTACAGATGCGTCAGAATTTCGGACACATCTGTGAAAAAATGTGCCATGTATTCATAAATACAGCTCTCCCGGGGCGTTGTTATGTGATCCAGGCCTGGCACAAGGAAACTGGTGCATCGATTCTGATGCACCCTTTTCTTGTAAATGAGGCCCTAATTTTAGTAAGAAGAAACACAAACTGATTACTAATGGTGGTATAGCGTTATATGGTGTCTACTTAACAATCCTAGCCAGAGGCAATGAAGTGAATAGGTATTAGCAGTAGCTCAGAAACAGAAGTCTGCTTCTGTTTCAACCTAACATACCTTTTCCATTATAGTCACATGGTCAGTGAGACAAACCATAGTCTTATTGAAATTGAATTGAAATAACATTTATATAGCGCTTACTACCCCTGACGAGACGTTGAAGCGCTTATGTAACCATCCCATTGGTACAAGCGTAGGTACAAGGCTCCTCAGTGTCTGGAAATTGACCGTTTGCAGTGAGTTGTTAACGCTTGTTTTCTGGTTCTTTTCAACTTAGTTTTGTTATCCTCTTTTAGGAAGCAATCAATATAGATACTCATAAGGACCGCAAACTGACCAGAAGGACGGCTTGGGTACCCAGATCCACAGTCAGCTAGTTGGGGCATCATAAAATCAAAAACACTCCCACAAGGATCAGGACTCAGAGGTTGGCCCTTGACAAGGTGTCCATTATTCAGAGGATTGATGCATGTATCGAATCTGCAAGTCAAGCATCGTACTTTCGACATGGACAAAGCTGACACAAGTTTCTAAAACAAGTAACACGAACCAGGCTGAAATCATTCTGAAAGTGACTCGAAATTAGCACCTATGTTGCATGTATGTATGCAACAGCTGATTTACAAACGGTATACTAAACTTTTGTGGTACAGAAAGCAAAAAGCTTCTGGGAACAAGTACCAAAGATGTAGTGGTTAAGGGGCGGTAGATGTTAGTATAATTACCTAAAAATGCATGTCCTGTAAGAGGTTAGCGATGTCAAAGACCAGATAGCTACCCGGGTACATCCTTTGAAAAGGTAGCATTGCATTGTTTTATTGTTTGTGTTGAATATAGACTGCAACAATGTGTCATTCTGGGGTCTCACCTTTTGCCTACAATTCCTCAGTCACAGTTGCCGACTGAACTCAGACGACCTAACTGATCAGCATTCTGACTACTTCCTGTGCGGTCCGTAGAGATTTCTTTCTACCCATCTATTTTCCCCAACTAGACCACGACAAACCTGTATTCCTGTAGTCAAGGAAGGAGGGCGATTGGATGACTGTGGGAAGAGGGGGGTAGAATACAAGGTTAGTACTGAAGACTGCTTGCCTTCCCCTGAATGAACCTCTCCTGAGCTAAATGTGCTGCAATAGAAAATTCTCATTTACAACCATTCCCCCGCGTCCTTTCGTGTTGGTAAAAAAGTCCCCTGCATGGCTTGGTAAAGCGGGGCCGTTCTGTGACGTAACGCTTTTCTGGTATATGCCAACTGGAGGAGCACTGTGAATGAAAGTGGTGGCAGCGTCTAGCCCAGAGATCATGGGTCTTTTTCCGCCAATATCTGTGTTTGGAGACTGCCTACCAGCTCTACCCAGTAAAAAGGTTCAAGTAATTAAGTCAATTTAATGGGGGGCCTTTGCTTTCATCATGCTTGGTTCATGTGTGAAGAATGCATGTACATATGCCTGTGCGGAATGTATTCTTCGTGAGTGCCTTGGGGATAGGTGGGAGTCATTTCTCCCCAGTGTGTGATGCACAAGACGTTGACTATTGTGATTTATATACCACCTACTACCTCTGACGAGGCGTTGACGCTCTTTACACCAGGGAGCACACTGCTCCGGAGTCCAAAGTCAGTGGTTAGTCTAGTGTTATTGGTATTGTTGGTTATTAAGACTAATCTCGTGCAGCCAGGCAAACCATTTGATACATTTACTGCAGGTTTTTGTGGTAGATTAAATTAAGAGCCGTTAGGTGTGATCATTAGTGGTGGGGATTGGTGGTGGTGGCAGGGTTCTGACAGTTCATGCAGATGGACTGTTGGAATTAATAGATGAGCTTGAGGACATTAGATATTGTTAGGTTTTGGGTATAACTTTCTAAAAAAACATGTTATGATCTTTGAAGTAAATTGTGGGCTGTTTGCAGAAATACATTATTAGAGATTAAAGCAACACTGCATGTGACTTAGGGCCAGATGTAGCAAAGGTTTTTACCCATTCTGTGTCTATGGGAAAAAGTGTTCGTACATATGGCTCTTAGAGTAGGTTATGGTCAGAGAGATGGCATGCAGAAGATAGGTGGAGGAGGAGAAAAGGCCATATGAAAGAAAAGGAGAGAGGACAATCATAAGTAAAAGACAGTTTTTCATGCTGGATTTTAGGAATGCACAGAACAACTTTTGAGATAGCATACAATCGGAGGATGCAAGGTTGTAGAAAGAAACAACATTTGAAGATAGTGCTATGTTGGGTAGTTTAGACAGGCACTAGAATCAGGTAAAAGCTTTGTCCACTACGAGGCTATCACAAGTATACTGCTCCAGCAAGAACAGCTAACTGATCAGCTCAGAGCCTGAAGCCTAACGTAATGGATGGACGCATATTGAGGGAAATATCAAGCATTGTAGGCAATACACAAAGGAACCGTTGATCTCAAGAGCCTAGCAATGTGAACAAATATGGGGAATAATGCAAACATTGAAAAGGAGATTCTGCAGGTGCTAGAGCAGATGTCTTCTGATGTTACTCCTCAAGTTTGGCTCACAGTAGAAATTACAGAATAAAGTTGGATCCATTTTTGACTCCATTAGTTTGGCATGGCGCAAGATGAAAGGCAAGGACAGGTGTCCGGTGAAAGTGTACTGTCTGCTTTTGTTTCGCTGGAGGGTGGAGATGGAGACACTGAGATGAGGAGTGTGATGAGAGGATCCATTTGGAAATTCAGTGAAGACTTTGTTAGTAAATGGCTGCCAATTAGACCACTGCTCTTTGGTGAATGGTTGGGGTGTGGGGTTTGACTGCAGAATTTGTTTCCAAGGTGAAAGTTCGGTCTTTTCTCTTACTTTTAGTTGGGCTGATGAAAACCAGACACAGAAATCTCACACCTCTTTGCGCCTCTCTTGTGGGTGCTCCAGACTACCCTGCGGTGAGGGGCATCATTAAATAAAGGCTTTATCTGGAGAGCAGTCTGTAAAGGAATGGATGTTTGAAAGGAGAACCTCCCAAACCGGTTGTGCAGCATAAGACAATGGATGCATGCATTTGCAAGAGAGAGTGGTAATTCTGTTTTTACAATCATCACATTCCCTCCCTAAAAATGTGTGGTTCACTTCTATTGTAACCAGTGGCGACCACTACACACACGCACACATACACACTCACACTCATTCATTCATACACACACGCGCAACACATCAATTCACAGCACTCATTACCAAATATTCAAACATACACACATGCATGCACCAAACATTCATTAAAAAAAAAACACGCATTTACCTGCTTCTCAGGCCCCAGAAGGGATGGGACTGCTGACTTCCACCACTGGCTGGCCTAGGTCAGTAAATGAGGGAAGGCAGCAGTCCCAGCCTTGTCACAGAGTGGGATGGGGTCAGAGAAACTGCTGACCCCACCCCACTCTGACGATATGTCATTGATTAACACTCTGCCCTGGGTGTTTCAGGGCTTAAAGCTGAATGAGTGACACTACCCCCGTCACCGAGCTGTGACCTCTTCAGCCCAGCAAAGTTCAGCTCAGGCAGGCAGGAGCCTGCGCAAATAGCGCATGTCCAGCTCCTGGCTGCCTGACCTGACCTGAAAATGAAGAATGTCTGTCAGCCTGACAAACACGCTTGTTGTGGGAAAAAAAGGGAAAGGGGCATGTCCCCTTGCCCCAAAGGAAGGGCCGTGCTTATTGTAAACAATGTAATATTTCCCCACCTGGTTTGCCAACCATTTGGAATCAACCTACTCTCTTGAACTATAAAAAACAAAATGGGAAAGATGATTTAGGGGATACACATCAACACACCGGGGCACGCAATAAGGATTAGCAGTGGTGCCAAAAAGTCCACATCCTAAAGTCACCATTATTCAGAGGCTACTATGAAAATGTTTGAAGAAGAGAACCGCTCGAACTCCTGTTTTTATAGTCTTCTGTTCATGAAGCTGTTAATTCACATTTTAGACTGCTCATTAAGTGGCCCTTATGGCCCTATTCGTTTAGGCATACAGGCAGGAAAATAGTTAGCGACATATTTACAAGGAACTGGTGTAGCGCGGTGCTGCGCCAAAATTGGCAGCATCGTGCTGCATCAGTTCTGAAAATCAGGGATGCGCCGTATTTACAAAAATACGGCGCACCCGTGTTTCCCTAGCACAGGCGCTAAATGTAGCTGCCAGTGGCAACGCAGGCATCCTTGCACCATAGTGCAATGGTGTCTGCGTTGAAGGGAATGATTGTTTATGTA
This sequence comes from Pleurodeles waltl, assembly GCF_031143425.1. Lineage (NCBI taxonomy): Eukaryota > Metazoa > Chordata > Amphibia > Caudata > Salamandridae > Pleurodeles > Pleurodeles waltl. The sequence goes on along the minus strand of NC_090437.1, from coordinate 797,307,246 downwards.
TAGGAAGGTGTCCTTTTCTACACATAAACAATCATTCATGACTTTTTGCTCTGTGTGCTGTAGAATGCAGCACACATGGAAAAAGCAAACAGGAGAAATTAAAGTATTTCTCCTTGGTGCGCCATGTTAACACCATCCCTGGGGTGGCGTTAGTTTTTAGTGCTGCCTCAGATTTACGTTCCCTTGTAACCCTGGGGCAGCGTCAAAAGCAATGGGTGATGCTGTGGAACGCCCACAGCAACACCCATTCCACGCCCATCTGCTACAGAAAATTGCATTGAGGAGCCCATATTTTCAAGGTGGTTTTAAGTCACAAAAAGGGGCTTGGCGCAGCCTTGGAAATTTGGCGCAGTGCACAGCGCCACCGGAGCGTCGCAAACAGTGATAATCCGGTGGCACTAGGGGCTTGCAAACTTTCTTTGCACGTCTCCTTACTGTTGTAGAGGAACTTCTCGAAAATACTTCCTGTAAATAATATCACACATACATTAGCACCTTTCTTGACCCTCACAGGTAATGAGTCTGAGGTCGAAGACCATAAAGCAAAATTGGTGGTGCATACTGGTGGACAGTGCTGGGGACGGCCTCAGTCACATTGCTTCGAATACAGTGCTATTCACTACTGAACTCACAACTTAAGTTGCGTTCAGGCGATGGCCTAAACGAACAGGACTGTTTGCGTTCATTGCGCAGCAGAAATTTCCGATACTCGGGAAGCTGCCAAAAGCGACGATTCACAATCGCAGAGAGCCCCGCTGTGCCATGAAAAGGCACGCACTGCCAGTCGCGGCTCGCTCCTGTTTAAAAGGGAGGGCGGTTGCGGCATGTGGGGAAGCGGGACATTTACTAATAAAAAAATATAATAACTAGGAAACAAACTTACCTCCTCCTGTGCTTCAGCAGTAATTGGCGGCTTTGAGTGGCCATAGAAAGCATCAACTGTTAAAAAAGACGAGTATGAGGTGAACGAACACCGGGGTACCAAGCTGCGAAGGTTGATGTTCTTCAATTCTGCCAGACACCATGCTTACAGGAGATAATTGAGTGATGTATTGACGTGCTTCATCAATAAATCAGAGCGCAAATTACGTGCATATGCGAAGGTCACTAAAAATATTGTATGCATCAGTGAGTAAAAGTGCAAATTAAGGTTGCTGGTGGGATCAACATATGCCTGAATAAATGCACACCCAAATATTCCAATTAATGAGTGAATGAATGACTTCAATAATATAGGACTCAAACAACACCTGCGCATACGTCTGAAAATCATCTTACATTACTTCTCCTTGGCTGAAGGTAAAGCTAATGAGCACTCGGAGACACCCCTGCCTAGTCCACAGCCCCTTCTTCCGTACCCATGATCTCCATGGCACTCCGAGGCGCTCTCAGCGCCTCCATATTAGCCCCGGCCCTTATCAAGCTTGCGCAGGTCGGAATTCAGCAGCACGCCTTGCAGCCGGCATCCAGGCACTTTTCCAGAGGGCCAGCCAGCAGCACTGACTTCTTTGTCCTAATGATGCTGCGTAATTCACAAACACTTTATTTATTATATCTGAAATGACTATACAAAAAATAGTGTTATTGACTGAGGGGGTGATAACCACACTCAAGCAACGACCACCATCGTTTTCAGTCAGAACCACAAGAGTCACTAAATTAACCAATGCGTAACCCTCGCTTAGCTTGGCACAAAGCAGTCAGGCTTAACTTAGAGGCGACGTGTAAAGAATTGATGTAGCACGCAAACAGTAATAAAGTGAAAACACAGCACATGAAAAATCCCAGACCAATTTAGAAAAATAGAGAACATATTAATGAATAGAATGATACTAGAATAAAAAAAATATAAACAGTAGCCCTGGAGATATTGACTTTTAAAGCTTTAAGTAAAAATAGCGCCAACAAGCAGAAATCACTAACTATGAGTATTTGGTTGTGCTGGACAGAGACAAAGTGACAAGTTTAGGTTGACCGTGATGAAGTGCAGGCTGGGCACAGGACCAAGTTTGGGTTGCTGAGAATTGTTCTTTACTCTACCCTTGCCTGAGGTTCCACCTCCAGGCCTGGGAATAAGAAGTGGGTTTTGCAGCTGCAAGCTGCAAAAAAGCAACACATCGCTCTGAGTGCAGCAGAAAAACTGACACGTAGCCTCAAGAAAACAATCCATAGCATCTACAGCTACAAACCTCAAGAATCAATGCATCGCCCGAGGGTGGCAGAAAAGTCAACGCATCGCATCCCTGTCGATGACTCAGCAGCTACCAATTACAGCGGCTTCACCACTTCACATCCCGACGATGATGCTCTGCGAGGCCTGCAGATGACACATTGCATCCACTCCCACAGAGCCTGAAAACACATCGCTCGAGTGAGGCAGAAATATCGACGCATCGTCTGTCCGCCATCAACGCATTGCTCCATCAAAGGTACTGTTCAGCGGAACCTGTATGGGTTCTGTAGCCGGCTTCCCATCAATCATAGTCAGCCTGAATTTTGGATTTGCAATGGTCCCCTATGACCTCAAGTAACCTTTCCGCTGCCATAGACTTCTAATCACTGTTTTCACATTTACACCCAAATTTAAGAGGCCCTAGTGCCTCCTTGCACTACATTAACTTAATTTTTTATGTGACGCTAATGTGGCCCCTTAGGCATATGTGTGCTCTACAGATGCACCCCTAGTTTTGGGGTGTACAAAGGGAGGCCTTTTGCCCTTTGCCATCCCTGGTTTTGCATTTCCTAAATAGCCAATTCTTAATAAGTAATCACTATTTAGGAAATGCAAAATCAGCCAATTGACTCAAATGTAATGTGATTTCTTAATACCGCTTTCCTAATAGCGATTCCTACTATGTTGGAATCGCTATTAGGAAATCGGTATCTCTGTACATAGCATTTTGCATTTCTTAAATAGGGATTTCTGTGAAGTCGCTATTTAAGAAATGCAAAATTGCATTTTCGTACATCTGGCTCCTAACCTTTAAAAATTGATATCTCAACTTCTACTGATTGGATTTTTGTTGTCTTGTTTGTGCTTCAATCAGATAAATATTATCTATTTTTCTAACCTGGTGTTGAGTCTTTTCATGGTGTCTTTCGCTGTGCTACTGTAATTAAGTGTTGCACAAATACTTCACACATTGCCTCTTAAGTTAAACCTGACTGCTCAGTGCCAAGCTACCAGGGGGTGAGCACAGAATAATTTAAGGAGTATAACTGACTTACCCTGATAGGACTGTGGTCCCTACTTAGGCATGGTGCATACCTCTGCCAACTAGAAACCCAATTTCTAATACTGGTGATAAGCGGTGAGGATATGCTATGTATTTGTGCAGTGCCTTACAGTAATTTGGTGTACACTACTACTCGCACTTTGTCCAATTCGAATCAATTGTCTCGGATCCCTATTGGCTTTTTTTCTCTGCTCTTCTCAATTGGCATTTTTGATTTTTCAATTCTCCCTGATTGCCATTTTTATTTTTACCCTAAAACATGTCTCTGGTTGGAGGATTTGCATCTGCACCTGCAGGAATTGAGTTTGAGCTGGTCAAGCTTGAGGAGTACACTGTGGCTCAGCTCAAGGATTTCTGTATGTGTTTTGGGCTGCCTGCAAGCATCAAAATTGAAAAATTGCAAAAGGCACTGAGAACCTATTTGGAAGCCCATGGGGGAGCAAATTATATCTCAGAGGAGACTGAGGATGAGATGGATGTGGAGGATGACCAGGGTCTGAGTGGAGGCCTTGGGTTTATGGCTGTCTATGGGGGAGGCGAGCAACTTACTCCCTGGAATGAGGGCCCCTTCCAGGGCAGGGAGCAATGTGTCATCCAAATGCCTATCCCCAGAGGATCTGGGAGATAGGAGGGAGAAGAGAAAGTTCAGGTTGGAATTGGCCAAGGTCAAATTTGAGGAAAAACAAAGGCAACTGGCCGTAGAGGAGGAGGGGAGAAGGAAAACAATTGGCCATGGAAGAATAAAAGTTGATGTTGGCTCAGGAGTTGAACCTGAAGGAGCTGGACCTCAAGGCCAGGCAGGTAGAGGCCGACAAGGATGGTGGCAGCAATTCTACTGCGTCTTCTAAGGTCCACATACCTAAGAATCTGGTGTCTGCTTTTGTGGTGGGGAATGACATTGACAGATGGTTGGAGGCTTATGTGATTGCCCTATGAATGCACAAAGTCCCTGAAGTAGATTGGGGGGCTGGTTTGTGGGGACACATCCCTTGTGATGAGAGGGATGCTTTCTTAGCCCTACCTGGGAAGGACCAGATAAGGTATACCACCATGAAGGAGGCTCTGGTCAATAAGTTTGGTCTGACCCCAGAGAAATACAGGTAGAAATTCAAGGTTATTCAAAAGCTTTCCCACCAGACCTTGGTAAATTGTGTGGGCACATTTTGCAAGGCACTGGATGGTTGAGAGAAGGCCAGTGAGGTAAAAGATTATCAGGGGGTTATATAATTTGTAACAGAGCACCTGTTCAGTCTTTGCTTTCCAGACCTGTACCAGCACCTTGTTGACAGCAAGTTCACTGATCCCAAAGAATTTGCCAAGAGGACGGACCACTAGATTAGCACGCGGGTCCCCAAGAAGGTACCTGGGGTGCCAAGGGTGGGCAGGGTTCTCACCAGAAGAAGGAAGTGAGGACAAAAAGAGTAAGGACTTCCCAAAAGGGCCCCAAACTAGTTCTACAGGACAGGGTTACTCTCCCACTTGTGTGAAGAAAAAGTGATTCCCTGACAACAAGTCTGCAGTGAAGGCTCCCATGAAGTGCTTTGAATGTCATCAGGAAGGGCACCACAAGGGAAATGCCAAGGTTCCCAATCAGGCACAGCCCCCCACCGGTGGGAAGTCACTGGGGCTGGCTAAGGTAGCGCTTGGGGAGATGTCCTAGATAGTACTGAGGAAGAAGTGCAGTTAACCCTAGTGCTCCTGAGTGATGGAGAGGTGGTCCAGAGAGCCTGCATGCCTGACAATACTAAAAGGTATAGACAGTGGGTGACCATCAATGGGCAGAGGGTGGAGGCTCTGAGGGAAACAGGAGCCAGTATGATCAACATTAGATGTCACCTGGTGTCCGCAGAGCAGATAGGCCCTAACAGGTTACACCAAGATGTTACTGCTGACAACCATGAGAGCCACTACCCAGTGGCTCTGGTTCCATTTGAGTGGGGTGGGAGGTCTCAGGTCTGCTAAAAGTAGCTGTGAGGCTGACCACAACTGTAGATTGTCTGCTGGGCAAAGACCAGGAGCACACCATCTGGAAAGAGATGAAGCTCAGATCACACTTGGAGATGATGGGGTTACCTGAATAGGTGTGCCTGACCATATAGGTCCATGGCAGCCCGAGATTATGGTCAGAGGGACCTGGAGCCTGAAACTATGGACCAGGGTAATGAAATAAAGAGGAAGTGCAAGTGGCATTGGAAACCCACTCCTGAGATTCCCACAGTCTGGGAGGAGGCTGACCTTAAGTTGGACACCCTGATGCCTACAGGGAAAGACATAGCTGAGCTGGGGAACCTGCCTGAGCTGTCCAACTGGCATCAGGAAGGGGGTCCCACCAGGAAGGAGTTCTGCAAGGTGCAGTGAGAGTGCCCTACCCTTGTGGGTCTTCAGCAGCAGTCTGAGGCCCAGGCACCTGGTGAAAACTCTGGCAAGCATCTGATTTATTGGGAGAACAGGCTCCTGTATGGTAAGCCTAAGGATCCTGAGCCTGGTGCAACGTGTTTTGGTGGGCCTCAAAGTGCTACAGATCCTTCCTACTACGTCTGACTCATGATGTGCCACTGGCAGGTCGGTGGGGCAGACAAGATCTTTGACTGACTTGTCACCCACTTCTATTGACCCCAAATGTGGAAGAACTCTGACACATACTGTAGATCTTGTTCTACTTGCCAGGCAAGTGGCAAGTCAAGGAGGAAATGCAAGGCCCCCCTGCAATCTTTACCTCTATCATTGGCACCCTTTTGAGGCAGTTGGCATTGACATTGTGGGGCCTCTGAATGTCAAGGCAACCATGGGCAACAGATTTCTTCTGGTTTTGGAGGACCATGCCACCCTTTACCCTGAAGCTATCCCTCTAAGGACAGAGACTGCACCTTTGGTGGCCAGGGCACTGATGGGGATATTTACACATGTGGGTTTCCCCAAGGAGGTGATGTCTGACAGAGGTACCAACTTCATGCCCCATAACATGAAGGCCATGTGGAAGGAGTGTGAGGTGACATAGGTTTACAATTCCTTACCCACCCCAAATCAATTGGTTGGTTTAGAAGGTCAACCGAACTCTGAAGGGCATGATTATGGGTCTATCAGAACCCATGAGGTGTCCTCCTACCATGCCTGTTGTTTGCATACAGGGAGGTAACTTAGAAGGGGGTTGGCTATAGCTCCTTTAAACGTCTGTATGGGCACTCTGTGAGAGGGCCTCTCACTCTGGTGAAAGAAGGCTGGGAGCAAGCTCCTGGGAGAGCCCCCCAGGACGTGGTCAGCTACATGCTGACTCTCCACAATCAGACTGTGCGCTTCAGGAAAGTCGACCAAGAGAACCTAGAAGCCAGACAGGAGGACATGAAACACTGGTATGACCAGCATGCCACTTTGGTGGAGTTTCAGCCTGGCCAAAAAGTGTGGGTCATAGAGCCCATGGAGCCCTGTGTTCTGCAAGACCTCTGGTTGGGGCGCTATGAGGTTAAGGAGCAGAAGAGTTAGGTCACCTATCTGGTGGACTTCAAAACTACTAGAAACCCCTTGTGGGTTCTACGTGTGAACCCTCTTAAGCCCCAATTTGAGAGGTCCGAAGTAACCATGCTCTTGGTGACTGATGATTTATTGGAAGAGGAGAGTGAACCTGTCCCCGACCTCGTGTCTGTCAAAGAGCAGGATGGGTCATTGGAGGGTATCAACCTCTCCCCTACACTAACTCAAGATCAACAGAGAGACTTCTGCCAGTTGTTGGAGCAGTCTGCCTCGTTAGCCTCCCTTACCCCAGGGCTCACCACATGGTGCACTGATGAGACAGACACTAGGGACAGTCCACCTGTAAACATTTACAGGTTGTCTGATAAGGTGAGGGCCAACATCAAGGAGGAGGTCTCCCAGATGTTGTCATTTGGGGTTATCGAGCACTAAAACAGCCACTGGTCCAGCCCAGTGGTTCTGGTCACCAAGGCTGCCCCACCATGTGTCACACTTGAACTCTTGTTCTGTGTGGACTACCGAGGGCTCAATGAGGTCACAAGGACTGAGCTCACAGATTGGCTTAGGGCTGTCAAGTTCCTCAGCACCTTTGACCTAATGTCTGGGTACTGGCAGATTGCCTTGACGGATTGGCAAAAGAGAGGTTTGCATTCTGTACCCCAGAAGGGCACTACCAGTTCTGGGTAATGCCCTTCAGGTTAAAGAATGTCCCTGCCACCTTCCAGAGGTTGGTAAACCAGGTCTGGAGAACTTCAGTGCCACCTACCTAGACATCATTGCAGTCATCAGTTCAAGCTGGAAAGAATACCTTTGCCACCTAAGAGAAGTGCTTCAGTTTCTTCAGAGGTCAGGCATGACTATCAAGGCCAGCAAGTGCCAGCTAGGGAAGGGTTCTGTGGTCTACTTGAAAAACAAAGTTTTGTGGTGCAGCCGTTGCAACTGAAGATTGACACCATTCTGGCTTGGAAACATCCCAGCACCCAGACTGAAGTGAGAGCCCTCCTAGGCCCCACTGGATATTACAGGAGATACAGCACCATTGTTGCCCCCTTGACAGAGAAAACTTCCAAGAAAAAGCCACATCATGTGATATGGACAGAGGCGCGCAAGAAATCCTTTGACACCCTGAAGGAAACCTTGTGTATGGCACCAGTGTCAAGGCCTCAGACTTCTCGAAAGAATTGCCCTGCTCTCCCGTAACATCACCATGGTAGCATAGTATTTACTATAGAGTCCACCATGGCGCACGTCAGCATAATAGCGTCATCATTTATGATGCTATTGTGGTACTTTGCTGGATTAGCGCCATAAAATATGGCCATAGGTTATTATGGACGTGTCCATTTAAAGTCTACCCTGAGCAGGTGTTAAAAATGACGCTAAAAATGGCGCAGTGAAATCTGGTAAATTTCACTGCACCATTTTTTTGGGCCTCCCTGCGTGGGAACACCCCTTGCATACATTATACCTGGCACAGGTATAATGTGGCACAAGGGTTTACAAAGTGGCTCAGTGCTTGCATTGTGCCTTTTTGTAAATAAGAGGCATGGTGGGGGTCTCCTTAATGCTTCCTTAAAATAATGACACTAGGGCGGCGCAAGGAGGCTCAAGGGGCTTGTAAATATGCCCCATAATCTTTAAACAATGATATCTCGACTTATACGGATTGGATTTTTGTCATTTTGGTCTTGTTTTAATCAGATAAACATTATCTATTTTACCAATCGCGTGTTGAGTCTTTTTGTTGTGTCTTTCACTGTATTCCTGAAATTAGGTGTTGCACAAATACTTTACTCATTGCCTCTTACGTTAAGCCTGACTGCTCTGTGCCAACCTCTGTGAGGACAAGTTAATTTAGGGAGTTTAACTGACTTACCCTGACTAGGATTGTGGACCCTGACTAGGATTGTGGACCCTACTTGGCAAGGGTGCACACCTCTGCCAACTAGAGACCCACTTTCTAACAAGACATCACTCCCATGACCAGTCAGAGCTGACTGACTGGGGACTTGGGCTCAGATGCTCACAAAATTTGTCCAGCAACAGGAAAATATGTTACTCCAAGAATAAAAGAGCTTTAGTACTATTGAAATTTGCAGACTCGCTGTCTGGACCTAGCACTTTCTTTGGCACTGACTGTGTTTAAGTACTGGGGCCAGGTGGGTTCTGGTATGGGCACTCACAACCAGTACTGGGTCTGTCATCATCCCAATCAGCCTGCACACCAGTGTAGGACAGAAGAATCCAGTCCAGGGGTAGAATCACTGCTGAACTGCTACTCTTACTCAGCAGGACAAGTCAGACAGTCTATGTAGCCAACCTGTTGCCAGGACCAGAGAAGAAATGGAGAGTTTACACACATGAGGAGCAGGGCTGTGCTTGCCAGAGCTAGCTGACTTGGTCCTAAGACGATTTGCACATGGTGTAGCTTACTTGAAGATCCATCCTAATGAATAGAGGTCACCCAAGAGCACCAAGATCCTCATGATACTGTTGCCAGAAGGAAGAGACACAAAGAGCGTTTTTGGGTTCTTGAGCTGCCTCATTGGCTTATGAAATTGTGAATGGAGAGCCTGCATTTCATTACACATCCATTGCCATTAGGGTGCCCACGTCCATTAATCTTCATCCCCAGAAAATACTTAACAATTGGTTCATTTCTGGTGGTGGAAGGAAGCAGCCTGGATTCCAGAACCTTTAGAATGGTCCTGTTCAGGAGAATAGGAGATCAGGTCTGTAAGACGGATAGTGAGCATACTTAGGCCTATATTTATACTTTTTTAGCACTGCATTTGCATATTTTTTGAAGCAAAAGTGGAGCAATCTTACACAATATAATTGTATTTTGGAAGTTTGTGCCACTTTTGCGTAAAAAAATGACGCAAATGCGGCGCTAAAAAGTATACATGTGTGCCTTAGTGTAATCCTGGACTCCATAACATCTACCTAGATTCTTTGGATATTCCCTTTATGCTTTTTCTAGAATATAGTATCAATGGTAAATAAATGGGGTGATATTGATTTAAGATACGCACTTGCGCTAATATTGGTGTTTATTCAGTGTCTGAAATGAGCACACAGATAAGTAGCCCAGCAAAACAATCTTTAGTGAAGCCCAGTGTGCTTTAAACACAAAGCTTCAAATAAGATAAGACAGGTAAAATAATTTTATTTGTCAAAGTTCATTCAGCTTCTCATTCTTGTGAAGTTGATAAAATGAACAACAATTGTATTGGATAATAACCACACTGTAGTATCAGAAAGTATTGCAACATAACGTAACCCACCTCAACCGTCCCAGTGACATTGATAGAAGTGTCACTAACAGCAATAAGAGATAACAATAATGAAGGGAAACGTGAAAGTAATCATTCTGCAATTAGGTCCCCTTTTCTGTGTCCAGAAGGAGCAGGTGTGCACTCCCTAACCATTACTCCTAATAGTAGCCTGTGATTATGTAGGGTCCCTGCGTGTCTACCTAGGTATGAGTTGTTCTAAAGTCTGTGATATCTGGATATAAGGAATGATTTCCATATTGGTTTAAAATCTGGGTTTGATTGTTGATCTTGCATATAATTGTATCACATTCTACTACCCTCGCCAATTCTGTAATCCACGCAGAGTATGTGGGAACAGATAGTTTCTACCAATGATGTAGGATGCACACTTAGCCAGCAAACAATGCTATCTCTAGCCAACGTTGTGTGTGTATGTTGGGGACCACCCCATCCGCCATGTCATGTAAGAATGTGAGGTGACTTGCTGAGGTAATCAGCAGTCTGGGCACTCTTCGAAGATCTGGCCAGACCACCTCCTAGCACAAACTCTCATTCTGTATCTCCAGCAGTGATCATGAGGAAGTAAACCATTTTTATGAAACCTTTGATGTGTCCAATACCAGTTACGAAGGATTATGAAATATGTGCATTTCAGTTTGGCTTTACAAAGGAAGGTATCATGGAAGTGGAGCAAGTCTGCCCAGTCCTCCTGGGTGTATTCCCGTTTTAGATTTAGTTGTCAGTGTTCCCTGGTAAATGTCCTCAATGGGGAAAAATACATATATTCAATTAGGAAGCCATAACACCCGGGGGGCATCCCCTTGTATGTGCTGGAGCATTTTCATCCTTTGCAGGAATCAATGCTCATCGAGGACCTTTTTCACCCTGCGACAGGGTGGGGTAGAACCATACAGCTCAATTTCAATACAAAGCAATTAAGTTTGGCCATATAAGGAAAACTCCAGTCAGAAATAAAATTAAGGGATTTATTACAAACTCAGGCTCAAAGTCATGTAGACAACTCTCAAAACAAAATTATAAAGATACAGAATCAACAAAGAGTGCCCAAGGTGATGAAATAGATTAAAGTGAACTAACATTAATAAAACTAAGCATTCAATAAGAAATGTGCAAAACATTAACAAAACTAGTTGTGATACAGAGAACACATATTGCTCAGGTTTAGCAAGCAACAGTCAGTTTCAAATCATCAAGATTATAATTTCATCTGAGCCAAGTGATAACCCTAACATAGCCAAATTAAGGATTACCATGTGTGGGGTGCAACATATGCGAGCAAAAAAACAAAAAAGGCCAAAAGGCCAAAAAGGAAATCTCAAGAAGCAAGGTACTAACTAAGGTGGGTTAAAGATAAATAAAAAGGGAAAGCGTCAGCATGTCAAAAGAACAGTCCAGTCCAAACTGGCAGGCCAGGTCCTCCCTGGACTGGAAACAAGCATCCTGGGACCGGTTTCAGGGTATCACCCTTCATCAGCCAGGCTAGCTTGAATCCAGTGGCACAGTGAGCCCCGGACCCACTTCTGGGCATACCTGCACACAAAAGCAAAGAAACACAAGAAACACAACACATCAACTGTTCTTTTTACATTTGTTGCCCCAAGTGGGAAAGGTATGCCCAGACGTGGGTCCCATGCTCACTATGCCACCAGATTCATGCTAGCCAGGCTGAAGAGGGGTGATACCCTGAAACTGTTCCCAGGATGCTTGTTTCTGGTCCAGAGAGGACCTGGTCTGGCAGTTTGGGCTGGACTGTTCCCATGGGGAACAGGGTCAAGACTGATTTGCAGATGGCTTGGTTCAAACTGGAATGGCATGGTAAGCAAAAACACTGATGGATTAAACCCAGATCTGTGACTGGGAATGAGTGTTTGATTTATTCTGCATTCTGTTCATCAACTGTTCTTTTTGCATTTCTCAATTTTACAGGGCACATTTTCTTCATTTATCTGAATTTCAATTTCTCGGGTGTGAAGTTAATGGACCAGTTTAGCTTACGCAGTAGGTCACGTCCAAGTAAACTTACAGGACTTGAATCGCAAACCACAAATTGGTACTCATCTTCAAATGAACCTATTTTTACAGGGGCGTTTTCTGTTACAGGGTTGGTTAACTGCTTATTTATAACTCCTACATTTTCAATTCTTTTTGCTGAAAGGGACAAAGTTGGCACTTCTGTTGTTCTGACAGTGGAACATGAAGCCCCAAAGTCAATCAAGAATGATACACCATGTCCCATATTGTTTGCATTTACGCAGGGACCACGTTGATCTACTTCTAAGGATATGGCTAACATGCAAACCCCATCATCAGAGCTGTCTGCTTGAAGAACATTTGAAAATTCTTCATCACTCAGGTCAATCAGGGAAACTATGATGCTATCTGGTTCATAGTTGCATTAGCAATCTGATTCAGATTCTGTTATGGATCAACGATTTGCAGTTGACCCATCGGGCTTGTGGTAGCTGCATCTGCTGTCCTGGGGACACATTCACATTTTGAACTCGGGGTCTTTGACCTCTTCGGATTTGAACCTGACTATTGCCTTGTGCATTAGCAACTCCAATATTCTGCACTTGATTATTCACATTATTAAAGGGACACTCCCTCCTCCAATGTTCAAACTTTCCGCAAGCATGACACAGTTTAGTTTGTTTCAAAGCCTGAACATCAACAACACCGCCATTCTGATCTACATGAACACCACATCCTCTACGTCTAGGCTGAACAACATTTGTCACTCGCTGTGGCACACCTTGCATACCATTAGTATTCACCACCATCTGCGGGCCCTGACTAACATTCTGTGCAGGCTTCAATTACATCACCATAACTCTTCTTTCAACTTTTTCTGTTTTAATTCCAGTTCACCACTGCAGTATTTTGCTGCTGTGCAGACAGTGAAAAGCAGTGTGGGGCTGTGCCAGGGGGCCCCTGCACTGCCCATGCCAGGGGTCCCGCGACTCCCCTCCCACCAGCCTTTCCATGGCGGTTCCTACCGCCATGGAAAGGCTGGCGGGAAGGAGACTCGCAATCCCCTGGGCAGCGCTTGCGGATTACAAACGGCGGGACCACTGTGGCGGAAAACCGCCGGTCCCGGCGGTGCGACCGCGGCGCTTCCGCCACGGTCGTAATCCCTGAGTTTGTACCGCCAGCCTGTTGGCGGTACAACCTCCAAAACAGCCCTGGCGGTCTTTGACCGCCAGGGTTGTAATGAGGCCCTTTGTTTTTCAAAAACTAAATTACCTTATAATACTTTTTCATCACATCTTCAAATGGTGCACCCATAACTGGAACTCTTTGGGGTTTGGGGTTCACAATCAAGTCAATCAATACTCACTTTGCATTAATTCCATAAATCAGTTGGAACCACATTGTCAAACAACGTGTTCAAATCCTCCATAGGCATTTTGGCGAATCTCTCTATCTGATTGTATCAGTCCATTGGTTTCTCTCTAAATCATAGGTAGTCAGTTGAGAAGGACAAAATATCACTCCTACTCTAGGATACATGAACATAACCTCCATCTGGTATTTACCTCATGGGCATCATTTTCACATTGTCCTCAGCTTGATTTTCTCGTGCCAGAGGCACATTTGACTTTGCTTACTTCTGATCTTGTTTCTTCACCCATCTGCCTTCCCACTTATCTATAGCTCCCCATTTCTGAATGTATGTAATCAACTCCTTAATGTGCAGTTTCATTCCAGGAGATCTCATGTTAACTAAGTCTTTTGTGCTACACTCCAATCTGTAACTTGTTTTCAGGGGCTTTGATTTCTCTAAATTCACATCATATTTCTCTGATACTTCTGCTAACCTCTCATAAGCCTGTCCTGCACGTTGTGTAATGTCTTTTCACACAAACTGCAGTTCGTCATCTGTGTATGTTTCCAATGCGCTGTCCCAACATGCTTAAAATAATTTCATTCTATTCTAATTTTAATCTTGACACATTTACTGATCTATCTTTCTCTGGGGTCTCTTCTGTTCTCACATTGCAATTCGTTACACCTGTAGCACCTTGAGGATTCAAATTATTTGACCAATCTGTCGAGCAGTAAAGCCTTGCAAATTGCTATTATTTCTTGGTGGTACTTCTGCTCTTGACTGTCCCATATTCTGCTGACTCGGGTATCAAAGTATGACATGCCCTCTGGTGTGTTGAAATGTATTCCTCCTTACAGAGTGCTGCAATGTGCATTTGAAATCTCATGAAGTCTGGGCATAAAATGAGATGGGGTTCCCTGAGGAAACCTCACATCAGAAATAAATCCTACGTGACTTGTGGTTGAATTTGGATCTACAATTCGTGGAGGGGTTAACGGTCTGATAAGAGAAGCATACCTCTCCATTTCTGAACTATTAGAGTATACTCATCTCTACATATCAATTGGTGATATCCCAGCTGAAGTAGCTGGTGTATCAGGAGCTGTTGCAACATTTATTGAATGGGCATTGTTACCAGACATCCTGAAGCATACAAAGGGACAAGGGGACCTATGGCCACAGGAACTGTTAATGCATCTGGACCCATATGATTTGTCTGGTTCTGTGGAATTGTCATTCCTACACTTTGTCCTGTCAGGACAGTACTAAAACTTTGTCCTGTTTGACTTGGTGTAATATTCAGCCTTGAATGAACTGGACTAAACAGTGGCATAGGCTGATTCGTGATACAATTTTACACAAGCGGATTCACATGGGGCAACTGCACTGTCTGATTCATACTAGAATTTGGCATAACCTAATTTCACAACTTGACTTGGTACGGGCTGAACTGTATTAGCACTTTGAACTGATTGATTCGCATCAGGATTCTGTGTCACTGGATTTGCAGATGTATTTGGCGCTACCTAACTTGGGGTCTGTGCAACGGGGGTCGTTGGCACATTCGAGTTACATTTTGTGCTGCTCCACTTATTGTTCCTGTCTCAAGTAAATGATAAGGAGGCGACGATTCATCAAGATCAAATTTATAAACTCATCATCTGAATCACTATCATATGTTACTGTCTTTTTATCCTCAGCTTCTGTTGTCTGTTCTGCCTTTCCTGTCTTCTCTGTTTAGTACTTTCACCTTCATCACTAGAAATAGCTGGATGCATTCTTAATCCCTCAAATATTTCTGATCTCCACATTTCTGCTCTGCATCACATCTAGCCTCTGCAAGTTTCTTGTTGCTTTCTGCATTCTGTTCTCATATTTATTTGCAATTTTCTCGCTTGCTATAAGTTCTCAAATGCTACCGGCTTCAAACTGTGCAGGTCTTGGAGGCAGTTTAATTTCATACAGTTTTAGTCTCAAATTGTCTAAAATTCTCAGATTAAAGGTTCCATAATGGGGAAATTCTAAAGCCCCTTCTTATTCAGTAATTTTACTACACTGTTCAAGCCACAAACATGCAGAAAATACTTTCACAGATGACACATAATAGCCTGGAGATCCTTTGGGTGAAACGTCTATACCCTCTTTATCTGGAATAAATTAATCTCCTTTGAACATACTCTTTAAAGCTTTAACGAACTTCATTTTGATCAAATTCAATTAATTATAATACTTTTCGATAGAATCAGGAAGTAATTTCAATCCCACCATCTTTTCTCATTATGTTCTCAACCAGTAGCAATGCGGCACTGTCCACCAATAGCAGCGCGTCTTCACAGCAACTGACCTATACCAGGGCAGCACAAACAGACATCACACTCACTTCTTTCAGCAGCTACATCCGCTTCACAATTGTCTCTCATATAAGCGCTCACACACACCTAAAACAAAATATTGCGAGCAAAAACCAACAACTTATCTGCAGACTACAGGGTAGAAACTGTAACACTTCAAAGCTGTACGAACATACACTTTCCAACTGTAGCTTTGTCAAGTATGCAGCAAGTGAAACTTGACCAGCAATTCTCACTCCAGTTGATACACATCCTCCATGGGCCCTTACAATTCAGTTAATACCAACCACAACTCACACTCATTCAAGGAAAACTATTCACACTGTCAATTATGTGACATGACAAGTACCTCACTGCAGACAATAAATTAACCAAGTGTCTTCTACACTAGGATCTTTGGCCACAACCGACCCAACAACAATAACAACCATGGACATATTTAGCAATAAGTGTCACAATCGAATGAGTATGAACCCTCCGCAAAACACTTCACAACATACACTTCACCTCAATCTTCAGGCCAAAAGCAATGCAAGAGCATTTTCATCTTTTGCAGGAATCAATGCTCATCGAGGCCAATGGAGCTTTGGACCCTGTGACAGGGTTTCATAGAACCATACAACTACATTTCAGTACAAACCAATTAAGTTAAACGGTATGACCCATTTGGCCATACAAACAAAACTCCAGTCAGAAATAAAGTTAAGGGATTTATCACAAACTCAAGCTCAACGTCATGTAGACAACTCTCAAAATATACTTATCAAGATACAGAATCAATTGGGTTGCCCAACATTAACAAAATTAGTTATGTGGTATAGATAACACGTTGCCCAGGTTTAGCAAGCATCATTCAGTTTAAAATCATCAAGGTTATAATTTCAGCTGAGCCAAGTGAAAACCCTAGCATAGCCAAATTCAGGAATAACATGTGTGGGACAGAACACATGTGGACAAAAAAACTAAAAGGGCAAAAATTTTTTTTTTGCAAAAAGGAGATCTCGGGCAACAAGGTACTAACTAATGTGGACAAAAGATAAATAAAAAAGGAAAGCATCAGCATGTCAGAAGCTCGAACAAGTGTCTTTTGCAAGTGTTAGGGAGAAAATCTCTAAGTCTCAGCGGGACATCTCAAAGGGGCAAAACAGAGAGGAAGATACCTCTCCAAGGGGCTCAGCATATGGGGTACAGGAACAGGGGCTCAGCTTCTTATCTTCAGGAATCTAGAGGGATCTCTGACCCAAGTCCAACTGGTCAACGACATATTAAAGTTCATACGGCATTCTAATTTGCCAAAGGTGACAGTTCATATTACGTTGAGGGGGCATCATCCAATGGTAATCGATCACACAACTCCAGGTTGTAACATCAACATCTTTTCCCAGGTCTGCTATGGGGAAAAAAATGGAATTATGACCGCGGCGGTTACCGCTGCGGTCATCCGCCACTTCACCATTCCGACCGCCATGGCGGTGATGACTGCTGCGCTGGAGATTTCGGTCTCCAGCCCGGCGGTCGTCACTAGACCGCCAACGGTATCAGGAACCTGCATACTGCCATGGATTTCGGGTGATTGGGAACCGCCATGAGATCCATGGTGGTAGGCACTATCAGTGCTAGGGAATTCCTTCCCTGGCACTGATAGGGGTCTTCCCCACCCCTGCTACCCCCACGAGTCCTCCCCCCACACCCTCTGCCCCCCTGCCAGCCCACAAAGGTGGCACAACCCCCTCCCCACCCTCACCCCAACTTGCACATATACACACCCCTACATGCACACACCCCCAACATGCACATACATGCACCCCTACACGCACACATACATCACGACAACACATACCCGCACACATATAAACAGACATGCACACCGACCGACCCGCACACATTTCCCATACACACAGCACCCCTGCACGCATACACGCACTCACACACCCCCTCCACACACTCACACGCATACCCCCATGCACGCACACAACACACATCACCCCCTCCCCTAATGGACGATCAACCGACCTTGTCCGTTGGCCCTCCAGGAGGGGACGGGATCCATGGGGGCTGCTCCGCCACCAGCACACCGTCACCAGAACACAGCCACACCGAATCATGGGACGTGATTCTGTGGGCGGTTTTCTGTTGACGTGGTGGTGGAGGTTGAGCAGCCTCCACTTTCCCGCCGACCACCAGTATGGCTGCTGGTGGCTTTCCGTACGGAAAAGGACGAAGGGCTGCCAGCGGTCATAATACGTGGCGCAGAAGGCCACCACCATTGGCGGTCTTCAGCACGGCGGTACCTCAGCGGTCTTGCGAAAAGACCGCCGAGGTCGTAATGAGGGCCATAGTCTTTACTTGTCAAAAAGCAACTCTATCATACAGCTATCCAAGAAAATATTAAAACTTAAGAAGAAATTTGGGAATGAGGCACAGTTATCATCCTCAATTTATTTCTACTAAAGCAATTTTCTCAGTGCTTTAACATGCACATACATTTGGGGCACATTTGGTGAAGGCAAATAAAGTTGTCTTGTGCCAGTGATGTAGCAGAGACTTGATTGCTACCTTTGATGTCACAACAATGAGCTACAAAAGACCATATTGACATTACAACGTATGAAATGCTAACAAGTTAAGTGTATAGAGGTGCACTGAAGGTCTATATTAAGGTGTGTTCACTGTAGACTAGTAATGTATTGTGATGTGGTATAGACATTCTAGTTAAGAAATATTCATTAATTTTGATTTCATATGTTTCATAATGGTGTTAGAAATTAGTCTTGCTTGAAATGATAATGATTTCATGATTAATATGCTCTTAGGTGTCATATACTAATGTGGAAGATTGTAATTCTACATTATTTCTATTGACATGTATTATCAGGTTATTCTATTCATGAAATATGTTGTAACATGAATTATAGCAAGATTTATTAATGATGAATTTACAGTCTTAACATTATGGCCCTCATTACAACCCTGGCGGTAAATCCCGCTTATCGCCGTGCTGACGGCCGTCAAAATACCGTGACCGTGGCAGAAATCCGCTACAGGTTTTACGACCCACATCTTGTAATCCGCCACAATACAGACACCCACACAAGTCTGCCACACCAAAGGTCAGTGATAAACTGGCGATAGCAAAACCTACACCATCACGCCAACAGGAATACGCCCACACTATCATGACCCCCGAATCAATGCGGCGGTCATTCAACCGCAGTAATCCATTGGCGGTAAACACCGCCGCGCTCAAAATACACACACATTTACAAAACACAACCACATTGGACAATTCCAAATATACACACCTGATACACATACACACACCACACCCACACACTCACACCACTATAAAACACACACCCACATTACCCACAACCCCTTATGAAATTTTTACAAAAAGCAGAGAGAGAGAGACTAGCAAACACAACACCAGCATCCACGGGCACACAACACCATCACTCATACAACATGCACGCACCTCAAAGAACACACACCACCACAACACATCACACAGCACAACAAACATCACCTCACACATCACCCACACCACATTATGGCACATCAAAGACACCCCAGGTTTTCTGAGGAGGAGCTCAGGGTCATGGTGGAGGAAATCATCCAGGAAAAGTCACAGCTATTTGGATCACAGGTGCAGCAGACCTCTATTGCAAGGAAGATGGAGCTATGGCGGAGAATTGTCGACAGGGTCAACGCAGTGGGACAGCATCCGAGAACACGGGATGACATTACGAAGGGGTGGAATGACCTATGGGTGAAGGTACGTTCCGTGGTATCAAGACACCAGGTAGCCATACAGAGGACTGGCGGTGGACTCCCACCTCCTCCCCCACAACTAACAACATGGGAGGAGCAAGTCCTGGCGATCATGCATCCTGAGGGCCTCGCAGGAGTAGCAGGAGGACTGGACTCTGGTAAGGCAAATATTTACTATTATATCCCCCCACCCTACCTGCATGCCATCACAAACTCCTACACCTACCCTCATACCCATCACCCCAAACCCTCACAGATACCCCACTATCACAACCCACACATCCCAAAACCAAGCCCTGCATGTAACACCAATGCATGATCACCCATTACCAAAGCATGTCCAGTAGAGAGACTCACCCAGGCCCCAAAATCACCAGTCACACAAGGGCCAAGGCAATAATGCAAGCACAGGAGTAGAGGGTAACTCACCCATTACACAAGATGGCAAACACAGATACAATAACAATACATTTACACCCTAACAGGACCCCTACCCAGTGTCACCGGACAAGAGGTGCCACCCATATCCAGTCCCACCACAGAAGAGGCCCACAGTGATGACAGCAGCTCTGCATGCCTGGATCAAAATGGCCAGCCCGGCCCATCAGGGACCTCTGGACAGTCGGTTCCCGTGCCACAGTCCCAAACCACCACTGAACCTCCCCCCTCAGGAAACACCACCACAGCACCCACCCAGCGGGCTCATCCCTCTGTCCCCAGGACATGTCAATCAGCAGTGTGTCCACCACTACAGGGTACCCAGCAACCCCACTAACCCAAGACAATCAGGGACCTGGGGTCAGTGGCAGTGGGCACATGGTTCAGGGGACAGAGGCACAAGATAACAGGGAAGCTGGGAGGACTGCTGTGCGACAGGGGGAGCACAGGCCCAGGGAACCCACTCTCCACGAGGCACTCTCCAACATCATGGGAGCATACCACCATTCCCAGGAGACCATGTGCACGGTACTGGCCAAGTTTCAGGCGACCCAGAGGCTGCAGGAGGAACAGTACTTGGGGTTCAGGGAGGACTTGAAGTCCATTAACACCACCCTGATCACCATTGCACCATTGCAGGGGTGCTGGCAGACATGGCCAACACCATGAGGGAGACAGTGGCACACCAACGAGCCCCTGACACTAGCCACACTGAAGAACAGCCCTCCACGTCCGCCGGTGCTAGTGGACAGGAGGTGCAGCCACAGGACCAACAGGCCACCAGCACCCCACCCCCTGCAGAAGGAGAACCACCCGCAAACGGTCCCTGAGATCCAGGCACAAGACAGAGAACATTGCCAAGACCACTGCCAGGAAAAAAGATTCTCCTGATTGTCACCCTTCTGTCTATATCTTCTTCTTCTGCCTCCACTTCTTCACTGTCCACACGCTCCACAGCTGCCAAAAGACCAACATCAGGCCCATCCTCCTGCAGAAAAGGCACCTGGCGTCGCAAAGCCAGGTTGTGCAACATGCAGCATGCCACGATGATCTGGCACACCTTCTTCGGTGAGTAGTATAGGGAACAACCTGTCAGATGGAGGTACCGGAACCTCACCTTCAGGAGGCCGAAAGTCCGCTCTATTTTCCTCTTAGTTCACCCATGTGCTTCATTGTAGCGTTCCTCTGCCCTTGTCCTGGGATTCCTCACTGGGGTCAGTAGTCATGACAGGTTGGGGTAACCAGAGTCACCTGCAAATATCGAGGGGTATCTCTTAGACACACACCAACCCTTAGGGACTCCCATACCCAGACACCTATTCAAACTGTGTGGGGACCTTGGGCTCACCTATTAGCCACACACGGTGCCTCTGGAGTTGGCCCATCACATAAGGGATGCTGCTATTCCTCAAAATGTAACCGTCATGCACTGAGCCAGGATACTTGGCATTCACATGGGAGATGTACTTGTCTGCCAAACACACCATCTGCACATTCATGGAATGGTAGCTTTTGCGGTTTCTGTACACCTGTTCATTCCTGCAGGGTGAGACAAATGCCACATGTGTACCATCAATGGCACCAATGATGTTGGGGATATGTCCCAGGGCATAGAAGTCACCTTTCACTGTGGGTAAATCCTCCACCTGAGGGGAAATTATGTAGCTGCGCATGTGTTTCAGCAGGGCAGATAACACTCTGGACAACACGTTAGAGAACATTGGCTGTGACATCCCTGATGCCATGGCCACTGTTGTTTGAAAGGAACCACTGGCCAGGAAATGGAGCACTGACAGGACCTGCACTAGAGGAGGGATACCTGTGGGATGGCGGATAGCTGACATTAGGTCTGGCTCCAACTGGGCACACAGTTCATGGATTGTGGCACGATCAAGTCTGTAGGTGATAATGATGTGTCTGTCTTACGTTGTTGACAGGTCCACCAGAGGTCTGTATACCGGAGGATGACGCCATCTCATCATCTGCCCCAGCGGATGTGCCCTATGGAGGAGAAGGGTGAGCAGAGGGTCATACTCCACATAGCTTGCACAAGGGTGTTTTGCACTATTGTGATGTAATCGGTGTGTGGCGCTGTCTGACCGTATTTCTACCCAAAAATCCATTCTTACTTCACTTTTCCTCTAGGTCAGCACCCACCAGAAGAAGGGTGTTTGGCGTGCCATCGCCAAGGAAGTGCGGACCCTGGGGGTCTACCACAGACGGAGCACCCACCGCCGCAAAAGATGGGAGGACCTGCGCTGCTGGAGCAAGAAGACAGTGGAGGCCCAGCTGGGGATGGCCTCCCAACGTGGAAGGGGTGCCCGTCGCACCATGACCCCCCTGATGTACCAGATCCTGACGGTGGCATATCCTGAGTTGGATGGGCACTTGAGGACATCACAGCAGCCACAAGGGGGTGAGTACAGTGTCATTCATCTGACTCTGTGCGCTTTACGAGGTGTCTGGGTGGGGGAAGTGGGCTGTGGGTTCACCTAGGCCAGGGCACACTTGCCAGGGTAGGTCCCTTGTTAGGCAGGCTCTGTGGCACTCCACCCCCAAAAGTGGTAGTGGCCATCTACACCTAGTCAGGCTCCTGTGGGTTCCAGGTGTGCAGAAAATGGGCTTAGGCACAGTCCCCCATGGGCAGGTGATTTTACTAAGTAATGTTAGTGCATGGCGTAGTGCGTAGGGGTGCTCCCTGTGTGTTGTGTCCGCCAACAGTGGTGTTGTTTCTGGCATTGACCATGTGTCTCCTCTGTCTTTCCCGTTCACCCAGGAGGGTGGGAATCTCCTTCACCCCAGGCACCTCAGGCCCTGCCCCAGTCAGCCCTGCTGCCCTCAGTGAAGAGGCTATTGACCTCCTGAGATCCCTCACTGTTGGGCAGTCAACCATACTGAATGCCATCCAGAGTGTTGAGAGGCATTTGCAACAAACAAATGCATACCTGGAGGGCATTCATTCTGGCATGGAGGCCCAACAGAGAGCATTTCAGGCTCTGGCCTCAGCACTGATGGCAGCCATTGTCCCAGTGTCCAGCCTCCCCCCTCCAACTTCCACTACCCAGACCCAATCCTCTCTACCTCAGCCTATCCCAAGCACACCATCAGACCAGCATGCACACTCATCAACACACCAAAGTGGCCCAGGCAAACATAAGCACCACACATCTCACAGGCACTCACACAAGCACCATCCCCATGCAGACACACCAATATCCACTGCCTCCACTGTGTCCCTCTCCTCCACATCCTCCACATCCTCCACCTCCCTCCCAGTCTCAACGCCACTCACACATGCATGCACTACATCCTCTGCCACTACCTCCATTACCAGCATGCCCATCACCACACACCGCTCACGTGCAATCACCACCCCCACTACCATGCACACGTCCCCTGTGTTCTCTCCCAGTGTGTCTGTGAGCCCTCTTCCCAAAGTACACAAATGCAGGCACACACCCACTCAACAGCCATCCACCTCACAACAGCCTCCAGCCCATGTACCCTCACCCAAACTCAGCAGACGTACACCTCCTACAACCACTACCTCTTCCTCCACTCCCAAACCCCCTCCATCTTCCCATCCCAGTGTGTCTAAAAAAAATGTCCTAGCTTCCATTGACCTCTTCCCCCTCCCCCATCCTTCCCCTAGGGCCAGGATGTCCAGATCCCAGCCCAGCACCTCAGCCACAAAATCCTCTAGCACTGTGGTCCCTGCAAGTCTGGGAACATTGAAAGCGGCAACCATCCGGGCTACCAGTGTGCCACCTAGTGAGGCCAAGAATCAGCCTATTCTGCCACCTGCCAAGGTGAAGAAGGGGCCCACATGCCATAGGCAAAAGCCGCACCAACCACCCAGCAAGGCCTCATCCAAGACAAAAGAGGACTGTACCAAGGTCCCAGCAGCGACTTCCAAGGAGGGGAAGGGACACAAGGTGAAAGGGAAGCCAGCTCAGGGCACGGAACCTCTGGGTGAGGGACTGATGTCACCCCTTCTGCAAGACAGAACAGCAACCTGTACGGCGGTGGCCACCGCCACAACCACCGCCACCTGCACCGCCACCTGCACGTCTGCTGCCTCTGCTACAGTCCCCAGCATCATCCCCGGTGGGCAGCCATCCAAGACAACAGGCAACGTCCTGGTGTCTCCCTCCACAGGTGCTAACATCTGCACCACCGGCAGCATCTCCGCCGCAGACACCGCCTCAGCCACCGCCACCTGCCCCGCGACGTGCCCAGCCAGTGCCACCACAGCGGACATCAGCAGCATCCCCGTCTGAGGCTGCAGGAGACGTCCTGGACCCTGCACACACTACATGAGGCACTACAACCAGCACTGGCAGTACCAGCAGTTGGCAAGCTAACTCACCACAGGGTGGACTGTGTCTCTGCCTCCATGGAGTATCATGCTACCTGTTCCCAGTAAATCTCGTGGCTCAGACACCCAGGTGAGGGAATAGGAACTGCCACACCCCAGGTGCAGCACTCTGGGCACAAAGCCCCCTTCAGAACCAGTGGAGAACTGCATCCACTACCCCAGTCCTTGGCAGGATGAAGCACTCTGGGCACAAAGCCCCCTCCAGAACCAGTGGAGAACTGCATCCACTACCCCAGTCCTTGGCAGGATGAAGCACTCTGGGCACAAAGCCCCCTCCAGAACCAGTGGAGATCTGTATCCACTCCAGAGACTGTGGCTTTGCACTCCCCAGGACCAGGCAGTGGGCAAACCACCCACTTGAGAAACTTGAGAGACTGTGGCTTTGCACTCCCCAGGACCCTACAGTGGGCAGTGCACCCACTTGAGAGACTGTGGCTTTGCACTCCCCAGGACCCTAAAGTGGGCAGTGCACCCACTTGAGAGATCTGAGAGACTGTGGCTTTGCACTCCCCAGGACCAAGCAGTGGGCATGGAACCCCCTCGAGGAGCAGCGGCGTCGTCCTATCATCCGGCTGAGGTGCCCCCCTTCCCTCTGAGGTGCCTGTGTTTTTTCGACCTGATGCCTCTGCAGTGTTCTCTCCGTTTTGAGGGAGGTGTCATGTGTGGGCTTCGCCCATGCTTTTTGGGACCACTGGTCCACGGACATGTGATGGAACAGTATACGGACTTGAGTACTTGCTGTAAATATTTGTATATACTGATCTTTTAAAGTTATGTTTGCCTATCTGGATTTTCGATGATTACACTCGTTACAATAATTTCATTTGGTCCTTGCGTTCTTCCATGGGGTTATCGGGTGTAAATGTAATGTTGATGCATGTGTTTGTGTGTCTGTTGTTGTGGGTGAGGGGTGAGGGTTTTGCGTGTTGCGTGTGTGTGTCACTCTCTTTTTCCTCCCCCCATGTGTTAGGTGCAGTACTCACCGTGATCGTCGCCACCATCTTTCCTGGTAGAAGAGGAGGTAAACCAACATTGGTAACACCTGTAACTCGGGCTTCATGGCGTCCTGGTTCCTCGTTGGGTGTCGAGAGGTGAGTGGTTTTCCGTTCCACAGGCTGTTTCCACCGTGCTTTTGATGGCGTTGGTACCGTCCCGGAAAAGCTGGCGGATTGGTGCCTTGTAATAGTGTGGGCGGTAGATTGTCTTCCGCCTGTCTGTTGACGGTGACCGCCGCGGTGTTTGTTGCTACCGCCGTGGCGGTTGGAGTGTTAAAGTGGCTGTCTGTGTTGGCGGTTTCCGCCTTGGTCGTGATTCCATTTTTTTTACCGCCGGCCTGTTGGCGGATTTACCGCTGCTTTATCACCGATCGCTAGGGTTGTAATGAGGGCCTATATTTTTTTTAATGAATAAATGTGCCATTTCAATTTGTTTTAGTTAGCCTAGGTTAGGCCTTCAAGGTCCTGTTTTAAAAAAATGCATGAGAAAAATGTTTTTCACCTTGCTAACATTTTGTTCTTTTTGGACTTTATTCACATGAAATGTTTGGAAATAGATGTGCTATTGTTTTATATATAGAGAGTCTGAGAAAGTAACCTTAAAGTCGGTACATTGAGTAACTAAAAACATGGACAATGTAAAATGGTGCAATATTGTCCAGGAGGGGCAAAGATGGATACTTTCCCATGATGCTGATGAGAACCCTTCCTGATGTTTCAGGTGCATGATTGGACAGCAGATCTTCTAATTTGCATGGTGTGTTTAATGGACAAATCACCATTCACTTTAGACTTTAGTTTACTGATAACCAGTTGGATTTGGAGTAGACACCACCCAAGCTTTAATGGGACTCTTTCCTTGGACTTTGAGAAGTACATACTTCTTCACCCTTATCCCACTCTTACCCTAATGCTTTGCTTGGAGGACTTAGATTTTTCCCTGACCCATGATAAGACTCTTGACCGGGCTTCTGAAATGCTGATACTTCCCCTTTTTTACCTACTTTTTGCCATCCTTAGTTAGCTTCATTGTGCCCGAGATGCCATTGTTCCAAAAAATGTTTGCCCCTTATTTTCTCTTTATCTTTTGTCTCCATGTTTTGTAGCCGAGGCCATGCAAATTGGAGCCTTGTATCTTTGAGGTATCCCCTTGCTTAGAGAATTAATTAGATGATTGAAACCTTTGCAAATGCTTAGAAGAAATGGCCAAAGGTTGTTCTCTGATGACCAGGTTTTGGTACTTCTGTTCTGTATCGCAGTAATATGGTGTTAAGTCTGTTGGATGTTAATTAAGCTTCGACTGTTCCAACACTTGGACCAACTGATGGTGGTTTTATATCTTTACAGTCTTGTCCTGAGATTTGACTATTTGGGTTTGTAATAAAATGCTTTAACTTTATTTGGACTTCGGTTTTCCTTGTGGGCACATTGGTCATAATGTAAATTTATTGTTGATTTGGTTTGTGATGGTTGATTACTCTTCAACCCCTTTGCAAGGGTGAAAAGACCTGTCAACCTCATTTAGAGCATACCTCAAATGCTCTGGCAAATCTGGTAGCAGAGGTCTGGTTTCTCCCACGATGGGGGGAGAGGGGTGGGGGAGAATAATCAAACATAGTAATAGGGAGTTAATATAGGAAATTAGGGATACCTGTGTCCAATAAAAAATTGTCTAGATCCAGCCAAAATTCTGATTCCATGGTTCGTTTGGAAGATTGATGGAGTTCCAGCATCATTCCTTTGCAGCGGATTTGTGAATATTAATAGAGTTTGCGTTTACGTTTGCATTGCTTTGGCTAAAGATTGCAGTGAAGTGTGTTGTTGTGAAATGCTTTTCAGAGTTTTCTAAGTTTTCATGTGAATGTGGCGCTTCCTGCTGAGAAGTTGTGTTGGTTAATGGGTCCATCATGGCCTAAAATCCTGGGATAACGCACAAGTGTACAAGACACTTCGTTAATTTATTGTCTGCAGTGTAAGGTGCTGGTTGTGAGATGTTGTTGACAGTACCAGTATTATTCCTGATGTGAATGTGGGTGCTTGGTTCTAGTGAACCCTGAGTGGACATGGAGGAACTTTATCGATTGGAGTGAGATTCGCTGGTTGAGTTCTATTCGTTATATGATTGTGAAAGCATAGTCGCAAAGTGTTGCTCTGTACTGCTTTTGAAGTGTTTGGTTACCAGATCCTTTAGTGAGCAGACAGTTGTTGTTGGTTTTGCTTGCATAATTTTGCATTAGGTTTGAGTGAAGAGTGATTGTGAGAGAAATTGTAAAGGAGGGTGAGCTGCTGCACGGAGTGAGACTGACGTCACACTGTGTCCCGCTGGTATAGGTCAGTTGTTGTGAAGACGAGCTGGTATTGATGGACTTTGTCATAGTGTGTTGCGCTGCTATTGGTTGTGAACATTGAAAAGAGGATTGTGGGAACAGAGTAACTTCCTGATTGCGAACAAAAAGTAAATTGTGAATTATTTAAAATTTTATAAAAAATTAAGGTGGTCATTACAACCCTGGCGGACGGTGTTAAAGCGGCGGTAATACCGCAAACAGACCAGCGGAAAAAAAAGGGAATTATGACCGTGGCGGAAACCGCCAACAAAGACAGCCACTTTAACACTCCGATCGCCACGGCGGTACAGACAAGCAGCGCGGCGGTCACCGCCAACAGACAGGCGGGAGACAAAGTACCGCCCACAGTATCACAACCTACCAATCCGCCACCTTTTCCGGGGCGGATTCACCATGGATAAAAACACGGCGGAAACAGCCATTTCAATGGGAAAATGCTCACCTCTACACACTCCACGAGGAACGAGGGCACCATGGAGCCAGAACTCCAAATGCTCCCTGCAATAGTCTTCCTGCTTCTGTACGATCATCATCAATGCCGGCGCCGAAGACAACGGTGAGTACTGCACCTACGACATAGGGGAGGGGGGAGGCAAAAGTCAGGGAGACACACACGCAACACCCCCACCCCCACCCCGACCCTCACCCACTACAACACACACACACCAATGCATATCCAAACATAACAGTAACAACCCCAAAAACCCCCGGAAGAATGCAAAGACAAAAGGAAATGAGTGCAACCATTGTAATGTATCAAAATACAGTAACCAAATATATACAGATATATATACACATTCAACAAAATATACATCACAATTAGTAGTGCAGGTATGCACCATTCAATGTCCGTGGACCACTGGGCCCAAAATGCATGGGTGAGGCCCACACACGATACCTGAGCAAAACGGAGAGAACACTGCAGGGGCATCAGATCGAAATACAACAGGCACCTCAGGGGGAAGGGAAGAGGGGGCACCTCAGCCGGATGACAGCACCACGCCAGATCCACGAGGGGGCTCCATGCCCATTGATGTATCCTGGGGAGTGCAAAGCCAAGGTCTCTCAAGTCTCACAAGTGGGTGGGTTGCCCACTGTTCAATCCTGGGAAGTGCAAAGCCACAGTCTCTCAAGTCTCACAAGTGGGTGGGTTGCCCACTGTACCATCCTGGGGAGTGCAAAGCCACAGTCTCTCAAGTCTCTACAGTGGGTGGTTTGCCCACTGTACCATCCTGGGGAGTGCAAAGCCACAGTCTCTCAAGTCTCTACGGTGGGTGGGTTGCCCACTGTTCAATCCTGGGGAGTGCAAAGCCACAGTCTCTCAAGTCTCTACAGTGGGTGGTTTGCCCACTTTACCATCATGGGGAGTGCAAAGCCACAGTCTCTCAAGTGGATGACAGTCTCCACTGGTTCTGGAGGGGGACTGGTGCCCAGAGTGCTTCATCCTGTTAAGGATTGAGGTAGTGGATGCTGTTCTCCACTGGTTCTGGAGGGGGACTGGTGCCCAGAGTGCTTCATCCTGTTAAGGATTGAGGTAGTGGATGCTGTTCTCCACTGGTTCTGGAGGGGGATTGGTGCCCAGAGTGCATCACTCTCCCCGTCACGGTCCCAGTTCCGTCACTGCCCCTGCCGCACATGGGCTAGCGGTGCTTGAGTTGGCGGTGCTTGCCCTGTTCAGCGGTGCTTGCCATGGCGGTCTTTTCCCTGTTCAGCGGTGCTTGCCCTGTTCAGCGGTGCTTACCATGGCGGTCTTTGCCCTGTTCAGCAGTGCTTGCCCTGTTCAGCGGTGCTTGACTTTGCTGTCTCTGACCTGTGCAGCGGTGTTTGCCATGGCGGACCCTCATTGCCCAGCGGGGCTGTGGCTGCTGGGGCCCTCCTGGGCACTGACTCTGGCGGTGGTCTCCTGACCAGTGACGATGGGACTGCCCTCCTGGGCACTGACTCTGGCGGTGGTCTCCTGACCACTGACGATAGGACTGCCCTCCTGGGCACTGACTCTGGCGGTGGTCTCCTGACCACTGACGATCGGGCTGGCGGTGGCCTCCTGGGCAGCGGGGATGATGGCCGTGCTGCTCTTCCCAGACTTTGGCGCTTTCTTCTGCCCCTTCCCCACCTTGGGAGGAGTCACAGCTGACTCAACACTCCCCCCGGGACCCTTGTGAGCGGCTTTGCCGGCTGGATTCTTCCCCCTCTCCCGTCGGACACTGTCCAACTTCTGGTACTTCACAGGGGGGGGACTGGCTGTGCTTTGGCTCCGTGTCACACTGGCTGCCCTGGTGCCCGGTGCACTCCACATACCTCTAACAGGCACCACTGGTACCAGAGATTTTTTGGCTGAGGTGCTAGTACAGGACCTATGAATTGGAGGGGGGGTGGGAAAGAGGTCAACGTTGCTCAGGAAAAGTTTCTTAGGAACACTGGTACGGGTAGCTGGAGGGGGTCTGGGAGTGGAGGAAGAGGAGGTGGTTGTAGGAGGTGTAACTTTTGATGATTTGGGTGCAGGTGCATGTTCTGGAGGCTGTCGTGAGGTGGATGGATGTTGGGTGTGTGTGTGGCTGCGTTTGTGTACTTTGGGAGGGGGCGTCACAGACACACTGGGAGAGGACACAGGGGACGTGTAAATGGTAGTGGGGGTGGTGAGTGCAGGTGAGCGGGGTGTGGTGGTGGGTGTGCTGGTGCGGGTCCTAGTGGCTGTAGTGGTAGTGCATGCAGGTGAGAGTGTAGACGACACTGGGAGGGAGGAGGGAGACGGCGAGGAGGGGGACACAGTGGAGGCAGTGGATGTTGCTGTGTCTGTATGTGGGTGATGCTTGTGTGAGTGCCTGTGGGATGTGTGGTGCCTATGTTTGCCTGAGCTTCCCTTGTGTGTTGACGTGTGTGCAGGCTGGTATGATGGTGTGCTTGGGATAGGCAGAGGTACAGGGGATTGGGTCTGGGTGGAGGAAGTTGGAGGGGGGAGGCTAGAGACAGGGACAATGGCTGCCATCAGTGCTGAGGCCAGAGATTGCAGGGTTCGATGATGGGCAGTCTGACCAGAATGAATGCCCTCCAGGAATGCATTAGTGTGTTGCAACTCCCTTTCTACACCCTGGATGGCATTCACAATGGTAGACTGCCCAACAGTGAGTGACCTGAGGAGGTCAATGGACTCCTCACTGAGGGCAGCAGAGGTGGCAGGGGCAGGGGCTGAGGTGCCTGGGGCGAAGGTGATGCCCACCCTCCTGGGTGAGCGGGCACGGGGCGAAGCCTGAGGGGCTGCTGGGAGGGCGGTGCTGGTAGGTGGGGTGGTGGCTGTACCTGTAGAAGTGGGGGGCACAGATTTTGCCGCCACCACAAGGGAGCTCCCATCGGAGGACCAGTCCGTGTCGCTGGTTGCTGATCCGGTGACCGCCGTGAAGCTCCCCTCGTCCTCCGTCCCACTGGTGTATTCAGAGTCCATGGTGTGGCCCTCCATGGCCATGTGGGATGCAGCTCCCTCATGCTCCGGTGCCACTGTACCTCCGCCTGATGATGCTGATGCACAAAAGAACAGGGAGAGCACAAAAAGGGGGGGGGGGAGACAGAAGAAAGACAGGTTGAGTGCATGGCTTACCGCTACCGTTGGCGGACAATACAGACACAGCAGCCCCCTGCACTATGCCGCGCTGTTGGGCTCTACTGATGCAGTTCCTGGGATATGGCCTACATGGCTATGGTGGACATTAGCACACATAGATGACACAGGGGCATGTATACCTGTACTTGCCACTCTACAGAGGTGGGGTGGGGTGCCACATGGCCTGCATTACGGAGGGGCCTAGCCTACGGAACTCGCCCTGGCCTAGGGAAACCCACAGTCCTCCTCCCTCACCCAGACACCTTCACTGCGCGCAAATTCCGCAGAATGATGTTGTACTCACCCCCTTGTGTCTGCTGTGATGCCCTCAAGCGCCCATCCAACTCAGGGTAGGCCACCGCCAGGATCCGGAACATCAGGGGGGTCATGGTGCGACGGGCACCCCTCCCACGTTGGGAGGCCATCCCCAGCTGAGCCTCCGCCATCTTCTTGCTACAGCGGCGAATGTCCTCCCATTTTTTCCGGCAGTGGGTGCTCCGTCTCTGGTGGACCCCCAGGGCCCGTATGTCCTTGGCGATGGCACGCCAAATATCCTTCTTCTGGTGGGCGCTGACCTACATGACATGTACAGGGGAAGAAGAGAAGTCATTACCAACTGCACCGTTGAAGTGAGTGGCCCACATCCCTGCCCTTGCCATGTGGCACATGCATTCACAGTCCTTCATGCTAGCAGAACTCTGCCCCCTTCCTTCTTACAACTAGCCCTCTCCACCCAGGCATAGCCCATACAACTTGCACCCTATGTACTCACCTGTTGGTCTGGAGGACCGTAGAGTAGCGTGTACTGGGGGAGGACCCCGTCCACGAGCTTCTCCAACTCCTGTGCAGTGAAGGCAGGGGCCCTTTTCCCAGACGCACGAGCCATTGTCTCTTCCAGACCGAGGTCACAGCAGCACTTGCAGTATAGGTCCTCTCCTGTCGAAGATCAGGTATCGAGTGATTCAACAGATAGAAAATGGCGGTCACGTTCGCGGCGGTGACGTCTGCGGCGGTGCGTATCATCACCGCCGGCGCACTTCGTCATTGGCTCCTGGGACCCATAGGGTCCAATGTTAACCAATGCAGCATTGCGCAGCGGTCTTCGAACGCCTACCGCGACGGTGTACAACACCAGCGCAGTTACCTCACATCCCATTGTCCCAGTTTACAGGTCAGGCAGCCGCCATTTCAGGGGCCCACATGGCTTCATTTTCAACTGCGTCACACATACCTAGGCCTGGACTCAACACACTTACAAACAACTTTTTGGATTATGTTTCGTGTTCTGTGTAGCTGTGGGTACATACCTCTGAGTAGCTTGACTCTGTGGTCGCTGTTGTCCTTCCTAGGCACCGTCAGCTGGGACATGTGAGGAGATGGCGGAATCCTCCGGTGTACCGACCGCTGTTGGACCTGTTGACAATGGAGGAGCGGCATTTAATCATCACCTACAGGTTTGACCGTGCCACAATCCAGGAACTGTGTACCCAGTTGGAGCCTGACCAGGTGTCAGCAATCCGCTATCCCACAGGAATCCCCCCTCAAGTGCAGGTGCTGTCAGTGCTCCATTTCCTTGCAAGTGGGTCTTTTCAAACAACAGTGGCCATGGCATCAGGGATGTCCCAGCCTATGTTTTCCAACGTGTTGGCCAGAGTGTTGTCTGCCCTGCTGAAACACATGAGGAGCTACATAGTTTTCCCTCAGGTGGAGGATTTGGCTACTGTTAAAGGTGACTTCTATGCCCTTGGACATATCCCCAACATCATAGGTGCCATTGATGGGACCCATGTAGCTCTGGTCCCCCGCCCCACAGGAGTGAACAGGTGTACAGGAACCGGAAGAGTTATCATTCGATGAATGTACAGATGGTATGTTTGGCAGACCAGTACATCTCCCAGGTAAATGCTATGTTCCCTGGCTCTGTGCATGACGCCTGCATCCTGCGGAATAGCAGCATCCCTTATGTGATGGGTCAACTCCAGAGGCACCGGGTGTGGCTATTAGGGGACTCTGGTTACCCCAACCTGTCATGGCTACTGACCCCAGTTAGGAATCCCAGGACCAGGGCAGAGGAACACTACAATGAGGCCCATGGGCGGACTAGGAGGGTGATCGAACGCACCTAAGTCCTCCTGAAGGCCAGGTTCAGGTGCCTGCATATGACAGGTGGATCCCTATTCTACTCACCAAGGAAGGTGTGCCAGATCATCATCGCCTGCTGTATGCTTCACAATCTTGCTTTGCGACGCCAGGTGCCTTTTCTGCAGGAGGATGGTCCAGATGACGGTGTTGTGGCAGCTGTGGAGCCTGTGGACAGTGATGAGGAGGAAGCAGAGAAAGAAGACATTGACAACAGGGACTCAGTCATCCAGCAATATTTCCAGTGACACACAGGTGAGAACACATTCTTGCCTACTACAAGTACTTTCACACTTCTACCTTTATCCTGTCTGTCTATTTCAAGCAGTATTTGGTAACTGAGTTGTACATATCCATTACGGTTTCACAGGTGTGGTTACCAACGTGTGTCATCTGCTTGCATCCTTCATGGACTTGTGATGTGTGACATAGGTATGTTGACATTACATTTGAAAACGCATTTTGTCACTGTCTTTGCTAATACACATTTTCAAAATGACAGACTGACTCCAGATTGTTTTGTGTTTCAAGGGTGTTTATTGAAGTGCTAATTATTGGAGGGGGTGGTAAAATGGTGATGGGTGATGGTGGAGGAATGTCCATGGCAGAGTCCAGTCTATTAGTCTCACAGGTGCACTGCCCATATGGGCATAGGACGTGGAGCTGGGGCAGTTCCAATATGGACGGGGTTACAAAGTGGGACAGTGGTTTGACAATCAGGGTGGTCTCATTTCTTGGCGGGGGTCTGGGCATCATGCTCTGTCCTGTTCCTGGATCTCAGGGACCGCTTGCGGGGGGGGTGGTTCTCCGTCTGTAGGGGGTGGGGTGCTGGTGTGGTGGTCCTGTGGCGGGGCGTCCTGTCAACTAGCGCCGGCGGAGGTGGTGGGCAGTTCTTCGTCCATGCTAGTGTCAGGGGCCCCTTGGAGTGCCACGGTGTCCCTCATGGTGTTCTGTATGTCCTTCAGCACCCCTACGATGGTGCTCAGGGCGGAGCTGATGGTTCTGAGTTCCTCCCTGAAGCCCAAATACTGTTCCTCCTGCAGGCGCTGGGTCTCCTGAAACTTGGTCAGGACCGCAACCATCGTCTCCTGGGAGTTGTGGTATGCTCCCATGATGGAGGAGAGGGCCTCGTGAAGAGTGGGTTCCCTTGGCCTGTCCGCCCCCTGTCGCACAGCAGCCCTCCCAGTTCCCCTGTGTTCCTGTGCCTCAGTCCCCTGGACCGTGTGCCCACTACCACTGCCCCCAGGTCCCTGTTGTTGTTGGGGTGGTGGGTTATCCTGGGTTCCCTGTAGTGGTGGACACACAGCTGATTGACGTGTCCTGGGTACGGAGGTATGGGCCCGCTGGGTGGGTGCTGTGCTGGTGTTTCCAGAGGGTGGAAGGTCAGTGTTGGGCTGTGCCTCTGCGAGGGGAACCGACTGTCCCGAGGCCCACGATGGTCCGGGCTGGTCATCTAGATCCAGTTGGCCAGAGCTGCTGTCATCACTGTGGGCCTCTTCTGTGGGTGGGGTAGAGATGTCTGGACCCTCCTGTCTGGTAACGTTGGGTAGTGGTCCTACAGGGGTATAAAAGCATGATTATTGCATCTGTGTGTGTCATGGTGTGCAATGGGTGGGTGAGCGTGTACCCCAGTGCTAGCATTCCTGTGTGGGGGCTTGTGTGATGATGGTTGGGGGGGGGTGTTATGGGTATGTGCAGTGGGCATGCTTTAGTGAGGGGTGACCATGCTTTGTTGTGTCATGCAGGGCTTGGTGTTGGAATGGGTGGTTTGTGTTATTAGTACATTAGTGAGGAGTTGGAGTGATAGGGGAGGGGGTGAGGGTGGGGGTGTGTGATAGCATGCAGGTAGGGTGGGGGATATGATAGTTAAGATTTGACTTACCAGTGTCCAGTCCTCCACCGACTCCTCTGAGGCCCTCAGGATGCATGATGGTCAAGACCTGCTCCTCCCATGTTGTTAGTTGGGGAGGAGGTGGGGGTCCGCCGCCAGTCCGTTGTACCGCGATGTTGTGCCTGGAGACCACGGAATGCACCTTCCCCCGTAGGTCGTTCCACCTCTTCCTGATGTCCTCCCGATTTCTTGGGTGCTGTCCCACTGCGTTGACCCTGTCCACGATTCTTCGCCATAGCTCCATCTTCCTAGCTATGGAGGTGTGCTGCACCTGTGATCCAAATAGCTGTGGCTCTACCCGTACGATTTCCTCCACCATGACCCTGAGCTCCTCCTCGGAGAACGTGGGGTGTCTTTGCGTGCTATGGGGTGGTGTAGGTGATGTGTGGGGTGGTGTATGTGGTGATGAGTGTGGTGATGTGTAGTGGTGTGGGGTGTTTTGTGCGTGGATGTTGTGTGGGTGATGGTGTCGTGTGCCTCTGTGTGGTGGGGTTGTCTATGCTCTGCTCTCTCTCTGGCCTTCATCAATAATTTTTGGTCGTAGGGGTTTGTGGGTGATGTGGGTGTGTGTTTTATATTGTGTTGGGTGTGTGGGAGTGGTGTTTGTATGTGTATCAGGTGTGTGTATTTGGAATTGTCCAATGTGGCGGTGTTTTGGAGATGTGTGTGTATTTTGAGCGCAGCGGTGTGTACCGCCAATGGAATACCGTGGTTGAAAGACCGCCGCGTGGATTCATGGGTCATGATAGCATGGGCGTGTTTCTGTTGGCGTGAAGGTGGAGGTTTTGTTTTCGACAGTTTATCACTGACCTTTGGTGTGGCAGACTTGTGTGGGTGTCTGAATTTCGGCGGATTCCGAGATGTGGGTCATAATAGCTGTGGCGGATTTCCGCGGCCGCGGCGGTGTATTGGCGGTCTTCTGCACGGCGGTAAGCGGCTTTTACCGCCAATGTTGTAATGACCCCCTAAGTTCTTTAAAGCACTGAAAAGTTTCATTAAAAGCTATGTGTTTATCCCGGTTACAGAGAAAATAGAGATTCCACCCAAAGGTACTTTAGGTCATTATATATTGCACAGCATGTGTCTTCATGCATGTTTGTGGCTTGAACAGTGGCATAAGATTACTGAGAAAGAAGATGCATTAGCATTTTCACGCTATGGAACATTCAATGTGAGAATTATTGAGAATTTGAGGCAAATTTTATATGACATGAAGCCTCCTACAAGACACGCACAATTTGAAGCACTTAATACATGGGAACGCATAACTCATCAGAAGTAGAAAGAGAAGAATCAGGGTAGAATGAAGAAAGCCATAAGAACTGTTGCAAAGGCAAGATGGGATAATCAACAGAAAGCTTGGAGAGCAGACATCCTAGATTGTATCCTGCTTTAACAAAGGGGGAAGGTGAAAACACTAAACCAAAGGTTATGAAAAAGACAGAAAAGGCAGAACAGGTAGCAGAGACAGAGAAAAAAGCTGAGACTTATGAGAGTGATTCGGATGTTGATTTTATAAATCAGTTACCGTTAAATCGTCAGCCTCCTTACAATTCTGAAGAGAGAGAAGTGCCAGGTGAGACACAGAGAAATGTGATCTTTGATATCCCTACTGCACTCATTGAACAAAGCCTTCTTTCTCAGGTGTAGTCCAGGTGTTTCAGAATTAGAAAGAGTTTGTTCACCTCCCAGGACTGTCGACCCATACACACATTTCAGTTCCGACTCCAACGACAAGTCAGACAGGATTTACTCCTGATGCGAGGTTGCCTCAGAGATCCTCGCTTAATTTTTTGCCCCGACCAGAACATACTTTGAACATTGGTTGCAGTACCCAGAATAGCAGATTGCCTTTTGACACTGTAGGAGAAAACATGTCTATTGCAAATACCCCAGATCAGGCAAATTTGAATTCAGCAAGAGGAGAAACAATGTCAGATACTGTAATAAGCTTGCAAGATTTTAATACCCAGGGATTAAATGAGTGGCTGAATAATTTAAATTCTGCAGGTACCATGAGAGGAACACATTGCAGTGGGAAATCGGTACAAGTCCAAGAAAGAGGGGAGCCATTAGATGTGCCCATAATAAAATTAGAGTTAAATAAAATGATATTGGGAAATATTGCTACAGTTTGGTTAGACACCTCCAGAAAGTATGAGTTGCTATTTGTATGCAGAGACATTACAAAACATGCAGGACAAGTTTATGAGAAACTAACTAAATTAGCGCAGAGATATGATATTGATTTGGATAAATCAAATTCCTTACAGAAGGGCCACAGATTAGGATTCAGTGACAGGGGTATCATAAACATGAGACTCCAGGGAATGAAATTGCAGATTAAATAATTAATTTGTTACATTAAAAAATGAGGTGCTTTAGATAAGTGGGAAGGACGATGAGCAAAGAAAAGAGATCAAAAGAAAGTGAAAACAAATCTGCCTCCAGCTGGAGCAGGTCCGAGTGATGGGAATGTGAGGATGCTTCCCACGAGAGAAGTTCCGGGTGGAGGATATGTACACGTGCCTTGGAGTAGAAGTGACATTTTGTCTTTCAAAAATGACTTCCAAAAACTGGAAGAAAAGCCTGTAGAATGGTATAAGCAGACTGTGAGGTTTGTGAAGCTTTTAAAATGTTTGTAGGAAGACTTGAAATCTTTGTTTGACATTGTGGTTCTGAGTGATTTGTGGTCAGTCAGTCAGTCAGTCAGTCAGAAATATCTGTTTATTTAGGCCTTGGCCTTTAAAGCACTTCTAAAACACTTTATCACATAAAAACTGCAGTATAGACAATTAAATACTGTACCATAAAATACAATAAAACATATCCCAACCATATAAAACCAGGATATACAAAACCCTTGTTATATAAAAATAATTTTACTCCCTCAACCTGGTAAATATATCACATTATTATTTTTTAAAGATGTACCAACGGAAATTAAAAATCTACCAACAGCACACATCACATCTAAGAATCTCATATTCATCAGTAGGTCAATTGCTTGTCCCCCTATCTCTAATACTGCATTTAAAAAAATAGGCTTTAGGCATTTCACCAATTGGGGTAAAAACCACAAACAATGTACCAGGATATGAAGATAGTTCATTTTCACACTAAGACCACATTGGCAGATTTTCCTTTCATCTTGCAGAGCCTCATGATTCCCTGATATAAAAACTAGGTTTATTCCACACTGAAACCTTAATGTTCTCTGGCGCATCTTAATATTTGGAATTTTTTCCAAATAGGGAAACATTTCATAGTTTGCCCAGGCATTTAGTAAATGTGAGACTAAACATTTATTGATCAGGTACAAAAGATTTTCTTCCCTAGAGACCTGTTTTACTGCTCTTTTAAACTCTGCCTCACTTACTCCCACCTCATCAATACCCCTTGTTACTTGTATTTTTAATGCCCTGGCGCAAGCCTGAATTCTTCTTCTTACTCCCCATGGCCAAGATAGTTTGCTTTGTAGTATCTTTTTTTACAGAACAGGGAGATTTTTTATATTCCTGCACTATCAATTCTTGTGTCTGCCCTACTAAATCTGTCTTTACTCAAAAAGCCTGCATCATGGTGGAGGATGGAAGGCAGAGTAGCTTTTTCAATCACCTTCCTTCTTCCAGGTCCCAGTTCTTTTTACCCCGTATACCCACAACCTCCAACACATACATTGTCGCGTGGGCTCTCATTATCCTAAATGAGACTACTGGATTTCTAGGCAGCAGGATCGATAACGGTGTGGGGGACTGAGTCTGACCCACGTGTAAGGAACTCTGTCACCCTAAATCCGGTTTTTGCTCCGGCTAACTAGCAGTGCCTCATTTCACCCATGGGGAAGAGATGATTGGGCAGCTGTGAGAAGGTAGCCTCTTTCTAGCCTTGTTACCCCCACTTTTGGCCTGTTTGTGAGTGTATGTCAGGGTGTTTGTCACTGTTTTTACTGTCTCACTGGGATCCTGATAGCCAGGCCTCAGTGCTCATAGTGAAAACACTATGTTTTCAGTATGTTTGTTATGTGTCACTGGGATCCTGCTGGTCAGGACCCCAGTGCTCATAAGTTTGTGGCCTATATGTATGTGTCACTGGGACCCTGTCACACAGGGCCCCAGTGCTCATAGGTGTGCATGTATATGTTCCCTGTGTGGTGCCTAACTGTCTCACTGAGGCTCTGCTAACCAGAACCTCAGTGGTTATGCTCTCTCATTACTTTCAAATTGTCACTAACAGGCTAGTGACCAATTTTACCAATTTACATTGGCTTACTGGAACACCCTTATAATTCCCTAGTATATGGTACTGAGGTACCCAGGGTATTGGGGTTCCAGGAGATCCCTATGGGCTGCAGCATTTCTTTTGCCACTCATAGGGAGCTCTGACAATTCTTACACAGGCCTGCCACTGCAGCCTGAGTGAAATAACGTCCACGTTATTTCACAGCCATTTTACACTGCACTTAAGTAACTTATAAGTCACCTATATGTCTAACCTTTACCTGGTAAAGGTTAGGTGCAAAGTTATTTAGTGTGAGGGCACCCTGGCACTAGCCAAGGTGCCCCCACATTGTTCAGACCCAATTCCCTGAACTTTGTGAGTGCGGGGACACCATTACACGCGTGCACTACATATAGGTCACTACCTATATGTAGCTTCACAATGGTAACTCCGAATATGGCCATGTAACATGTCTATGATCATGGAATTGCCCCCTCTATGCCATCCTGGCATAGTTGGCACAATCCCATGGTCCCAGTGGTCTGTAGCACAGACCCTGGTACTGCCAAACTGCCCTTCCTGGGGTTTCACTGCAGCTGCTGCTGCTGCCAACCCCTCAGACAGGCATCTGCCCTCCTGGGGTCCAGCCAGGCCTGGCCCAGGATGGCAGAACAAAGAACTTCCTCTGAGAGAGGGTGTGACACCCTCTCCCTTTGGAAAATGGTGTGAAGGCAGGGGAGGAGTAGCCTCCCCCAGCCTCTGGAAATGCTTTGTTGGGCACAGAGGTGCCCAATTCTGCATAAGCCAGTCTACACCGGTTCAGGGACCCCTTAGCCCCTGCTCTGGCGCGAAACTGGACAAAGGAAAGGGGAGTGACCACTCCCCTGACCTGCACCTCCCCTGGGAGGTGTCCAGAGCTCCTCCAGTGTGCTCCAGACCTCTGCCATCTTGGAAACAGAGGTGCTGCTGGCACACTGGACTGCTCTGAGTGGCCAGTGCCACCAGGTGACGTCAGAGACTCCTTGTGATAGGCTCCTTCAGGTGTTAGTAGCCTCTCCTCTCTCCTAAGTAGCCAAACCCTCTTTTCTGGCTATTTAGGGTCTCTGTCTCTGGGGAAACTTTAGATAACGAATGCAAGAGCTCACCCGAGTTCCTCTGCATCTCCCTCTTGACCTTCTGATAAGGAATCGACTGCTGACCGCGCTGGAAGCCTGCAAACCTGCAACATAGTAGCAAAGACGACTACTGCAACTCTGTAACGCTGATCCTGCCGCCTTCTCGACTGTTTTCCTGCTTGTGCATGCTGTGGGGGTAGCCTGCCTCCTCTCTGCACCAGAAGCTCAGAAGAAATCTCCCGTGGGTCGACGGAATCTTCCCCCTGCAACCGCAGGCACCAAAAAGCTGCATTACCGGTCCCTTGGGTCTCCTCTCAGCATGACGAGCGAGGTCCCTTGAATCCAGCAACTCTGTCCAAGTGACCCCCACAGTCCAGTGACTCTTCAGCCCAAGTTTGGTGGAGGTAAGTCCTTGCCTCACCTCGCTGGGCTGCATTGCTGGGAACCGCAACTTTGCAGCTACTCCGGCCCCTGTGCACTTCCGGTGGAAATCCTTTGTGCACAGCCAAGCCTGGGTCCACGGCACTCTAACCTGCATTGCACGACTTTCTAAGTTGGTCTCCGGCGACGTGGGACTCCTTTGTGCAACTTCGGCAAGCACCGTTTCACACATCCTCGTAGTGCCTGTTTCTGGCACTTCTCCGGGTGCTACCTGCTTCAGTGAGAGCTCTTTGTCTTGCTCGACGTCCCCTCTCTCTTCAGGTCCAATTTGCGACCTCCTGGTCCCTCCTGGGCCCCAGCAGCGTCCAAAAACGCCAAACGCACGATTTGCAACTAGCAAGGCTTGTTGGCGTCCTTTTGGCGGGAAAACACTTCTGCACGACTCTCCAAGGCAAGAGGGATCCGTCCACCAAAGGGGAAGTCTCTAGCCTTTTTCGTTCCTGCAGAAACCTCAGCTTCTTCTGTCCAGTAGAAGCTTCTTTGCACCCGCAGCTGGCATTTCCTGGGCATCTGCCCATCTCCGACTTGCTTGTGACTTTTGGACTTGGTCCCCTTGTTCCA
Organism: Pleurodeles waltl; assembly: GCF_031143425.1. Taxonomy (NCBI): domain Eukaryota; kingdom Metazoa; phylum Chordata; class Amphibia; order Caudata; family Salamandridae; genus Pleurodeles; species Pleurodeles waltl. The sequence goes on along the minus strand of NC_090437.1, from coordinate 797,265,671 downwards.
CAGGTACCCTAGATTGGAAATCCACAGTTGTTGCATTGCTGGTTTGTGTCTTTCCTGCATTATTCCTCTAACACGACTACTTTGTCCTTAGGGGAACTTTAGTGCACTTTGCACTCACTTTTCAGGGTCTTGGGGAGGGTTATTTTTCTAACTCTCACTATTTTCTAATAGTCCCAGCGACCCTCTACAAGGTCACATAGGCTTGGGGTCCATTCGTGGTTCGCATTCCACTTTTGGAGTATATGGTTTGTGTTGCCCCTATCCCTATGTTTCCCCATTGCATCCTATTGTAACTATACATTGTTTGCACTGTTTTCTAAGACTATACTGCATATTTTTGCTATTGTGTATATATATCTTGTGTATATTTCCTATCCTCTCACTGAGGGTACACTCTAAGATACTTTGGCATATTGTCATAAAAATAAAGTACCTTTATTTTTAGTATAACTGTGTATTGTGTTTTCTTATGATATTGTGCATATGACACTAGGTGGTACTGTAGTAGCTTCACACGTCTCCTAGTTCAGCCTAAGCTGCTCTGCTAAGCTACCATTATCTATCAGCCTAAGCTGCTAGACACCCTATACACTAATAAGGGATAACTGGGCCTGGTGCAAGGTGCAAGTACCCCTTGGTACTCACTGGTTTTTGCTCCGGCTAACTAGCAGTGCCTCATTTCTCCAACGGGGAAGAGATGATTGGGCAGCCGAGCGCATGACATCTTTGGAACTTCTCAGGGAAGTCGTGGTCACTCAGATCCAAACCAACTCTCTCATTTACAATATGATCTCATATACAAATGACAAAGACAGTATAAGTTTTATATAATGATTTAATAAAACAACTGTATTTTAGATAATAAGGCATGAGCCGCAATAACCAGAACCATACAACACAGTAGGATTGAAATAGTTACCAGGAGAGTAAAACATAAGAACAAAGCGATCATCGTGTATAATAGTTTCTACTCTCCCTCTGCTTGTTCTATTTCGAGCACAGCATGTTAAGCTTCTAGCTTGCCTGTCTGTATCACTGGGGAGACATCAGCCCTCATACCTGAGCAAAGGCCTGTGATCTTGGTTCAGCATCTGCAACGAGGCAGTCAGCGTCTAGTTGTGGTTCCCTGGTCGGAATCTCCCTCTTGCGTGTATTGGGACAAGGAAGTGATTTTATAACTAACATGTCAGCGTGATCACAAAATGTCCCTACGCAGGAATGCCAAGTCTAAACTCCTACCACGTCTATCGGCAATGTACCAGACTGTATCCTTGACTGAAGCACAGAGTGAATGTGTTATGGAGAACTCCAGTGCTGAAGTAGGCAAAACAGTGTGATATGAATAAAAAACAAAACCGCAGAACTGGCTATTTGAAAAATAACTGTACAAAGCCTAATAAAAAGCATTTAGAGCAAAGTGCACAGAGGCTCTAAGCTGCCAGCAAATGAATAACATACATCCAGGGCAAAGTGCACAAAGGCCTAAAGCCTGAAGCTAACGCACAAAGAATATGTAAAACCAACCACACTACACCCTCCCCTTGTCGGTAGCAAGTGGTTCCAATAATATAAAAATATGCCCCAGATATAAACAATATCTAAAATTATATACATATTTCGACAAGGTCAGAAGACAACAAAGTCATAAATTTGGAAAACATGTGACAATAAAGCCAAATTCAATATAATGTCAATTTCGCAGGAGAGGAAAAAAATCCAATTGTTAAACAGAAGCAATAGAGAGTAGGAGCTCCTCCACTTCGATATATGTCAATATCGGAAGATCCACGCCACAAAGTACCATGGAGCAGGTGTGTTCCAAAGCCCCAAAACCATTCAGGGCGGCACCCCGTGCAGGGCCTATGAATGAGACAAAACCATCTTCCTCCAGGAAGGGAATCTCATAAACTGCCTCACGAAGCAAACGCAACCGTAGTGCACAAGTCTGGGAATGAGCCCTAATCGGGAACATCAACAGATCAGGATCGACCACTGGAGGGCGCCGCAGTGAGAGACAGAGAGCCAGTGCATGTTCAAACGAGCACCAAAGGCACCGAAACACGGGTTGCACACAATCCAAAACTGGTCTGAATGACAGAGACCAGTCACACTCCAAATGGCCCAGGAGTGTTGCTCCAAAATGCTGCATCATGCGTTCACGACACAGCTGCGCTGATGGGAGCAGCAATATAGGATCTCGTCGTGGCGGGACAGCCATTGCGAAAAAATAGCAACAACAGCAAGACTCCAGCCAATAAAGCCAAAGTAATCGGGAAACCCCCAAAAATGCTTCCGAAAATAGAGTGTATAGCCGAAGGTATCAAACCGAATATGGAAGAGAAGGTGTGAGCAAAACCAACACCAACGGCTTTGAAAAAATGTGCAATACCAGCAGTGCTGGATGCATTAAATATACGTCCCACAAGTTCACCGAAGTGACTTGGAAAGTTAGTATTCAAAAGGGACTGTATCTCCGCCGATGACCTTGCCACCTGAAGTGCGTAGGTCTTGCTAGCAGATGTAAGGGCCACATGCTTTTGAAACAATAAAGCTTTTAGCCGACTCAACTTGTCAAAATTAACCTTGGAAGTAGCAATATGAGGCCAGATGTCCGCTACCTCCCTAATTTGAGTGGGGGGAAACAACACATTCCCGCAGCACGTAACGGCCTTGTTGACAACGACAACGTAAACTATTCCGGCACGCATGCCACAGCAGCGTTCGCTGTTAAGAACAATGTAACTGCCGTTAGAAAGCACCTGGAAAGTGTTTTTAATAACCGGGACTGGAACTCTCTTCAGATAACAAGCTAAGTTAGCAATCGAAGCGTTACACTCTCCGTACAAGGACAGCTGTTTACAAACCATAGAATGGCTGACAGAAGCTTTGCATTCACTACTGCTAAGAAAAACCTCCCTCAAACCATTAACACATCTGTATTGAAAGGGAAGCTCCCACACCTCGTGTATGTAACTGTCATATCTACCCACCGGAATGTGCTTCAAACAAGAAGTAAATTGCAGAGTAGAGATAGGCAGATTAATAACCCCAAGAATCAACCACTCAGCTGACGGAATCTCAGCCACCGTGAAAGACAGTTTCTCCAATTTCTCAATATTCAACATAACATACGTCGCTTCCTTTTTAGCCATCAGCTGTTGTTGACGAGTCAAATTAAAGGAGACAAAGATCTCTCTGGCACGAATGTGCTGCCATGGAACGCGACCTGCCTTCAAGGTCTGAAGAGTCCAACCCAGCTGCATGACGGACCGCGTCTGACTCTGCCCATGATATAAAGAAGACATGTCCTATTTCATAATGTCAATAGCAGAGGAAACAATGCTGTCAATCGTGTAAACACGGTCAGAAAGGGTATGCATGCCATTATCAACAACAGACAAAGGGGGTTATTCTAACTTTGGAGGAGTGTTAATCCGTCCCAAAAGTGACGGTAAAGTGACGGATATACCACCAGCCGTATTACGAGTTCCATAGGATATAATGGACTCGTAATACGGCTGGTGGTAAATCCGTCACTTTTCCGTCACTTTTGGGACGGATTAACACCTCCTCCAAAGTTAGAATAACCCCCAAAGTCTGCATCAGGTTTTCCTGATCAATCTGCCTCAACCGGGCTGCAGCCTCCTGTTGTGAAAGCTTCCAAATCTCATTATAAACTTCGTATAAAAACCTTTTCTTCCGTGGTACCTTGGGACCTGACAAAAAATCTTGTAAATCAGTATCATTAGACAGTAACGTGAGATGTGACTTAACTGCATCCAGCGTGGATGACTTCAACCATTGCTGACAAAGCTTCCCCACGCTGTATGTAGTTATAATATCAGCATGTTCTGGTGAAATGTAACGAGGGTCTGCCCTACTAGTCCTGAACCCCCCTGAAGAGGCGACAAAACGTTCATGACACTTATTAGTGTCTATAGGCCATAATAACCACCCACCCGGATGTATCGATGAAGTGTGAAGCGTACCATTCTGGACCCAATGTGTAAATTCACTAAAAGTAGCATTCACATAGTGCTGCCAGTTGTTTAATTTGGAAGGGACAGGTAAACTAGGCAAATTTAACTCTCTAATTGTCGCCAAGCCCAAACAGCTAGTCTGTTGTACCGTGTCATTGAGGAAAATCATCTGCACAGGGATAATACATGCTCTAAATAATGTGTCCCTGCCTTGCATCTGCCAATTTTTCGTACCCCAAACACTTTTCAAGTCAACAGTCTTAAACCAGTATTCATACCCCTCGACCGAAAGTTTAGATACAAACAAATTCGAATACAGTAATTTAGTATCGGTCAACAACATTTGCTTATTAGAATACGGAGTAACTTTAAAATAGTAAGAGCTGGCATTTTGTTGATTATGCCTAGAAAAATATGCAAATTTATCATAATACGTTTTCGAACTCCCTTGTGGGGGAGTCGAGCAATGTTCCCATTGCACATAATTAAATATGGACTTAGGGCTACTAGCTTTATGAATAAAGTGGTGTCCATAATAGTTGTAGCAAAACATGTCACCATGATTATCTCTAAATTGGTAAGCATCTTCATCGTCATAGACAGTATAATACTGCAAATCTGTCAGCATAGCATCTACTGTCTTCACATCCCAATCATCAGAAACAATGCCTGGTATAACAATATCATTAATTGATAACTTTATGACATACGGTATTTGAATCAATTCAGTGGGACCATATATATCAAACATTACTTTATCCCACACAATCCCATCCGGGATCGGTATTGCAGAAATGTTTACATTGGACAAGTCTCTTCGAACCATATGAGACGAAAAATGTGGTTTTAACACAGTCTCCACGTGCTCAATGACAGATCGATCAGGAAGAAAATGACCATGTATTATCAGAAAAAAGTAACCACAAATCCCAACCATAAAAAAAGAGTCATTACAGCCATAAAAAGCCACAAATAGTTCCAAGGAAAAACAAAATATGTGCGTTTAAGCCAACACAGCAGCTTACATGGACCTCGGACAGAAGACATCGAGGACAAGGAGCTGGACACTGCATCATCAGTGTTGTTGAAGCAGCCAGAGGCAGTTCTTGGAAAAGGTGCAACTGTGAACAAAGAAGCAGATGGAGGCTCTCGCCTAGGCACGCTATAAACCACATGTTCAGAAACATCAGTAGAACGTACAGCAACTTGATCAAAAGATTCCATATTAATCGTCGTCTGTGGAACAATCGCAAGATCATCATCCACCCTCCCCAAGCTCGGAGAGGAAACAGCGTCGGTGTAAATCACCTGCAGCGGGACTTCTTCCCCAGTAGTGAGAGAGATTCCGGAACTACTGGGTGTCCCTCTTGGTCTGCTGTGCAGAATCGGCCACATGTTGTAACTTGACATTATCAATGGAAACAAAGCGATTTCCTTTGGCCCCTTGCAGCGGCGGTAAAATCACAGTTCTCGTGCCGCTTACCCCTAACACAGGGACAGGTGCTCGATAAGAAGGACCAAATTCTTTCTTTACTGCGACCTTTTCACGCACTAGATCCCCAATCCTGGGTATCCAATCAGTAGGTGTTACTGGCTCATCCTTAATTCCTGAGGAGGCAGAACTTGCAGAAGAGTTATCTTCACGGAATTGTTGTAAATCCTGCAAAACAGTGACATGATCATTTATGTCAAAGGGCGTATCTGCCGCCTCCACACCAGGACCATCTAGATCAGGAACATACATTTGTGTTCCAAACAGGCACTCATATGAAGTACGACCCCCCAGTGACCGTCTAGGCAAGTTATTGGGGGGGTTATTCTAACTTTGGAGGAGGTGTTAATCCGTCCCAAAAGTGACGGAAAAGTGACGGATTTACCACCAGCCGTATTACGAGTCCATTATATCCTATGGAACTCGTAATACGGCTGGTGGTATATCCGTCACTTTACCGTCACTTTTGGGACGGATTAACACTCCTCCAAAGTTAGAATAACCCCCTAAGTGCTCTCTGTACTCCATATAGGTGGGCTAGCCAACTACGACCCGTACCTATAACCCTGGCCGTTAAGGATTGCTTTAAATCACAATTTAAACGCTCCACGACAGAATTTCCCTCGGGATGAAATGGAGACGAGAATTGGAGTTGGACCCCCAACGAAGCCATGGTGTCCCTGAATGCCTTAGAGGCAAAAGCAGGGCCCTGATCCGAATGAAAAGCCGCAACTGCAAATGTATCGACAAAGATGCGCAAATCTTTAATAACAGTCCGAGCGTCAGCCGAGCGTTGTGGCCGGACCCACACAAATCTGGAGCACGAATCTACAGCAACCAAAATATATTTGTATGCACTATCTGGTGTCAGCGGACCACAATGATCCAAGTACACACACTGTAAAGGTTTATTTGAAATCAGAAGGGGCGTCTGCTGCGGGCGTCTAGCCGACGAAGCTTTAATCTGTTGACAAACGTCACAACAAAGGACATATTGCTTTGTCTCTTTATAGAGACCAGGCCACCAGTAACGAGCCTGTAAAAGTGAAATCGTGGCAGCCACACCAGCATGTGCAGACGCCACCCCCTCATGTGCTGCAGAAATTAATCGAGGTCTCTCAATTTTATTGGGTAGTTCACGTACACCAATGCCTGGAATATTAACAACAGCATTCAGCGCACTACTCAAGCAGTAACTATATTTAGAAGGAAATCCTTTAGGAAATGGCGTGCCATCAGCCGTAGCTTTTATGGCAGCCGAAATCTCTGTGTCTGGTTTGGAACTCGAACGAGTCACTGCGGCCACAGTGGCGACAGCCACTGCTGATTTCGCGACTTCATCAGCCAAAGTATTCCCAGCAACGTGTATTCCAACGCGCTGATGTCCAAGTGTATGTACAACATGGACCTTATGAAGCGTCTCCTTCAGATCCGCAACCTTACCCCACAACAATTTGTGTTTAACGGTGTTGCCTTTAGAATCTCTGAACCCATTTATCTTCCAATAGAGTAGATATTAATTGAAAGACTGTACACAGTAGTAGGAGTCACAGACCAGCAAGGTTAAAATCGCCGGATCCGCGTGTTCCAACGCTAACAATAGAGCTTTGAGCTCAGCCAGCTGTGCCGTGCAATCTCCCAAGGTTTTAGTATAAGTATGTCGGGGGCAGAACACTTCCCCCTCCATCGTGCCACTCACCACCGCACATGCAGCAGAATACTGCTGTTTAGTCCCAACCGCTGGTTGCGCAGAGCCATCGGTATACATGACCACCTGATATTGGTCAATAGGCAATGTGCCAGCAGGGACTGGGTACTCTATTTCATATTGAAGAAATTCTTGAGTCTGCAGTTTAGGGTCAAATATGTAATCTACATCAGTGGCTGTCAAAGACGCAGCCCATTGAATCCATCGCGGGTGTAAAGCTTTCGAATTAAGAACACTCGCTTTTGTAACAGCCTCTAAGGCCGGAATCGGGGAAACAACAACGATGCGTTGTCCCTGGGCAAGCGGTCTTTCTTTAATCACAGTCATCTGTTTTGCAGTGAGTATTTTTTCAGTCTGTGCAAATCGTTGTTCTGCAGCAGAATACAAGTAGGACTTGTACGCAATCAGGACTGTCTCACCCTCATTAAAGGTGACATATGTAAACACAACTCCCCCAGGTATCACCCTGATGACTAAATGTGTCTTATTGTCCCTTGTGTGTAAGTGTTTAACTGCTAATAGATCAGTCTGTAAATCTCGTAGGATATGTGTATGCTCAATCGTCCAAAATCTACTCGAAAAATTCGGACAAATCAACTCGTATAAGGGTTTTATACGCGTAGCATAATCAGGAATGTAAGTTCTGCCAAAATTCAGAAACCCCAACAATGACTGGAGCTTCCGAACCGTATTAGGAGGCTGCAATAAAGCACATTTCTCCAAAAAATGTGGCGCTAAGCTCTTGCCCTCACTCGACAACTCATATCCCAGGAAAATGACGCCGAGGAAGGCAATCTTCGATTTCTTAAAATTAAACTTATTGCCAATATCAGCAAACCCCACAACAATGCGCGATACACGCCTTAGATGTTGCAGAATCTCATCGTCTGTCAGATATATGTCATCAACATATGATAACGCTTCAGGGTCCAACTCGTGCAGCATTTCAGTCACACGAGCCGAAAACAGTCCTGGGCTATTCTTATACCCCTGAGGCAAATGACAAAACATTTTCTGAGAGCCAAACGCACTGAAACTGGTATAGTCCCGACTTTCGGGCGCTATATTTTGGCAGAAAAATAAATTTGAGATATTTAACGTTCTTTTGTATTTCTTACGCACTATATTATTCATAATCGCTGTGCTATGTGAATTCTGTATTGCATATGTGCGTGTATGACCATTTAAATGTCTGTAATCCACCACTATCCTATATGAATGGTCCGGTTTAGCAACCGGAAATAAGGGATTATTCATTGGCGAGACACAGGGCTCAATTACACCCTGGTACTCCAATTGTGTAAGAATTTTCCTAACCGATGCCCTTGCCTCAAATTTGATAGGATACTGCGGCTGTGGCTGAGGTTCGCCCTTTATTGGAATTACATGATAAAGTGATTGTCTATCCCACCCCACGTTATTTCTCTATAGGGCGGGAGCCTGTGCTAGAGCCCATGTTTTACTATAGGACTCCGCTAGTTCTCTCGGAACAAGTGGTGAGAAGGAAGGTATAATAACCTCCTCCCCAACCGGACAGTCGCGAACAAAGTCAGGTGGCCAATCCTGTTCGGCCAGCAGAACATCATATGATTTTACCACATGGTCCCAAAAGATGGCTTTTACAATGCGGTCAATGTCCCCTTCTAATCGCAGAGTCACTTTATATACTCTATCAGGATCAGAGACTCGCATATCCGCCGTTTCGACTTGTATGAAGTCATCAGTTGCTTTCACCTCCAGATGCTCTAGAAGACTCCGGTGAACTATTGTGACCTCTGCCGCGCTGTCTAACAGTGCCAACGCCCATGCCTTGTTCGTCAAGAGAACCCTCTTCTTGAGCGGCATGTTCAACTGAGACTGCAGCCACTTTCTTCTTTTTAAATTGCTGTTTTTGTTGCAGCGGTTTCTCTTCTTGTTTAATAGAAACCTCAGTTGAGTGTTGTGAATCCTGTCTTGGTTTCACGTACTCCGTTCTCCGCTCTGACCACCCACCTCTCTCACTTCTCTTCTCTGAGGAGTCCTGAAAGGAACGAGATTGGCGTGTATCAGTATATTGATATCTATCAGGCGTCTTCAAATTATCCCTATTCCTGAGATTATACCTATTCTGTGGGGTCTCCGGTTGCGGAGACTGTCCCCCATCTTTCTTAGGTGTTTGCTGCTTCTTTTCCCAGCGCTTTTTAGTACCCTCAGGTTGCTGTTGTTTAGCATTGTCTTTATTATTTTTACCCTGTAATTGGGTTTTTTGCGGTCTAGCCCCTAGGCTATCGCAACCAATACTGGAATATGTCTCTGCTATTATTCTCGGAAGTTCCCGCTCCTGATTAATCTGCGGAATGTCCCGAAGACGCATTCGCACTGCTAGTGCTAATGCCTCTCCCATAACTGAGTGTACAGTGGCCGGATTTATACCCGGAACCACCGCCTGTGGGTGCGCCGGAGCAGCACGCGCTGCGTTTGTATTTAGTGTCTGCATGACAAACTGAACTAATCGTCTATATGTAGCCGTTAAGTCTGTATATAAACGACGAACTTCAACCACTGTCAATTGAGCAGCCGCAGGATGAGGTGTATATGTAGCCAATAAAGGCCAGGTAGGACCATCATTACTCAGTGGACCTAACCTAACTTGTGCTACTGTGTGTGGGAGGGCGCCATCAAGCCAATTATGGTGTTCTTGATAAGATAAAGGTATCTCTAAGTATGCGTAAGCCCTGTATTGTCCAGGGACATTCGCAACAGTGTATTCGTGAAAAGTGTTTGTACCCCCATCAACTGCTGGAAATACGACCCAAGAATAAAAAAGTTCTGTTCTATATGCTGCATGGGCTTCCACCACAAAAGTGACCGGACCCCCCTGGACCGTCAGTCCATGTGCTATCAGATGTCCTGTGAGCGGGTGTCGCATATTAAGCGCTACTTGCACCACTACCGGATTCGCCATCTAGAGAAAAACAGCACCTGGGTAGAGAAGGCACACCAATAATGGGGTTTTTCCTTTCAAAGTTCAAGCTTGAACAACCAACCACTAAGTAATAGGATGTACCTATCCCGTGGTGGCGGAAACCCTCAGCCCCACGGACGTCTCCGCTTACGGAACCGAGGAGTCAAAATATATATGAGACCGAGAGAGTCAGCCGGGCCTAAATATTAGAGCCAGACCAATCGTTGGCGGCGCCATGTCACGTGGGCTCTCATTATCCTAAATGAGACTACTGGATTTCTAGGCAGCAGGATCGATAACGGTGTGGGGGACTGAGTCTGACCCACGTGTAAGGAACTCTGTCACCCTAAATCTGGTTTTTGCTCCGGCTAACTAGCAGTGCCTCATTTCTCCAACGGGGAAGAGATGATTGGGCAGCCGAGCGCATGACATCTTTGGAACTTCTCAGGGAAGTCGTGGTCACTCAGATCCAAACCAACTCTCTCATTTACAATATGATCTCATATACAAATGACAAAGACAGTATAAGTTTTATATAATGATTTAATAAAACAACTGTATTTTAGATAATAAGGCATGAGCCACAATAACCAGAACCATACAACACAGTAGGATTGAAATAGTTACCAGGAGAGTAAAACATAAGAACAAAGCGATCATCGTGTATAATAGTTTCTACTCTCCCTCTGCTTGTTCTATTTCGAGCACAGCATGTTAAGCTTCTAGCTTGCCTGTCTGTATCACTGGGGAGGCATCAGCCCTCATACCTGAGCAAAGGCCTGTGATCTTGGTTCAGCATCTGCAACGAGGCAGTCAGCGTCTAGTTGTAGTTCCCTGGTCGGAATCTCCCTCTTGCGTGTATTGGGACAAGGAAGTGATTTTATAACTAACATGTCAGCGTGATCACAAAATGTCCCTACGCAGGAATGCCAAGTCTAAACTCCTACCACGTCTATCGGCAATGTACCAGACTGTATCCTTGACTGAAGCACAGAGTGAATGTGTTATGGATAACTCCAGTGCTGAAGTAGGCAAAACAGTGTGATATGAATAAAAAACAAAACCGTAGAACTGGCTATTTGAAAAATAACAGTACGAAGCCTAATAAAAAGCATTTAGAGCAAAGTGCACAGAGGCTCTAAGCTGCCAGCAAATGAATAACATACATCCAGGGCAAAGTGCACAAAGGCCTAAAGCCTGAAGCTAACGCAGAAAGAATATGTAAAACCAACCACACTACAACATGACCTGCGGTCTTACCATAGCTTGATAAGTCTACAGTACCAGTCGAAGAGAATGCCCCCCCCCCCCCCCCCAATATCGTTTGTCAAATTTTCTTAGCCCCTCTATTGATACCAATGCCTTATCTTGTGAAGAGACAAGGTGGTCCTTCCAACCTAAATTGTATGAAAACCATACCCTAGGTATTTATATTTATTCACTCTCTCTATTTTAGCTTTATTATTGCCATCTCATACCCTTCCCATGGTTCCCTATGTGGAGCACTTTGTTTTTTTCCATATTTATTTTAAATGTTTTCTTGATCCAGTAATCCCCGAATATATGCAATTTTCGGTGTAGTCCAATTCCTTTCCGATCAAAAATCACTAAATCATCTGCATTTAAAAGATAACTGATATGTCTGACATTCATTTTAGGGTTAAAAGCATTTGGCAGGCTCAAAACCTTGGGAATATCAGCCAGAAACAGGGAAAACAGTGTTGGGGCAAATGCGCACCCTTGCCTGAGGCCATTTCTTAAATTGATTTTCCTTGAGTGTGAGCCCCCACTATCCAGCTCCACTTGGACCCAGTTGTCCCTGTGGAGTTACTGCAGAATTAAAAGCAGGTCTTTTGGGATCCCATATCCCTTTAATATGTCCTACAGCAATACACGATCAACCGAGTCAAAGGTGGAGCTAAAATCAACAAAGCAACAATAAAGTGCCCTGCCTTGCTCTAGGGATTTCTTTGCAATGGTCCAAAAACTAAAACAGTGATCAATCGTCGAGTGACTCTCCTTGAAACCACCCTGTTCCTGGAGTATGGCAGAGTTTACATTCACCCACTCCTCAATCATCTCCAATATAATTTTGGAACAAATCCTAACACTTACCTCTAACAAGTTAATTTGCCTGTAGTATCCCGGGAGGGTATAGTCACATTTTTTATGGATTGATTTAATCACTGCCCCCTTCCAACTGTACGAAAATCTTCCTGTTGCCAGGAGTTCCTGGAAGAGGGTGTAGAACAACCTGGACCACCTCACAATATTGGTTTTTATTACCACTGCCGGCACATTATCTGGGCCAGCAGCTTTATCCTCTCAATAGTTTCCTTGATTATTGGCTCAGGGAATCCCATCTTTGTTTCCTTATGAATACTAAAAATAACGGGCATCTGTTCTGTTGGGACACCATGATTATAGGCCTCCTCTAGACCTGCCCCAGGGACTGCTTTTGCGAGTAACCTGCCCCATACTGTATCAACGTCCAAAATTTCCTAACATCTTTAGACTCTATGTTTTTATCATCACATCCCAACATTTTGCATTTGATTCCCGTTTCTTTCAAGCAACCAAAATTCTGAGTTCCCTTTTTAAACTAAGGAGCTGCCATCCCCCGCCTATGTTTCTTGAGTGCCTTTGCTACCTTTCCGACTTCCTAATATTACTTTTTAATATACTACATTCCTTATCAAACCAATTATTTATATTGTATTTCCCAGCTTTATTTTTATTTTGTCCAGAATTAAAAATCATAACTTTGTTTTTAAGGCATGCAACCACCTTGTTTATCACATTTACATACCCAGCTAAGAGATCTAAGGGATCCACCCCACAATCTAGATCACTATAATTATGCTGCAATTCCTTTAGTAAGCTTAGGTGCTTTTCTGAAAGCCTCGCTCGTATCTGCTTTGAGCAATCGATATTCAGTGTTAAATCCCTCATCTGTCTTTGGGCAGTGTCCATTTTAATGATAGTTCTTAGCGGATAATGATCACTCCCCTCCACCCTCAGGACCTCAAAGTTCATAACCAGCTTAAATGCCCGTAACGGTACAAACACATAATCATTTGGGCACATCTGAGAGCCTTCTTTGAACGTTTTTCTACCCAGGATATCTGTTGGCACAGAACCATTTAAATTCACTAGTCCGCTTGACAAAAGGAAATCTAATAGAGCAATATCCTTTCCTTGTGCCACGCTATAAGGCATACAGACAAGTTGTTTTTTAAAAGCAGCTAAGCAGTCCCTATACTTTTCATCCACGACTCGGAGAGCAATTTGTGATTGAAATCTCCCATCATAATAGTTAGGGTTTGAGGGTACAAAACACCTATGGCAATAACATCATCCTTAAACAATTTGATTTGTCTGGCATAATCGGAGGTACCACACACATTCATAAATACATTTAAAACAATTATATTTTTCTTTCTCCTCTCTATATCCAACAATTATATGCCACAGGCCAATAACCAGCCATACCCTGGAGGCAATTTGGGCAGAGACCAGAGTTAGCAATCCCCCTGAGGTCTGACCTGCAATATTTTCTTCAGCCTCATGATGAACTCAAGAAACCATCTATTGGTGGGGGATGTTTTCCACAGCCATGCCTCCTGCAAACAGAATAAAATGCTGCCTTAAAATTCCATCAATAACCTGCCGCTTCCTTGTGGTACTAAACCCATGTATGTTCCAGGAGAATAGACTAATGCTGTGCAGGGAAGCCTGCCCCTAATCCACCTACCTTAAAATGTGTGCCACCTCCTCCCCCTCCAGACAATTATACCTATTCAGTTTGGATGGAATCCCGCATATTCATGTCTATCCTATAGACGGATAGTGACGTTAATCCTACCTACTTTATTTTCCATAACTAATCTGTTACTAATAGAATCTTCCTGCAGCCCCCATTTTACTTTATTTACCTTTAGGCCACTGTGATGATTCAAGAACCCAAGACTGTGAATTGAGTGATGTTCCCCATCTATTTCCCCAGCCAATTCCCCAGACATTTTCAGACCATGGACCTGTAACTAACTGTCTGCATAAAGAATGGTATCTCTCACTAATCCTGAATTTAAAAGGAGCTGTGTAACATCTCTGCCATCTCTATTCTGCAGAAAGCCTACTTGTTTCAAATCAGTTGTTGCAACTGACTTTAAATTGGCGCACAAGGAAAATACTTCAAGGAGCAGTGACCTATTTAAGGGATATACCTTTCTTACCCTTTTCCCTCAACATCTGCCTGATATTGGCTCCAGATATACCAATAAAGAGTTTACCTCCTTCTCTTTACCTTCGGATCTAATCAGGGTTGGACCACCCGCCTTGGGTGGCTCACTAAAACTTTGCTCCTGTAAAATATATATATCTTGTCTCACGGGTGTGTACTTTTCCACACCCTTACACCTGACCCCGAATTTCACGTACATCGCAGGATGCCTCCCTCTGCTCATCTTTACACATTAGTTGATTTGTGGACTGAATGTAAAATTGCTGTTGATTGGCCTGACAGAGAACCTCCAAGAAATCCAGTGACAAATGCACTGTCTGAAGAAGTGATGAAAGAGTACCAGAAGGTGATTACAGTTTTCAAAGAAAAGGTGTCTCCTAAGGATATTGATTGGCTGAGAATTGATAGAGTGATTCAGGAGTCTAAGGAGCTGATACATTCCTAGTATTAGAGATTGTTGCAGGCTTTCAAACATTTCAGTGGTACTGAGACCAGAAAGGCAAAATATATGGGTCATTTTGTGTTTAGAATTGTTTAAGGATTGAAGCCAGAAATGAATACCATGATTCAGAAACATTTGATTTGTTGGCAGAATAAACCGATTGATGAGATCCTGCGATATGCAAAATATTGCAGTGATGAACTGGAGTTGAAGCAGAAAAAGTTTAAACAGAAGCTGATGCATTCAAAGGTGTCACATAAACATCCTAATCCACAGTTTGTAGGGAGTACTGGTGGAACGTAGGGAGTGTATCAACAGGGAGCTCAGATGATGCAAGGAAATAATGGTTTTCTAAAGCAAAGTAGAAGACAAGGTGCTCCTGCAGATCAAAATGGAGTTGTGGATGTGATGACTTTGAAGAGAACTAATTTGTGTCACATGTCTGGCAAAGTGGGCCATTGGAAGAGAGAGCGTCCCCTTAATGCGAATAATAATCAGAAACAGAATGATTAATTTGTTCAGATGCAGGGAAATAATGAGGTTCAGATGCAGTGAGTACAGAGACGCCGAGTGCAGAATGCAATTCTGTCCTAAAGACAGCAGATGCAAGTTCCACAAGCTCCAATGCCCCAACAACAGTCAAATGTTTCCCGACAGAACTTAAATCAGGCTGCAAATGTAGATTTAAATCAGATGACAACTCAGTTTCCTCTGATTCATTTGAGTGATGAAGATTTTTCAGACATTTTCGAGTTAAGGTGCCCGAAATAAGAAGACAAATGTGTTCTTGGTGCATCCTTAGAGGCAGATCAGCATGGACCATATGCTGATGGTGATGTGAATAATTGTCATGCGTCCTTTCTAGTTGATACAGGAGCTACTCACTCTACTGTGAGAACAGCGGAATTACCAAACTTGCCACTTTCAGGAAAGAGGTTCCTAGTCATAGGAGTTGCAAATCTGCAGTTAATCAACCCAGTGACAGAAGCTGTCCCCGTAAAAATAGGTTATTTTGAGGATGAGCACAAATTTGTGGTTTGTGATTCAAGTCCTGTGAGATTGCTTGGACGCTACTTGCGGTGCAATTTGAATTGTTCCATCTGTTGTACCTCAAGAAGAATCGAGATACATACAAATAATTAGGATGCAGTATTTACAAATGCGAATCAAGATCCAAGTGTCACACTGTACCCTATGTTTATCTGTAATGATTTACCCGCAGATTTGGAAGATACTGTGCACCTGAAGTCTGCAACTTTTTAGGAAATGAGATAGGACTCATTAAAGGAGTTCAGCCTGTCAAGATGACTGTGAAGCCAAATGCTGTTGATCCAAGAATTCCTCAATATAACATGACACCCAAAACTATTGCAGGAATTTCTCCACTGACTGAGTCATTGATAGAACAAGGAATTTTAAAGGATATAATAGGAAGTCAATGTAACTCGGCCATTAGCGGACTGAAGACGCCTCCTGGAAAATACTGCATAGTCCAGGACCTTAGAAAGGTGAATGAAATTCTTGTTCCTTGTTGTTCATGGTACCGAATCCAACAGTGATTTTATTTCAAATTTTCTGTGAAGCCTAGTAGTTCACTGTGATTGATCTGTGCCAAGCATTTGTTTCCATACCGTTGCATGAGGAGAGACAGTTTCTCTTCACATTTCGGTTTAGCAGTTGTGTCTTGGCATGGTGCCAAGTCCCACAAGGGTATATTGACAGCCCCTCAAATGTAAACCAGATTTTGAAAAATAATCCAGAGTCACTTAAAATGCCCTACCATTCAGTCCTAGTACACTCTATAGATGATTTGCTAGTAGCATCAAGTACTCAGGAAGCTTGCAGGAGTTATACAATTGCCTTGTTGAATCACTTAGCTGAGAATGGACATAAAGTTTCTCTGACTAAATTGCAGTTTTGTAAGAAAGACATCTTGTTATTTGGCCATCACATTGAGAAAGGTGCAAAGAAGGCTTTGCAAGAAAGAACATCAGCAATGTTGGAAATGAATCCCCCAACAACTCAGAAAGAAGTCAGAATGTTTTTGGGAATGGTTGGCTACTGTTGTCAGTGGATTTCAAACTTTTCTCTTTTGGCCAAGCCTTTACAGAGGCTGACACACAAGGATGTGTCTGATTGGGTACCATTGGATGACAACTGTGTACGTGCCTTCACAGAGCTGAGGAAAACTCTCTGTCATGCCCCTGCTCTGTGAATGCCTGATTACAATAAATGTTTTACTTTGTACTGTTTTGAGAGGGAGGGATGTGCTCTCTTAGTTTTAACTCAGTTGCATGGAAACGCAAACAGGCCAGTGGCTTATTTTTCTGCCACTCCTAATCCTGTAGCTTCGCCTTTGCCAGGCTGTCGTAAAGCGCTTACTACCACTAGTGTCAGCAAAGAGCAGTGTGAAAGCACTATCATGGTTCATCCTCTGAATGTTTTTGTGCCCCACTCCATGGCAATTTTGTTAACACGGAGCAAGACACAACAGTTAACTAGTGTGAGTCCTATTTATAATGAGTAGACCATTCTGGCTGCTCCAAATGTTACAGTGAGATGTTTGATTTTGAATCCAGCAACACTACTCCCACTGCCTGTTAATGATGAAACTGTAAATGATGTTGATGAAATTGAGCATGACTGGCCATATGTCACTGAACTATTCACCAAGCCAAGACCTTATATTCAAGATATTCCACTTCCTGAATCTGATTGTGCGATGTTTGTTGATAGCTCCCATTTGAGAGACCATGATGGAAAACCGAGAGCTGCTTATGCAGTTTGCACTGTCTCAGGTATTGTCTAAACCTCCTGGCTTCAAGGAGTCTTTTCAGCCCAAATTGTGGAATTATCTGATCTTACAACAGCTTACTGTGCTTCTAAACGGCTGAAGGTGACTATTTTCACCGATAGTCACTATGGCTTTGGTGTTGTTCATGAATTTTGATAGTTATGGACCTCTTCTGGATCCCTGATTGGGAATAGAGAAAATGTTTATATCTTGTTGAATGCACTGCAGTTGCCTCCCCAAATTGCAGTCATGAAGTGCACTTCTCATCGCAAAGTCACTGATTATACAATAGTTATGCCGATGAGGTGGCTAAATACTATGCTTTTAATTGTACTGCCATTAATGGGGAGTATACAAATGAGGGAAGTGATGAGACACACTACAATCACTTGTTAACTGCTACAGATACATGGGAGGAAGTTAAAAGGTTACAGGAAGAAGTGTCATAGGAAGAGCAGCAGAGTTGAATTAGTCTGCATTGTGTCAAAAGAGATGAAGATGATGTTTGGGTTTTAAGTGCTGGAAGAGTTGTGATGTTTAATAGTTTGTTGCTACCTATGGAGAGGCATTACCATAGTCCGGTTCATGTTGGTCATGATGTTATGGTAAGAACTTTCCGGCAGACTTGGTTTAACCCCAGATTCAGATTGATGGCAGAAGCACTTTGTCACAGGTGTGTTACATGTCAGCAGATGAATGTAAGCAAACGTACTGCAGTTACATTGAGTCACACAGGAAGATCAGGAGGACCTTTCAACAGAATGCAGCTTGATTTTATTGAGCTACCCATATATAATGGACTGAGTTACGTCTTGGTTATTGCATACGTTTTCTCTCATTCTTACAGTAGCAAAACTGTTGCTTGGGGAATTAATCCCTAGGTTTGGCTTCCCGACTTCTCTAGAGTCAGACCGAGGGACTCACTTTAATAGTGAGGTTTTGAAATTACTGTGTGCGGCATTACAAGTTGAGAAAAGATTATATTGCAGTTACAGGCCAGAAGCATCGGGATTGGTGGAACAAGTAAATGGAACTCTGAATTCCAGATTGGCAACAACATTTTGTGCTTCTACCTCATTGAAATGGCCTGATGCATTGCCTATTGTGTTGATGCGTTTGTGCAGTACTCCAGGCAGGAAAACAGGCTTATCACCTCAAGAAATTATCACAGGCCATGCCATGAGGTTACCAGCTGTGCCTGCAAATGCGCTTGTGAACATTGCAGATGGACTTGATTATTGCAAAGGACTGGCTGATATGATTCATTCTGTTTCTTATCAGGTTGGAGAAGCTACAGGCTAGCTGCACCAGGAGTTATGTCATGACATGTGCCCAGGTGACTATGTTAAAGTCAAGAAACATATTTGGAAGTCCTGCTTAGAACCTCATGGTAGGGGCCTTTCCAAGTATTGCTGGTCACAACGACAGCTGTGAAGTGCGCTGTTCTCCCTAACTGGGTGCATGCAGCACAGCCACAAACTTATAGGTCCCTTTGATGAAACAGCACCTGTCCCTGAAGGGCCTGGTTACAGTGAAACCAAGGAAGCAGGTTAATCAAGCTGTTGAGGATGTGAAAGTAACTGAAACAGCACATTTACGGTTTGGAGGGGTCTGAGCGAGTCAACAGCAGCGGTTGGTACAGATCGATTGAGACAGAAACAGTTGGATTCGCAAAGCTCAGAAGCTGACAAAAAACCTAGTGCTGTAGCAAAAAGAATTGTGCCTGGAGAACAATGGTCAAGCAAACAAAATGTGCCAGTAGTGCAAGTTCCCCCAACTATTCCAGAAGAAGCAGAAGGGTCTGGCCAAAGTGACAGTGATACAGACAGACAAGTAGCTCTGAGATCAAAGCAAAGGAGAGTGCCTTGTCAAAAGTATGCAGCACTTGAATGGACATATTTTGCAGAAAGTGAGTAGGAGAAGGAATTTGCAACCTTTTTATTTTATTTTTAACTATATGTATCCAGTTGAGCATTCTTGAATTTGTTCTTGTGGCGGAACTGAACGCTGAAATTACATTTCACTTGATAGACTGAGTCATTATACCCTAGATGTGATCATTAGTGATTATGAACTGCGCAGTTATTAGAGACACTTAAACTTTTATAAGAGTCATCTGATGGATCTTGTAGAAATAGAAGAAGAATTGTGCAAAATAATGCGTGGACTTTGAGAAAAGGGGGGGTTAATTTTCTTGCTATTTTTTTGCTCACAACGAAGAAAGACTAAAAGAGACAGTTGTTATTTTTGTTGCCACCATTTGCATTTTTACATTTTTGCATTTCTACATTAATATTTTATTAACCGGCCTGCAGTTAGAGAACTCATGGAGCCTACTAGAAACAAGAGTAGTAAACTTAAATATCTATGCATAGGAGTGTTATTTGTGACAGTAATTGTGATGATTGTCCTACTTATCGGATTAAGTTTACCTACACCAACTAGAACAGGAGATTTTAGATCAACTAGTGCCCCGAGTTCCACAATGCTCACAGATAATAAGATGCATACATTAGATGATAACGAGTTACATATGGATTGTTCTAGAGGCAATCCTTATTCAAATGCTTATTAAAGACTGCTGTATGAGTATGCTGATACAATAGATGATGGTTGTTACAATGGATGCAAATAATTGCTATGTGTGTACACAATTGTCCACACAGTCTTCCCTTGACATATGGTATTTGAGCCTTTTAGATGAACAGGAACATTTTCAGTATTATTATTCTAATTACGATCTTGCGTTTTCAGAAGTACCCATCATGAGACACCTGAATAAGGTTGCAAAGGGACAAACAATAGAGACAGTAGGAGGGTTCTTTTAGCCTACCTTGACATTTGGTACAGTTTAAGCCCATAGATATAATTTGACTTGTATTCTTACCCCAGTTGAAAAATAATTTTTAGGACAAGTTGAAGATAAAAGAAAAGTAATGAATACAAAGGCAGAAAAAGGAGTACTAGTACGTGATTGGGAAAGGAAGACGAAGCCCATTCAGCATCATGAAGACATACTACTTTGTCATTAGATTGGCAGCATGTAGAGAAATTATGTACATATAGACCCATGTTGAAAACAGACAAAAAGATCCTAGGGACAAGTGAGTGCAGACAAGTATTCAGATTTCAGAGAAGTTGGACATTTACATTATATGGGCAGGATCCCGCGATTCAAGGAGTATTTTTTTATTTTGGAAATCATGCTCATTTTAGATTGCTGAAAGGATGGTAAGCTACATATTATTTACAAATATCATGTAGAACATTTTGATGATCCTGTGTAAGATGAAAAGTCAAATGCCAGAATCAAGAGAGGTTCCAGTGCTTCAGAGATTGTATGAGATATTTTTGGTGCAATGATTCAATCTGTAAGAGTGATTCTGAATGATCTGAAGATAAGAAAATTATCAACTATTGTGGACAAGTTGTCTACAGATACAGCAGGTGCCTTCTTATTATATGACACTGAGATGATTGCCATATGATCAATGGTTTTGCAAAATTGTCTTGCTTGAGATATCCTTCTTGTGAAAGAGGGCGTAGTCTGGAAGATGCTAAAAGTTCAACAATGTTGCACATCTACATCAGATAACAGTAAGGAGCTGAGGAAGTACATCAAGAATATGACTGACCTGAAAGAGGATTTGAAGAAGTTAGAAGCAACAGGTGTCTGGGAAGCTATAGGGAATAGTTTTTCAGCAGTTGGAAAGTGGTTTGGAAATATAAGTAGTGAACTTATTGGCAGTACTTTGAGACCTTTGCTGATAGTTGTCTTGTGTGCCTTAGTTACAGTTGTGTCTTTCAAGGTACACAAGAAAATGAAAGTGAAGAGAGCAGAGAAGGGAAGAAGGAAAGCGGAATCTGAACTTGAGAATAGATGAAATATCTGTTACAGTGACATTAAGCACTTAGAGTAGTTCAGAAGATCTTACCTGACACGACCTTAGAGATTTTGATCTCTCATTGATATGAGAGATTGTAATCTGATGTGGTGGCTTCATTCATCCTCTGAGGGGGGACTGATGTAGCAGAGATTTAATTGCTACCTTTGATGTCACAATGATGATCTATATGTGACCATATTGACATTATAATGTGTGAAACACGTTAATTGTAAATTGGTGCACTGAAGTCTATATTAAGGTGAATTTACTGTAGACTAGTGATTTAATATGATGTGGTAAGGACATGCTAATTAAGAAATAATCATTTATTTTGATTTCATATGTTTCCTCATGATGTTAGAAAGTAGTCTCACTTGAAACGATGATGATTTTATGATTAATATTCATTTAAATGTCATATACTAATATTGAAGATTGAAATCCTACATTATTTCTATTGACATGCATTAACAAGTTATTTTATTCTTGAAATATATTGTAACATGATATTACAAGATTTATTAACGATGAATTCATCTTAAAATTATGGCCCACATTATGACCCCGGCGGTCGGCGGTAATATGGTGGAAAGTACTGCCAACAGGCATATTATGACATTGGCGGTTTGGCTACATTGGCCATACCGCCAATGTAGCACACCAACCGCCAGAGCGGTAACGGCCTCTGGGCTGGAGCTATCAATCTCCAGCCCAGCGGCCGTCACTGTACCACCTGCAGGATCATGACCCCGCCTACCACCATGGTTTTCGTGGCTTCCTTACTGTCTCGAAACCATGGTGGTAGGCACTATCAGTGACAGGGAATCCCTTCCCTATCACTGATAGGGGTCTTTCCCACCTCCAGCCCCCTCCCCAGATTCCCCCACTCCCCCCTTCCTCTCCAGACCCCCTTCATTCAAGCCCCGCCATTCACACACGCACACACTCATACACACACTCATCCCCACTTTCATCCACGCATGCATACATCCATTCAAACAAACATCCGCACACACTTACATGCATACACGCAGACACACATCCACACAACTCGACATACACGCACTCACACCTCCAGACATGCACACACATACAACACGCAACACACACCTGCATACACGCACTCACAGACAAACACACACACACCCACACATCCCCACAACACCACCCTCCCCTGTCGGAGCACCCACTTACCTGTGTCCAGGGGTTCCTCCGGCAGGAGACGGGACAGGGCACTGCTGCCAGCAGCAGCGTCCACCAGCAGAATACCGCCAGGCCATATTATTTCTCATAATACGGCTGGCAGCAGTCTACTGGGCTGGCGCTGCTGCTGGCAGCAGCGCCACCTTACCGCCATCCACCGGCATGGCCACAGCCGCATTTCTGCCATTCTTCTGGTGGAAATGTGGCTGTGGTCATAATCCGGCGGACAGCTGGTAGCCGCGGCAAAGGTCTTCTGGCGGCCGTCGCCATGGCAGTAGGCAGTTTTTACCTCCAAGGTCCAAACGAGGGCCTGTGTGTTTTAATAAAATGAATAAATGTGCCATTTAAATTTGTTTAGCCTATATTAGGCCTACATGTCCCTGTGTTATAAAATGCATGAGAAAAATGTTTTTCATCTTGCTAACGTGTCATTCCTTTCAGATTTTGTTCATATATGAATTGTTAGCTTGGAAATAGATGTCCTAAGGTTTGACACATAGAGAGTCTGAGAAACTAACCTTGAAGTCAGTACATTGATTTACTAAGAACATCAAAGTCATCCAGGAGGAACAAAGATGGATGCTTTTCCATTATGTAGAAGAGAACCTTTCCTGATGTTTCAGGTGCATGTCCTATGATGCACTATGATTGGACAGTACATTTTCTGATTCTTATGGTGTGATTAATGGACAAATCATCATTCACTTTGGACTTTAATTTACTGATCCGCTGTTGGATTTGGAGCAGACTCTATCTGAACCTTAATGGGACTCTTTCCTTGGACTTTGAGAGGTACCGACCTTTTCGCTCTTACCCCGCTCTTGCCCTAATGCTTTGATGAGTTAGCCTCATTTTGCCCCAAGATGTCCATTTTCCAAATTCTTTAAAAAAAAAATCTTTCGGCCCCATGTTTTGTAAACCAGCACATCAAAATTGGAGCTTTGTGCCTTTGAGGGATCCTCTTGCTTAGATAATTAATTAGATAATTGAAACTTTTGCAACTGCGTGGGAGAAATGACCAACGTTTGTTCTCTGATCACCAGGTTTTGGTACTTATGTTCTATATCGCACTGATAAAGTGTTTAGTCTGTTGGATGTTAGTTAAATTTCAGCTGCTCCAATGCTTGGGCCAACCGATGGTGATTTTGTATCTTTACAGTCTTGTCCTTAGAATTATCTATATTAACCTGAGTTTGAGTTTGTAATAAAACCCTTCAACTTTATTTGGAGTTGGGTTTTCCTTGTGTGCCCACATTGGTCATACTGTAAGTTTATTGTTGATTTAGTTTGTGATGATTGATTATTCTCCAATCCCTTTGCTAGGGTGAAAAGATCTGTTGACCTCGTTGGGAGCATACCTGAAATGACCCTCCACTAGCTAACAAATTTCCTTAAGAGTACAATCCTTTTACTTTCACAGCAGAAACTGGAACTAACCCAATTGATTTAATGTCTGGATGTTTTCTACTCAAACTAAGGCTATGTATCTCGACAAAAGAAGAAGCACAGGATTATGAACAATTTTAATAAGGTCCCTAACGTGTTGAACAAAGGGAAGATATATTGATTTGAATATGTTCAGGATATGGGATTGTGCCATGTTATGAAGAACTGCGCTGGCTGTCTGACTGTAGAGGAGGCACCTGTTACGTCTAAGGTGTCTAAAATTGATACGTTACTCACAACTTTTTCATGTTAATGCATGAACCTTAGACAGCATAAATCAGAAACGGAGAGAGGCAATACCTGCTCATTTGTTCTGTCTTATGATACAGAAAACATGACAAGCAAGCATATATTTTATGGGCTTGCATAATTGTAACAGCTCATGTTAGAAAATAAGCCGGCTTGTTCTCTAGGCCTCATACATGTTGATGCTTTGCATGCACTAACAGTGGCCATGTTAATAAATAGAAAGACCTGTACTGATAGAACATAACCATGCCTAAAAAGCCATACCACACATATCAGTGCCATCACAATTATATTAATGACATGACAGTCTTTTGGATCAGCGAGGTACCCTTGCTCTCCTGCCATAATATCCATTTTCTGATGCGGAGATTTAGCCAAAAGCAAAATGTGATTGTGCAGCCGCAGTGTTTCACACGTGAATATGAATTTGATGCAGTTGCCTCATCTAGTGGATACTTTGCTAATATAAAAAAATATATGTTCCTATCTAAAATAGTAATAATAAAGTTATCTTGGTTTAAATATTTTATTACGCAGTGGATAGGGGGGCTTGAACTAGCAAAGAAATAACATCCATAGTTAAGGCCACTGGAATTATGCGGCAGGGAAGTGCCAGATTATGCAGCAGGGTTGACTAAATTAAGTGGCAAGAAAAGTCAAACTATAGGGCATAACGGAGCACACATTTTTAATACTGTTACTTAATGATTTTTTTTTTACTTTTTACACTTGGAATACTGCCTTAGCAAATATTTTCTCTCATTACTACCAGTTTAACAACCAAATACAATAATAAACAAATGAAAGTTGACCTGTCAACCTTTCCAAAGTGCCTCCGACTGTGCGGAAACAGTCACCACGATTTTAGTAACTTTTTATGCGTTTGAGCTAGAAACTATTTTTTGTTAAAATCGGCAGATTATGCAGCAGATGGTGGATTAAGTGGCAAATGTGTCAAATCCATAATTATGCAAACTAAGCTGCAGTTGCAGAATTGCATAATTCCAGTGATGTGGCCCATGGTCTAAGGTACATAAACCTCAGGATTACATATTGGTTTAACAGTTCAAGTATAATTGCGTTGCCAGTAGAAATGACCGCCGCATGTAACTCAATTCAACACATATAATCAGTGCTTTAAATGGACCGGTACTCACAGGTACTGAGTACCGCACTTCTTATTTTTCTCACTCTCAGTACTGGCACTTCTCTGCTGCCAAGGACAGTACCGGTAATCATGAAAGGTAGGTTCATTAGATGCTAGTGCTGGTGAGCACTAGGCTGTCAGAGTTGAACCTTCCTCTGACAGCTAAAGTGCTTCTGTAGCCCTGAGCTGACCCCCGCTGAGCTATTCAGCAGGGATTATGCGCCTCATGTCTGGGTATTCACCATCACGCTGTGTTTCACAGAACAGGGTCCATTCAGACCCTGTGCTGTCAATCACATTTACACTATCGTGTGCATGTGTGCAAACACAGGAATAGAGGCAGCCCCGCTGACAGTGCCAACTAAGAAAGCCATGGAAGGAAAGAAGTTTAAAATGGCTTTAATCCCACCTGAGTTTTTTGAACGAGGGTCTGTTTATGTATGTGTTTGCCTGCTTGTATGTGTGTTTTTGTGTGAGAGAAACGCGAATGAAAGAGTGAGAAAACACTTTAAGGAGGACTACGTAGAATGCTTTGCGTGTGCGTGCCTGCTTGTTTCTTTGTGTGTGTGCACGTTCAAGAATATATATTATTTTGCAAAACGACAGCAAATAACAGTATGGCTTTAAGAAGCTGCAAATATTACAAAACAAAAGAAATGTTAAAATATCATTGTGTTTCGCTTTCATTTTGTGTAACGAGTTAACTTGTTTTGTTCATTTAAACACATTTCTCATGGGCCTTGGTATGTGCTGCAACTGGAATATAAAGCAAAAAGTATCCTCGTGTCTTGCTCTTAGCCCCGCTCTAGCCCCACCCACCACACTACTAGTTCATGATAATGAGTACCTGCGCTTATTTTTTCCCCTTTAAAGCACTGCATATAAACATAGCTGAACCTTAATCTCTGGCATCTAGTTTGGGCGGGTGTCATTTGGAGGCCTGGATCCCTTTGGCAATTATCTGTTTCTTAACTGTTTGCAGTTCCTTTCTGCACAGCGATGTAGAATGGCTGGCATGAGGGGAAAGTATTAACCCTATAGCCATTCATCATGAAATCTCACCAATATTTCCTTTTGGAACGCATTTGCCAGCGACACCAGCAGTGTACCCCACATCTTCCTGTACTTTCAGGACATATTACGGGAACCTGGGAGTCGTCTCAGAGCTCAGGTTATCCTCGGATAGTATCCATTAAAACATGATGTAGCTCTTTTTTCAAGTCAACTTGCTCTTAGGAAAGAGGGTACACCCAGAATACAAAGTTGAGATGGCCTGTCAATTGTCTAGCCTGCGTTTTACAATACCCATACAGGCAACAGCACATTCCTCGATTATCTAGGATTCGTGCAAGTCATCCTCCAGCCTTTGGGCTGCATTTTCCGTCCAGGTCAGGCAGTGATCCAGAAGTCCCACTCTGTATTTGGTCACCGTTTTAAAGCCTTTCAGTTCCTGAAATGTCATTCAGGGCAACAATCTTCCCATTCATAGGGTTAAGGGAACCCTGCATGTAACCCATTGACCCTCCCTCTGTGAGTTTGGTCTCTTTCTCCCCCTGAGGCATAACAACACTTTTGATGTACCAGGCATGGAGAGAGACTCGTAGTAAAAACCTGCCTCCTCTTTCCGCCATATTGCATGCTCTTTTTGATATGGCCAATGTATCGTTTCCTGAGGATCTTGAGGGGTACATGCATATATGTTAAAATATTGAATGCGTGATTAATGCAACAGATTGTGCCACACAATTTTCCTTTTCTTGCTGAACAAATTAGCCCACCATGCTCCATAATCTAGTGTTCCATTTATGCATAATTCCACTGACCTTGAACATTCCCTAACTGCATCAGATTGAACCTGAATTGACATTCGCCTTTCTGTAAAAGGATCACCTCACTCACTGTCCCTTAACTTCATGAATTAAGATTTAGGGGCATATTTACAAGCTTTAGGTGCAGGGTAGTGCCGCAAGCCTTCTTGCGTTGCCCTGTGTCAAAAGAAAGGAAAAGGAATGTGCTGTATCTACAAGATATGGAGCATTCCTGTCCTTTTCCCCTGCGCTGGCGCACAATGGAGTGCCATGCATTAATGCAGGCACGCCTGCACCATGGTGCAAGGGTGTCTAGTTTGCGAGGATGATTGCTTTTGTGCAGAAAGGGACACCTTCCTGCACAAAAACAATAATGAGAGGCATTTTCCTCTTTCTATGTGCGTTGCAGAATGCAGGGTTAATAGAAAAAGGAAAAAATGAGGAGCAATAAAGGTATTTCTTTTTGTTGCGCCTCCAGGGAAGCATAGGCTTTTAACGCCAAATCCTTGTAAATCTGGGAACGCGTCAAAATCCATGGGTGATGCATGGGAACACCCACTGCAACACCCATGGAATGCCTCCCTCTCGCAGGGTGAGTCAACGCAGTGACTTGCGCTATGTTGATTCAGTCCATACTTACAAGGCCATGAAAAGCCAGGCAGAGTGGCTTTACATGGCCTTGTGAACATGGCCCTTCAATGTGCACTGCTGGACAGTCACTAAAAGTGACGTTCTGGCGGTGCAAAGGGTCTTGTAAATATGGCCCTTAGTTTAGAGGACATTATGCCAATACTGAGTGAGATTTGGGCAGTTCAACAAAACATGCCTGAGATCTGCCGCTGAAGCCTGACACGGGGCTATCAGGAATATGCAGTGGATTCATTGCAGCGAGAGGTATGCCCACTGAAATATATAAAATTGAGAGGCATATTTATGAGCCCCTAGCACCACAGGAGGATCACTTTCCATGATGCTCCGGTGGCACTATGCCCTGCGTCATATTTATAAGGTGGCCTTAAGCCACTTTCTATGGCTTAACAGCACCTTGTAAATATGGCCCCTTCACACGCAGCACTTTGCATGGAAGGGGCGTGCAATGGGTGTTGCTGTGGGTGTGCCACAGCAACACCCATTGCATTTTGAGGCTGCCCCAGAAGTATGTGTTTTCGTAAACCTGAGGCAGTGCCAAAATCTAACACCACCCCAGTGGGGGTGTTAGCAATGCATAACAAGGAGGAATACTATTATGTCCCTTCCTGCACATAAACAATCTTTCAAAATGGCGCTTTGGCACTTCTGTGTGTGCTGCGTTCTGCAGCACACACAGAAGTGCCAAATCACCATTAGTGATTGTTTATGTGCAGAAAGGGACACCTTCCCACACATAAACAATCATTCTGGCAACGAGGAGGAATAAAAGTATTCCTCCTTGTTACGCCTTGCTAACACCCCCCCTGGGGTGTTGTTTGTGTGGGGGAAGCTGTTCCTTTCTGCACATAAACAATCACTAATGTGACAACGCAGACATCCTTGCGTGATGGTGCAAAAATGCCTGCTTTGGCGCTTGGCAGCTCAATTTAGCGCCTGTGCAGGGGACAACACAGGGGTGCACCATATTCAATTAAATATGGCACATCCCTGCGTTGTGAAAATGACGGAGCATGGCGCTGCCAATTTTGGTGCAGGGTTGCGCTCCATCATTTTCTTTTGATCATGGGCTTGAATCTTTTGTAATCTGATGTTGCGGGAGATCTTATGTGGGTGTGCTAATACCTTCAGCTATTCCCTGTCATGTAGCGCCTGACCAAAATCTACCTCCCGTGTGTTGCAAAGAGACTGCAAGGGGAGCAGTGTGTGAGTGATCATGGGCTTCGTAAGCCAGGCTACTAATCTCCAATCTCCTACGGTAGTTAGGCTGTGAACTAGGGCTTTAGTAGGTGGTTTGGAATTATCAACTTGCCATCGTTCTCTCAAAAGGTTAAGGAGGAGGCCATATGTCAGGAACTGTCCCTGGTGAAGCCCACATTGCTCCACCAGCTCTTCAAAAGAGAGGAGTTGGCCACTGACAAACATATACCTTGGAGTCAACAGATCGGCTTGGTACCAAACCCAGTGATCGCACCTGGAGAGAGTCCTGGGCCTGTCAGGGGGGCCTAGTACCCTATGTGTCCCCATTTGTCAGGCATGAGCAGCTAGTGGCTACACCGTGAGCGCAAATAGCAATGGGACAGCGGTCACCCCGACAGATGTTCCTCCTCACCTGATATCATGGAATATAAGACCTCCCCAAATGGACCTGCACTGTAGGTGCCGACTAGAGTTTAATGCATTGGTCCCCAAACCTAAAGTGGCACAGCACCATAAAGCGAGTCAAAGGCCTTCTACAGGTCTAGGACTAGGGCTGCCTCTGGGTCCAGTAAGGTTCCACCCCCTCCAGGCGAGGAAAATTCATTGAATAATAAAACCGGTGTTGCGGCCCAGGATGAAGCTGCACTGGTCTGTGTGGACCAGTCGAGGTAGAACACATTGGATTCTAGAGGCCAAGATCTTAGTGAGGATCTTATAATGCATGTTAAAAATAGTGATAGTCCAAAAGGAGGACGGGATCTAGGGGGCCTTACCTTGCTTCAGCAGGGAGACCAGTAGTGCCTCGCATACAGAGTCAAGCAGTGTTACCAAGTGGGGAGCCAGGGTGGCCACGTATTGTTTGTAAAATTCTGCTGGGAGCCCATCGGTCCCTGATGTTTTTCCCGTTGCCATTTCCATTATTGCTTCTCGGACATTTGTCACTATGATGGGGGCATCAATCTCAAGCTTCTCAATTATAGAAAGGGCTTGTTGTGTAGCCATTTTAGTTATAGCTCCATGCACGTTATTTTACCACACTAGGCTGCTGTGCACTTTAACCTAGATGTATTTTATTTAGCTTTGTCTTATTATTGTTACAATAACAATTTTTACGGTCTTGTTTTATTTTTCGTTTATCTAACTGTTTTTGCGTAGGCCAGCACACTGTTCTCAAACAAGATATTCTTGATCACTCTGTGCTTCTTCCAAGGCTACAGCACGGTACATTGCCGGTGAACGTGGTAGATGTTTAGTCTCCAACATTCGTAGAAAATACACATCCTTACGTAGGGACATTTTCTCAGAACATCAGTTGTGTTGTTATGAAAACACTTCCTTGTCCCTTACACGTTAGAGGGAGAGTCCAGCCAGTAAACCACAACTGTATGCTGATTGCTGAATGCTTCGCTACAGATGCTAACGCAGACCGTAGGCCTTTGCTCAGGTATGGGGGTTGATGTCATCCCAGGGGAACCTGAAGGGCAGAATTGGAGCTTAACATGCTGTGCATGATCATAACCTAGGGAGGTATTAATCCATTGATTATAGTGACAATATGATAGCGTTGTTTTTATGCTTCACTCTTCTCGTCACAATTTTAATACTGTCATGTTGTGTTGTCCTGGTTATTGCAGCTCACGCTTTGCTATCTAAGATGCAGTTGTTTTATTAAATTCACTATTGAAACATATACTACTTCTGTTTGTCATTTATATATGAGACTGGATTGTAAATGAGAGAAACTGATGAGACCTGAGTGATCATGACTTTCCTGAGAAGCCAAGTATGTCATGCGCTCGGCTGCCCAGTGTAGGAGGCTGGCCTGGTTTGTAGTGGTACCAAGGGGTACTTACACTCTGCACCAGGTCCAGTTATCCCTTATTAGTGTAGAAAAGGTGTCTAGCAGCTTAGGCTGATAGAAAATGGTAGCTTAGCAGAGCAGCTTAGGCTGAACTAGGAGACGTGTGAAGCTCCTACTATACCACTTGTGTCATATGCACAATATCATAAGAAAACACAATACACAGATATACTAAAAATAAAGGTACTTTATTTTTATGACAATATGCCAAAGTATCTCAGTGAGTACCCTCAGTATGAGGATAGCAAATATACACAAGATATATGTACACAATACCAAAATATGCAGTAATAGCAATAGAAAACAGTGCAAACAATGTATAGTCACAATAGAATGCAATGGGAGCACATAGGGATAGGGGCAACACAAACCATATACTCTAGAAGTGGAATGCGAACCACGAATGGACCCCAAACCTATGTGAGCTCGTAGAGGGTCGCTGGGACTGTAAGAAAACAGTGAGGGTTAGAAAAATAGCCCACCCCAAGACCCTGAAAAGTGGGTGCAAAGTGCACCTAAGTTCCCCAGAGAGCACATAAGTCGTGATAGGGGAATTCTGCAAGAAAGACCAACACCAGCAATGCAACAACGATGGATTTCCAGACAAGAGTACCTGTGGAACAAGGGGACCAAGTCCAAAAGTCACGATCAAGTCGGGAGTGGGCAGATGCCCAGGAAATGCCAGCTGTGGGTGCAAAGAAGCTGCCACCAGATGGTAGAAGCTGTGGATTCTGCAAGAACAAAGAGGGCTAGAAACTTCCCCTTTGGAGGATGGATGTTCCACGTCATGAAGAAGCTTGCAGAGATGTTTTCGTGCAGAAAGACCGCAAACAAGCTTTGCGAGCTGCAAGGTTTGCGGTTAGGGTTTTTGGATGCTGCTGTGGCCCAGGAGGGACCAGGATGTCGCCAATTGCGTGAGGAGACAGAGGGGGCATCCAGCAAGACAAGGAGCCCACTCAGAAGCAGGCAGCACCCGCAGAAGTGCCGGAACAGGCACTATGAAGTGGAGTGAACCGGAGCTCACCCGAAGTCACAAAGGAAGGTCCCACGACGCCGGAGGACAACTCAGGAGGTCGTGCACTGCAGGTTAGAGTGCCGTGGACCAAGGCTTGGCTGTGCACAAAGGAAATCCTGGAAGAGTGCACAGGAGCCGGAGCAGCTGCAAATCACGCGGTACCCAGCAATGCAGTCTAGCGTGGGGAGGCAAGGACTTACCTCCACCAAACTTGGACTGAAGAGTCACTGGACTGTCAGAGTCACTTGGACAGAGTTGCTGAGTTCAAGGGACCTCGCTCGTCGTGCTGAGAGGAGACCCAGAGGACCGGTGATGCAGTTCTTTGGTGCCTGCGGTTGCAGGGGGAAGATTCCGTCGACCCACTGGAGATTTCTTCGGAGCTTCTAGTGCAGGGAGGAGGCAGACTACCCCCACAGCATGCACCACCAGGAAAACAGTCGAGAAGGCGGCAGGATCAGCGTTACAAGGTCGCAGTAGTCGTCTTTGCTACTTTGTTGCAGTTTTGCAGGCTTCCAGTGCGGTCAGCAGTTGATTCCTTGGCAGAAGGTGAAGAGAGAGATGCAGAGGAACTCTGATGAGCTCTTGCATTCGTTATCTAAAGAATTGACCGAAGCAGAGACCCTAAATAGCCAGAAAAGGAGGTTTGGCTACCTAGGAAGGAGGATAGGCTAGCAACACAGGTAAGAGCCTGTCAGAAGGAGTCTCTGACGTCACCTGCTGGCCCTGGTCACTCAGAGCAGTCCAGTGTGCCAGCAGCACCTCTGTTTCCAAGATGGCAGAGGTCTGGAGCACACTGGAGGAGCTCTGGGCACCTCCCAGGGGAGGTGCAGGTCAGGGGAGTGGTCACTCCCCTTTCCTTTGTCCAGTTTCGCGCCAGAGCAGGGCTGGGGGATCCCTGAACCGGTGTAGACTGGCTTATGCAGAGATGGGCACCATCTGTGCCCATCAAAGCATTTCCAGAGGCTGGGGGAGGCTACTCCTCCCCAGCCCTGACACCTTTTTCCAAAGGGAGAGGGTGTAACACCCTCTCGCTGAGGAAGTCCTTTGTTCTGCCTTCCTGGGCCAAGCCTAGCTGGACCCCAGGAT
This sequence comes from Pleurodeles waltl, assembly GCF_031143425.1. Classification (NCBI taxonomy): domain Eukaryota; kingdom Metazoa; phylum Chordata; class Amphibia; order Caudata; family Salamandridae; genus Pleurodeles; species Pleurodeles waltl. The sequence goes on along the minus strand of NC_090437.1, from coordinate 797,232,518 downwards.
GGCAGAAACCTGTCTGAGGGGTTGGCAGCAGCAGCAGCTGCAGTGAAACCCCAGGAAAGGTAGTTTGGCAGTACCCGGGTCTGTGCTAGAGACCCGGGGGATCATGGGATTGTCCCACCAATGCCAGGATGGCATTGGGGGGGCAATTCCATAGTCTTAGACATGTTACATGGCCATGTTCGGAGTTACCATTGTGAAGCTATACATAGGAAGTGACCTATGTATAGTGCACGCGTGTAATGGTGTCCCCGCACTCACAAAGTCCGGGGAATTTGCCCTGAACAATGTGGGGGTACCCTGGCTAGTGCCAGGGTGCCCACACACTAAGTAACTTAGCACCCAACCTTTATTAGGTAAAGATTAGACATATTGGTGACTTATAAGTTACTTAAGTGCAGTGGTAAATGGCTGTGAAATAACGTGGACGTTATTTCACTCAGGCTGCAGTGGCAGGCCTGTGTAAGAATTGTCAGAGCTCCCTATGGGTGGCAAAAGAAATGCTGCAGCCCATAGGGATCTCCTGGAACCCCAATACCCTGGGTACCTCAGTACCATATACTAGGGAATTATAAGGGTGTTCCAGTATGCCAATGTAAATTGGTAAAATTGGTCACTAGCCTGTTAGTGACAATTTGTACAGAGAGAGCATAACCACTGAGGTTCTGGTTAGCAGAGCCTCAGTGAGACAGTTAGGCATCACACAGGGAACACATACATATAGGCCACAAACTTATGAGCACTGGGGTCCTGGCTAGCAGGGTCCCAGTGACACATAACAAACATACTGAAAACATAGGGTTTTCACTATGAGCACTGGGCCCTGGCTAGCAGGATCCCAGTGAGACAGTGAAAACACCCTGACATACACTCACAAACAGGCCAAAAGTGGGGGTAACAAGGCTAGAAAGAGGCTACTTTCTCACACCCAGTCATCACTATCCTTGGGTAGAGATGAGGCACTGCTAGTTAGCCGGAGCAAAACCCAGATTGGAGCGACAGATGTCACCCGCAGTGGGTTAGACTTAGTCTCCCACACCGCAGGCGATTCTGCCGCTCAAAATCCAGTAGTCTCATTAGAATAATGAGAGCCTACTCGACATGGTGCCGCCAACGTTTGGTCAGGCTCTAATTTTCGGGTCCTCCGAAGTATCTCTGTCTCATTATATACAATGACACCTCAATGCAGTATACAGAGACGTCCGTGGTACTGAGGATTTCCACCCCAGCTACGTAGGCTATCCTATTTGTAGCTGGAGGTTGTTCAAGCTTGAACTTTAAAGGGAAAACCCTATTTGGTGTCCCTTGTCTGAACGTATAGTCAGTCTGTAATGGCAAATCCACAGCAGATACAAATAGCAGTTAATATGAGACAACCTCTGACTGCACATTTATTAGCAAATGGCCTAACACCCCAGGGGGGTCCAGTCACATTTGTGGTGGATGCCCATGCAGCTTATAGAACAGAACTTTTTTATTCTTGGGACACATTTCCAGCAGTTGATGGGAACACAAATACATTCCATCATTATACACTTGCAAATGCGCCTGGACAATACAGAGCATACGCATATTTAGAAATACCTTTATCTTATCAAGAACATAATAATTGGCTTGATGGCACCCTACACTACACAATTTTACCTGTAAGGTTAGGTCCTCTATGTAACGAGGGTCCTACCTGGTCTTTATTGGCCACCTATACACCACATCCTGCAGTTGCAAATTTGGCGGTAGCTGAGGTGTGTCGTTTATATACAGAATTAACAGCGATATATAGACGATTAGTACAATTGGTAATGCAAACATTAAATACAAAACCAGCACGTGCTGCACCGGCACATCCACATGCAGTAAAACCAGGTATAAACCCTGCGACTGTACATTCGATGATGAGTAAAGTACCTGCCAAACGGGAGGAAACTCCATTTTGGTTAGCACAAAAAACTCATGCACTGGAGGCAGTATTTCCCCATACGGTTCCTCAGGATAAACATAGAATATTAACAATGTGCTTGCCTTTTGGGATGGTCCCTACAGTGGATAACTGTAATACCTGGGGCACGGTATTTGCCGCGCTCAATACAACCGCACACAGTACACCAACACTTGCCTATTTACCTGAGGTGTTGAAGCAAATTGAAGATGAACACGAGGCTGCCCTTGCCCTAGATTTGGGGATGCAATTGATGGGCAATTTTGCCACAGCATCCTCATTCATTTTAAGTAACCTTAAAGGGGAAGCGGTCTTACTTGCAGTGCGCATGCAGCTCCATGACGTTCCGCAAGAGGATCAGGAACGTGAGCTGCCTAAGATAATTGCAGAGACCTATTCTAGCATTGGTCGAGACAGTTTAGGGCCCAGACCATCTAAACCACAATTTCAGGGCAAATCGAACAAAGATTTTCCCAAGCAAGCACCTGAGGGTAATAAGAAATGCTGGGATAAAAAACAACAAACTCTTAAAAAAGAGAGGGGAGAATCTCCGCGTACGGAGACCCCGCAGAACAGATATAATCTCAGAAATCGAGATAATATAAAAATGCCTGATAGATATCATTATATTGATACACGCCAATCTCGTTCCTTTTAGGACTCATTGGAAAAAAGAAATGAGAGAGGTGGGAGGTTAGAGCGCAGAACAGAGTATGTGAAACCGAGACAGGAATCACAACGCTCAGCGGAGGTTTCTGTAAAAAAGGAATAGAAACCCGCCCAACAAAAACCTCTATTCAAAAAGAAAAAAGTGGCAGCAGTCGCAGTCCGACATGCCACTCAGGAAGAGGGTCCTCTTGAAGAACAAGAAGTGGGCTCTAGCACTGCTAGACAGCGCGGCAGAGGTCACAATAGTTCGCCTGAGACTTCTAGAGCATCTGGAGGTGAAAGCAACTGATGACTTTCTACAAGTAGAAACTGCGGACATGCGTGTCTCCACGCCTGATAGGGTGTATAAAGTAACGCTACAGTTAGAAGGAGACATTGAGCGCATAATAGACGCAATCTTTTGGGATCGTGTGGTAAACATATATGATGTTTTGTTGGCCGAACAAGATTGGCCACCTGAATTTGTCCGTACCTGCCCATATGGGAAAAACGTGATTAAGCCTTCCTTCTCGCCCCTTGTTCCAGAGGAACTCACTGAATCCTATGCCATTGATTGGGCTTTGGCACAGGCACCTGCATTATACCAAAATCACGTAGGATGGGATAGAGAATCACACAATTAGAGTACCAGGGCGTAATCGAACCCTGTGTCTCCCCAATGAATAATCCATTGTTCCCAGTAGCCAAACCAGACCATTCATATAGAATAGTCTTAGACTACAGACACTTAAACAGTCATACACGCACTTCTGCTATACAGAACTCACATAGCACAGCACTAATGAATAATATAGTGCGTAAAAAATACAAAACAACACTGGACATTTCCAATGGTTTTTTCTGCCAGAATATAGCACTTGAGAGTAGAGACTTAACAAGTTTCAGTCACTAGGCTCCCAGAAAAATTCTGTAGTTTACCTCAGGGGTATAAGAACAGCCCAGGACTGTTCGCAGCTCTTGTGACGGCAATTTTGCACAAGATCAATCCTGAAGCATTGTCCTATGTAGATGATATCTATCTTACGGATGATGAATTGCTATAACATTTAAGATGGGTAGCCCACATTGTTGTAGGATTTGCTGAATTTGGCTACAAATTCAATTAAAAAAATATATATATATTGCCTTCCTCAGCGTCCTGTTTTTGGGATATGAGCTGTCAAGTGAAGGTAAGAGCCTAGCACCACAATTCTTGGAAAATATGCACAGTTACAACCACCAAACACGATTAAAAAACTCCAGTCTAAATTTTGGCAGAACTTACATTCCAGATTATGCTACACGCATAAAACCTTTATATGATCTGATACGTCCCGATTTTTCAAGTAAATTCTGGACAATTGAACATGCACGCATTCTTCGAGATTTGCAAACAGACATGCTTGCAGCACATCACTTTCACACGAGGGACAACAAATCACATTTGGTCATCAGAGTAATAGCTGGTGCCATTGGTTTCACCTATGTGTCATTTAAAGAAGGTGAGACAGTCCCGATTGCATACAAATCACATTTATATTCAGCGGCAGAAAAACGCTTTGCTTCCACTGAGAAAATTCTCACTACTGTACAGATGGCTGTCATTAAAGAATGACCTCTTGCCCAAGGAAAACGCTATCTGGTAATTTCTCTGATCCCAGCCCTAGAGGCTGTTACAAAATCCAGCGTTCCAAACGCAAAAGCATTACATCCACGTTGGATACAATGGGCTACGTCTTTGACAGCCACTGATGTAGACTACATTTTTGAACCAAAGTTACAAACTCAAGAATTTTTGCAGTATGAAATAGAATACCCAATTCCAGCAAATACATTGCCTATTGAGCAATATCATAGAGTCATGTACACCGATGGCTCAGCACAACCTGCAGTACGCACAAAACACCAATATTCTGTTGCTTGTGCTGTCGTAAGCGGCTACATGGAGGGCGATAAATTCTGTCCCCTACATACATTTACGCAAACCCTATTGCACAGCACAGTTAGCAGAGCTAAAGGCTCTGGTGATTCACTGGAACACACGGATCCTGCACAGCCTACGCTGATTATTTGTGATTCATATTATTGTATCCAGTCCTTTAATGAATATCTGCATTATTGGCGCCAGAATGGGTTCAGAGATTCCAAAGGCAACACTATTAAACGCAGACTTCTGTGGGGGAAAGTAGCAGATCTGAAAGAGACGCTACCAAATGTCCATGTTGTACAGACACTTGGACACCAGCGCTTTGGGATACACGTTGCTGAAAACACATTGGCTGATGAAGCCGCAAAGTTAGCAGTGGCCGCTGTAGCTGTAGTAACATGTTCAAGTACGAAACCGTATGCAGACATATGGGCTGCCGTGAAAGCTACGGCTGATGGTATACCCTGTCCTAAAACATTTCCTGCTAAATATTACTACTGAATGGGAGATCGCCTGAACGCTGAAGTTAGAATACCAGGTGTAGGGGTGAGAGACATTCCCAATAAAGACATAAGACCAGGGTTGATTAAAGCAGCGCATGAAGGGGTGGCATCTGCCCATGCTGGTGTGGCGGCTACAATTTCAATCTTGCAAGCCCGTTATAGGTGGCCAGGCCTCTATAAAGAGACTAAGCAGTATGTACTTTGTTGTGACATCTGCCAACAAATCCAAGTTTCTACTGCCAAACGCCCACCGCAGACACCCTTCTTGATTGCGAACAAACCATTACAATGTGTATATTAGTTGTTGTTGACTCATGTTCCAGATTTTTATGGGTGTGGCCACAACGCTTGGCTGACACTCAGACTGTCATTAAAGATTTGTGATTCTTTATCGGTAAATATGCATTTGCAGCTTTCCATTCGGACCAGGGCCCTGCTTTCGCCCCAAGGGCATTCAGGGACACCATGGCTTCTTGGGGTCCAACTCTAGTACTCGTCTCCATTTCATCCTGAGGGAAATAGTATTGTGGAGTGATTAAACCGTGATTTAAAGCAATCCTTAACAGCCAGAGTCTCAGGTACGGGTCATAGTTGGCTTAACCACCTATATGGAGTCCAGAGAGCACTTAATAATCTTCCTAGAAGGTCCCTGGGGGGTCGTACTTCATATGAGTGCCTGTTCAGAACTCAAATGTATGTTCCTGATCTTGATGGTCCTGGCGTGGAGGCAGCAGAACAACCTTTTGACATAAATGAACGTGTCACTGTGTTACAGGAATTGCAACAGTTCTGTGACGATAATTCTTCTATCAGTGCTGCCTCCACAGGAATTAAGGATGTGCCTGTAACACCTACTGACTGGATTCCCAGAGTTGGGGATTTTGTACATGAAAAAGTCGCTGTGAAAAAGGAATTTGGCCCTTCCTAAGGAGCACCAGTCCCAGTATTGGGAATACACGGTACCAGAACTGTAATTCTACCACCGTTGGCAGGTGGCAAAGAAAATCATTTTGTCTCCATCGACAATGTCAAACTACACCATGTGGCCGATCCTGCACAGCAGACCAAGAGGAATATCCAGTAGTACCCGAATCCATCTCACTACTGGTCAAGAAGTCCCTCTACAGGTTATTTATGCCAACACTGTCACCTCTCCGAGCTTGGAGAGGGTGGAAGATGATCTTGCATTAGTTCCACTAACATCGAACAATACAGAAATAATTGACCGAGTTGACTGAACCCCAACACAGACGGATGGTGCTATTGATTGTGTGCTACCACGGGAAACACCAACTCCACCACTGACCACAGCTTCAGCCTTTGCACGTACTGCTTCTGGATATTTTGCAGACTTCAATGATGACGTCTCAGACTCATTCGCCTCTTCAACCCCTGAATTGTCAAACACAAGTAAGCTAACGAATTGGCTTCAAAAAACATATTTTATTTTTCCATGGAACTATCTATAGTTCTCTTTGACTGTCTTAGCTTTCCTACTTTGGATTAGTTTTGTTGTCACCTTTTTCTTGTTAATACATGGTCATTTTCTCCCTGAAAAATCAACAGTTGGATTGGTGGAGGAGGTCTTAAAACCACATTTTTCATCACAGAAGGTCCAAAGAGACTTGTCATTTGTGAACATTTCCGCAGTGGCAATTCCTGATGGAATTGTTTGGGACAAAGTAATATTTGATATGTATGGTCCCACGGAAGTAATTTAAATACCATATGTGTTCAAACTATCAATGAATGATATTATAATACCAGGCATTGTTTCTGATGATTGGGTTGTGAAAACAGTTGATTCTATGATGACTGAATTGCAGTATTATACTGTCTTTGAAAACGAAGATGTTTATCAATCTAAAGAGAATTATGGTGATATGTTTTGCTATAGTTATTATGGGCACCATTTCATACATAGAGCAAGCAGCCCCAAAACTGTTTTTAATTATACACAATGGGAACATTGTCTGACTTCACCACTAGGGAGTTCCAAAACATATTCTGAAAAGTTTACATATTTTTCTGGGCACAATGTGAAAAATGCTGAGTCATATTATTTTAAGGTACCAACGACCAAAGATATAAATCTACTAATGACAAAAACTAAATTTATATATTCAGAATCCTTTGTTTCCGGGTTGTCTATAGAAGGCTATGAATATTGGCTGAAGTCGATCGATTTGAAAAGTGTATAGGGAACAAGAAATTGGCAAATTAGGGGAAAGGAAGCTTTGTTTAGAGCATGACTCATACCTGTACAAATGATATTCTTAAATGAAACAGTACAACAAACAAGTTGTTTAGGCTTAGCTAAAACTAAGGAATCAAACATGCCCAGTATACCTGCCCCTGCAAAGTTTAATAAATGGCAAAAATACACAAATGCAACTGGAGATCAGCTCGACGAATGGGTCCAGAATGGTACATTTAATGTTTCACTGACATGTCCTTGCTGGTGGTTATTGTGGCCAATAGATACCAATGGGTGTCATCAACGTTTTATCAACTCCTCGGGGGGGTTTTAGAACTAGTAGGCCGGACCCTCGCTATATATCATCCGAACATGCGGGTATAGTTACGACATATAATGTAGGAAAATTGTGCCAGTAATGTTTAAGAACATCCTTACTAGATGCGGTTAGAGAACACCTCAGTCTCCTGTCTAATAAAACTGATTTACAGGACTTCCTGTCAGGCCCCAGAAAACACAGAAGGAAGCGTTTCTTATATGAAGTATATAATGAAATTTGGAAGCTTTCCCAACAAGAAGCAGCTGCCCGGTTAAGGCAAATAGACCAGGAAAATCTGAGGAAGGCATTAGCTTTTGTGGATAATGGAATTAATATCTTGTTCGACCGGATATATACTTTAAATAATATTGTCTCTTCTGCTATAGACATTATACAAACAGATATGTCTTCTTAACATCATGGACAGAGTCAACTAAGATCCATTATGCAGTTGGGTTGGACACTTCAAACATTGAAGGCGGGTCGCGTTCCCTGGCAGCATGTCAGTGTGAGGGAGCTATTTTCTTCCTTTAATTTAAAGCGACAACAACAACTAATGGCTATGAAAGAAGCAACTTATGTCATGCTTAATATTGAGAAATTAGAAAAGTTGCCTTTTACTGTGGCTGAAATACCCTCTGCTGAGTGATTAATACACGGGGTCATTAATCTGCCTATTTCTACACTTCAATTCACCTCCTGTTTAAAACACATTCCAGTAGGCAGATATGAAAGTCTGGGAGATAGTTACATCCATGAGGTGTGGGAGCTTCCCTTCTCGTACCAATGTCTCAGTGGCATGAAAGAAGTCTTTCTTAGCGGTAGTGAATGCAAGACTTCAGTCAGCCATGCGATGGATTGTAAACAGCTGTCCTTGCATGGGACGTGTAACGCTTGTGCAGCAAACTTAGCTTGTTATCTGAAGGGAGTTCTAGTCCCCTTGATTAGACCGACGTTCCAGGTGTTTTCAAACGGCAGCTACGTCCTCCTCAATGGTGAAGACTGTTGTGGTATGCGAGCCAGAATAGTTTACGTTGTTTCGGTATCTAAGGTCGTTACATGCTGCGGGAACGTACTTTTTCCCCCCACTAAAATTAGAAAGGTAGCTGACATTTGGCCTCACATTGCTCCTTAGAATGTGAATTTTGACAAGATGAGCAGACTCAAGGCTTTATTGTTTCAGAAGCATGTGGCCCTTACATCTGCATGCGAGCCTAACGCACTTCAGATGACAAGGTCTTCAGCAGAAATACAGTCCCTTTTAAATACAAACTTTCCGAGACACTTGGGTGAACTCGTGGGACGGATATTTAATTAATGCGTCCAGTACAACTGAAATCGCAAACTTTTTTGAGGCTGTTGGTTCTGGTTTCATTCACACCTTCTCCTCCATATTCGGTTTGATACCATCAGCAATCCACTCAATCTTTTCTAGTATTTTCGGGGGATTTCCGATAACTTTGGCTTTATTAGCTGGCATCTTGCTGTTGCCATTTTTTATGCGCAAAGGCTGTCCCGCCGCAACGAGGAGAAATGAAGGCGCTCCCATCAGCACAGCTGTGTTGTGTACGCATGATGCACTATTTTGGAGCAACACTCCTGGAGCAATTGGAATGTGGCTGGTCTTTGTCATTCAGACCGGTTTTGCATTGTGTGCAGCCCGTGTTTCTGTGCCTCTGGTGCTCTTTGGAACACGTACTGGAAGTCTGTCTTTCGACGCAGTGCTTGCCTACATTGGACGCTGATCTGTTGATGTTCTCGCTGAGAGTTCATTACCGGACATGCACATTGAGGTTGCGTTTGCTACGAGAAGCTACTTATGAGTTGCCCTTCCTGGAGGATGTAGCTCACGACTCATCACTGGGCACACCACGGAATGCCGCCTTGGCTGAGGCTACGAAACACAACTGCTCCTTGATCCTTCTTGGCAATGACTTTCCAACTTTAACATCGGCCGAAGTGGAAGATCTCCTGTCCTCTATGGTGCTGGAATCAATTGGAACTTTTCAAAATTGACTTTGCCTTTTGAAATTCGGTATAATACCACATGCTGATATTTTAAATTGTCCCTTTACATGCTCACGTGTCCCTTCGACTTGTCATCATTGACATTGCTTTTATATATATATATATATATATATATATCTTAGGTTGAGCTTTTAGTAACAATTTTATATGTCTTTAAGCTTTGAACCACCTTCAACTGACAAGGGGAGGGTGTTGTGTAGCCATTTTAGTTATAGCTCCATGCACGTTATTTTAACACACTAGGCCGCTGTGCACTTTAACCTAGATATATTTTATTCAGCTTCGTCTTATTATTGTTACAATAACCATTTTTACAGTCTTGTTTTATTTTTTGTTTATCTAACTGTTTTTGTGTTTTTGCCTAGGCCAGCACACTGTTCTCAAACAAGATATTCTTGATCACTCTGTGCTTCTTCCAAGGCTACAGCACGGTACATTGGCGGTAAACGTGGTAGAAGTTTAGTCTCCAACATTCGTAGAAAATACACATCCTTACGTAGGGACATTTTCTCAGAACATCAGTTGTGTTGTTATAAAAACACTTCCTTGTCCCTTACATGTTAGAGGGAGATTCCAGCCAGTGAACCACAACTGTATGCTGATTGCTGATTGCTTTGTTACAGATGCTAACGCAGACCGCAGGCCTTTGATCAGGTATGGGGGTTGATGTCTTTGCAGGGGAACCTGATGGGCAGAATTAGAGCTTAACATGCTGTGCTCGATCATAACCTAGGTAGGGATTAGTCCATCGATTATAGTGACAATATGATAGCGTTGTTTTTATGCTTCACTCTTCTCATCACAATTTTAATACTGTCATGTTCTGTCGTCCTTGTTATTGCAGCTCACGATTTGCTATCTAAGATGCAGTCGTTTTATTAAATTCACTATTGAAACATATACTGCTTCTGTTTGTCATTTATATATGAGACTGCTATCTAAGATGCAGTTGTTTTATTAAATTCACTATTAAAACATATACTGCTTCTGTTTGTCATTTATATATGAGACTGAGAGAAACGGATGAGACCTGAGTGACCACGACTTCCCTGAGAAGCCAAGTATGTCATGCGCTCGGCTGCCCAGTCATCACTATCATTGGGTAGCGATCAGGCACTGCTAGTTAGCCGGAGCAAAACCTGGATTGGAGCGACAGATGTCACCCACAGTGGGTTAGATTTAGTCTCCCACACCGCGGGCGATTCTGCCGCTCAAAATCCAGTAGTCTCATTGGAATAATGAGAGCCTAGGCGACAGGCTGTGACAGGAGGGTTATGGCCAAGAATCTCTGTATGCCTGCCTCAAGGGCACTCAGGACTAGGGAGTAAAGCTGGGTGTAGAAGGAAACAAAGGCCTCATGGATGTCCTCCTGAGGGTAGTGGTCAATGGCATCTGCCCATCAAAGTTTTGGTATTGAGGGTTGAAGTAACTCATTTTTGATCAACCAGGCCAACATTTTGGCCCAACTTGTCTCCCTCTGAATGAGATTCGGCAGTGTATGCCCAGTAGTCCAGGCATAGCATGAACTCCAGTTACTGGTCCTCTCACTCTCGAAGCAAAGTCAGGGAAGGCTGTCATCCTGGGTCATTCACCACCCACCTCTCCATGGCCATATAGGGTGTCCTGCCCAGCTCAGGGCATCCGAGAGACTTTGGCATTCACCACAGACAGTAATGATGCAAGTGCCCTCGAGGACCTCTTTAAAAACCTCCCACTCAGTAGCTGGCATGGAGATTAACCCTTTATTATATTCAAAATAATCCACAATCTGGTTTGAGATCATGACCTTAAAGGCTGGGTCCTCCCAGGCAGTGGGTTGTAGTTTCCATGTGGGGGTCAGGGAAGGAGTTTATCCCTATAGTAAACCCATCACTAGAGGGATGTGGTGAGATATGTATCTGCCCAGATTGTCTGGGGAGGAAACTGTGGTGCATATCAAGGTTCAGCATGCTATTCAACCCAGGTGAACATAGAGGTCATGGGCATGAGAATAATACAAGTATAGTCAAATATGTGGGTTAAGGTGTCACCAGGCATCACAAAGTGACCACTAAAGGAGCCAGGAAGTCAGGATACTAGAGGTACCCATTGTGGAGGCTGCCGGGAGTAGACAGCCAAAACGGTCTAGGGAGGGGTCTAGGACACAGTTAAAATCCCCTCAGATGATTCACCGCAGGTGCGACCATCACACCAAGTTGGTCGACGGGAGGTTTTGGAAAGTCGGCTGATCAAAATAGAGGCAAAAATACTACCTAGCAGTAAAGGTGTGCCCTCCAGTCCGGCCTCCAGAAGGACAAAGCAGCCCTCTGGATTATCTCCAGGTAAAAGCTTGGAGGGGAGTGACAGATGGTACCCAAATAAAAGTGCCCCTAGTGTAGGGGGAGTAGCTAGTGGAGTAAACTTGACCTCTCCACCATCGCTGGAGACATTCTGCTTCTAATGTGTGTGAGGTGTAATTCCTGCAAAAGAGCTATGTCAACTGATCTGCTTTTAAGAAAGTGAATTTTATATCAGCGTGGTTATTGCATATTCCCATATTCCCATTGGGGATGCATCTGGACTGATGGTCATCAGGGAAGAGAGGGTACAGGGTAAGGGGTGGGTGCCATACTAACAATATCAACTAGTAAAAAAGATACTATCTAGGTAGCAGCAGCACAGAATACAGCAGGCAACTGTCCCTTTGGGTAATCGTCCAAACCACATAATAACAACCTCAACACGGGGACTGGGAGTGCTAGGCTGCATTGTAAGGCACGAACTGGACTAGGCTCGTGGAAGGTAAATTATTGTTGGAGCTGAACAGACAGCCACCCGGAGCAGAGTAGCAGGTGCAAAAGAGACATAATGAAGGTTCCTCTATGGGGGCTGCCACCTACACAGCAAGAGTAAGAGGCAGAAACAGGTGCCAGGTCAGCTAAGGTGGCCAGAGCCCAGGGGTAGAGGGTCCTCAGTGGCCGCATAGATGTGTCAGGTGAAGGGGGGACCATGCCTGGGAAGATCAAATAATGTCATTGGCAGTCTGTCGGGGTCACTTGTGGAGACTTAGGCCATGTAGGTTTGAGGAGGGGGATATATCGCTTCCAGATTCTTCACCAGAAGGGCCAAAGAATGCCAGGAGAGAGTCATGAAAATGCTGCGACCATGTCCAGCAGGCACAAGCACTAACCATTCTGGACCTGGGTTGGGAATGGCGTAGCCGATGTCTGTGGTGTCTGTGAGAGACCCCTCCATGATCAGCAGCGGCATTTCCTAGGTGATCACGGGGGTTGGCCAGGGACTCACCAGTCACAGAGGAAGCATCCAGAGCCTCCACCCATCTCTGTGTTCGTGAAAAAGTGGGATTTTTAATCTACTTTAATTTTCAGCAGGGCAGAACAGAGCATATGTCAGGCCCAGGTCATGGAGTCACTGTTTAAGGAGACCCTTTTCCTCTGGAATATCAGAACGTAGTGTAGGAAAATAAGAATTTGATGGTTGTCCCGGAGAATTGGGCCAGTTGTCTAGCCCCTTGCAAGATAGCGTCTCAAGCTTTATAATGAAGGATCTTGGCTACAATAGGTCGGGGTGCTGCCCCGGCGGGGCATCTGACGAGCTTGTTCCATCAAAAAGTACAAGGTCAGTTCCTTGCTTGGGACCAAATCACTGGGCCACGCCTCTAAGAAGTCTTCCATTTGCTGACACTCAGTGCCCTGCACCAGACCTACCACCCTTATATTATTGCGCCAAGAGTGGCTTTCCACATCTTCCACTGGGTTCCTGAGGAAGTTAACCAGCTCCCCAAGGTCTGTCATCGGGCCCGGATGTTGGTCATCTGGGGTGTTCGGTCGGCCAGAGTCTTCCCAGAGTGGGTGATGCAGTCCGAGAGCTTGCAGTGATCATCACGCAATAGGGTCAGTTTCACCAAGTCAATTTTAGCTTCAAGGCAACCTCCAAAGGTTTCAATCACCTAGAGAATGGCATCCAACTTAGCGGATTCCATTGTTCGATTAGCAGAATCAGTGAAGGTGGGTGATGATTGGACCAGCTTAGGTGGTTAAGTGCGTCATTCTATGCAAGAGTTCGTGGACATCCAGGAACTCTGTGGAGGGGGTATGGTGTTGGCCAGCTTGCAGCAACCAACACCCGGGGGGCTATACGCAGTGCAGCATAAGAAGTCCACAGATCTCAGCCAGAGCACCAACACAAGTGGAGTTGCAGGTTTCTGGTCTCCTCTTTCATTGAGGTGCATCAGTCCAATGGATTGCCTTGGGTCCAGGAGTCAGCAACTGTAGCTTTGAGGTGTTCCGAGAGAGTAGGGGCACACAGTGGTATGGGGGCTCCCACCAATGGCAATGTAGAGAATGGTGGGGGCAGCTTTCAAAGTCCGGTGAGAGAGATCTGATGTGCACTGTCTAGTGGGCTGGCAGGAGGATGAAGATAGTGCATATCAGGGAATCCCCAAAACTCAGTGTGTTACCCTCTGAGTGCCACAAGACAGTCCCAGGCCTTGGTACCACAATAAGGTTGTGCCCATGAAGGGCTATCTATGTGTCCTGGTGTCAGTTTCCATCATAACAGTATATGGTTGGTAGGCCTTTAGTGCCTCACAAGACTCCTTTCGCGGGTCTCTGAGCATCCTCCTGTCAGAGTAGCACAGAGGGTTGAAGCTGCCTCCATGGCGGTTATCGCTGGATCCTGTACTCTTTTCTCACTGCAAAGGTCACTCACTGGAGGTCACAGGGGACACCACCTCAACAGCCTTCGATGGTGGTCAGAGGCCAGGATCAATGTGCAGAGGTTAGCTGCCTGGGCCTTTAGTCTTTCTAGTGACTCAGTCCTGGGACCTTTCCCGGTCCCAAGATATTTTATGGGGGTCTGTATCCGCACACCACTAACTCCACCTCTGCAGTGTCTCGATGTTGTTGTATGATTTGTGGGGACCGGGTGTAAGGAATTGCCTCCTTGGCATGGTTACCCCCTAACTTTTTGCCTTTGCTGATGCTAAGTTATGATTTGAAAGTGTGCTGGGACCCTGCTAACCAGGCCCCAGCACCAGTATTCTTTCCCTAAACTGTACCTTTGTCTCCACAATTAGCACAACCCTGGCACTCAGGTAAGTCCCTTGTAACTGGTACACCTGGTACCAAGGGCCCTGATGCCAGGGAAGGTTTCTAAGGGATGCAGCATGTCTTATGTCACCCTGGGGATCCCTCACTCAGCACATGCACACTGCCTCTCAGCTTGTGTGTGCTGGTGGGGAGAAAATGACTAAGTCGACATGGCACTCCCCTCAGAGTGCCAATCCAACCTCACACTGCCTGTGGCATAGGTAAGTCACCCCTCTAGCAGGCCTTACAGCCATAAGGCAGGGTGCACTATACCACATGTGAGGGCATATGTGCATAAGCACTATGCCGCTACAGTGTCTAAGCAAAACCCCAGACATTGTAAGTGCAGGGTAGCCATAAGAGTATATGGTCTGGGAATTTGTCACGAACTCCACAGTTCCATAATGGCTACACTGAAAACTTGGAAGTTTGGTATCAAACTTCTCAGCCCAATAAATGCACACTGATGCCAGTGTGCAATTTATTGTAACATACACCCAGAGGGCATCTTAGAGATGCCCCCTGAATACCTACCCGACTTCTAGTGTAGGCTGACCAGTTTCTGCCAGCCTGCCACACACCAGACATGTTGCTGGACACATGGAGAGAGTGCCTTTGTCACTCTGTGGCCAGGAACAAAGCCTTTACCGGGTGGAGGTGCTTCCCACCTCCCCCTGCAGGAACTATAAGACCTGGTGGTGAGCCTCAAAGGCTCACCCCTTTTGTTAAAGTGCCCCAGGGCATCCCAGCTAGTGGAGATGACCGCCCCTCCGGCCACTGCCCCCACTTTTGGCGGCAAGGCTGGAGGAGATAATGAGAAAAACAAGGAGGAGTCACTCACCAGTCAGGACAGCCCCTAAGGTGTCCTGAGCTGAGGTGACCCCTACCTTGAGAAATCCTCCATCTTGAGTTTGGAGGATTCCCCCATTAGGATTAGGGATGTGCCCCCCTCCCCACAGGGAGCAGGCACAAAGAGGGTGTAGCCACCCTCAAGGACAGTAGCCATTGGCTACTGCCCTCCCAGACCTAAACACACCCCTAAATTCAGTATTTAGGGGCTCCCCAGATCCCAGGAAATCAGATTCCTGCAACCTGAAGAAAGAAGAAGGACTGCTGACCTACAAGCCTGCAGAGAAGGAGGAAGACGACAACTGATTTGGCCCCAGCCCTACCGGCCTGTCTTCAACTTCGAAAACCTGCTCCAGAGACGCATCCTACAGGGACCAGCGACCTCTGAAGCCTCAGAGGACTGCCCTGGACTACAGGACCAAGAAACTCCCATAAACAGCGGCCCTGTTCAAAACCAGCTACTTCTTTGCAACAAAGAAGCAACTTCCAAGGACTTCACGTTTCCCGCCGGAAGCGTGAGAGTCTACACTCTGCACCTGTCGCCCCTGCCTCGACCTGCAGAAAACCAACACCTCAGGGAGGACACCCCGGCGACTGCGAGCCCGTGAGTAACCAGAGACGACCCCCCGAGCCCCCACAGCGACGCCTGCAGAGAGAATCCAGGGGCTCCCCCTGACCGCGACTGCCTGTAACAAGGGACCAGACGCCTGGAACCAACACTGCACCCGCAGCCCCCAGGACGTGAAGGAACCGAACTTCAACGCAGGAGTGACCCACAGACGACCCTCTGTCTTGCCCAGGTGGTGGTTTTCCCGAGAAGCCCCCCCCTGTGCCTGCCTGCACCGCTAGAGTGACCCCCGGGTCCCTCCATTGAAACCTATACAAAACCAGAGGCCTGCTTTGCATACTGCACCCGGCCGCCCCTGTGCCGCTGAGGGTGTGTTTTGTGTGCCTACTTGTGTCCCCCCCAGTGCTCTACAAAACTCCCTTGGTCTGCCCCCCGAGGACGAAGGTACTTACCTGCTGGCAGGGCGGAACCAGAGCACCCCTGTTCTCCATAGGCGCCTATGTGTTTTGGGCATCTCTTTGACCTCTGCACCTGACCGGCCCTGAGCTGCTGGTGTGGTAACTTTGGGTTTGTCTTGAACCCCAAACTGTGGGCTGCCTGTGCCCCAGAACTGAGACTTGTAAGTGTGTTACTTACCTCTTAATCTAACCTTTACTTACCTCCCCCAGGAACTGTTGATTTTTGCACTGTGTCCACTTTGAAAATAGCTTATTGACATTTTTACAAAGACTGTACATGATATTGTTTTTATTCAAAGTTCCTAAAGTATCTAAGTGAAGTACCTTACATTTAAAGTGTTTGATGTAAATCTTGAACCTGTGGTTCTTAAAATAAAATAAGAAAATATATTTTTCAATATAAAAACCTATTGGCCTGGAGTAAGTCTTTGAGTGTGTGTTCCTCATTTATTTCCTGTGTGTGTACAACAAATAATTAACACTACCCTCTGATAAGCCTACTGCTCGACCACACTACCACAAAATAGAGCATTAGAATTATCTAATTTTGCCACTATCTTACCTCTAAGGGGAACCCGTGGACTCTGTGCACACTATTTCTTACTTTGAAATAGTATATACAGAGCCAACTTCCTACACCGGGTCTTTGATAGGCCTTGCATCTGCCAGAGTCTGAAGCACCCACTTCTTGGGTCTGGACGGGGATTAGATTGGTTGCTGCAGGCAGAAATCACCATCCAGGCATTTCACCCACCTGCTGTTGTGTTACATGGCGCTCCTCAGCAATATAGGCCGTGCCACGTGACCTCAGATCTTGCGAGTGGTGGCTTCTCTTCGCCGGGCAGAGTCCTCATCTCCCCTGAGAGCAGCCCTGGGCTTCTCCTGATCTCTGCCATGCCCCAGTCCCACGAGGAAGGTCAGGGACTCTGAAGCAGGTGGGTGTAGCAGGAATGTGAGGTGGTCTGCAGGCACTGGATCACCCACTAGGCATCCCACCCATTGCAGGGCGCTGCTTGGTATATCTGGGTGGGGCTGCTCAGGAGCGCAGGTCACACCTCCCAGCTGTGGGCCCCACCACTGACTGGTTCTCTTCCTGGGCAGCAAACAGTGGTTTTCACTGCTGCCACTATTTTTAAGTGAAACTTGTAATTGAGGCCCAAGTGTAGCAGCTTTTGTAGAGGTAAGTTCACCTTTGTGCACTTACATCTTTCAAATTCTGTTGTAGGAGCTGAGGTTGTTCTGGTTGTGTTATGGGGACCACCAGGAGACAGAGGGCATGAACAGTAGAGAAAGCAGGAAGCATCCCTAGGGATTGATCGGTCATGAGGGTTAGAAATAGTAAATAAGAGGAAACAGAAACCTTGATAGGAGAGGTATGCACTGCAAAGAGTAAAACATACTCCAAGTCTGAGCACAGTGATGGCTGCTAAACTAATATACATGACAGATAATTAACATCTGATAGAGACAACTAGATGCAGATTCCTTATCTTAGAATTCTCCCCCAGGCGTCAGACTGGATCCATAAATTGTTCCTCAGCAGTACCTCTGCTCGTTGGTAGAGGGGGTCGAGCGACTCCGCAGCAATGTCATCTCCGGACATGACATCAGCGGATTCCATACATTCCCTCCTCCGATGCGCTGACAACTGTTTCTTCTTTTCCACGCAGCAACGCGGATCGGGTATAGCAAGTTCCTCCGGCTCTTTTGGCCTTTTCTACCCAACTTCGGGTATAATTTTACCACCTTTTAAAATTTGATAGGAGGCTGGCCTGGTTTGTAGTGGTACCAAGTGGTACTTACACTCTGCACCAGGTCCAGTTATCCCTTATTAGTGTAGAAGAGGTGTCTAGCAGCTTAGGCTGATTGAAAATGGTAGCTTAGCAGAGCAGCTTAGGCTGAACTAGGAGACATGCAAAGCTCCCACTATACCACTGGTGTCATATGCACAATATCATAAGAAAACACAATACACAGATATACTAAAAATAAAGGTACTTTATTTTTATGACAATATGCCAAAAGTATCTCAGTGAGTACCCTCAGTATGAGGATAGCAAATATACACAAGATATATGTACACAATACCAAAATTATGCAGTAATAGCAATAGAAAACGGTGCAAGCAATGTATAGTCACAATAGATTGCAATGGGAGCACATAGGTATAGGGGCAACACAAACCATATACTCCAAAAGTGGAATGCGAATAACGTATGGACCCCAAACCTATGTGAGCTTGTAGAGAGTCGCTGGGACTGTAAGAAAACAGTGAGGGTTAGAACAATAGCCCACCCCAAGACCCTGAAAAGTGGGTGCAAAGTGCACCTAAGTTCCCCAGAGAGCACAGAAGTCGTGATAGGGGAATTCTGCAAGAAAGACCAACACCAGCAATGCAACAACAATGGATTTCCAGACGAGAGTACCTGTGGAACAAGGGGACCAAGTCCAAAAGTCACGATCAAGTCGGGAGTGGGCAGATGCCCAGGAAATGCCAGCTGTGGGTGCAAAAAAGCTGCCACTGGATGGTAGAAGCTGTGGATTCTGCAAGAACGAAGAGGGCTAGAAACTTCCCCTTTGGAGGATGGATGTCCCACGTTGTGAAGACGCTTGCAGAGGTGTTTTCGTGCAGAAAGACCGCAAACAAGCTTTGCTAGCTGCAAGGGTTGCGGTTAGGGTTTTTGGATGCTGCTGTGGCCCAGGAGGGACCAGGATGTCGCCAATTGCGTGAGGAGACAGAGGGGGCACCCAGCAAGACAAGGAGCCCACTCAGGAGCAGGCAGCACCCGCAGAAGTTCTGGAACAGGCACTACAAAGAAGAGTGAACCGGAGCTCACCCGAAGTCACAAAAGAAGGTCCCACAATGCCGGAGGACAACTCAGGAGGCCGTGCGCTGCAGGTTAGAGTGTCAGGGACCCAGGCTTGGCTGTGCACAAAGGAAATCCTGGAAGAGTGCACAGGAGCCGGAGCAGCTGCAAATCACGCGGTACCCAGCAATGCAGTCTAGCGTGGGGAGGCAAGAACTTACCTCCACCAAACTTGGACTGAAGAGTCACTGGACTGTCAGAGTCACTTGGACAGAGTTGCTGAGTTCAAGGGACCTCGCTCGTCGTGCTGAGAGGAGACCCAGAGGACCGGTGATGCAGTTCTTTGGTGCCTGCGGTTGCAGGGGGAAGATTCCGTCGACCCACTGGAGATTTCTTCGGAGCTTCTAGTGCAGAGAGGAGGCAGACTACCCCCACAGCATGCACCACCAGGAAAACAGTCGAGAAGGCGGCAGGATCAGCGTTACAAGGTTGCAGTAGTCGTCTTTGCTACTTTGTTGCGGTTTTGCAGGCTTCCAGCGCGGTCAGCAGTCGATTCCTTGGCAGAAGGTGAAGAGAGAGATGCAGAGGAACTCTGATGAGCTCTTGCATTCGTTATCTAAAGATTTGACCGAAGCAGAGACCCTAAATAGCCAGAAAAGGAGGTTTGACTACCCAGGAAGGAGGATAGGCTAGCAACACAGGTAAGAGCCTATCAGAAGGAGTCTCTGACGTCACCTGCTGGCCCTGGCCACTCAGAGCAGTCCAGTGTGCCAGCAGCACCTCTGTTTCCAAGATGGCAGAGGTCTGGAGCACACTGGAGGAGCTCTGGGCACCTCCCAGGGGAGGTGCAGGTCAGGGGAGTGGTCACTCCCCTTTTCTTTGTCCAGTTTCACGCCAGAGCAGGGCTGGGGGATCCCTGAACCGGTGTAGACTGGCTTATGCAGAGATGGGCACCATCTGTGCCCATCAAAGCATTTCCAGAGGCTGGGGGAGGCTACTCCTCCCAAGCCCTGGCACCTTTTTCCAAAGGGAGAGGGTGTAACACCCTCTCTCTGAGGAGGTCCTTTGTTCTGCCTTCCTGGGCCAGGCCTGGCTGGACCCCAGGAGTGCAGAAACCTGTCTGAGGCGTTGGCAGCAGCAGCAGCTGCAGTGAAATCCGGGAAAGGTAGTTTGGCAGTACCCGTGTCTGTGCTAGAGACCCGGGGGATCATGGGATTGTCTCACCAATGCCAGGATGGCATTGGGGGGGCAATTCCATGATCTTGGACATGTTACATGGCCATGTTCGGAGTTACCATTGTGAAGCTACACATAGGCTGTGACCTAGGTATAGTGCACACGTGTAATGGTGTCCCCGCACTCACAAAGTCCGGGGAATTTGCCCTGAAGAATGTGGGGGCACCTTGGCTAGTGCCAGGGTGCCCACAAACTAAGTAACTTAGCACTCAACCTTTACCAGGTAAAGGTTAGACATATAGGTGACTTATAAGTTACTTAAGTGCAGTGGTAAATGGCTGTGAAATAACGTGGACGTTATTTCACTCAGGCTGCAATGGCAGGCCTGTGTAAGAATTGTCAGAGCTCCCTATGGGTGGCAAAAGAAATGCTGCAGCCCATAGGGATCTCCTGGAACCCCAATACCCTGGGTACCTCAGTACCATATACTAGGGAATTATAAGGGTGTTCCAGTATGCCAATGTAAATTGGTGAAATTGGTCACTAGCCTGTTAGTGACAATTTGTAAAGAGAGAGCATAACCACTGAGGTTCTGGTTAGCAGAGCCTCAGTGAGACAGTTAGGCATTACACAGGGAACACATACATATAGGTCACAAACTTATGAGCGCTGGGGTCCTGACTAGCAGGGTCCCAGTGACACATAACAAACATACTGAAAACATAGGGTTTTCACTATGAGCACTGGGCCCTGGCTAGCAGGATCCCAGTGAGACAGTGAAAACACCTGACATATACTCACAAACAGGCCAAAAATGGGGGCAACAAGGCTAGAAAGAGGCTACTTTCTCACAATATACTTTCTGGGTTTAAACCCTGCAGATCCTGTTCCTGACAGATGTCGGTCATGGATCCACATTCCGTATGTTTTGGTGTCTGGGGTCTCATCATGACGCCGCCAACTGCAACGTCTGCCATCGTCTGAAGCCGAAGCCTTTGAGGGAGCGTTGCATGAAGCTCCTCGCTGCGCGAGCGAACAAGTCCTGTTCTCGCTGGCGTCAGAGTCCTTCCTCATCCTTGCAGCCCAGGGAGCGCATCAGAAGTCGTTCTCGGATGGCTCTGTTGACCTCCGGGGGTCCCTCAGCGTCTCCAAGTAAGTCCTCCCGGACCCCATCACTCCCTTTGGTGTCACCTCCCCGCGTTCTCCTCCTGCGAAGTCTGCACCCAAGTCGACCCCTTCCCTCCTGCCGTATCCCAGCGCCAGGGCGACTATATACCAAATGCGACTTTACTATGCGTCCCTACATTCCATCTTTGGTCCTTCTCCTCCCCCTGGAATGCCTTCGGGCCCTATGGAGTTGGTGAGTGCTGTGAAGGGATCTTCGCCGGTGGTCTCCACCTCGGTGCCCATTCACACTCTCGACTCCGACTCCAGAGTCGGATCTGCGTTGGTGCCCGGCCTCGTATGACCTCCATCTCCTCTGTCTGATCCTGTTGTTCCGACACCCCTCATGGCGCCGTTAGGCCAGTCGACTCTGCTTGACACACCTATACTAATTTCGCTGGAGTCAGATGACGACGCTTCCAAAGCAGCTTACCCCTCTCGGCGTTAGCCGACGTCGACACCGACGCCAGGAGTGGCGCCGGCTGATTTAGATGCTGTGCTTGTGCTAGATCTATTTTCTGGGCCTTCTGCACATTCCCAAGATCCCGTAACCTGGCCCCCTCCGGGTTCATCCTCTGATTGGGTGCTTGATTTGGCCACGGCTAGTGGCCGAGATTCCTCGCCAGTGTCTAGCCTACTCCTGTCACCTGGATTGGCGACGGAGGCCACCACTGCTTTCCCAGATGTCTTGAGGAGGGTGGCAGATGTTTTGAACTTAAATCTAGCTATTGTGCAATTATCTACTGATCCCTTGTTAAATTTTTATCTGGTATCAAGCTGCTACCGAACCAGTTCTGCCTTTTTGCAAGGCTCTGTATGACATCCTTCTAGGTGTCTGGAATCACCCGGTCTCTGGTCCTTCGGTGGACCGTTCTATTTCACTCAGACATTCGCTCTTTATCAGTTTGGAGCAATAAACTACTTTACGCATTGACCTTCCTTTTCCTCCATGTGAGAAGGTGTTGTTGTAGTGTTGTTGTACTCCTCCGTGAGCCATTTTTGCTACTTTTTATAGGGTCCCCTATTCTGGTGTCTCTTCCTCTTCTTATGTCTTCTGGGAAGACAGTTTTTTCCCATTTTTCAGTGGGTACTATTTTGTCCTTCTTTTTCCTCTACTAAACGCTCATTTTGGTGCTAATCACATTCTTCCACAGCCATGATGCTTTGGCTCATTTATTGAGTTTCTCCCTCTAGTGGCACCGTTTTCCCCATACCATAGGTTCCTGACTAGCCAATGCAACAATATTTACGTAAAAAATATATATCTATATATACATATCTGTATATATGTATATATACAGATATATATATATAGATATAGATATATATAAATCAATACTAGGTGCAGTACTGATGCTGTACTCCTCACTGAAGGGTTCCCTCCTCTATTTCTTTTACCTCTTGCTCGCTAGCATCGGGTCATTCTTGAGCTTGTGCTCTCCCCGAACTGTGTTCACAGGGGGTTTTCTTTCCCACATAATGTTGTGGTTTCTTTTCCATACTCCCTCTTTTTGCAGCAATGTCATTCCTTCTGGTGCCATACAATGGTATCCCAGGTTCTTTGGGTTTCAGCTTAGCACCATGTTCTATTTTTTTCCCACCACTTCAAAATGAGGACCATGGCGCTCTTTCAAACCCTGCCTTGTGCAAGCTTTTTACGGCTTGTTTATTGGCGTTTTCCTGGCCATCTTTGTTCATAATGTGGGATTGTGATGAGTACTATTTTTTTTTCTCTGTTGTTGGTATTCCTTTCAATTTTCTTGGTTGCTTGCTGACGACAGATCGTTGGTCCCCCTCTGCGCATGTGTTTGGGGATTGTTCATTCACAAGTGTCTTTGGTCTACTTGTCTTTGCTGATAAGCACAGATTATTTCACTTTATTTCCGTATGTTCCATCTCTGTCACTGGGATGGTTCTGTGTTTTTCCGTTCCTATTTCTCAATTTTTTCTTCCTTAGCAATGGCCAACGATTGTCTCTCCTTGCTTAAGCCATGTCCCTCAGAACAAGGGCATGGTCCTTTGCTTTTTCGTGGAATGGGTCTTTTTAGACTCTTATGTTATGTGTTTAAGGTTCTATCTCTGGATGACCATAGTCATGTCTCCTTTCCATCATCCTGCTGAGGGTTCCTTCACAGTTTTTACTCTGCTATGGGTGTGGTCGCTCCCTGGTTCCTGTGGAGACTCTCTATTGCTAGTCCTTATTTGGCATATTTCCTGTGCATATGCCAATCAGTTTTTCGTATGATTAACTTTTGTTGTGAATTGCTTCTATGTCTCAAGCCTCGTTCTTCCTCTGGGTTTCACGGGGTTGTTCTTTGCGAGACTAGTGCGATCCGTTCGCTTCCCTCCTACGGGGGTGGGACACTGCTTGAGGTATCTAGTTCTAAGACGAGGAATCTGCGGATAGTTATCTCCATCAGATGAACAAGTTACTTACCTTCGGTAACGCCTTATCTGGTAGAGACACAGACTAGCCGCAGATTCCTTATCAAAGCTTGCGAACTTTGTATTCTTCAGTCTTGCTTAGGATGAATTTGGGTGTTTGCTAGTTCTTGTACGTCTCACAACGTGTCTTTTCTTTACTGGTTGGCATATACACTATTCCACTGTTTTACTATTTCACTGCCAGTTTCTTTGTGGCTCCATGTTGTTCCGCGGCTTCAAGTCACCGAAGAAATTGATGCCAGTGCGTCGGAGGAGGGAATATATGGACTCTGCTGACATCATGTCCTGAGACAACGTCGCTGCGGAGTCGCTCAACGCCCTCTACTGATGTGCAGAGGTACCGCTGAGGAAAAATCTCCAGATCCAGTCTGACGCCTGGGGGAGAATTCTAAGATAAGGAATCTGTGGCTAGTCTGTATCTGTACCAGATAAGGTGTTCCCGAAGGTAAGTAACTTGTTCGTCAAGTATAGGCTGTCATGTCCCAGCTGAATGTTTACATTTACTATTATTAAACACATTTTCCAAACTTTCATTTTTGATATCACACTGGTACTCCAGTTGACAAAGATGCTTGTAGGACTTTTTAGGTTGCAGCCTACCAGACAGTGCAGTTGTCTGGTTTGCTAAAGACATCTTGGAGATTTTCAGAATGTTGACCTAGGAATGCATTCCTCCTGTTGCTTACCATTGGCATTCTGGTTTGTAACTCACATTTTCTGTCTTTCTATTTGCTGGCTTTATTTGCTTTGTATTCTTCAGTCTTGCTTAGGATGAATTTGGGTGTTTGCTAGTTCTTGTACGTCTCACAACGTGTCTTTTCTTTACTGGTTGGCATATACACTATTCCACTGTTTTACTGTTTCACTGCCAGTTTCTTTGTGGCTCCATGTTGTTCCGCGGCTTCAAGTCACCGAAGAAATTGATGCCAGTGCGTCGGAGGAGGGAATATATGGACTCTGCTGACGTCATGTCCTGAGACAACGTCGCTGCGGAGTCGCTCAACGCCCTCTACTGATGTGCAGAGGTACCGCTGAGGAAAAATCTCCAGATCCAGTCTGACGCCTGGGGGAGAATTCTAAGATAAGGAATCTGTGGCTAGTCTATATCTGTACCAGATAAGGTGTTCCCGAAGGTAAGTAACTTGTTCGTCAAGTATAGGCTGTCATGTCCCAGCTGAATGTTTACATTTACTATTATTAAATACATTTTCCAAACTTTCATTTTTGATTTCACACTGGTACTCCAGTTGACAAAGATGCTTGTAGGACTTTTTAGGTTGCAGCCTACCAGACAGTGCAGTTGTCTGGTTTGCTAAAGACATCTTGGAGATTTTCAGAATGGTGACCTAGGAATGCATTCCTCCTGTTGCTTACCATTGGCATTCTGGTTTGTAACTCACATTTTCTGTCTTTCTATTTGCTGGCTTTATTTGCTTTAGGATCTCCAGGTTCAGTTTGTCCCTCCCGTCGGCTATACATTCTTTACTGTATTCTATCTAAGAACTCTGTTTCTGTAAACAGGCCTTTAAATCTTGTTCTTATCTTGTCACATTTGCTGGGCATTCAAAGACTGAGGTCAAATGTCAGGCATTGTCTTCCGAAGGCGCCTATTTACATTTCTTTATTTGACCTCAAAGTCAGAGGAGTTATATGACAATTTTGCTGGATACAGGGGTAGGAAAGAGGTTTTTTTCTAGACAACAACATTTAAATGCACTGTGTAATTCATTTCAGAATCTATCAGAATTAGGAACACAAATGAAGCACATTTTTTGTTATTTATGAAGTGTGTTGGAAACAAATACTTTAATATGATCAAAGCAAATCGTTATATTACGTGATGCAATGTTCACACATTTTCATCTGTGCATTGTATAGTTTTATTAGTAAAACTGTATTTCTGTGCAAATGTAATGTACATTTCAGTTGG
Organism: Pleurodeles waltl; assembly: GCF_031143425.1. Taxonomy (NCBI): domain Eukaryota; kingdom Metazoa; phylum Chordata; class Amphibia; order Caudata; family Salamandridae; genus Pleurodeles; species Pleurodeles waltl. The sequence goes on along the minus strand of NC_090437.1, from coordinate 797,206,476 downwards.
AAATGCTTTGTCTGTAATGGCAGTGAACTACTATATCATTCATACTCCTCTCTACACCTCTCCACTCTGCTCTGCACCACTTCAACCACTGCACTCTACTCTGCACCACTCCAGGCCACTGCACTCTGCACTCTGCACCACTCCACTCTACGCCACTGCACTCTATGCCTCTTCACGGCATGCCTATCTACTCTACCCTGTACCACTCTAGTCTATGCCACTGCACTCTTTGCCACTGCGGTCTACATCACTCCAGCCTAGGTCACACCAATCTACTCTGCACAACTCCACTCTATGCCACTATACTCTACGGCACTCTGCAACACTGCCCTCTACACCACTGTAATGTATGCTACTGTAATCTACTATGCACCACTACACTCTATGCCACTGCACTCTACACCACTTTACTCTATGCCATTACACTTTATGCCACTCTATACAACCGCACTATACCCTGCACTGCTCCACTCTACACCACTTCACTCTACTCTGAAACAATGTACTCTACACCACTGCACTCTAGCCACTCTACTCCAATCTGTGCCACTCAATGCTATGCCACTGCACTCTACACCGCTCTACTCTTAACTACTGCCCTCTATGCAAGTGCACTCCACACAACTACACTCTATGCCACTGCACTCTACTCTGCATCACTGTACTGTACGCCACTGCTTTCCACACCACACCACTCTACTCAACTCAACATCACTGCACTCTGACACTCTACTCTGGAACACTGCACTCTCTGCCACTAAACTCTCCACCATTTTACTCTGCACTACTCTACTCTACTCCACTCTAACCCATTACACTCTATGGCACTATACCCTACTCTGCACCACTCTATGCTACTCTGCTCTGCACCATTCAATGCCACTGCACTCTATGTCACTGCAATCTCTGCCACTTGACTCTACTCTGCACCACTGCCTTCTGCATCACTCAACTCTATGCCACTCCACTCTGCACCACTCATTGTCACTCTAATCTACGCCACTGCACTCTACACCACTGCACTCTACGTCACTGTACTCTGCGCCACTATACTCTGAGCCACTTTACTCTGCACCACACCACTGCACTCTACTATGCACCACTCTAATCTACATCGTTGCTGCACTGTATGCTGCTGAATTCGATGCACTGCACGCCACTATACTCTGGAACACTCTACGCTAATGCACTCTACACCACTCTATTATATGTCATTCCAGTGTATGCCACTCAATGTGACTCCACACTATGCCACACACTCTCTGCCACTCCACTCTTCACCATTCCACTCTACGACACTCCACACGACTCTCCTCGAAGCCACTATTAGCCATGCTAAACAGCATCCATGCCAGTGTACAACATGGCTAAACCACATTGGCAAAGCCAATATCTCTTGCATAGGCGAAACCTATTGGCTTTGCCAAATCTTGTTACACACGGGTATTTTGGCCTTCGTGTTGTTGCGCGCTTCACGGGGCTCCTGCTGATTGACTCGCGGACATAGACCATGACATGAGCACTCAGCCGTAATTTAGCAATTTCATGAGCACATGTTGTAAATGGGCACCATCAAAAGTTGTCATGTTCTCGTCAAGTAACAATGCAGGCATGAAATAGCATGATCAGTCAAAAGCCATGGATGTGACAGCGGCTGTGCGGGCCGTGCCGCCTGGCTGAAAGCTCTGACTAGAACCGATGGCTATTGCCTGCGTGTTTGGGAACAAACGTATTATTGGACATTTCAACAATCTGCCCCAGCTGGGAATAAGGCAATTCCTGTTTACATCAATCTGCCATCACAGCCAAGAATTAGGTCTTGAAAGCCGCTTTGCGAGGATGAATGTTTGCTGACATAGGTGAATTCAGAACAGATGTGAGCCATCATGTAAACCTGTCACTTCTCATCTTTAATGACCAACTTCCTAGCTCATTAAGCCGACTAATTTAGGAATGTGTAGATAATTATAATCATATTTCAGTATATCATCGTTGAATCATCGGAAATATGACCGTTCTTTCATTTTAACAGGTAGGAAATTCTCAACAAAAAGTATAGTAGCCATGTATCCAAGATAACATTTTATTGTTAGAAAAGTAAATGTCGAGGGTCAAACATGGCACCAGGCACAGAGAGGCACAGACAGCTTAATACACAGGAGGCTGTCTCGCACTCCAGCCTCCAGCTGACTGCGGCGCAAACTTGGGTGCGAGTGAGCCTCACATAGTCATCACAATGCTGAACCCCTTCAGTATGTATGAGGAATTTTCAGATAGCGCATACAAGGCCCAAGGGTGTCTCCGCGCTATGCATAGACCAAGAAAAGATGATAATTCAAATATAGTACATAAGCAGAGAATATTACAAAATAAACCAAAAGCAATAGAAAAGGCCCTTTGGAACTAACATCATAGAAAGAACAGGCAGTTACAGATGTGTGAGTGACTAGCACAAGCAACTCTAATATGATCTCTATTAACCAGGTTTACGACCGCTGGTGGCTAGATCCTTGGTAAGTCGCATCACTGCAGGTGGTGTGTACGAGCAGAGCTCAGCCAGGTTCGAAACTCTCGAGTCAGCTGACAGAAGGACTCCCATGGCGAGACTATCGTATCCGCAACGAGAGAGCGCTGCACAAGTTGCGCAAAACTAGCACATTAATTGCAAAGGATCAATGTCAAATAATATAAATAGCAAACAGCAGACAGTAATCAATAGCTTATAACTGGTCAGGTATTTAGAAGGCGGAGGGTATGAAATAAGGGGGCCAGGAGAAAATGTTTTAGATCTTTTTTAAAGCAGGCGAGGAGTTGGTAGTGTGAATAGCAGGAGGGAAGGGGTTTCATACTTTGGGTGCACCTCCAGAGGGTGCCTAGAGATATGTTTTTGCCGGCTGTTTCCAATAGTAAGGAATCCGAGCTGGTTAGGTGGTGGGTGCTGCCAGAAGTATTCAGTTCTTTGCCAGATAAAGCGAGTGATCAGAGTGGAGAACTTTGTGAACTATCATTGATAGGAAGCCAGTCTGAGGAGTGGAGGACTAGGGTAATTTGATCAAAACCTCCATCCACAGAGGGCAAGCATGGTGCTGAACCCAGAGGAGATTTGGGCAGTGCCAGATTACTTTTAGGAATCACAACTGGTGATATAATCTTGACTGAACCAGTGTACTAAGGCCCATATCTATACTCGGTTTGCACTGAATTAGCGTCATTTTTTTAAGCTAATTCAGTGCAAACCTAACTCCATATTTATACTTTGGCGCTAGACACAGGTAGTGCCAAAATTATGGAGTTTACGTCATTTTCTGGATGTGGAAACCTACCTTGCGTCAATGAAATGCACGGTAGGCGTTCCCATGCAGAAAACAACTCTATGGCCTTAGCGTCATATTTATCCCCCCATGCTAAAATCTAGCACAGGGGGGGTGGGGCCTTGAATAATAGCACCAAGCTTGCTTAGCGCCATTATTTAACGCCTGGGTCTGGGCAGGTGTTAGGGGAACTGTGGGCATGTTTCCATGGTCAGAGACCATCGAAAGAGCCCTTCCCTGCCCCCAGGGACACCCCACCCACCCCCATCCACACCAGGAGGACAGCCAAGGATGGGGGGACCCCATCCCAGGTAAGTAGAGGTAGGTTTGGGTAGGTATTTCATTTAAATTTACAAAGTGCCATAGGGGGGGGCCTAACTTGGGCCCCCCCCCTACATGGCACTGGGCCCAATGGCCATGCCCAGGGTACATAAGTCCCCTGGGCATGGCCATTGGGCTGGGTGCATGACTCCTGTCTTAACTGAGACAGGAGTCATGTCCATGGGGTTCTAACGTCAGAAAATGACGCTAGTCTGGGCAGAGGCATTTTATTGCCTTTGCCCGTACTAGTGTTATCCTTACGGTCTTGTTCCTGTGGGAAACGCTTAATCCCCAAGATAGCACTGAGCTGACGATTTGCATTTCTTGTCATTGATATGTTTGTGAAGTTTAATTCTGTGGTCCAAAATGAAGGCAAGATCAATGATTCAATGATATTCGGAAAACAGCCGTTGTTGAACTGGGAAGAGATGTATGTGATGTGACTAGTAAAAACTCAATGTTGTTGGGATTTAATTTGAGGTGCTGAACAGTTATCTAGGACTGTAGGATGTTAAACACCAAAGGAGTAAAGAGATACTACCCTGTGAGTACACCTTCACATACAAGTTCAGCATATCGATAGTATTCCAGATTCTTTTATGATGCTACCCATGGGTTCCAGCTAGAAACTGAAGTAACTCATTCAAATAAATAATAAAGGGCTTTCTTGCGAGCACAACAACAAAATCACCAAGAGCTCAGGCCAACTGACGCTTGTTCTGACCCGCATTCCATAGCACATCAGTTGTGACATCGGTGCATCCACTCATCACGTTAGATCACCTTAACAGGGTCATACAGTCAACAAAAGTAGATACTACACAACCTCCCTCCTTTAACAACAGAGCATTTTTATTTTTAACATATTGATGAACTTGTAGAGCAATTAAAACGGATAACAAAAAAAACAGAAAATCAAGAACAAGTAAAGAAAAGGAAAGAATAAGAACTAGAAATGAATAAAACAGAAAACAACTAGAGGTGCCACGAAGGCAACAAACAGAATGAAACGGTTATTGAAGTGAGAAAGCAAACCGAATATAAATTTCTGATAACTTAAACAGAATCAACGTGTAAGATAATTTAATTGACAGTCTGCTTTTCAACAGTTCTACTTTTCTTAAACCATCATTTTGGAAGGTACTTTCCAATGCCAAAAGCAGCGACGTATAACAAGATCAGAATCGTTTGCACTGTTATTTCTGTCCCCACAATCTGCTGTATTACTGTTATCACTGTGCCTGTTATAGCATTCGTTTGGGGCTAATCAGTGTCTAGCTCTTTGTACCTTGGGAACACGACTACGTTGCCACCACTGCCCCCTTTAACTAAACTACTGCTGCGACGTACCTCAGCAGCTTTCACAGGTTCTCTAAACTTGGACAAGCCTTTCTTTTGAAAAACATGTTCTTTGATGCTTATAAGATCCCCCAGCAACAATTTGTGGCACACTCAATTTGCACAAAGTTTCACAGAGCAGTCTAGCATCAATCATTCTTGGTTTTGGCCTCCTACCAAATTTCTTTCAATGATACAATGCAGGGTTTAAACTTAAATAGCCAGTTTAGAGTTAAACCTATATTTGCTTTTCTACCACGCATCATTTTAAAAGGCGAGTGGCCGTGGAAGCATGCACCGTTGTTCTGTAAGACCATAAAAGTTCGTGCACAGCTTCTACAACATCATGTTTCATTCTTACAGCTCTTTGGGCACACTCAACTAGAATGCGGTTAAAGAATTCTATAAGCCTATTACTTTGGAGGCAGCAAAGAGGCTTCCTTAAATTCCTGACCCCACTTTTCTTCAGGAATTCACACATAATGCTGGAAGTAAATTGCACTTCATTGTCAGTTAAAATACATTTTGGTATACATGCTTTGATAGCAGTTTCACTAAGAAAATGTATGACAGCACTAGCGGATGGTTCCTTTAAAAATGTAACTTCGCCCCACATACACAAATGATCAATTTGTATCTGCTTTGTGCAGGCAAAATAGGAAGAGGTCTTAAGATGTCTCACCCAATTTTCTTGAAAACTCTGGAAGGAGCAGCTATAGGAGTTTTGGTAGGTGAACATGTCACCAACTATTTGTCAGAAAGAAAGCCTTGGGTATATTTATTGATCAATATCTCTAGCTTTCTGTCCATCCTTGGCTGCCAATACTCCTCACTAACTTTTTAAAAGTTAGGGTTAGCCCTAAATGCTTCTCAGATTGCATGCTTGGGTGTTGAGGTGTAGGGCAGGAGGGGGACTCTCTAGGTGCGCCCCGTGAGAAAGGATGCCATTCATCTGAATGCATCATCTGTGATTTCGGTCTGGTGCAGTTAATCGATGAGTGTGTGGCGGGATACGGTATTGAAGGCTGAGGAGAGGTCCAGCAGGATCAGAGCAGCGGATTTTCCTTTGATGAGTATGTTGCGGATGCCATCTGTTGCAACAATCAGGGCTGTCTCAGTACTGTGGTTGGCTCTGAACCCTGATTGGGAGGGGTCCAGTAGGTTGTTTCTATTCAGGTGTTCGGTGAGTTGGAGATTGATGGCCTTCTCCAGGACTTTGGTGGGTAATGAGAGCAACAAGATTGGACTGTAGTTCTGGAGCTCGCAGGTGCCTGCTGAAGGTTTCTTGAGGAGGGGTCTCACCTCTGCGTGTTTCCAGGCATCAGGAAAGGTGGCTGTAGTCATGGAGGTGTGAGAATGTAAGCACCGGATGAGGTTGTGGTGCAGATCATCAAGGGCAAATTCCACCTTTCTAAGAGCAGCCTACGTGTTGTCTTCTTTGAGGGGACCCACGTTCTTCCTGTGTGTTTGCCGCAGGCTGAAGCTAAGCCAGTTGACCGAAGCCAGTACTAAGCTTAACCTTATTTTGCCCCTAATATGAATGTGACAGTGGGGAAATATTGCAAGTCTAATAATAAATGAGTAATTTAGAAGAATTTTCCCACGTCTGCTGTGATTGTAGAACCGTGACAGTCCACTAGACTGAATGTCATCTATCAGCCACCTGGAGGCACCTACTTGTTTGTGAATCTGTCAGTCACAGTATGGACCATACCACCTCTCAGCACGTTTTGTCCAACAACAATCACATTTTTGTTGTTTTCATCCTTCATTGGGGACATCTTAATTGACCAAGAAGGATGTGCATACAAATGGCAGGTATTTATCATGTTCACATGCCAATCATGTAAAGCACTGTTTCATCAACATGCAGTTATTCCAATCTATAGTTGTGGATCAATAAAATATATTTTCCACTGTTCATATGGTAAGGTAAATAGAAATATGTGCATTCCTACTCTTAGGGTTGTACAAAGAAACCATGCTATTAATCAATGCTTGCATGTATCTGTTATGAAGTACTTGTTTGAAGTAGCATTTATTTATTTGATTTATCGTTTATGCAGGAGCCCTGATTTTGTACCAAGTGCATTATTCTAACTATAGTAAATACATATGTGTATATGTTCTATTTGGAAGGTAACCAGAGGGAGTAAGGTTTTAAATTTATATTTTATTGAAGGCAAACTGGTTATTTCATGCTAGTATTTAAAGAAGCGGTTTACATGCTTAGAATGCTCAAAATGCTCATATTGGTACTACAGATCTATTATAAGCAGTGTTTATTAATGCAATGCAATGGCTTACCTACTGAGGACTTTATCTATCTGGTAGATCTTAAGTGAAGTGGAGACACTGATTATAGTGTTTTATATGACTTACTTATGGCATCTTTTTAGGTTTCATCTGCACAACTCCTGTGCTGTGCTTGTGAAGTCTCTTATATTCATAAAAAATATCTTGAAAAGGTTTTAGAGCCTGCCCATTACTTCCCTTTTCTTACCATTGGCTGCCCCCCACGTCACTCTTGTTTCTTTGCTTCCTAGTGGTCAGTGGCCCCTCCTCACCTTCTTCCTCATGGGCTTCGAGTCTTCATCCTGCTGTAGAGCTTGGACCACGTACTGCCTCTGATGGCAAGTGTCCTTCCACTGCAGGATCCTACAGGTACTCTTTTTTGTTTTTCTGCCTCTCTTCTTCACCTCCCACCCTCGCCTAATGTCAGTTATTTTTAAAAACAACCCCCTCGCCGTTGTTTTTTTTTAAAACCCTCTGTCTGTCCTCTTCCCACTTTCCTTAACCCACCATCCCATGTCCTTTTGTTTCTAAACCCCACCCCTCCCGCTTTCCGGTTGTTTCTAACCCACCCTTGTTTCTCCCACCCCTCCTCCCGATTTCTATTATGTTTCCCATGCTTGTGTCCCAACCTCCCCAGTACTTTCTTTTTAACAAGTTGTACTACAGCACAGGCCACTGTGCCACATGGCTTAAAGTAAAAAAAACAGCACTTTGACGGGGGCCATGCTGCCACATCATAGTGCTTTTATTTTTTTTCTTTAAGTCATGTTGCACAGCAGCGTAAGCTCAAGACGCTGTGCAACATGTAAAATTGACAAAGTCAACAGATTTTGCATAGTGAAACCTATTGGTTTTTCCAATGCTTGCTTCTTGTTGTTATATGATTGCCATTTTAACAGTGCTGATTAGTCAGCAATCGTGTCTATTAGACCTTCTGATTCCAATGAATTCAGCCACTTACCTCACATCTGCTATGAGTGTGTTTATCCCTCTCGTATTACAAAGACACGTGTAAGGTTTCATAATTGCTATGGACCCAGCTGCCCCAACAATGTTGTTACACCTCTTCCAAAACTCACAATGAAAATGCTTAAAAAGGGGGAAACTTTACTTTTCAGCATCCTGTCACTCCACATTCTAAGAGCCAGTGAGAGAGGATAGTTATCGAAGAAAGTCTGTTTGTAGCTGAGGGTAGATGGTAAGACCAATGTCAAGGGCTCTATATTTAAAAAGAAAACAAGGGAAAGGGCAAGCAAAGAGAAATACAGAGAACTGGTTTGCTCTTCTTCTTTTAAATGTTCAATCCATATTTATAATTTGATGTTTAGTTGTTATTTTTCCCTTTAAGTTTTTTTTCCTTGAAAGAATGAAGCTACAAATAGTATTAATATTTCTTTATTTAGCACAGTGGACTGTGGATCACAATAACAGTTTATTGTAGATGCTTCCTTTCATTCATTTTTTTCTTTACCCCCATTTTTAGGCATGTATACATAGATAATGATGTAGGTAGATACTGGCATCCTCCCCAAGCTGTCTGCGAACACTAGGTGCAAACTTATCCAGTTTCTTTTACCTTCACCTGGCGTATCTTACACCACGGCGATTACATGCTATGTTTCCTGGGGTGTCAGCGGACTGCCCTTGTAGTGCACCAGAGGCCGGATTTTTGCAGATGGTATGGTCCTGTCCAATTTTGACTGTGTATTGGGCTTCCATAATGTAGGTGATTCAGAGGATCACTGATTTCACTGCTCCCACAACTGTGCTTGCTGGTTCTACATGCGTACAGCACAGTCTCGAAGGTGAGTAACCGGTTTGTGGACTTGGCTCTGATACTGGCCAGGAGACAACTCACAATGAGTTGGAAGTCCGCCTCTGGCCCTGATTTGGGTTGCTGGAGTAGAGAACTGAATAAGTGGGTGGACTGTGAGAGGGAAGCGCTGCGAAAGAAGGCGGCTAGAGGGTTGTGGGAATTCTCTTACTCCATGCATGGGACGCTATACTGGCTGCTTGTCCGAATTTGGACAGTTGAGGGAGGAACAGACACAGACCTATCACCATCTGCTTCCCCTTCCGCAAGGCCGCCTTCTGTTTCTGATGTGATGGGATCACCTGTTGCCCCCTAATTATATCATTAGGTTGCATACGGTCAATATGCATGTGTACTGTATGAGTCATGCTTTTGAATGCGACATTGGATTAGGGGGTGATTGTGGCCCCATGTCTACAGCTTGGGGGTGGGGGACACTATGGGTCCCTGTCTCTGGATTGAATTAGTGGATCCTTGCTTGGCACTGGACAGATGATTGACATTACCCGCTGTACTGTTGCTGTACTAGCTCCCACCCGCCTGGTTTGTTTGATGTTTTGTTTACTTCCTCTATGTAATTGCTCTTTCTGCTGGTACTCATTGATATTGCTGTTTGTATTGAAAATGCAACACACAAATTTAAAAAATGCATACAGAATCTCTGTGTCTGCATTTTACTGCATGAACTGACAAACGAAAGCCTTCTTAACTACGCATAAAGAGCACAGATGGCAAGATTTGAGGAAGACACAACCAGGGCGATCCAGTTTCTGCAATCTTTCAATGCTGTACCGACTTTACTAGACTTCCTGAAGGAGCTCCGAGGCGTTTCCTTGCAGTGTAGCTCACTGGACATGCATCAGGAGAACCTCCCTTTTATTTTCCTTACTTAATCCAGTATTGCAGCCTTCCCTGCTCTGTGCGAAGAAAGCAATCCTTGCTCAAAGGTGAAATATAGCTCTAGAACTCTTTTTTGCATACTCGCTCGATATACTAAACATTTTTTTTCTGTAACCTGCGCTGGTTACACAATCTAGGTGTGTATATTAACACATTAGTGGTAGAATCAGTATTCCTGGATGATATGTACAGCTTACTGACAGCACCTCAGTGTGTGCACATTAGGTGCCAGATTTATGCTGGACTTGCGCTGTTCCAACGCCACATTAGTGTCATTTTTTTATGCTAATGTGGCGTTGGAAGGGGAAAAACGCTGTGCCATATTTACAAAGTGGCGCTGTAACCCCTTGTGCCACATTATGCCTCTGCAAGGCATAATGTATGCAAAGGGGCGTCCCAGAACTAGGGGGGGGGGGCATACAAATGGCACAATGCAATCTATGAGATTTCTTTGCTCCATTTTTATCGGCATTTGTTAACGCCTGCTAAGTGCAGGCATTAAAAAAAAGGCTCCCGTTGATTACAATTGGCCTCTGGGTGCAGCGCCACTTTTCATAAACCTGCCCCTGGGTTTCCAGGCAGCACTGCAGGAGTGTGGGAGGTAAGTAAAGTGGCAGGAGGGGGACGTGAGGGGATTCCAGAAGGGGGGAGATGGGGAATCATGACTAGCAGAATGATGGCCAAGAGAAAGTGACAGGGAATAGAAATGGGGAGCAGGTGGACAAGAGGGAGGGAAGGCAAAGAGAGCCAAGAGACGGCGATTGCAAACTCACACAGGAACAGAGGACAACAGTGTATGTTGCTAAAAGCATGATGTGAAGAAACAACACAGCAAGACAATTAATGACCACGAGGAGAGAAGCCCTGTGTAACGAAGGAGGAGGTGCAGGAAAGGGGGAATAATGGGGTTCTCTTAATCCTCAATTTCAATACACAACTAAGGGAAACGGGGTGTGGGGAGGCCGCGCAGTGGACTGATGTAACATGCAACATATCAGCAGTGTGAAACATTAATATGCTACACACAGGGATTCTATACTAATCTGTATATCTTCTATATACACACCCGTTGTTTATAAGTGTATGGCGTGATAAGGCACGAAAAACTGAAATACGACTTAATGCCAAAAACAAATATTGTTACATGCAATTACTATTTTGCAGCTCTACTTTTAACCATGCATAGAATTAATTACCGTTTTGAGAACAATATGACATAAGCATAAATGTTTCCATCCAAGTTTTTTAGCACATTGCTTACTAGGTTACAGCCTAAAAAATGAAAAACAATGCAGACTTCAAATGTGGGATAAGTAAGTGTTTCCTCATGATCTAGTGCACGTGATTGTGATTTCCATAGTGTGAATCTTTCAATAGAAGAGTGCAATTTGGGAAAACCCGTGCTATAAAACTGTGGGATATAAAATATTTCATTATTAATATTTGTTTTACATACTTCAGATTATGCTGCAAACAGACACGGACATTACCCAACTGCAAAGGGCTAAGTTAGCACTTGTTTTCAATTAGGAAGGTCATTACAGTCATATCCGGCCTTGGCTGTCATTGCCTGGGGCATGTTTTGAGTTTTGCTCTGTCATGCTTCTTTCTACATGGTTACTAGGACGTTCCAGCTGCGATCTTGCTTTGACTGAAATTGACACTCATTGCCATGTGGTCTGGATTTCCATGGCTAGCAGCGCGCGCACAGTGTCTGTTAACTGCAAGCTATTACATTCCAAGGCACGCGGACTGACCTCAATGATTAACACTTCGACACCGAGTGAGGCACGAGGAGCATGAATGTGCCCCCGGTGATGTGTCCCAGACTGCCTAACCGCACGCGGGGATCCACCAAAGGAAGCAGCCTGAGCCCATGTAGGATGCACATCACATGAATGCAGTTACTCATAGTAGCCTAATAAACGAGAACGGGGGATATGTGACGAGCCACATAAGTAGCCATACTTTAAATGCCTTCGGTTGAAGGTATCAACTGTTTGACTCTGTGCATTCTTATGTTATTATGGGCCAGATGTAGCAAAGGGTTTTTCCCAATCTCAATGTCAATGGGAAAATGTGTTCGTACAAATGACCCTAGATCTTTATTTCCGCGTGGGTGGCTAGAAAGATAAAATAATTCAGTTATGACTGTGTACGCGCTCATTTATCCATATTTTGGAGGAAATTCCATCTGTGGATTCTTCTACGGGCGCATCATTTCCTGCAGAACCTGGAGGACTTTTCCACTTTTGCGCAATCCGGCCGATTGTAAGGTTACAGTACTATTGTGAAAATGCGACTGTTGGCAGATTCGACGAGTTGGCTTGATCTGCTTAGGTTGCCCGTCTCGAAAAGACGATTTGGAAGGGGTGACCAACTTTGTAGAGCTCAGGCACCCATGATCTTCCGGGAGGGGCCAAAGCAGAGGATGGGCTTACATTACAGTAATTGAAGAATGCACATGAAACGAGAGTAGGCCTCACCCCTCTTAGGGGTTCGTTCAAAGTCTCCGGGATTCTGGGTATGCATGTAGGTCTTCAAAGTTAGAGGAATTTTACTGATGGTCACTAGCAGGTCCTCATAATAATTTCACATGCTATTGGACGTGATTCTTAGGACACTCTTTTTTATAAAAAGTTAGAGCTTAACAATAACCTTATTGACGACAGGCGCATTTGAAATGGTATAGTGCAAAACAGCTAACTATATTGCTTTATGCTCAAATGACAGTATTATTCATTCCCTATCTTGAAAGTAATGCAGTGGCTCTTTGAGGAACACATTATTACATTCAAAATACTCAACACTAGCAATTAGGCTTTCTGGGAAAATGTTACATTATGCGAAAAAAGTGCGAACCGTGCCCCTCCCATCAGACACTCAGCTCAAAACACTCCTCCGCATCTGAAAACAGAAAATGGGGCAGAAAAGTGCAACTGAAGGGCGCTGCACCCCAAGACACAGAGGTACTGAAACTAGAAGCCTCAGCCTCTCTGGGCTCAGTTAAACTTTCAAAGACTCAGGAAAGACGTATTTAAAGAAGCTCTCAGCTCTCATACTTCGTTATATGGGCCACTCACTTAAAGGAGGGAGAGGCCCCCAGCAAGCTCTCCGAGTGACCGGATAGCCAGGAAGAGCTAGAGCATCCGGACGAGCAATCCGCGTGCTAACCAGTCAGTGTACCAAACCCTTTAACACAGCCGCCATACCGAACATAGGTCAGAAAATAGCTGAATAAAGCCGAGCTACGTTGCACTCACGTGACTCACAGGACAAAAAGAAGTAACTGAAATATGATTTGCAGAGCACTATGCAAAAACCATACATATAAGTAAATACAATGCACGTATATTCTCCTCAGTTGTGTACTTTCATTATATTACTCTTTTTGTCCCAGTAATTTCTGACTTCTGCAAAGAAACATTCCGAGGCACTGACGAATGAATGCATTTCCGAGAATTTGTCAAGGCAAACGTGCTTATATTACTCCCGATGTTCCTCCTCTCTCTAAAGTCTCATCGTATGACCATTTGCTTCCAGCTACACCACATATAAAGCTTTTTCTGAGTATCCGTGGCTTTGAAATCTTCAATCGTCTCCCTAGTAGTTAGTGATTTATTCATTTGACACGAGACACGCATTAACAAAAATGATAAACACAGCAAAAGAACTATGGTACAAAACTTCATATGCAGTTACATATTGTTGGTGTACAGTTACATATTTACCTGTTGAGTGATATATATGTTTTTTGTTGTATGCAAGATGGGTGATGATTGAGGGACAGAAGACAGGCAAGACAAAAAATAAACATCTAAAGTCTACACAGAAACGTCCATGTGCATAGCTAGGTATTTACATTCAACAGTAAGAGGCGGGGATAGAAGTGCAAAAGTGAGATAGTACAAACTATTTCTGAACACTTCAGTCATTTCTCAAAAACTACTGAATGGATTTACATCAAATAACCAAAAGCAGAATCTGCGTCCCAAAATCTAGCTTTCTGCCAAATTTGGTGTAATTCCACCCAGTGGTTCGGGCTGTAGTCGTGTCTAAACGTCCTATGGGAATTAACATGGGAAACACAACTTTTTTTTTACTCTCCCCTTTTTCTTGGCCCCGCTTGTTGGATCACCCCAGAACTTTCCGTGTACAGTAAGAATCACCAGGGCACTTTAAAAAAAAAAAATTGTAAAGATTTGTCAAACTGTGCCAAAAATATAAGCAAGTCAAAAAATGTTTTTCCTATGGAAACAAGGTCCTAACTATATATATATATATAGGTATATATATATATAGCTAGAGAGAGAGAGAGAGAGATTTACTGAGCAAAACAACAGTTAAATTAACGTTATAGTCAGGTTTATATGTCAGTGACATTATTAAGGTTTTAAACTAAAAACAACACAGAAATTCACCAGTTATAGTTAGCAGCACTAACTATAACTTGCTCTCTCACCATGCACTGCTTATGACTTCGTACATTACATCCCTCATGACGTGTTCTATGACATCATTTATGGCATCACCGATAACATCTCAAATTACATCACTGATGACATCCTCCAATGAATGCTAGTATGTTTTATAGTTTACATAGTGGCAAATAACTACCATATTACTTTCCTAGCAAATGGGTGTAAGTGTTTGCAAAGCATGTGAGCCTAATGTACCATAGGTGTATTGAACACGTTATATATCATTGTATTAAAAGTAACCCTGTGCTCAGGTGACAGTTGACAACTGGTGTTCATTATGCTCCAAAGAAAAAGTTTCCAGCAGAGCAAAGATTCTACATACTACATACTAAGAATTATAAGCAGTCTTGAGTTACTAGACAGAATTGTCTCAGTATGACAATTTCTACTTAACATAGAAGACTGTGCACAAGGTACTAAACTATATTCATGTGTTTGCTTTGCTTCAGAAGGTGGGCTATCTGTAAAGGTTTGACCACAGTTTGAAGGCTGCACGTTTTATGATCTTTAGAACCTTCAGACCTTGGTTATTTTAAGTGAATAGTAGCAATTTGGACATGGTTTGAATAGAGTGTACATTGTTCTTAGCAGATACTTTTTAAAACTCTGTGCTGTGTTTCTCATGAGAGTTTCACTGTCTACATTGTGGTACAGAGTAAACTCTCTTTATAGCGGAAACAGTGTTAACAGTGCCCACATTTCTACTTATATCCACTGCATTTCTCATTGTAGGTTCAGTGACTGTCAGGGGTTTAATACAAGTAAAGACCGTCCATAGTAGGGCATTAGTTATATATACAGGGCTTCATTATCAGGAGGAACTTGGTTCTCCCTGAACAGTTGTTCACAGATTAAACACGGTGTGCCCGGATAGGTTACCCTTTCTTCCATGGTTCATAGTCTACATGAACTTGTTACCCACAAAGTGTACCGTATAGGATCAATGTTACATATAACACAAGCTTGCTTCACCTACTGGGGTTGTATGTATTGTAGCAGTAAGGATGCTTCATATCATTCTAAGGTATTTTGCACCTGCTTCCATAGCTCTAATGCTATACTGTTTATACAGCAATGTGTACAAAAGAAGCTCGGATGAGGTCATCAGTAATATCAATGATGTCATTTGAGATGTCATCAGTGATGTCATAAATGCTGTCATAGAACATGTCATGAGTGATGTAATATGTTAGGTCACAAGCAGTGCACGGCGGGGCACAAGTTATAAATAGCTCTGTTTTTTTTTTAGTTCAAAAGGTTAATGTTATCACTGACATATTCACCTAACTATAACATTTCTTTAACCTATAGTTTTTTCAGTGGATTTCTAAGTTTGTTTTAACAAAAACAGATCTTTTTATCACATATAACTATAATGTTATTTTAAGCTTTGTTTTCTTTATAGTGAATTTCTAGTTTAAAAAAAAATGTAAAGTAATATTTTATTACCTTACCTAAACCCATCCCCCTGCTGTGTGGCCCCCTCCCTGAGCCTACTGGCTAAGGAGGGGGGGCTCAGGGCCTTCTGTTTTTTTAAAGGGGAGAGGGGCCACATGGTAATAATTACAAACTCAGGCCCCAGTGGTGGGCTCCCCGGGGCCTATAATTAATGAATGTGGCCCAGCCGCCAAATTTTTATGATCCTATGGGAGTCCCACGTGATTGCTGAAGTTTTTGCTGATTTCTTTTGGTTTTTGGCTCGGGTGAGTCCCTCTGAATTCCTTCGTATGGGGTCTAAGTGATCGGGATATACCATAGAAGAAAGTTCTTTCAGCCATAATTGTACAGGAGTAGGATGACCTTTATAGTGAGGAGAAGGACTCCGTTTTCACTGGGTTTAGCATCAGGGAGAAGAGGTTCATCCTGTTAGTTTCTCCCCAAAGGCTTTCAGAGTTGTTTCTTCTGATTGATTGATTCTCAAGTGAAGATCTGTATCTTGTTTATCATCAGCATATTGATGTACATTGACTCCTTTTTCTGGATCATTGTGCCAAGTTTGTTATACTTCAGTGACGTTATTCCCATGTGATGGAAGGTCACATGAGACAACTTTATTTCATTAGGTGATCCAGTTCTCATGTGGTTTAATATTCTATCATATCTCCAGGGATCAAACTGCACATGATGCCTCTTATGTTACCACTGCCTTTTTGTCAAACTGACATCCAGATTGCAAATGATATGTCCGCTACTAAAAGCACCACTGTAAGATCAGCACAATGGAAGACATACATTAGCATGAAGCAACTATTGGATACAAAAACATATCGGTGTCAAGCATAAATTTAATGTTGCACGACCTGACATTTCCTTGTATTGCACCAAATCCTGACAATGCATCCAAAGTGGTTGTAGCTAAGCAGAACCGTTCCATCCTCCAAGGCAATGTAATGCTACTTAGCTTATCCAAAATAAGCGCAAAATCTCTGCACCAAACATAAACAGGTGCAAACTATAGACAACAACGAAGCCCATATAAAGCAGAAAGGAAACTATTCCTCTCACCCAATGTTCTTCCATGGAAGTCAGAATCATCCGCCACTAATTGCTGTCACTGACAACACATGAAAACAGACGAAGGCTGCCTCATGAAAACATATAGGTTGAGGGTCATGATGTTTGGGTTAACAGAGGACATCATCAAGAAAAAATATAGAATAAGCAGCACAATTACATTTGACTTCCTTGAACACCTTGCACTGTGCCTTGAGCCAACAACAGTTAGGTCACTTGCAATCAAACAGTATGTACATGAAAGGTATCGACTGTCCACTGCCTCCCACCAGTGCACATGCAAATCAGTCACTGTTTCTCACAAACTGCATTATGTGTATTGATGCTATGTTTTGTAAGCAGTCTTGGTCAGTGACCCACAGCACCTGAGATTTCCTAAACCAGACCTCAATATGAAAATGGCAAAAAGCAGCTTCTGTGCCAAAGTTAATTTCCATCATGTCATTGTAGACAATAGTGTACACATAGAACTCAGCATGGGGTTTTCATAGTAACCTTCGAGAATAAGGAAACTAAACTACAAAAACAAGGAATTACTCTCCAAGGGCGATTTTTACCAAGTACGATCGAGAAAGGGTAGGTGAATTGTAAGTGAATTACACATTCACTCAATTAATTGTTAACCAATTTAATCAAATTTGTTAATACGTTTTCATATCCATTTTTTCAAAACTCTATATCCTCATGTTCCAGTGTGCTTGCATAAAAATTATATTTTTTACCACCATATATATGAAACTTACATATCGACTGGGCAACAAATTTACAAAACAGTTTGGTTTTTCAGACAGTCCTTGCATATAAACACTCAATCCACAAGTCTTGAGCTACTTATTTCAAGCTTAAATTCAAGCCCTGAATCCCAACCAATGTCTATGGCCCTCATTACGACCCTGGCGGTCGGTGATAAAGTGGCGGTAATACTGCCAACAGGCTGGTGGTAACTACCGCCAAATTATGACCATTACGGAAAGATCTCCGAAAGACAGCCAATGTACCACACCGACCGCCAGGGCGTAAACAACGTGCACCATGGTGGTAGCCGCCTGCAACCAGGCGGAAGTCAATGTTCCGCCCACCATATTAAGACCCTGCAAACCGCCACCTTTTCCGGGGTGGTACTAACGACATCAAAAGCCTGGCGGAAACACTGCACAGAAGTGAAAGGACTCACCGTTGGAGACACAGTGAAGAACCACGCCACCATGGAACCAGAACTGCATGTTTTCCCGATGATATTCTATGGTCTGCTGCACCATGAACACCAACGCCGGTGAAGACGATGATGGTGAGTACAGCCGCCTAGCACACAAGGGAGGGAGAGGGGAAAAAAAGAGTGACACACACACGCACCCCCCCCACACACACACCATACACACAACCATATGCATTAAAAAAACAATTAGACCCCGTAACTCGGCTGAATAATGCAAGGACAAAACGATTTGGCCAAAGTGTATGTAATAAGATCAACACAGTAGAAATAATAAGTTAGGCAAGATAATAGATATATACATATTTACAGAAAAAGGGACGCAGCCCAGTCCTCAATTTGCGTGGGCCACAAGACCACAGGCCAAAGTCCAAGGCCACACATGTCACCTGCTTCAACATGGAGAGAACATTGCAGGGGCATCAGTTGGTAAATAGGCAGGCACCTCAGGGGGACGGGAGATGGGGGGCAGCTCAGCCGGGAGATGTAACAATAGCACTGGTTCTGGAGGGGGCAACGCGCCCTGTGCTTGATCCTGGGGAATGATGGGCCGCAGTCTCTCAGTGGGTGTCTCCCACACTAGTTCTGGAGGGGGCAACGTGCCATGAGCTTGATCCTGGGGAGTGATGGGCCACAGTCTCTCATGTGGGTGTCTTACCCACTGGTTCTGGAGGGGGCAACGTGCCCTGCGCTTGATCCTGGGGAGTGATGGGCCACAGTCTCTCATGTGGGTGTCTCCCACACTGGTTCTGGAGGGGGCAACGTACCCTGTGCTTGATCCTGGGGAGTGCAAGGACACAGTCTCTCGAGTGGGTGTCTTCACCACTGGTTCTGGAGTGGACAGGCCACACAGCAGCCCATGGAGGCAGGATTACATACCGTCCGTCGGTGGTGACGGCTGCACAGTGGTGGTGCTGCTGGGGGGGGGCAGGCTCCTGCCCATCCCATGCAACCTCAGACGGTTGCACAGTGGTGATGCTGTTGGTGGGTGGAGGCTCCTGCCCATCCCCTGCAATCTTGGACGGCTGCACAGTGGTGGTGCAGCTGGTGGATGGAGGCTCCTGCCCATCCCCTGCACCCTCGGATGGATGCACAACCAGGGTTGGTGGGGGGGGCTCCGTCACAGTTCCTGGTCCAGGCTCCTTGATCTTCCTGCCTGCTGGTGCAGGCTCCGTGCCCTTCTTGCCTGCTGGGGCAGTCTCCCTCCCCTTTAGGATGGCTGGTGCAGGCTCCTTCCCCTTCAGTACATGTGGCCTCAATCCCTTTCCACTATGACTGGGTGCAGTTAGGACTGGGCCCGTGGACTGTGTGGCTGAGGTGCTTGGCTGGGTTTGTGATACTCTGCCCATACGTGCAGGACGGTGGGAGGGAGGGGTAGGGAAGAGTTCAATCGTGGATAGGAGCAGTTTTTAAGGGACATTGGGGCGGGAAGAGAAAGAAGGAATGGGAGTGGAGGATGAGGGAGTGGTTGTTGGAGGTGTCTGCTGCTTTTGGGTGCAGGTGCATGGGCTGTATGCTGTTGTGAGGTGGACGGCTGGTGGGTGTCTGAGTGCTTGCGTTTGTGTACTTTAGGCGGGGGGGGACAGACACAGTGGGAGAGGACACAGGGGACGTGTGCATGGCTGTTGTGGAGGTGCCTGCCAGTGAGGTGTGTGTTCTGCTTGGTGTGGTGATGAAGCTGGTAGTGGATGATGATGTAGTGCATGCAGGTGTGAGTGTAGACATGGCTGGGACAGAAGTGGTGGAGGAGGGGGGACATTGGAAATAGTGGATGTTGTGTCTGCAACTGGATAGTGTTTGTGTGAGTGCCTGTGGGATGAAGTGTGGTGCTTGTGTTTGCCTGTGACACTTTTGGGTGTTGTCTTGTGTGCATGCTCGTCTGTATGTGTGCTTGGGATAGGTTGGGGTTGAGGGGAATGCGACTGGGCAGTGGAAGTTCGAGGGGGGAGGGTAGAAACAGGCACAATGGCTGCCATCAGAGAGGAGGCCAGAGCCTGAATCGATCTCTGTTGGGCCGCCAATCCAGTGTGATTGCCCTCCAGGAATGCATTAGATTGTTGCATCTGGGCTGCTAGCCCCTGGATGGCATTCACAGTGGTTGACTGCCCTACAGAGATGGATCTCAGGAGGTCAATACCCTCCTCAATGAGGGCAGCAGGGCTAACTAGGGCAGGGCCTGAGGTGCCTGGGGCGAAGGAGATGCCCACTCTCCTGGGTGAGCGGGCACGGGCAACTCGCTGAGGGGCTGCTGGTAGGGCGGTGCTAGTACGGGGTGGCGGCTGTAGCTGGGGTGGTCACAGAAGTGTCCGCCACCACCAGGGAGCTTCCATCGGAGGAGGTATCTGCATCAGAACTGTCCCCTCCAGTCTCTGCTGTGGTGCTCCCCTCAACCTCCGTCCCACTGGTGCCCTCAGCGTCAGAGGGCTATACCTCCTGGGTCCTGTGAGATGCAGCTCCCTCTGTCGCCGGTGCCCCTGCTCCTCCGCCAGATGATGCTAATGCACATAAGGACAGGATGACAAAACAAAAAGGGGGGGAAGAGACAAAGGATACACTGGGTCAATGGCTGCACCAACACCACCGTTGCCGTACACAGCACCCTCACACACAGGAAACAGGCCTACGCAATATGCATTGCACTACCAGAGAAATATTTAGCCACCAAGGCATGGGGAGGGGCACACACCACCAAATGCAGCACACCTGGGACCCACGCAGCCCTGACCAGTAGTGGATGCCTACGAGCTAGGTAGCAAGATTTTCCCTTCTGAACCCTAGCCACCAGGGGACCTGCGCTGCAATGTCAGGCCTGACCTAGGGGCACCCACTGACACACATCCCCCACCCGGATACCTCCCTACTATGCATAAGTTGTAATGATGGGCACTGTACTCACCCCCTTGTGGCTGCTGTGATGCCCTCAAGCGCCCATCCAGCTCAGGATAGGCCACCACCAGTATGCGTGCCATCAGGAGGGTCAGGGTTCGACGGGCACCCCTTCATCGTTGGGAGGCCATCCCCAGCTGGCCTCCACTGTCTTCCGTGCCCAGCGTCTCAGGTCCTTCCACTGTTTGCGACAGTGGGTGCTCCACCTGCCATAGACCCCCAGGGTCCACACCTCCTTGGTGATGGCATCCCATATACCCTTCTTTTGATAGGCGCTGACCTACAGAGGCAATACACATAGGTAAACACCATTAGACAAACACTCCTGCCTGCTACACATATTGCCCACCATACCCCTTCACATCACCATTTACACACACATGGCCCAGCACACAACCTGTACGCTGCCAAGAGGACATCCACCTACCCCCCTAACACGAGGCCTTCACACACACAACTCCATGCATTCATGCCACATGCATCGTGATCACATGGTACTCACCTGTTGGTCTGGAGGCACATACAGCAGTCCGTACTGGGGTAGGACCCCATCCACCAGTCGCTCCAACTCCTCAGAAGTGAAGGCTGGTGCCCTTTCCCTGCTCACAAGGGCCATGGTAGGTTCCAGACACAAGTCACAGCAGCACATGCAGTGTGGGTCCTCTCCTATGGAAGGTCAGGTAACAAGTGAGGAATCTGATAGAAAATGGTGGTCACGTCCGTTGCGGTGCACTGTAAACCAAAGGGCCCAATGTCAGCCAATGAGGAGTTGCATGCAGTTGCAGACTGCCTCCCGCAACTGCACACAACGTCAGCAGAACTACCTCACTTCCACCTGTCCCTCCACACAGGACAGGTGGAAGCCATTTCAGCGGATTCGGGGGCACGCCCTGGAATAATGCTGTGTCACAGGAGATATTAGCACATCTGGACAAATCACAATGACCCATTACATGTTTGCAGGATGCAAAGTTCTGTTGTAGCTCCATTGTTCAGTTTGTGACCCGATCCTCACTCGTGTGTCCCTTAGATTCCTACCGCTGTGGATGAATAGGAGATTGAGACATACCCCCGTGTACAGACCCCTGGTGGACTTTGCAACACTGGAGGACAGGCACATTGTCCTCACCTATAGACTTGACAGGGCCACAATCACAAAGCTGTGTGCCCAATTGGAGCCTGACCTGATATCTGCTATCCGTCAGCCCACTGGGATCCCCCTCTTGTGCAAGTGCTATCTGTACTCCATTTCCTGGCAACTGGGTCTTTCCAAGTGACAGTGGGCTTGGCAGCAGGAATGTCACAGCCAATGTTCTAAATAGTGCTGACAAGAGTGTTGTCTGCCTTGATAAAACACATGTGCAGCTACATTGTTTTCTCCCAGGTTGAAGATTTGGCCACAGTGAAGGCCGAGTTTTATGCAATGGGACATATCCCCAACATAATTGGGGCGATTGATGGAACACATATGGCATTTGCCCCCCCCCCGGCAGAATGAACAGGTGTTCAGAATTGTAAGAGTTTCCACTCTAGAGGCAAGTGTCTCTGGCTTCTGTCTGGATCGCAGGGAACGTTTGCGGGGTGGTTCCCTTTCCTCAGGAAAAAGGGTGCTGGTGGCCTGTGAGTCCTGTAGCGGGGCCTCCTGGCCACTAGCGGCAGCAGAAGTAGAAGGCTGTTTAGATGTCTGGCTTGTGGCAGGGGCCCGCTGGTGTGAGACTAGCTCCCACATAATATAGGCCATGTCTGCAGTCACCCCTGCAATGGAGATCAGGGTGTTCTTGATGGCCTGCAAGTCCTCCCTGATCCCCTGGTACTGTCCCTTCTTCAGCCACCTGTTCTCCTGCACATTGTCCAGTATCTGGCCCATGGTATCCTGGGAATGTTGATAAGCTCCCAGGATCTCTGCAAATGCCTCCTGGAGATTTGGTTCCCTGGGCCTGTCCTCCCGCTGGTGCACAGCAGTCCTCCCTGTCTCCCTGTTGGCCTGTGCCTCTGTCCCCTGAACCGCGTGCCCACCGCCACTGACCCCAGGTCCCTGATTGTCTTGTGTGCGAGGTGTGGCCTGGGGTCCCTGTAAAGGTGGACACACTGCTGATTGACGTGTCCTAGGGACAGATGTATGGGTACGCTGGGTGGGTGCTGCGGTGGTGTTTCCTGATGGGGGTGGTGTGTGACTGGGCCTGGGTAATCGGCTGTCCAGTGGTCCCTGATGGGCCAGGTAGGTCATCCAGATCCTGAAGACCAGAGTTGCTGTCCTCACTGTGGGACTCTTCAGTTGAGGGACTGGACAGTGCTGGCACCTCCTCTCCGGTGACATAGGCTGGGGTACCTGTGGGGGGGTAAATAATGTGTTATGGTTTCTGATTCTGACATATTGTACATCCGTGGCTTCCCCTCTATGGTTGGATTTGCTCTATCAGCTTTCAATTGTGTATGTTGGTGTATGGTGGGATAGTTAATTCTCTATGGTGTACATGCTTTAGTGATGAGTGTCCATGCAGGGCTGTGAGTGGTGTCCATGCAGGGCTTGGCATTGGGATGAGTGAGATGTGATGGTGGGGTGTGTGGGAAGTGGTGGAGTGATGGGAGTGAGGGTATGTGTTGGCATGCAGGTAGGTGGGTAGTAGTAGTAGAGATTTGACTTACCAGAGTCCTGTCCTCCTCCGACTCCGGCTAGGTCCTCAGGATGCAGTATTGCCAAGACTTGCTCCTCCCATGCTGTGAGTTGTGGGGGAGGAGGTGAGGGTTGACTGCCAGTCCTCTGAAAAGCGAGTTGGTGTCTTGCTGCAATGGAACGTACCTTCCCCTGTAGGTCGTTCCACCTCTTCCTGATGTTGTCCCTTGTTCTTGGGTACTGTCCCACGGCGTTGACCCTGTCCACGATTCTCCGCCATAGCTCCATCTTCCTAGCTATAGATATCTGCTGCACCACTGCTCCAAACAGCTGTGGCTCTACCGTCACAATTTCCTCCACCATGACCCTTAGCTCCTCCTCTGTGAAACAGGGGTGTCTTTGTTGTGCCATCGGTGTTGTGTGCTGTGTGTTGGTGAGGGTTAGTTGGGTAATGTGTTGGGGTGTGTGATGTGTAGTGCCTGAGTGTTGTATAGGTGTGAATAGTGTGTGGCTCTAGTTGTGTCAGTGGTCTTGCGGTCAATCTCCTGGCAGTAATTGTTGTTTATAAAGGGTTGTGGGTAATGTGGGTGTGTGTTTTATAGTGGTGTGGGTGTGGTGTGTGTATGGGTGTTAGGTGTGTGTTGTTTGAATTCTCCAATGTGGTGTTGTTTTGTCTGTGGATGTCCCTTGTGAGCGCGGCAGTATGTACAGCCAATGGTTCACCGCCATTGAATGTCCGCTGTGGTAATTTGTGGGTCATAATGTGTTGGCCATAGTTCTGTTGGTGTAACGGTGTAGGTTTTGATACCGCCAGTTTATCACTGACCTTTGGTGTGGTGGATTTGTGTATGTGGCTGAATACTGACAGATTGATGTGTGTGTATCATAATATTGTGTACGATATCCGCCGCCGTGGTGGTAAGTTGGCGCCCGTCAGCGTGGAGGTAAATGGGATTTACCGCCAATGTCATAATGAGGGCCTATGTATAGGGCCTCTTTCATTGGTTCCAGTGATGGCAGTGAAACCAAACTCTCTGTGCCCTGTGGGATGGCAACACTCATACACAGATGTCCCCCTTTCACTGCGTCACCTCAACAGGGATTTGAAAAACAGATGAGCACGACCTTTTATTCTTTTTGTAAAGTGAGAATAACTTGAGACATAGTGAAACGGAACACTGGACTGGTATTTGTATGGGTAAATACAAGTTATATGTGCTATTCCACAATTTGGTAGAACACAATTCTCACATTTTCAGACATAGTACAGTAGTTCAACATTTTAAAAGTGGTATCTAAATACAAAGCTACTGGTAAGGTAAATATGACACACATGGATGCATGAAAATATTGAAATTAGAATCAGACAACATGTATAATATATTATTACCCTAGTTGTGCATTTAGACTTTGACTAAACTCCATACAACCATCCAATAGCTGAACCTGAAAAAGTACACAACAGTACACACAAGAAGACAAGGAGCCCTATAAAAGGTATTATGGCACTTGAAAATCTGGATTCGGATACCGAGGCCTATCTCAATATAGACTGTTGTACAAATTAAAAACTGTAGACAATATACTATAGATCTGCTGCACTTTACACAATCTAGTGGTACAACGTGAAATGCCACTTGCCGGCTACCCAGAAAACAACAACAATAACAGATGGAAGGATGGGAAGATACCGCATCATGGAGAATGTCTTGTGTAATTCTATACAAGTGGTAAATATGTTTTACCATCTAAGCAGGCTAATATCGCAAACCATATGGGGATGAACTTGGAAGAGTGTCTCAGAAAGTACTACTTAAATATTACTGCTGAAAATGTCAAGATCAGTCTTGCACATATGTAGATTTATGAAACAAACAAAAGGTGATGGGAGGCATGCTTGCAAATTGTCTAACCACTGGCATTCTCTCCTGGCTCCAGAGGCACAGTGAGCACGGGACCCACATCTGGTCATTCCCTTGCCACTTAGGGTGGTACATGAAACATACAAAAAGTGATGAATGCTTGCAAGTCATCTGACCACTGGCAATCGCTTAGGGTAGCATCGCAGCCCACTGTTCTTTTGCTCACCATGCCACCTCATTATAGACCCAGCTAAATGCAAATCAGCCTTGACCCTGCTCCTCACGGGAATAGTCCAGCCCGAACTGCCAAGCAAGATCCTCTCCACACCCAGAATACAAGCAACCTGGGACTGGTTTCGCCCTGATAAGTGCTCATCAGCCAGGTATAGGCTGACTCCAGAGAAACATTGAGCATGGGACCCACATCTGGGCATACCTTTGCCACTTAGGGAGGTACATAAACCATATGAAAGGTTTTGGATGGAATGCTTACAATTAGTCTAACCACTGGCAATCGCTCTGGGTAGCGTTGGAACCCAATTATATGCAAATCAGCCTTTACCCTGCTCCTCATGGAAACAGTCCAGCCCGAAATGCCAAGTCAGGTCCTCCCTGAACTGGAATGCAAGCAACCTAGGACCGGTTTTGCCCTAAGAGCTGACTTGGATGATTTTTTTTATGTAGGTCTTGATACTACAGGCCTGATTAAATGTTTCTAATGTGAACTGTGATATTATTCAGCAGCGAAATCAAAGGGCCAGAATCAATACGTTGATCAATCGCTGACGATGTATTCAGTAGATTGTGTGCTAATTTTTCCTGTACAAGATACAGATAAGAGCTCATCAGCCAGGTATAACTTCATTCCAGTAGCACAGTGGGCACTGGACCTACATCTGGGCATACCTTTGTGTGACGGACCTGTATGTAGCGGTATGTTTCTGTGGATGCCAGTTGTAGATCTGTAAGGGGAATGACATCTCCTTGGTGCCACAAGTGACCCACTCCGGAGAGACCAATCATGTCCCATTTATCAAAGCCTTGCAAAAGTCCCAGTGGGCCTTATTACAACTTTGGAGGAGGTGTTAATCTGTCCCAAAAGTGACGGTAAAGTGACGGATATACCACCAGCCGTATTACGAGTCCATTATATCCTATGGAACTCGTAATACGGCTGGTGGTATATCCGTCACTTTACCGTCACTTTTGGGACGGATTAACACCTCCTCCAAAGTTGTAATAAGGCCCAGTATACCCAGTGCTGCTCTGTCCCGGGGGTAACCTGTGTGGTCCTCTGATTCCATCCCAGGGCCCGCATGTCTGTGTGCCAGAGGTTATCACTGTTACAGTGGGGCCCAGAAAGGTTAATGTGTCGATGGGTACCACAGAGAGTCCTAAAATATCCTGACGGTTAAAAGTTTCACTCACTTCTCCAGGTGCTGTCTCTTTGTGCAGGCATTCACTTTGGAAGTTTTTGGTGTGTGCTGCGATGCAATATAATGGTGTGTTTGATGGTGTGCCATTTTGTTTTTTGTGCCTATGCACTTAGACATCTCACTAACATAAAAATGTTGTAGATCTGGCATAATGCAATCTTATGATGTTGGCAAAATGCTAGCAGAAGTTTTTATTGCTGCATTGCCCAGCTCAGATTTTAGTAAGTCCAGGCATACATCCGTTGATTTCTAAAACCATCTCAGAATCCCTAAATAGTTAAGAGAGTCATAATAGGAACGTTTCTAGATCCCTCTCCTCATACATCCCCTCTATTCTACACCAGCCTGTTTGTTTTAAAACCCTATTAAGTAAGTATTGGAACATATTTCGTACTGCCAAGGCGCACAGGCATTAACAGATGAGTGAGTGTGGTCTCTCTGTTCTGCTGTGGAATTACCTTATGTGCCACTGGCAAAAAGTTACATTAGAAACCCTTTGTTTGCAAGAGTTCACAGCTGGGTTAGAGGCAATTACATTGCTTTCAAAATGCGACTGTGTGAGGGAGCCAAAAGCTGTCTAAAAGAACAAAGAAAAATATTATTACGCCAATATGCGAACCGACTGTGTGAAATGTGCATTTTTTACGGCACACATGAGAAATTGGCTGCAAGGTATACCACGTCCTTGTTGTTCTCTCTCAGAATGAAAAGAAACAAACTGAACTGTTCACTCCCATGAACAAAACAACCAGCACCAAACTGAGGTTGTCATCCTAATGATCTGGAGTTTAACGGGTTTGCCCCTTTTACCGTACCTGGGACAGGCACTTCTTTGCCAGTCTCCTCACACGCATCATGCGTGAGCATGCAGAGATGCAAGGGCCTAGGGACCCGGTAATCCGGTGCCTCCTCTGCACCATCTTCCTGGATAAAATGTAGAGCCCACCCAGGGCTAGGCATTCTGGGCCATTGTGAACGGAATCAGTGAAAATATAGGGGGATTTTCTTTAGGATTTCATACCCTGGTGTGCAGTTCATATGGCGAGCTCCGAGGGAGAAATACGCAAGGGATTCCATGTGGCCTAGATGGTGGATAACAGCTGGAAGCCGCAGCACAAGGGAAAATGAACAGTCTGACTTGGATTTACGTTGCAGCTGCCACCAACCACCAGCTGGGATGAAGATGCAAGTTGTGCAGAGGCCCAGTAGCAAAAATCCAGTAGTCTCTGGACCTGATAGCGAGAGAGCACAGCATGTGATGATGTATGTTGTACCGAAAGATCTTACCTGTCATGGTCTTCCCTGCACCCAAACGGATGAATGAACTACTCATAGTGGCCTTTCAAAGGCTTCTCATGCACTATGAGTTCAGCTCACATGTCTTCATCTCAGGCCTGCAGACAGAACAGAAGGGATACATGACCCTCCCCTCACGGATTCCTTCATCTTCAAGTTCACCGAATATCAGGGGTAGTTGCAAACTGGATCGAGCTCAGAGTGGTGCATCACACCTGGTTCCCATATTAATTGTATGAATACCTTGCCCTTCTGAAACAGTCTTGGGAAAGATCAGGAAGTTATCATATCACCTCACTCACACCATGCAATATGGCACAGGCAGGCAAACTTCTTTTCATTTTCTATGCTTAGCGGCTTCCTGGGTTAGATGCCAATTGGGCCTCCAGGAAGCTAAGGTCTTAAATAGAGGTCTAACCTACTCAGAGAGTGACCCAGCTGGCAGTGGTCCCAGACAGCCACTAAAGCGCACGGCTCAGCTTCCTGTAGCAAGGACAAGCCACCAAACTCCTCATAATCATGTCCTGAACTGGAGAATGCTTCACTTTCGGGCTACAGCCCGAGTCACATCTGGAGCAAAGTCCCAGACATGTAGGTGAAGTACCACAATACAGGCTTACCTGTGGCCATAAGGGGTCACCCTTGAATGTTGTTGTATACATAATACCGGTACTGGTAATATTGTATAATAATACCTGCACATAATTGCCGGTTGTATAGCTTTACACACACACATATATAGCACTGAAAAAATAAAGCCCCACATTATGACATTGGTGGTAAAAAAACCCTACCGCCGCGGTGATGGCCACCAAAAAACCATCACCACGGCTACCATCTGTCCGGCAGATTATGACGACAGCCCGACTTCCGCCACGAGAAGGCCGGAAATCCGGCAGTGGCCATTCTGGCGGATGGTAGTAAGGTGGCGCTGCTACCACCAGCACTGCCACATCAGTAGACCGCCGCCAGCTGTATCATGACCTATGATACGGCCTGGCGGTGTTCTGCTGGCAGGCGCTTCTGGCAGTAGCAGCGCCCTGTCCCATTCCCTGATGGAAGACCACCTGCATGAAGGTAAGTTGGCCTTCTGACAGGGGAGGGGGGTTGAGGGGTGTTGTGTGTGTGTGGGGTTGTGTGCATGAATGTGTGAGTGTGTGCGTGAATGCGTCTGTGTGTGTAGTGTTGTTTGCGTGGGTGTATGCATGTGTGTGAATGCGTGTAAGAATGGAAATGTGAATGCGTGTCTGCATGTCAGTGTGAATGTGTGTATGGATGTGTGCAAGTATGAGTGGATGTATGCGTGTATGAATGCGTGTATGCCAGTGTGAGTGAGTGGGTGTATGTATGGTGCGTGTCTGCGGGTCTGTGCGTGTATTGGGGCCTGGGGGATCGGAAGGGGGGAGCGTGGATGGACTGGTTTTGGGGGGCATCTGGAAGGTGTTTGGGGGATGGGTGAGCCTCCTACCAGTGACAGGAAAGGCATTCCCTGTCACTGGTAGGGCCTACCGCCATAGTTTTCATGGCATTATTAATGCCACGAAAACCATGGTGGTAGGCTGGCTCAAAATGCCTCCGGCTTTACTATAGCAGCCGTCGGGCTGGAGATTGATATCCCCGGCCCAGTGGCTGCTACCGCCATGATGGTTTGATTTGAGAAGTGGCGGGTTGGCTGCAGCCAACCCGCCATTCTCATAATGTGGCGGTATGTATCGCCAGCCTGTTGGCGGTACTGCTGCCACATTACCACTCACCACCGGGACAGAATGACCCCCAACGTGTTTTAAATTAACAAAACCACTGAAATTTACCAGTTATAGTTATCTCAAGTAACTATAACTCGCGCCCTAAAGTAACTGTAACTTGTGCCCTCTTCATGCACTGTGTTGTCATGAATGATGTAATTTCAGATGTTGCAGTGATGTTAGTAAATTATGTCATAGAGCCTATCATGAGTGATGTAATATGTGAGGTAAATAGCAGTGCATGGCGAGGGTGTGAGTTATAGTTCACTAAGATACCTATTACTGGTCAATTTTAGTGGTTCTGCTAATTTAAAATGGAATGTCTTAACTGACATTTTCACCTCACTATAAAATTAAAATCCCTTTAACATTTATTTTTTTTGTGAATTTCTAGGTTTAAAAAAAAAGTAAAGTAATACTATAGTACCATGCGTAACACCAATCCCACATCATGCACGTATTGGCTGCAGGCACTGCATCCAACCCCTTGCAGACAGCCAACCCAATGTTGCACCTGGTGGGAGTTTGCCCGCTGGGCCAGGCCCTGCGCCCAACCCCTGCAAGGGCCCAACTCCCCCGCTACGCTACACACAAGCCATGTGCAGCATGGAGTTGGGCGCAGGTCCTGATGCCCAAACATCACAGCCCGCATGGCTCAATATAAGGGGTGTCATTTTAAGTAAGGTAGAGCTACTGACTTGTTCACAGGGGCAGAACACCAAAATATATACAGTGGTCCTATGGACACAATAAAAAGGTCAGAATACAATATATCTAAAGTACATGTATTGTCTTTGTCAAAAAATGACAATTAAATGACATGTATGTTTTATTAATTCACACAGTTCAATGTTTAATAGCATTAATTTTCATTAAAAGAATTGATAAAGCTTTATTAAAAAATGATCAATATGCTTTTGAATCTTTTTTTAATGTTTCAGGCTACAAAGTGCAGTCATAGAACTTACCACCAGGGGGCTCTCCCCTCCAGCTGGGGTCCAACCAGACTTAAAAAAATACGTTTAAAAAAGCCCTCACGTGGAATTATGGGGTGCTCCTTGCAAGGAGCAATGAATAATGAAAGAGCATCACCTGCCACTCACTTATTATTATATATTTTTTATCTTTTAAGTGTCCTGGTGCCGACCTAGGACAGCCAGATCTTTATTTTTTTTAGGGATCACCGGGGGAGCCTCAGGGCCCCCGTGTCCCTGTCCGCTCCTGTGCCTGAATACATCCTGGGTCCCAGTGATTCTTTTTCTTTTTGAAAAACAAATTGGGGAGAGCAGCATGTGAATCCCCCTCTCCAATCCAACACTCCTTGGGGATCCCATCCTCCCAGGCAGAAATGTATTTATAGAGGAGTTTGGCTGAGTTCTAAGTCAAGTTTGTAGATAAGTTTGCAGACACGACCTTCCATTTAAAAAACACATTTTAAAAACTTGATCCAAGTTTGAGCGGACGAATTAGTTTTGAAAAAATCAAGAGTGTCATATTTGAAGCTCCTGCTCTTCATAGTTTTGACCCACAATGTTGTAATACTCTCAATTATTGATGCATAAGGGAAAGGATGGGGGATCTGTCCCATCGTGACAAAACCAAAAAGAATTTGCAATGCACTGGGCAACGCGTTTGCTCGAGTTAGAGCTATTTGTGTTGAAAATTACTAACTGGACTTTTCTTGCCACACAAACCAAAAACTAAAAAAAAAGTTGACATAAGCAAGCCAATTCAAAGTGCACAATGAGTTGTAGTGTACAGAAGAGGCACTGATGGGAGATGAAAGAGTGTTTCCTCATGAAACATTATGAAGTAAAAGGTTATCTTTGTGGCATGAGGGCATCTTGGATTTCTGAAGAAAAAAAGCTGTCAGACATGCACTAGTGGCCAAGAATTGATGCTGACATGAACAGGGCTGTTAACGATTGCTGGAGCTGTACTGTTGCTG
Organism: Pleurodeles waltl; assembly: GCF_031143425.1. Taxonomy (NCBI): domain Eukaryota; kingdom Metazoa; phylum Chordata; class Amphibia; order Caudata; family Salamandridae; genus Pleurodeles; species Pleurodeles waltl. Next base: position 797,174,503 of record NC_090437.1, on the reverse strand, counting down.
ACAAATCTTGAAAATGTTGAGCCCACCCCTAGCTGAATCAGAGTAGCTAAGTGTTCTGTGGAAGATAGTTGCCATAGATATCAGTGATACCAGTGAGGATTACCACAAGTGTGTGGTGGTTGTAATGGATTTTTTTTTTGCTATGGCCCTGGGTTAAGATTGTGGACTATGGCGACACGAACAGTGTTCTTACATTTTTGGATGAGGTATTTCAAAGAGAAGTGGTGCATGTATACCGCAATAATGACAAAAGCGTACAGCTACCATCAAACAAGGCTGTAAGGCACATGGAGAATGCAGGCATTGTACACAGGACCACTTTGCTGAACAACCCAAGAGGGACCAACATGGTGGAGAACCTTAACAGAGGGCTTGATTTAGAGCTTGGTGGACTGGTTGCTCCGTCACAACAGGGATGGACATCCTGTCCACCGAAATCTAAATCCCATTATGTTCCACCGGGGAGATGGAGCAACCTGTCCGCTGAGTACTAAATTAGGCCCAGAGCCTTAAATGCAATGATACAACTCTCACTGAGAAGTAATGGAAAATGGGAACATCAATGATTTTGGACTGTGTGGTTGTATATGACCGCGGCTATGGATACTATCTGCTTAACTCCATTAGAGTTCAAAGGAGTCAGGAAAGGCAGATCAACGTGTAATCCTGGGTGGTTAGTTGAGTTTACAGTTGCTAATTGGTCCCTGAATGAGGTAAGAAAGATGATTTCGGGTACTTATGTGGATTATAAGATTTACTTGGACAAGAAGCATCAATCCTATTTGCAGGAGTTCACTGTGGATTGGTTAAGCGGCCGAGTGTGGAACTCAAGGGAGAAAGTGTCTTCTTTGAGCACCAGTGCTGAAGAATTGAGGCTGTTCCCTAAGATGAGTATGATATGTAACCAGGTGGTTTGCCTCGGAGTGTAAGTGATGATAATGTTTCTTTATCTGTTCATAAAGATGGGCCTGTTGTGAGAACCCAAGATATTGCTTTGAGTGATCTAAAAAACACTGGATGTACTAACAGTGAGTTATCATGTCTGGAACGGTCACTTCAGGGTGATACGTAGCACGATTAAGTATCTAATTGTCAGTAGGAATGCCAGGGTCATTTCCCAAAAGTGTGTACGGGAAGTATGTGTGGATCGAAGAGGATAGTCAAACCTCCAAAGAGGTTTTACAATTACATTAGTGTTTTTTCCTCGCCTTCCTATCCTCTTTTTATTCTTACCTTCATTTTGTTTCTGTCACCTAATTTTTTATTATATTGTAAATGGGAAGGAGAGCAGTATAATCTTGCTGTATATATAATACCTATACATAATTTACAGTTGTATAAGTTTAATAAGGTTATCAACCCTTAGGTGTTCTGTATTCTGGAATGTAGCTGAACTGGGTTACAATGTGTCTCAGATTGAAGGAGGTTTATAGCAGTCTGGTTGCTAATAAATCTGTTCTACATCAGATTGAAATTTGTGTATTTATCAACAAACACATCTCTTTTCACAAATCTCTTGTCAGCACCAACAGTAGAATATACAACTAAAGGCTCACTATCACGGTGCTGGCACCGCCTTTAGAGTGTGGCATTTGCAGTGTACTACCGTGACACCATAGTACTGTACAACCTGTACAATGGTACTCCAAGGTCATTGTCTCATTTTCATGCAGGGGTGTAGCTTGGTCTGTGAGATTGCGGGGGGTGGGGTGAGCTTCACATTTCCCAACAATCACGCTGGTGTATAATGGTGCACAAGAAAGGCTTGGGGGCAGCGGAAAGTGAGAGGAATGCAGATAGGTAGGAGTACTAAGTGGGAGAAAGTACATTATTTGGTGAAATAACCAACATTTTTGAAGTATTTCCAAACAGACTGAGGGAGAGAGTGTCTGTCCGTTTTTGTTTGTGTGTGTAAAATTCCTGGTGAAATCCGACATGACATCTCATCATACCCGAATACAAGCCCCTGTACACAACTATATATCACAAGATGCATTTGTTAGGGATGTGTACCACCCACACAACCCCCCTGAAGCTATGCCCCTGTTTTCATGGAAGATCCTTCAACCATGTACCTCCCAGTCATAAATTACAAGTGGAAGTGAAGTGCATATTTTATATCTCTTATTTAGATAGCAGAGGTTTGGTCATTTATTGTTTCTTGTGCAATGATTAGAGATTTGAAGGTTATCCCCAGTATGCACTGGCAGCCAGGATAGGGTTTTAAATATTGAGGTAATAGCTTCCTTTTTAGATATACCAATGGCAGTCATGGAAGGCCAGATCTGCAATGCCAGCAATTTGGGGATATTTTGTAGCGCAGGTCCAAAATATCTTTACAATAACCAGACCTTTTAACAATAACAGCCCTACCAATAGTACTTTTATAAGAGCCTGATAAAAAAAGTATATCTGCTCTGTAACAGTCTCAGATATTAAGCACAAGATGTCACTTTTTTGGTTTACTTGTTCATTTAAGGGCATGGTTGTGTTAAACAGAACTAATAAAGTTTTTGCTTTTCCCACTAGACTGATGTTAATAATTTGGATTCTAATATTCTTACATAGGTTTTGAAAGTCAGCAAACTTGCTGGCAGGCACAATAAACTGAAAGTTTGCTTTGTATTAATTAATTCATAGTCAGTTCATATTTGGGGCCAGATGTATAATATTTCCAAATAGCGATTACCTAAGTGAGATTATCGGCGAATCGCAATTACGTAATCGCTATTTGAATGTATGAAACTCCATGAATTTCATTTAGCAATTCCCAATGGCTTGCAAATCGACCTACCTCATTAATATTCATGAGGTTGGTCGCAATTTGCGACATATTGTGAATGGCTATAATCACGGGGATGGTGGCCTGTCTGTGATTGCTATTAAATAAAGCAATCTTTTTTCTTTAAATGCAGGAAAACGGGACTCGTTTAAAAAGAAAAATGAAAAGTACCACTGCCAGCTCTTAAAAAATGTTTTTGCATACATTCACAAAGGGGAAGGGGTTTGCAAATGGGTTACTACCTATTTGAAGTAGGTGGTAAAATGCAAATGTTGTACGACCGCATTTGGGTCACAAACATTCATACATACCGATGCAATTCGGTATTAGGAAGGGACGCACTTCACATGCCCCTTCCTAATACCAAGTAACAATTCCAATTTGCTTTTCAGTCACAAGTTACTGAATCCCAAATTGGAATTCATACGTACCAAAGTGCATTTTTGCGATTGCAAACGGCCCGATTGGGGCATTTGCGATTGCAAAAATGCATGGTACATCTAGCCCTTGGTCCGGTATTGCATGCTAGAGTTATTCTTGGCCACACCAAGTCAAATTTTCCTTTGATCTAGACAGGACAGGTATATCAGCTTACCCTCTCGAGTGGGGAAAGTGACAGGTGGTGTCCCGTTAGTCACCCCTAAACGTACCTGGAAGAATGCTATCTTAGGACCCTGCCAGAGACACAGGTATTTTTGTGTGTTCCTCTCACACTTTAAATTAAAAGTGACTACACATATGTAGTGTGCACTAGCATTTTTACAGGCTTTCATTAGAAGCCAAGCTAGTGTGAATATATGCACAATTAGAGTAGCAAACATCACAGGAATCGTGGTGAGTAAGAATGAACAGAGAGAAGATTATATAAAAACACACAACAAGATATTCTATAAGTCACTTTTGCACAAAGGTTTTGCCAAGAAAAACAAGCAGAGAAAGGTCTGCCACTTAGAAGGGTGCAGTATGTTGAATACCTGCATGGTGTGAGTAGGCTACCTGAGACTTGCCAGCCCAGACTCTATCTGTGAGAACCCAGTGTGTTATCAGTCAGTGTTCTTGACCATGGAGAAACAAGTAAGTTCCTTGGAACAAAGACGTGCTTCTCTGTCGGATGGAACTATAGACACTATGGGGGTCATTCTGACTTTGGCGGGCGGCGGAGGCCGCCAGCCAAAGTCCCGCTGTCAGAATACCGCTGCGCGGTCAAAAGACTGCCGCGGTAATTCTGAGTTTCCCGATGGGCCGGCGGGCGACCGCCAGAAGGCCGCCCGCCAGCCCAGTGGGAAACCCCCTTCCATGAGGATGCCGGCTCCGAATGGAGCCGGCGGAGTGGAAGGGGTGCGACGGGTGCAGTTGCACCCGTCGCGATTTTCAGTGTCTGCTTGGCAGACACTGAAAATCTTGGTGGGGCCCTGTTAGGGGGCCCCTGCAGTGCCCATGCCATTGGCATGGGCACTGCAGGGGCCCCCAAGGGCCCCACGACACCCGTTACTGCGGTGCATCTGCGGTCCCCGGCCCTGGCGGTAGACAACCGCCAGGGTCGGAATGACCCCCTATATGCTATTGTGAGAAAGTGAATGTATTTGTATTGTTTCACGTGCCATCGTGAGAAAGGGGACCTGTCATTTGTGATATTGTGAGACGAATCTCCTAGGAATTCTCACCTTTAATTGCTTATGTAGGAAGCTAGAAATCCTAAGCTATCATACTGCACATTATCTAAATATATGAGTGTTGCAAAGATAAATGAAGGCTTCAACAAGTAACCAAGGTAAGTTTAATGCGCATCACCAATTTCAGCCAACTGTGCTCTCACCACGTTCTAAGGTGACAGTTTGACAGAGGGTAACATTTCATCCACATAATGAGAGAAGGGGAGAAGGGTGGTAGAAGGGAGATTGTAATGCAGTAGGGCAATGGCACAGTCCAGAGTTGGCAAAATGGAAGCAACAGTTAAACACAGTGGAAAACTGAACTTAAGTAACATGCTGAAATAAGAATAGATTATAACACATCTTTTCCCGTTAAGGTAAAAAATCAAGAACAATAACTGTCACAGTGCATTTTATCTAGTAAAATAAACTGGATAAAATAATAGTAAGAAGTAGAACCAAACTTAGAGAAAACATTCTACAAAACACAATACAACAAAGGCAACAGGTACTCTTACTCCTTGGGGATTCCCTCTTAAACTGAAGTGACGTGCACAAGCTACTTGGTTGATCATCACTCGTGTTTTGGAACACAGAATTGTATCTGGATACTCTGTCAACATTCCAACTTTGTTCATTGTTCAGTTTGACCACATCTGAATGTTTTTTTTGTGACATGAGTATTTAGTACTCCCTTCTATGTATGTTTTAGGTAACTTTATTTTTCCCAATTACCTGTAGTTAGAGACGTTTCTGTTATTTCACTGTTCAACCTATCATATCGTGCCTTAAACCCCTTTTGATGTGATTGGATTTTTTTCTACACAATCTTTAAAAGGCTCAGATTACATCTAGTTCTGTTAAGCCAGAAAAAGCCAAACGTTTGAGCAGGGATTCACGCCCCAAGGTCTTCTCAAGCTTCACAAGGCTCCAGACAGTGCCGCAAGGCAGACGAGCACCAGTAGGGAGTTAGCTAAACTAGCATCCTTTACATGTGAGGGTAAGAGACAAAGTACTTGGTATGTTGCTGCCCTGACAGTGCAACAGCAAATAAGCCTAATTCATTTTACCGTTCAGTCCTCACCCCTTCTCTTGAACCCAATACTTGCTCTCTCTAGTTTACAAAAGGAGACCTCCTCCTGACTATCTATAACTTCCTCACAGACAAACTTCCATTATTAATATTTATTGATATTTTAGGGTACAAACATACAATGTGAAGAAAGGAGACTTACTCTGCTTCCATTGTTTAACTAAGAAAGAAGCATGGAACAGATTTGGTATTTTTCGTTTTCTTCAATATTATAACAGATCTTCACTGAAAGACCTGGACTGGACTGCACCAACCTTTCCCAAAACTTTTAGCAAGTGTGGAATATTAGAGTTCCATACTGTCTATAGTTTTTCAGGTCCAGTGCTGGCATTTTATCTAAGGGAGTCAGCCAGGCTTCCTGTAGAGCATCTGCTACAGAATTTGTGTGAAAGGAACTGTTGGTGAATTAGATACATGCTGCGAAAGCAGTCCTGTATACATTTACCAGGCAGATATGGAAGATAAAAGTTTCCTTCTCGTACAGGGTAATTACTTAAATAATATGTTTACTTGTTCTTGGATTAATTCTTTACCAGTGGACCAGTTGGTGTCAGTGTTGATGCACTGAGCTGTGATGCTTTACAAAGCAATGTACATGAGGCAGATGCGAGGGCTGGTTTGCTTAAATTTATGTAGGGGTGTGGCAAGACCCATCTAGCTACTAGCACTTCTGTGCCAGCCCAGTTCTTGTTGATCTCACCTCCACCCTCCTGAGCTCATTGGCTCTAGCAACCATTTAATAACCACCCTTGCAGCCACTGACAAAGGTCCTTTTCCTGCAGTGGGCGATACCAAAAGAGACCTGATATTGGCACTCCAGCACTGGGCATACTGAATGGGAACATCACTCAGGGACTGACTCAGGGTAGGGTGTATGTCCTTGGAAAATGTTGCAAAGGTGCCAATTACACCACTAGTCTGCAGGCTACCAATGTGGGGCTACATATAAGCTCATGTAGCCTCCTAGTGACAAGACGGATTAACGTACTCCACAACACTATGTAATGAGAGAACTTGTAGTTTGGGGAAACTGCTATGAGGAGTTTTTACTTCCTGCCCCCTTGTACCTGGCCTGGAGGCCTTGAAAATATATGCCCTAATCTTGGACAGATCATGATTGAACAAGGGTGTCCATGGTGTTCTGTGTAGGTGTTTGTTAGACCTGACAGCCTTAGGGTGGTCATCCCCCATCTTTTTGCCTCCCTCCCTTCACTTTTCTGACACTGTTGTTGCTGGTTTTAGGACTCTGCACACTTTACCAATGCTAACCAGTGCTAAAGTACATATGCTCTCTCCCTTAAACATGGTAACATTGTCTCATACCCAATTGGCGTATTTAATTTACTTGTAAGTCCCTAGTAAAGTGTACTACATGTGCCAATGGCCTGTAAAATAAACACTACTAGTAGGTCTGCAGCACTGATTGTGCCACCCACATAAGTAGCCCCTTAACCATGTCTCAGGCCTGTCATTGCAAGGCCTGTGTGTGCAGTTTCACTGTCACTTAGACTTGCATTTAAATGCACTTGGCAAGCCTTAAACTCTGCTTTTTCTAAACATAAGTCACCTCTAAGGTAGGCCTTAGGTAATCCATAGGACAGGGTGCTCTGTAGGTAAAAGGCAGGACATGTACATATTTGTTTTATATGTCCTGGTAGTGGAAAACTCATAAATGTGTTTTCCACTACTGTGAGGCCTGCTTCTTTCGTAGAATAGCATTAAGACTGCCCCATATGCTTTTGGGGTGATAGATTCTGATCTGAAAGGGGTGACCAGGTCATATTTAGTATGGCCAGAATGGTAATGGAAAATCCTGCTTATTGGGGAGGTTGGATTTTATATTACTATTTTAGAAATGCCACTTTTAGAAAGTGAACATTTCTTTGCAATTAAAACCATCTGTGCCTTACAGCCTGTCTCCAATCAATGTCTGGTCTGTGCTGGTTGACAGCTTCTTTGTCACCAGACAGCCATAATCACAGGACACTCTGTCACACCAGCATTCATCTGCATATTGAATAGGTCTTCCCTGGCTGGAAAGGTAGAGGGCCTGACACTTACATTTCAATAGGCCAGTGGCCTGCCCTCACACAATGGACTGCTAAGCCCCCTACTAGGTCCCTGGCAGAGAGGACTGAACTGAAAGGGTAACGTGCACTTCAAAACCACTCTTTGAAGTCTCCCCCACTTCAAAGGCATTTTTGGGTGTGTAAGTTGGGTCTCTTACCCCACCAAACCATACACTCCTGGCTCTAAGCCTGCACCCTGCCAGAGAAGCTGCCTGGCTGTCCAAAGGACTCATCTGGACTGCTTTGCTGAAAAGGACTGCTGCCCTGCTGTTGTCCTGCTGCCCTGCTGGCCTCTGACTTTGGTGAAAAGGACTCTGCCTTCCCCAAAAGTGCTCTCCAAGGGCTTAAATTGAGCTTGTCTCCTGTTTTCTGAAGTCTTAGGGCCAAAATACTTAGGCGGTCATTACAACATTGGCGGTAAAAGCTGCTTACCGCCGTTCAGAAGACCGCCAACACACCGCCGCGGCTGCGGAATTCCGCCACAGCTATTATGACCCACATTTCGGTATCCGCCAAAATTCAGACACCTACACAAGTTCGCCACACCAAAGGTCAATGATAAACTGCCGAAAACAAAACCGACACCGTCACGCCAACAGAAATACGCCCACACTATCACGACACACGAATCCACGCAGCGGTCTTTCAACCGCGGTATTCCATTGGCAGTACACACCGCCGCGCTCAAAATACACACACTCTTACAAAACACAGCCACATTGGACAAGTCCAAATACACACACCTGATACACATACACACACCACTCCCACACACCCATTACAATATAAAACACACACCCACATCACCCACAAACCCCCATGACCAAAAATTCAGAAAGAAGGCCAAAGAGAGATAGCACCAGCAAGAACAACAGCATCCACAGGCACACAACACCGTCACCCACAGAACTTCCACGCACCTCACACAACACACCACTAAATATCAGCACACTTAACAACACACACTCCACCACACACATCACCTACACCACCCCATGGCACGGCAAAGACACCCCAGGTTCTCGTAGGAGGAGCTCAGGGTCATGGTGGAGGAAATCATCCGGGTAGAGCCACAGTTATTCGGAGCACAGGTGCAGCACACCTCAATTGCAAGGAAGATGGAGCTATGGCGAAGAATAGTGGACAGGGTCAACGCAGTGGGACAGCACCCAAGAAATAGAGAGGACATCAGGAAGAGGTGGAACGACCTACGGGAGAAGGTGCGTTCCGTGGTCTCAAGACACCACCTGGTGGTTCAGCGGACTGGCGGCAGACCCCCACCTCCTCCCCCACAACTAACAACATGGGAGGAGCAGGTCTTGGCGATTCTGCATCCTGAGGGCCTCGCAGGAGTAGGTGGCGGAATGGACTCTGGTAAGAAAAAACGTACTTATTACCTCCCCCACCCTACCTGCATGCCATCACATACCCCCACCCTCACCCTCACCCCCAGCACCCTAACTCATCACATATGTCCCAACATCACAAACCACCCATCCCAACACCAAGCCCTGCATGCAACAACAAAGCATGGACACCCATCACTAAAGCATGCCCACTGCACATACCCATACAACCCCCTATACCATCCTCACACAAGGTTCCACACAGGAATGTAAGCACTTGGGTACACGGTCACCCACCCATTGCACACCATGACACACACAGATGTAATAACCATCCTTTTATACCCCCGCAGGACCCCTACCCAACGTCACCGGACAGGAGGGTCCACACATGTCCACACCACCAACAGAAGAGGCCCACAGTGATGACAGCAGCTCTGTCCAACTGGATCTAGATGACCAGCCCGGCCCATCGGGGACCTCGGGACAGTCGCTTCCCCTCACCCAGTCACAGGCTACCACAGACCTTCCCCCCTCTGGAAACGCCAGCACAGCACCCACCCAGCGGGCCCATACCTCCGTCCCCAGGACACGTCAATCAGCTGTGTGTCCACCACTACAGGATAACCCACCACCGCAACAACAACAGGGACCTGGGGGCAGTGGTAGTGGGCACACGGTCCAGGGGACGGAGGCCCAGGAACACAGGGGAACTGGGAGGGCTGCTGTGCGACAGGAAGCGGAAAGGCCAAGGGAACCCACTCTCCACGAGGCCCTCTCCTCCATCATGGGAGCATACCACCACTCCAAGGAGACGATGGCAACGGTACTGGCCAAGTTTCAGGAGACCCAGCGCCTGCAGGAGGAACAGTATATGGGTTTAGGGAGGAACTCAGAACCAGCTCCACCCTGGGCACCATCGTAGGGGTGCTGAAGGAAGTACTCAACACCAGGAGGGACACTGTGGCACTACAAGGGGCCCCTGGCACTAGCATGGATGATGAACTGCCCACCACCTCCGCTGGCACTAGTGGACAGGACGCCCTGCCACAGGACCACCACACCAGCACCCCACCCCCTGCAGAGGGAGAACCACCCCACAAACGGTCCTGGAGATCCAGGACAAAGACAGAGCACGATGCCAAGACCCCCGCCAAGAAATGAGACCACCCTGATTGTCATCCTACTGTCCCACTTTGTCACCCTGTCCATACTTTAACTGCCCCAGCTCCACTTCCTATGCCCATTTGGGCAATGCACCTGTGAGACTAATAGACTGGACTCTGCCATGGACATTCACCCCTCACCATTTCACTACCCCCTCCAATATTGAGCACTTAAATAAACACACTTAAAGCACAAAACAATCTGGAGTCTGTCTGTGATTTCAAAATAGTGTATTAACACTTACAGTGACAAAATGCTCTTTCAATTGTAATGTCAACATACCTACGTCACACAGCTCTAGTCCATGAGGAATCTAAGCAGATGTCACACAGTGGGACCCACATCTGTGAAATCGTAAGGAAAAGTGACAACTCAGTGACCATACACTGGGTGAAAACGACACACAGTAGAGAGGTAGTAGTGTTAACGTACATGTAGTAGGCAGGTCTGTACTCTTCCCTGTGTCTCACTGGAAATATTGCTGGATCACTGAGTCCCTGTTGTTCATGTCTTCTTCCTCTGCTTCCTCGTCTTCACTGTCCACAGGCTCCACAGCTGCAACAACACCGCCATCTGGACCATCCTCCTGCAGAAAAGGCACCTGTTGTCGCAAAGCCAAGTTATGAAGCATACAGCAGGCCACGATGATCTGGCACACCTTCTTTGGTGAGTAGAATAGGGATCCACCTGTCATATGGAGGCACCGGAACCTGGCCTTCAGGACGCCGAAGGTCCGCTTGATCACCCTCCTAGTTCACCCATGGGCCTCATTGCAGCATTCCTCTGCCCTTGTCCTGGGATTCCTCACTGGGGTCAGTAGCCATGACAGGTTGTGGTAACCAGAGTCACCTGCAAATGGTGAGGGACAACTGTTAGACACGCACTAACCTGGAGGGATATCCCCAGACCCAGACAACCATTCCCACCGACTTGCCTCCAGGTGCTCACCTAATAGCCACACACGGTGCCTCTGGAGTTGACCCATCACATAAGGGATGCTGCTATTCCGCAGGATGTAGGTGTCATGCACTGAGCCAGGGAACTTGCCATTCACATGGGAGATGTACTGGTATGCCAAACGTACCATCTGTCCATTCATAGAATGATAACTCTTCCGGTTTCTGTACACCTGTTCACTCCTGTGGGGGGGGACCAAAGCCACATGGGTCCCATCAATGGCATCTATGATGTTGGGGATGTGTCCCAGGGCATAGAAATCCCCTTTCACTTTAGGCAAATCCTCCACCTGAGGGAAAACGATGTAGCTCCGCATGTGTTTCAGAAGGGCAGACAACACTCTGGACAATACGTTGGAAAACATAGGCTGGGACATCCCTGATGCTATGGCCACTGTTGTTTGAAAAGACCCACTTGCAAGGAAATGGAGCACTGAGAGCACCTGCACTTGAGGGGGGATTCCTGTGGGATGGCGGATTGCTGACATCAGGTCTGGCTCCAACTGGGTACACAGTTCCTGGATTGTGGCACGGTCAAGCCTGTATGTGATAATCAAATGTCGCTCCTCCATTGTCGACAGATCCACCAACGGTCGGTACACCGGAGGATGCCGCCATCTCCTCACATGTCCCAGCAGACAGTGCCTATGAAGGACAACAGCGAGCACAGAGTCAAACAACTCAGAGGTACGTATCCACAGTTTACCCAGAACACCAATCATACACAAAAGATGGCCTGTATGTGTGTTGAGTCTAGGCCTAGGTATGTGTGACGCAGTTGGAAATGAAGCCATGTGGGGCCCTGAAATGGCGGCTGCCTGACCTCTAAAGTGGGACAATGGGATGTGAGGTAACTGCGCTGGCGTTGTACACCGTCGCGGTAGGCGGTCGAAGTCCGCGGCGCAATGCTGCATTGGTTAACATTGGACCCTATGGGTCCCAGAAGCCAATGACGATGTACGCCGGCGGTGACGGTACGCACCGCCGCGGACGTGACCGCCATTTTCTATCTGTTCAATCACTCGATACCTGATCTTCGACAGGAGAGGACCTACACTGCAAGTGCTGCTGTGACCTCGGTCTGGAAGAGACAATGGCTCGAGTGTCTGGGGAAAGGGCCCCTGCCTTCACATCGGAGGAGTTGGAGAAGCTTGTGGATGGGGTCCTCCCCCAGTACACGCTACTCTACGGTCCTCCAGACAAACAGGTAAGTACACAGGGAGCATGTTGTATGGGCTATGCCTGTGTGGAGAGGGCTGGATGTAAGAAGGAAGGGGGGAGAGTGCTGCGTGCATGAAAGACGGTGAATGCATGTGCCACATGGCAAGGGTAGGGATGGGGGCCAATCAGTTTGACGGTGCAGTTGGTAATAACTTCTCTTTTTCCCCTGTACATTTCATGTAGGTCAGCGCCCACCAGAAAAAAGATATTTGGCGTGCCATCCCCAAGGACGTCCAGACCCTGGGGGTCTACAACAGACGGAGCACCCACTGCTGGAAAAGATGAGATGACATTCGCGACTGGAGCAAGAAGACGGCGGAAGCTCAGCTGGGAATGGCCTCCCAACGTGGGAGGGGTGCCCCTTGCACCATGACCCCCCTGATGTTCAGGATCCTGGCGGTGGCCTACACGGAGTTGGATGGGCGCTTGAGGGCATCACAGCAGCCACAAGGGGGTGAGTACACTCTCATTCTGCTGACTTTGCGTGCAGTGGAGGGGTCTGGGTGGGGGAGGTGGGCTGTGGGTTCCCTAGGCCAGGGCGAGTTCCGTAGGCAAGGCCCCTCCGTAAGGCAGGCCATGTGGCACCCCAGCCCACCTCTGTAGAGTGCCACGTACACCTAGTCATGCCCCTGTGTCATCTATGTGTGCAGATGTCGTCCATAGCCTTGTAGGCCATTTCCCAGGAATTGAACAGTGGAGCCCAAGAGCGCGGCGTAGTTCAGGGGGCTTCTGTGTCTGTCATGTACGCCAACGGTATCGGTAATGCATGCACTGAACATGTCTTTCTTCAGTCTCCCCCCCTGTTTGTGGTCTCCCTGTTCTTGTGTGCATTAGCATCATCAGGCGGAGGAGCAGTGGCACCGGAGCACGAGGGAGCTGCATCCCACATGGCCCTGGAGGGCGACACTACGGAGTCTGAATTCACCAGTGGGACGGAGGGCGAGGGGAGCTCCACGGCGGGGACAGAAGCTGAGACCAGCGACACGGACTCATCCTCTGATGGGAGCTCCCTTGTGGTGGCGGCAACATCTGTGCCCCCCGCATCTACAGGTACAGCTGCCACCCCCCTACCAGCACGGCCCTCCCAGCAGCCCCTCAGCCTTTGCCTCATGCCCGCTCACCCAGGAGGGTGGGCATCACCTTCGCCCCAGGCACCTCAGGCCCTGCCCCAGTCACCCCTGCTGCCCTCAGTGAGGAGGCCATTGACCTCCTCAGGTCCCTCACTGTTGGGCAGTCTACCATTTTGAATGCCATCCAGGGTGTAGAGAGGCAGTTGCAACAAACCAATGCATTCCTGGAGGGCATTCATTCTGGTCAGGCGGCCCTTCAGCGAGCTTTTCAGACTCTGGCCTCAGCACTGATGGCAGCCATTGTCCCCATCTCTAGCCTCCCCCTCCAACTTTCTCCACCCCGACCCAATCCCCTGTACCTCAGCCTATCCCAAGCACACCTACAGACCAACACCGCTGTCTCAAGCACCGCTGAACAGGGCACCGCCGCCTCAAGCACCACTGAACAGGGCACCGCCGTCTCAAGCACCGCTGAACAGGGCACTGACGCCTCAAGCACCGCTGAACAGGGCACCGCCGTCTCAAGCACCGCTGCACAGGGCACCGCCGTCTCAAGTACCGCTGAACAGGGCACCGCCATCTCAAGCACCACTGAACAGGGCACCGCCGTCTCAAGCACCGCTAGCCCATGAGCAGCAGGGGCACTGACGCAACTGAGTCCGTCACGGGGTGAATGATGCACTCTGGGCACCATGCCCCCTCCAGAACCAGTGGAGACTGTCATCCACTACCTCTGTCCTTAGCAGGATGAAGCACTCTGGGCACCATGCCCCCTCCAGAACCAGTGGAGAGATCCATCCACTACCTCTGTCCTTAGCAGGATGAAGCACTCTGGGCACCATGCCCTCTCCAGAACCAGTGGAGACTGTCATCCACTTGTGAGACTGTGGCTTTGCACTCCCCAGGATTGAACAGTGGGCAACCCACCCACTGTAGAGACTTGTGAGACTGTGGCTTTGCACTCCCCAGGATTGGACAGTGGGCAAGCCACCCACTGTAGAGACTTGAGAGACTGTGGCTTTGCACTCCCCAGGATTGAACAGTGGGCAAGCCACCCACTGTAGAGAATTGAGAGACTGTGGCTTTGCACTCCCCAGGATTGAACAGTTGGCAATCCACCCACTGTAGAGACTTGAGAGACTGTGGCTTTGCACTCCCCAGGATTGGACAGTGGGCAACCCACCCACTGTAGAGACTTGAGAGACTGTGGCTTTGCACTCCCCAGGATTGAACAGAGGGCATGTGGCCCCCTCGTGGATTTGGCGTCGTGCACTCAAGCGGCTGAGGTGCCCCCCTTTCCCTCCCTCAGAGGTGCCTGTTTAGTTGCTCTCTGATGCCCCTGCAGTGTTCTCTCCGTCATGATCGGGGATCTTGTGTGGGCCTCGCCCATACCGTGTGGTCCCAGTGTTCCACGGACTTTCTTAGAGCACTACCTGGACTACTATGCTTGGTATATATTTTGTACATGGTGTATATATATATTTCTGCCTACTTGCTTTTAATATATTACAATGGTTACACTCATTTTCTATTGTCTTTGCATTCTTCTGGGGGGTTTAGGGGGGTGTAACTATGATGTATTGATATGCATTAGTGTCTGTGTTGTAGTGGGTGAGGGTGGGGGTGGGGGTGTTGCGTGTGTGTGTCCCTGTTTTTTTCCCTCCCCCCTCCCCTGTGTCGTAGGTGTAGTACTCACCGTGGTCTTCGCCGCCGGCGTTCGTGCTCCTGGTAGAGGAGCAGGAAGACTATTGCAGGGAGAATTTGGAGTTCAAGGTCCATGGCATCCTCGTTCCTCGTGTGGTGTGTAGAGGTGAGCGTTTTTCCTTCGGGATTCCTGTTTCCGCCGTGTTTTTATCCACAGTGAATCCGCCCCGGAAAAGGTGGTGGATTGGCCTGTCATAATAGTGTGGGCGGTACATTGTCTCCCGCCTGTC
Organism: Pleurodeles waltl; assembly: GCF_031143425.1. Taxonomy (NCBI): domain Eukaryota; kingdom Metazoa; phylum Chordata; class Amphibia; order Caudata; family Salamandridae; genus Pleurodeles; species Pleurodeles waltl. The sequence goes on along the minus strand of NC_090437.1, from coordinate 797,159,213 downwards.
TGTTGGCGGTGACCGCCAAGCTGTTTGTTTGTACTGCCGTGGCGGTCGGAGTGTTAAAGTGGCTGTCTTTGTTGGCGGTTTACCCCACGGTCTTAATTGCAAATTTTTTACCGCAGGCCTGTTGGCGGTATTACCGCTGCTTTAACACCGACCGCCAGGGTTGTAATGACCACCTTAATATCTTCAGGAAACTCCTTGTGCGCCGAAAATCAGCGCACCGCTTGCTGAAACTGACGTGAAGCCTGTGTTACGACTGAGAAATTGCTGCACAGCCGACCGGAACAACGCAGCTGGACATCCAGCGTGGAAATGCGACACAGCGCCCTTGCCTTCTTCCAGAGCATTAAGGTTTTTCCCTGCATCGTCCCTGGGTGTCAAAATATCCCCGCATCGCAGTGAGGAATCAAGACTGCGCGTCGAAAAAATGACACAAGCCACTTGCAGTGTAGAAAGAAACAACGCACCGTCTGTGTCTCGCCGGAGATTTTGATGCAACACCCTTTTTTTCCACGCATCTCCTCCTCTGCGGTCTCTGTGTGTCGCTATTCTTGACACATGCCATGTAATGTGTGTAACAAAAAAGACAACTGTGTATTTTCCAAGGATTACCACTCTTCTGAACCTTTTTAAAATAAAATTTCAACTTGTGCTTATTGGCTCTTTGTCGTTTTGACCTTATTTTATTCAGATAAATATTATCTATTTTCCTAAACCTGTGTGGTGTATTTTTCTGGTGTTATTTTTACTGTGTTACTGTATGATTTATTGCACAAACACTTTACACATTGCCTTCTAAGTTAAGCCTGACTGCTCAGTGCCAAGCTACCAGAGGGTGGGCACAGGATAATTTGGATTGTGTGTGACTTACCCTGACTAGGATTGTGGTCCCTACTTGGACAAAGGTGTATACCTCTGCCAACTAGAGACTCCATTTCTAACTTTTCCCAACGCCCGACCTTATGGACCGACGCTACGTCTTCGATGGGCTTATCACAGCCCCTTCCTACAACACCTAATCTGGCTTACATGATACCATAACAATACTATTTCTCGGCCACTACGCCACAACTAACTGGAACTCCTTACCTGGATCACCACAAGATACCGGTGGACTACATGACTGTCCAGCCTTTCACATGTGAACCACATTTACCCATAATTTTCGCCTTGAAAAAGTCCTTTGGACAAAACAGGTGTTGGCTGTGTGCAGAATGTACATGCTTACCAGGAATAAAGGTCATTAATTGGAAAAACAACCTCGATTGAACTTTGGACTCTTATTTCCATTTTGGAATATACTGCTCGGACTGCCTTCTGTAGTGCCCTGGTATTTTCCCTCAATAGGCTTTCCAGCACAGTTCAAACTTCCTTTTGATCAGTGCACTGGACACCCGTGGTGGTTGGGTGTCCCACTAGGTCGGCACCCACAAGAACCTCAGTAATTTGGACTTACTAGTCATTCATCTGAATTACGGATGTGCGTACATTAAGCATCAACCACTGTTTTTGTTTCTATACTCCCATTTCTAACAATGTTGCCTCCCTAGCAAACAATATGTTAGGGATGGAGGATGAAAGCTTTCTTGGGCTTCAGTGGCACCTTGAAGGGAAGTGATGGCTGCTCATTAGTTTAATCTATTGATCAAGATTAGCTTGAGGTCAGGGGTAGAACTCAGATAGACCTTTATTCATATTATGAGAACTTCAATGTTATGCAGAAATGACAGGCATGGAAGAAATGGGTGGGCTCTATTTATGAGTAAACCATAATATCTAAAGGATGGAGCTTCCTTTTCCCCCCAGAAACTGGCTAACTGGATAGTTACTCTAAGCACAGGAGGGCATAAGTCCTTTCTAACAGGCTAGGTAAGTTTTCTGAAGGGACCTGCGATGAGGTAGTCCTAACTCAAGGGGATTTCTTCTGAGCCCTGTGACCCTTTCAGGCTGATGCTACATTTCTGAAAGGTCTCTGGGAAGGGAGAGTCCCTCCTTATCTTGCAATTGGAGGTCTCTATTTGGTGTCTTCCAAACTCCCTTTCTATAGTCTATGTAGTAACAGTGGTACTGCAGAATGAGAATGTGAAGGGCTGTTGGAGAACATTTTGTGTATGAGGTGTTTTAATAAATGATGTTCTGCTACAGCCTACTTAGTGAATCCTGCATTTATATGGATATTATTACTTTTCACATTGGCTATGACTGTATGGGATCTAGATCACCTCAACACATACAGAAGTCCCCTGACCCACTTGGTGACCTCTTTTGGCAACACTCTTCTTTGGAATGTATTTGAACTCATCTGTTGTGAGTAATAATGAATCATATACTATTGGAGTTACAATGGGAGTCCGTGTGCCAACAAATGGAAGTTAAGCAGGAGCTGTGTACAACACATTACACTCAGTTTTGACTGTGACATGGTAATAAGGAACGTTTCTGAACTCTACAGGGTGCTGACAAACTGTTAAGCAACTGGCTCACGCTTTTGAAGTTCAGGCACACAAAGTTTGAAACACTTGCAAAGTGTTGTAATTTAGAACACTGGTGCATTACATGCAGCTTGCTTGTTCCAGGAAAGCTGAAGTGCGCAGAGCTTGAAATGCTAGTGCGGCATTGTAGAGTTGTGAACTTCTGTTCTTGACTCACCGGGTGTGTTAGTCTTCCTGCACTTGTAAAATGGTGCCATGTGGTGCATGAAATGCTCGAGTGGTACTGAAGTTGGTGGACCCTCGCGCCTGGCTGGGAACTCATGTATTGGATAACACTATCTCATTCTTGCACAAGCGTCAAAACAAAGGTAGAATTCGACCAATTGAAAGAGTTATGGTAAATAGAAATAAGTGTGAAAGGATTTTGCTCATTGGTTTCTGATCCCTGCTTTTAACCATTCCCATGATACACTTCTCATCTAATGGAAGGACCTGTCTCTGTATTCTACGACGTTGAACAATGCATTTGCTCAAGTTATGCACTTGCATTAAGGCCCGTATTTATACTCCGTTTGCGCCGAATTAGCGTCGTTTTTTTCGACGCAAATTCGGCGCAAAACTAACGCCATATTTATACTTTGGCGTTAGACGCGTCTAGCGTCAAAGTATGGGCAAAGAGCGTAATTTTTTAGCGTGAACGCCTTCCTTGCGTTAATGAGATGCAAGGAAGGCGTTCCCGTCTAAAAAAATGACGGCGACGCAAATGCGTCGTATTTATACTCCCGGGCAAAAATCACGCCCGGGAGGTGGCGGGTCAAAAAACCCCGCATTTGCGCCACTTTTTAACGCCTGGGTCAGGGTAGGCGTTAAGGGGCCTGTGGGCTCAAAATGAGCCCACAGGTGCCCTCCCCTGCCCCAAGGACCCCCCCTGCCACCCCTGCCCACCCCAGGAGGACACTGGTTTTGGTCAGTAAAAGAAAGTTTATTGAGACACAGTTCAATTGCCTGTTTCCTCACAGTGATAGGCACACCTGTAAATTGGAAATTTGACTCAGTTACAATATTTTTGAGATAAGAGGCCAGTTGGATAATTGTGAAAATCACACCAGGTGTTTGTAGCTCAACAAAAATACTTATTTGAAGAGACACTTAAGATGTTGCTTGTCATCAAGTTGTGATAAATACACCCACTCTAGAGACACTTAAATCCAAAATAGGCATTTACCTAACTTGATGGTAAACACATTTGTCTTCTGTACAGTTAGCTTGAGCACTTAAGTATTCAATTATTCGTGCAAACATTATCTGATTAATTGTTAAATAATAATGCAAAATGTCACTCCTTCCTGTTTCAGCACCAGGTGAACATCTTATGTCATGGAGCAAGTGGAAGAAGACTTCCACAATTATGCCAGAGTATGAGTTACAAATGTAAGTGCATAAAGGAAGAATTCATGTTTGCTCCATTGTTTAGAGGCAGAAGAGAAACAGGTTTTAGAAAGTTCATCGTCAATAAATGTTGAAGAATAAAGAATGTTAAATGAGTTTGCTATTGCGATTAGGAAATTGCTTAGGCACTATTTTCCTAAAGTAAGCTCTATGTTAGAAAGATACCAATTTGGTGTAGGGGCACCAGGTAGAGAGGAAATCATAGAAGAATTTATAAAAAGTTTTAGAAAACTTATGGTGAGTTACAAGTGTGGGAATATGACTGAAGAGCAAATAAGAGATCAATTGACTTATAAAAGCTTAGAATGAAAAAGTACAAGAATAACTTGTGTTTAAAGTGGAACCACTGTTGAATGAAGTACTTTTAGTGGTAAAAAGAGTAGAACACATGATGAAATGTGTCTGAGAACTATGTGTGTCAAAGGAGATGAAGGTAAAGTAAGATTTGTTGGGTGTAACGTTAAATCCGAATGCTACTACAGAAGTCCGAATTCAGGAAATGGCTGAAGATGTTACACAGTTTCAAGAGGAGTTTAAAGATCTTTTGTGTGAGCTTCTGGGTTGTCTAAAATAGTATGTTCACAGAATAAAGGTTAAAAACAAATGACACTCCTGTGTGTTCTATAGTAAGAATTTTGCTCATGACTGTGCAAGATGCAGCTGCTAAGGAGTTATACAAGCTGTGTGTAAGGAGTTAGATGAGCTGTGTAAGATGGGGGTTATTGAACTGGTGGAGGCAACAGAACGGCTTACGCATACAGTGGTTGCCAAAACATTCAAAGGAGAGATTTGATTGTGCAATTATCTCATGGCACTTAACAGGGAAGAAGTAGTCGATAAATTTCCTATTCCTAGTATCGAAGAGATGATTGCATCAATGAATGGGGTTAGTTACTTTCACCACTTGAATTTACATTGGCGTACCATCAAGTGAAACTGAATGACAGATCACAGGATTTAAAGGCCTTCATCACACAAAAGGCGTATTTTAGATTCAAATCAATACCCTTTTGATTGATATTGGCTGTGTTTGTGTTTGAAAGAGCAATCACTGTGTTATTAAAAGCTATATCAGGAGCGATATGATATCAAGATGACCTTTTGGGGTACAGAAGCACGGTAAAGGAGCATGATGAGATACTTTGGTGCTTAACAGTCTGGCTTAACCCTTAAGGCTGAAAAGCGTAAGTTTGGGGTAAGAGAAGTGAACAATGTTGCACATTTGATTACAAGAATAGAAATTACACCGAAAAAGGAACTGGTGGATCCCATTGATCAATAGTGTAAACCTTGTAATAAAGAGGAGTTGATTTGGTTCTTACACATGGCAGAGTACCATGGTAACTTCAATAAAAATGATTCTAGTATACACTAAAAGTCAATATGTAATAGCTATTAGTCAAAGGTACTGCATTCTAGTGGGATATGGCATGTAAGGAAGAGGTCAGATTAATTGAAGAACTCATGAAAGGTCCATGTTTGCAGGCTTTTATTGTAAGTGATGGCACAGTGGTAAGAACAGATGCCAGATCGAAGGTTTTAAGGGCATTATTGTTGCAAATAAGAGGATTTAAAGACATTATTGGGTGTGTTTCAAGAGGATTTCATAAGGCTGAAATGAATTACCCTGTGATAGAGAAGGAATCTCTAGCAGTGTTTTGTGCATTCAAATATTTTAAAAGTTTAATTTGTGACACAAAATGTTAAGACAATATGGACCATAAACTGTTGGTTGAGGTGTTTGAGAAAAAAGGTTGAGATAATATTTAGTCTAGAAATGGTGGATGGGTCATTGGGCTGCAAGAGTTTTCATTTGATGTTCAATATATATTTCAGGAGTATGACATCGAACAGCACATTGTGTGTCTAGATTAGTTGAAATTTACAATGATGTTGTAGGCAGCAGTGTTGATAACCCAGGGATATCAGGATAGAGGATGGAGGTCAATCTTTGTGTGGTAACACAAGGTGCAGCTCCAGAGGAAAAATGGAAGGAGGTAGCGAAGGATGAGGCGATGCAGATAATGATCAAGTTGATCAAGGAAGAAGGACTGAATGACTAAAAGAGAAATATTTTGAAGAAAACAAGGAGCATGGTATAGAGTATGGTATGGAATTACTGCAGAAATTGATGCATGAGGACACATGGGCACAGAGAAAATGTGCTATTTTTGGTGGCCGGAGTTAGATAAAGAAGTAGAAATCACTGCAAGAGAATGTGTTGAGCATATGAAAAATGGCAAAGGGCTAAAGGTAAAACAGAAGCTAATGGTTTGTCATGCTTCCCAAGAATATCCGTGGGAAGAGATAGCAGCAGGTTTAGTGGGTCCAGTGTCTGGAGACCATGCAACTCAATATTTGGTAATTTTGTTAGACGTTGACTCTCAGTGGCTTGAGGTCTTGTGTGTGAGGGACATAAGTGGCAAAGCAGTTATTAGATTTCTGGAAAATATTTGGGAGAGAAAGTTATCTTAGCTTCCTGTTGTCTGATAATAGAGTCTAATTTTGTTTGATAGTTGTAGAATAATATTTGGAAGAATGTGGTACCACACATAAAAAATCCTCATTGTATGATCCCCAAACAAATGGGCCACTGAGAGGATAAATACAACTCTAAAAGAAAGTATTCAACTTGCATGAATAAAAGGAATGGCTTGGAAAAGGGAATTACAGAGATGTCACTGTATGCCATGGCCCCTCATTCTACAACAGGTATGACACCTTTGGAGTTTTTTAAAGAAGGCAAACCTTTCACAAGGATTTGTCCAGTTTGGATGGAATGGATTAAAGGGTAATGCAACAATTCACAAGGAGCTTGAAAAGAGCAATAAAGGAAGAAGCAAGTGGTATAGAAAAAATGTTTGATCAAAGAAAAAGGGTGTGAATATTGAGGACGTCAATAGAAGACATTGTTTGAGTCAATGCACCATTGCATTGTATGGATTGGTCAAAATTTACAATACAAAAGGAATGGACATTATCCTGTTATTCGAAAATGCTCTTAAAACTGAGGATGGTAGACCAGTGAGCAAGAGCTGGGTAGTGGTGACCCTTCCAAGGAGAAGGTTCTCTGTATTCTCTTGTGTTCTTTCTACAAGGGGAAAAGTGTGGTGTCTGCGTCTGCCAAACATCCCTTCTATAGTTTACATAGTAACAGTGGTACTGCTGGATTGAGAATGAGAATGTGAAGTTGAAAGAGAGGTAGTGAGAATTTGATGAAGGGTGGTTACATAAAAAGCTGTGGTTGAGGTATTTTTTATAAAGGATCTTTTGCTACAACCTACTCAGTGAATCCTGCATTTATATGGAGATCATTACTTTTTTACACTCTGGTTCTCAGCAGGCACATTCTATGTACAAAGGGAGTTCCTACTGGCCCAAGAGTAATCTAGCTTGCAAACGGAAGCTGTTTAGACACCCTTTCCTCTCCTATTTGGTAGATTATGTAGTCTGGGAAGACCAAGGATGTAAATGAGAGGGACTGGTTAGCCATAATTTGGGAATCAGACAAGACTTTTGACCCAGCAGAACTGTCTTGGCTCTTACTAGGGAATTTTCAGAAGATGTTTGCATTTGTGATCATCAGAGTTCTATGTCAGTTGAACTGCTGAGGTTAAAAACTCAGGGCCTGATTTAAAACTTGGTGGACGGGTTACTCCGTCATTACAGTGACAGATGTTCCATCCACTGAAATCAAAAATCCTATTGGATATTATGGGATTTAGATTTTGGCGGACGGGACATCTGTCAATGTAGTGATGGAGTAACCCATCCACCAAGTTCTAAATCAGGACCTATGCTTCTAGTGAATAGCTTCTAAGCCATCCTTTCAGAGCTGAGACTGTGTTAATAGCTACAGCTTGCTGTCACACCACTTGCCCTACCCCATCGCTCAGTGGTGGTGTCTATTGCATGAAAGTGGATCTCTGTCTCTTAACCTTCATCAAAAATACAGAGACAAAGTAGTTTGCATTACATTGGGTGATAAGCCAGTCGTGGTGTATTACCCAGTGTGGTGCAGCCAACCAAATCCTCACTTCACCTTTGCCATGCTTTAACACTAACAGTGCCACATCTTGTCTTCCACAATGGTTTGTGGGTACTGTACCAACTCACAAACATCCAACTTGCTAACAAGCTTTAATCTTTCTTATACACTCTACGCAGGGGCATAACACAGGCCCCTGCAGGACAGGGAGCCCCCAACCCTTTACGGGGTCCCCAATGAGCCGAAGACCAATGAATAGCTGCGTGATATGAGATACTTAGGGGCCCCTCATCACATTCTGCAGTGGGGCCTCAACATTTTGCGACACGCCACTGACTCTACATATGGTTTTGGGGACTACTTATAGTAACTGGGGTTGCCAGAGTTTTACTATTACCTTCTACTATGTCCGACCACAATAAATAGGGGTAAATATGAGTACATTCTACTTATTTCCAAAGTAGGTAAAATAGTAGATGGATATTGCATGTTTTAGTGCTAGAAACATTTATTTGCAAGCATTGTGTGTACTGCCTTAGTGTGGGAAATACTGTTTTATATGGTTCACGTTCACAGGGCCAGGTGTCATGTTCACTGGAGATCCCCACCCAGAGTAATGTCCACTGGCCCTGTTCTCTGTTTCTCAGGATATTCTGTACCTACTGGGTGTGGCACACCCACCAACATCAGAATAACTATTCATAAAACTCCCCTGAAGGCACCTTTGTTCTACACACCAGTTTTCAAACTTAGGTCTTACCCCTCTCTGAACCCAAAACACCCTTGGGACACTTTCATTTAAAATCTCTAACCACTTACTACATAGATCATGGAGTGAGGAGATAACAGCTTCTATGGGTGTAGCAGTACCTTCATAATTTACCTAATATAGCTGGAATAAAAAATATATTTTATACATCTGCCTAGTGGTTGCTTTGTTGCAGTAATGAGAAGGATTTAGTAATGTGTAAACCCTCATGCCGCAAGGGAGGTTTGTGCTGGTTACTAACGTATTATGGCGCTGGGGCTAGAAAAGTACTGCTTGGGGCAGGAGAAAGTCAGCTGGTGGTTACAAGCCTCTGCAGAGGAGAGAAGAAACCTGCTAAGAGTTGGGCAGTGCTTATTTTGTGGCAGTGTATGCAGGTGGTGGGCACTGACACTCATTTTTTTGATTCGTGACACACTTTTCATTATCAGCATTTGATCCCAATCAACAGAGAGAAAGGTGGAAAATGGAGAAAGAAGGAGATACAGAAACATAAGAAGTCTGAAAGAAAAAAATTTAAGAACAGGGAGGCAATGAGTGAGATAAAGAGACAGGAAGCGTAGCGTGGTGATAGACAGACGCAGAAGGTACAATCATAGTACAATCAAGATCAGGCAGGCTTCATATTCGGAAAGTGGCAGACTACCAAAAAAAGGCTGGGTTTTATAACGCACTTATTTATCTATTATAAATTAAGCGCGACCGCTAAGGGCATGATGAAGCCTCCTGGTAGTGAAAAGAACACGTCTGGCTGCAAAAGGAAGCCTAATGTTGCAACAAGAGGTTGGCTTGTGGTAAGGAAGAGCCTTCTGGGCTCATGGGAACAGTCCAGTCTGATCTACCAGGCCAGGTCCTCCTTGGATGGGAAACAAGCATCCTGGGCATACAAGTCTGTCCATCAGCCTTTTGTGTTGCTATAATACCTTCCTTAGTACCCCAGGCTCTAGGTACCAGGGGTACCATTTACTAGGGACTTACAGTGGTAGCAAAAGAGTTTGACAATTGTGCAAAAAGAGACCTGGCACTGGGGTCCGGTTTAGCAGGGACCCAGTGCATTGTCAAAGCCTCATCAGAAACCAGGCAAAAAGTGGGGGCTAACCATGCCAAGAAGGGTGCTTTCCTACTCCTCTTTTTGTATTTACGCCTAACCTCCCATTATCACTACCCACCCATAAACCAAAAAATCACCCATATCCTCTAAATTTAGCTTACCGTATTTATACACACACACACACACACACACAGGGCTAAGACTGATTAGCATATGGCTGGGTCCAAACTTGTGTGGCATGGTGAGCAAAAAAGGGATGGCTTAAACCCAGATCTGTGCCTGAGGGTGAGTGTTTGAAAAGTTTCAGTGCTCCATCTATCATCCTTTTGTGCTCTAAATTTGCCCTAAGTGGGAAAAGTATGCCCAGACGTGGGCCCCATGCTCACTGTGCCACTGGATTCAAGCTAGCCTGGCTGTTGAAGGTTGATACCCTGAAACCAGTCCCCCGATGCTTGTTTCCGGTCCAGGCAGGTCCTAGCCTGGCAGTTTGGGCTGGACTTTTTCCTTGGGGAACAATGCCAAGACTGATTAGCATATGGCTGGGACCAAACTGGGGTGGCATGGTGAGCAAAAAAACGATGGATTAAACCCAGATCTGTGACTGAGTATGAGTGTTTAAAAAGTTTCAGCACTCTGCCATCAATCCAACACCTGCAGTGACCTCTGCACCCAACGACCTTGACCCGGTGGAAGCCCAACGAGTCCACCCGAGTGTCACCCCTCCTGGACTCATCCAAGTTGCCTTCAGCCCCTGCATGCAGGTACCCTCTCTCACAGGCTGGTGATGAGAGAAAAACCCAACACGTAAAGCAACCACTACTCTCATGACCCCTGACCCCAGCTGAGGTGGGTCATCGGTGCCAACTACATCCTCCTGCGCTTGAGAGCTCAAGTCCACCCTGGGTCCACCCCTGCCGGCTTCTCCCACGAACTCTGAAGCCTCAACTCTCAGGACCCCCTGAGTTCGAGTGCTCCCTGGCGAGATAACCCGATGACAAAATACAACCCTGCATCCGTCACCCCTGGGCACAGGATAAGAAGACCAAAGGTGCACCTATGTACCCTGAGCCCCCCATGTCTACTATCTACTTGTTTGTTGTCACCTACTGGCTTTCCAGCCAGAGCCTGTAGCCTGTTTGTCACGGAGTCAATCTCCCCATGGGAAACCATTGGGCACTTGACATCTTATTACACCTCTGCACACGGTCGCTCAGTGCCGCCAAGTGTGACCTGTTGGTGTGGTTCTGATCAGTGACCAGTATGTATCTTAACTCCCGGAGATTGGTTTCGTAACACGTTGTTAACTCTGTGTTTGCCGAACATTGTTTTTCCTCCACAGGATAACATTGAGGGAACTTTGAAAATTGCACTGTGTCTCATTTTGAAACTGCAAAGTACTTATGCTTAAAAGTCTACTAACCTGATTATAAAGTTCTTGGGTTTGAAACCTAAATAAGAAGAATTGTTATTTTTCTAAATTGGTCTTAGATTTATTCATTGAGAGTGTATCTGATTTATTGCCTCTGTGAATACAACAAATGCTTAGCACTACCCTCTGATATGCCTAACTACTCGTCCACGCTACCACAAGTACAGCATTGGTTCTATCTACTTTTGCCTCTCCAATACCAATTTGCGATCCACTGGATTCTCTGCACTATATAGAGGTCCACCTTCCTACATGGATGTTCAGGGGGGCTTGGCCACCAAAATAGAAAAAAATAAGTGTATTATTAAATATATACATATATATATATATAAAATATATAAAAAGAAAAGCTTACAGGGAAGTTATAGTTAGGCTCAGATTTTGCACACACAAAGCCACAGAAATTCAGCAGTTATAGTTATCTGAGCTAACTATAACTCGTGCCCTCGTAATGCAGTGCAAGAGCAGCCCCTGCTAGGTCTTTGCAAATTCCTAGACATAGTGAGTGAACAGGTAGCCATTTTAAGTACATGTGTTGGACACTGGTCACTACGAATCCCCCAGCTACATGATGGCTTCACTGAAAATAGGGATGTTTGGTATCAAACTTCTTGCATTAATTAAGGGTTGGATTAATTAATACATGCACCCAGAGGTCACCTTAGAGGTGTCCCCTGAAAACCTACCAGCTACCCGTGTGGGGACTGACTAGTTTTAGCCAGCCACCACCAAATAAGATTCTGCCCCTGTAGGGTGAGAGCCATTGCTCTCAGGCAGTCAGAGATAAAGCTTGCTCTGGGTGAGGTGTTTACACACCCCATCCAACAGGATGGCCTGCGAATCTGCATTTCTGGGCAGGGGACTTCAAAGAAACCCACTGTCCTTAGTATGCAGAACTGGCTTCACTCAAAGGAGAGATGCTGACCACCCATCCCAGGACCCAGTTGGCACCAGGACAGGTCAGTCCCAGCCCTAAGGTGAGCTGCCTGATATGGACACCACATTTAGAAATCTGCCATCTTGGTGTTGGCACAGATAGGAACTCTGGGACAGGGTAATGCTCACTTCCCACAAAAAATGGTCATATAGGGAGTGTAGTGACCCCAGGGGTAAGTAGCCCATTGGCAACTACTCTACACTCCCCGAAACACCCCTAAATTCAGTATTTAGGGGAGCCCGTGGCACCAGGAAATCAGATTCCTGCTGACCTATGAAGAAGACACCCAAGAGCAGCAAAAGAAAAGTCAGAGGAAGAAGCAACTGACTTGTCCCCGACCCTGCCGGCCTGCCTGCTGTTCCCAACGATTTGCACCAAAGTTGACTCGTCCCACAAGCTGCTGTGCCTCCAAAAGCCTGGGAGGCCTACTGGCTTTCCACAAAGACTCAGGAATTCCCATGGAGTAGCAGAGCTGTTTCCCTGCATCTTGCAGGCACCCCAAGAGACCTGAGAGGACTCTGGACTGCAAAAACCTGATACCTGAAAACACCACTGCACCCATGCCGCCTAGCCCAAGCTGAAGTGGGCCAATGGTGGCAACACTGTCCCTCCAGAGACAAAGCCCACCTTGGACTTGCCCTCTTTGGACTCACTGACATCACCTGCAGCCTCAGCGCGCAGGCCCCCGCAACTGCGTGTGTTCTGGTGGGGAAAAGCTGACACCTCAGGAACAGCTCTGCACCCGTCGCCCCTGGCCCGTGGAGAAGAGGACTGAAGGTGTCCCCACATTGCTGGACATCTCAAGTTTGGAATTCAATTATTGGTTCCCCTCGAGTGGATCCCAAGTCCTCACCTGCAGCATCTTTTCAACCGGACCGATTCCTATTGACTAACATTGGGCACCCAACGCTGGTTTACACCTCTGCACCCGGTTTCCCCAGTGCCGCCCGGTGTGACCTATTGGTGTGGTCCTGACCCTTGCCTGATACTCACCTTAAGTCCAGGAGATTGGTCCTGTAAGTCGTTGTTCTATGCCTGAATGCAGTACTTGTTTTTCTCTTCATAGGATAACATTGCAGCTTCCAAAAATTGCACTTTGTCGACGTTTCAAAACTGTAAAGATTTTTCTTACAAAAATATACTTACCCGATTGTATTGATTCTGGTGCCTAAATATATATAAAGGTACTTGTTATATTTGTAAATTGGTGTGGATTTCCTTCTTGAGTTGTGTGTCTCATTTATTGACTGTGTGTGCATTTGCAGATGTCTAACACTCCTCTCCGATAAGCCTATGGCTGCTTGACCACACTATCCCCTAAAAAGAGCACCTTCAGATTGATAGAGCAAGCCCCTGTCCACTAGTAAGGGAACCCCTGGACTCTTTGCCTGATATATCTCATTTTGATATATTATATAAAGAACCAGCTTCCTACAAAACGCCCATGTAACCTTTGTTTTTTTCAGTGTATTTCTAAGTTTTTTAAATTCTATTTCCTAACTATAACGTCCCTGTAACCTTTGTTTTTTAGTGAATTTCACTGTTTTTTAATATAAAATGCACTACAATTTCACCCATACATTCAATTCAGTATTATACATTTTCACAACTTTATAAATACATTTTATTAACACAGGTGTTCTTATTATACTTTTTAAAAGTAACAATGAACAAAACAACAGAAGATAACTTATGTAAACTTTATATAAATACATTACAGCAAGTCTTTCTCTTTTTTGTATTCATTTTATGGATCCATGGATCAAATGTGATATCACCACGTATCTGCCGCAATTCCAGCAACACACCCAAGCATCAACTTTTCATTGGGTACACTAAAGTACGTATGTATGAATTTTCTGTTTTGCGATTTCCAAACTGCGAATCCATAGAAATCGCTATTTCGGAATCACAAAATGGCATGTACATACCTGCCAGTTCCCCTAATAGCAATTTCTATGGATTCAAATTTACAATTAGGAAATCCCATATTTGGAAATTGCTAAATTGTGATTTCCTAGCAGGAAATCGCAAATTAGGAAAAGTGGCAATTGTATTACAGAATGATAATGTCATACAAAGAAGTTTACAAATATAGGGTGTGGCCACTAGCTTGAATCCTAGCAAGATGGTTGAAGGAAGGAGTGCTCCTTGCTCATTGACTGAAGTGTTTTTTGCAAGTCATTTACAACACCATGTCCAAGTAAGATGGGGACTTTGATACTGGCAGCAGGAAGAGGAAGGTCAAATTTTCTGAAGAGTTGGAGCTTCTAACAGAGGAATGTGTCGCAGACATGGACCAGCTCTTTGGAAAGGCATCCTTTAATGTTACAGAATCACAGAAGACCAAGATATGGCACAGCATTTCGGAAATGGTTAACTATCTTGGGGTGACTCAGAGGACCATACCTGAGATCAGGAAATGGTGGTATGACCTGAGGTCCTACACAAAAGAGCAAGTGGCCAGCAGGATGGCTGAGCGAGGTGGAACAGGTGGTGGGCCCTCAAAACACCCCGCTCCAATGGAGACGCCCATTGAGGGCACCCTGGAACCTGAGAATGTGGTAGAAGTGTCTGTTATTGACACCTCCAATACTGCAGGCACCTTTACTTACTTAACATAACACAAAGTTAGCATATAAAAAAAATCACAGCATAAATAGCTCCATTTAGATGCTTGCCCTGCCCTGGTAATGCATCATGGGAGTTGTAGCACACTTAAGGTGCTTGCTGTACTGTGAGCTGATGGCTAGACCAAACATATATGTACACCATAAACATGTTACAAACACATGAATTGCAGTTAAAATATTATTGTGTACAAACATAAGCTATTTATTTGCACTAACTATACACATGCATTTCCACAGATCATACCTAGGATGTGTCAGAAGCATGTGATGCTGAAGGGGCTACAGATATGCATGCTGATGTAGAGGACATAAAATCACCATCTACTCAGCCCATCACACCAAATCCAACTGCCAGGGGAGCAACCATATCACCACTGCATGACTTTGTGGACAGTGACGAGGGTCCATCGCAGAGCCGGGAACCCCACAACATCTGCAGACACATAAATAGCGCAGAGGTTAGCAATCAACAGTCCACAGTGAGAATGTGTAAGATGAAATGTCAAAGAGGTCTTCTGTGTTTGGTGTCAGAGAGGTCTACCATCTCCGCACAACACCTGTAAACCAAACAAATAAGGGTGGTGAATAAGCAGCAAATGTCTAGTTTGATTTAGTAATTGGAGGAAGTTAAGGAACGGTGGCTAGCTGCAGTGGATATGGAGTACCATGTGCAGCACCAGAGGCACAGGTAGTACCTGGCAAGGTTTAATTCCTTAACACGGTCTATCAACCGATTGGCAGTAGCCACCAACATATTAGCAAGGCAGACTGTGAACCTACAGACTGACATGGAGCACTGCTGTCAGGACATTACATGTGGGCTAGTGCAGGTGACCAAAGCCCTTGAGAATATACAGAGCCACAACATTTGTATCCCAACATACTGCCCTAACCTGAGAGCGGAGAGGGCTCTAGTTTCAGTGGCACGTCCATTCAGGAGGCATGCAGTTACAGGGGTTCAGGCCATCATACTTCTGGGAGTGACATCTCAAAAGTCCCACAGCCTAATGCTGTTGACAAGGCATCCAATCCCAGAGGCCGAGAGGGTACCACTATACACCCAGAGGAAGGAGTTGCCTTTGTTTTCTTTTTTCTTGTATACTTTGTTGCATTTTTGACACACTTACATCCACAAGGATACAGTTGATTCTTGATTGAAACATTGTTGTTGCTACCTGAATAAACGGTGGTGTCTCAGTTAGGCATCAAGCAATACCATCAGTTGTGCTGTCTGACTGTTAGACATTTTAATTTCTCTTACCTCAGAAATAGTTGTTGGTGATCTCTGCGCATCATGCTGAGCTCTCTGCGGCATGTGAACTTCCTGCTGCACCTGATGTGATAAGTGATCTTCAGAGTCGGAATCAGTCTCTATGGGTACGTTGTGCAGACCCTTCGTCATGGCAATATTGCGCAGAATGCCTCAAGACACAATAATCTTGCAGCGCGTTTCCAGTCTGTACATTAGTGTGTGGCAGGTCTTGTGCAGGCAGCGAAGTCAGGCCTCCAGGATCCCAAAGGTTCTTTCTATGACTGCACGAGTTGTCCTGTGTGTCCTGTTGTACTACCTTTCACTTCTTGGACTTGGAGTCAGATATGGTGTGAGTGTCCATGAGAAGGGAAACCACTAGGTAATCGTCCTGGCCACTGTATTCATTGAGTAAGCAATTCTCTTACCTACTAGGAAACCATCACCAAATTCACACTGTGTGGATGCTGCCTGGAAATCTGTCCACAAGGTCTATTACGATAGAGGAAGCATCACACACAATCTGCATTTTGAGTGAGTGTGTGCCTTTCCTGTAAACTGACTCATTTGCTGAGGGGGGACATAGGCAACAAGCGTGCCATCAACACAGCCTATGGGGGTCATTACGACCCTGGCGGTCAGAGACCGCCAGGGGTAATGTGGCATCCGTACCGCCAACAGGCTAGCGGTACGGAGACCCGTATTACGACCGCGGCGCTAGTGCCGCGGTCGCACCGCCGGGGCCGGCGGTTTCCCACCGTTTTAGCCCCGGCGGTGATAATCCGCCAGGGCAGCGCTGCAAGCAGCGCTGCCCTGGGGATTATGACTCCCCTACCGCCAGCCTGTTTCTGGCGGTTTGCACCGCCAGGAAGAGGCTGGCGGTAAGGGGAGTCGTGGGGCCCCTGGGGGCCCCTGCACTGCCCATGCCACTGGCATGGGCAGTGCAGGGGCCCCCTAACAGGGCCCGTGCAGCTTTTCACTGTCTGCATAGCAGACAGTGAAAAGCGCGACGGGTGCTACTGCACCCGTCGCACGGCCGCAACACCGCCGGCTCCATTAGGAGCCGGCTCCTATGTTGCAGCCTCATCCCCGCTGGGCCGGCGGGCGTAAACTAGGTTTGCGCCCGCCGGCCCAGCGGGGATGTTGTAATGGGGTCCGCGGGAGTGCCGCCACCCGCCAAGCTTGTAATGACCCCCTATGACATTGGGTAAGTGTGCTGCCCTGTAGAACCTCAATTTGGTTTGTTGCAATAAATGGAGGGTATTTGGAAAAGATATACATTGGTTCAGTTTGCTCACCATTATGTCTGGAAACGTGTGAAAGAACCTGGAAAAGGCACTTTGTGACACCCCCACCACTACTATGACCCCCTGGTAACTGCCAGTAGCTAAGAGGTGTAGACAACACAATACCTGTACAAGTGGTGCGATTGAGTTGCTTCTCAGTGTTGGGGCCTTTGGCTAAGGTTGTGACTCAGCAATTAAATCAAGAATTACCTGACAACTGAATTTGTACCTCTCATAAATCTCCTCCTCAGTCTGTTCAAACAGGGTGACCTTCACCCTAAAAATCCTCTCCTGTCTCCTCCTCGTTTTCTCTCTCCCAGCCAAAATTCTCAGCCTCCTTGCCAAAGTGTGTAAAGCTGCCATTGTGAAAGAACCTCATTTTTGGGTGCCTTTTTATATTTTGCACTTTGTTATCACCTGATCTGATTCAATGATAATTGCATTTTCTAAGTTCCCATTTTGAGATTAATTGCAATTAGGAAATCCTTTGTACATGCAGCTAGCAATTGCCAATTAGGAATTCCTGATTTCTGATTTCCTATTTTGTGATTTCCAAAATGCAATTTCTACAAGGTAGGCATCACATTTTGCACCACTGCAAAGTGAAATGGCATTTTACATTTCTTACAGCCCAAATTAGCGATTTGTACCATTAAAAAATGCAAAATGCCTTCGTACATATGGCCCCAAGTCTCCACCCATCCACACTGCAAACCATACCCTAAACTAGTTATTTAGATTTCACATCTCTCTAGAAACAGACTTAAAACCACAACTCCATTACTTTTCTGCCTTCCCTTCAATAAAAGAGAGTTTGGAGGTTAAGGTGTCTTCTCGTGAATATAGAAGAGAAGGGGAACAGCATGACAAAGAAGAAGACTTTCCACCTCCAAAGAATTCCTCCTACATTTGAAAATATTTCTCCATCCCTTCAGGAGAAAATAAAGTTATTCCTAAAATTTGCCCAATGTAATATATGCAGCAAAAAACATTCAAGATGTGTGTTGAAGCACCTAAAAACCATGCATAGATGGACATTTCATAACATATTAAGAGAGAGGGAAGGTAATGCATTATCATCAGCAGCTGGACCATCTGTGGGACCCTTACCTCTTGACCAGATGGTTACCATCCTCGTTGTTTCAACAAAACTGGAAGACATGACTACTCATTGTAGCGAATGCTATATGCCAGTTCCACTAAAAATGTCATCCAATGACCAGTTTATGTATGCTGTCAACAAGCATAATTCTTAATTTTTTTAAAATGTTGTTTTTACCTTACCGTTTCATCTTCTTGCATCTTCGATTCCTCTTTAAACACAAGTAGACATCTGAAAAGCAAATGCAGAGTACATTTACCTTTACATTACATACTATTACACTAAATATTATAAGCAAGTGAGTAGCTACATAAGTGGTTATGTCGGTATGTAAGATGATGTGTAAATGTCTGAGTATGGGTTTAAAAACGAGTATCTGAAGGAATGTACGGGTGGGTGACTGGGTGTGTAAGTATTTTTTTCCAACTTGTTTTTTATTCAAAAGTGTCACAGTATGCAATGTAAAAGGATGGTGTGCATGTCAGCTTCACATAGTCATAGCATGTAATTCCACTATAGCCAGTAGTAAAATGGGAACATGCATTAGAGTAGCCGCTAAATAGGTCATAGCTTTATACAGCGGGTAGCCCCAGAGTTATTCCCAACCATGTCTGTCAGAGCTATGATATGTGGGTCTGCGGGCATGTTGTGGTGTGCGAGTATGTTTTTGGATCCTTACATTAATCATGCAAACCTTCAACAAGTCAACAACTAACAATAGAGGCAGCAGTTTACAAGCGCATATTTGTCCTTCCCAAGACAGACTTCCATGGGAATGGGGAACAGGGACAATGAATCACGAGGACCCAGGAGAGGGCAGATCATTCCTCATGTGATGGGGAAGTGGGCGGGGGTTCAGCTATGGGGGTGGAACGTGAATGGTCCAGGCATGTGTTGAGCCCAACTTTGTGAGAGCTATCTTGCCCCATCTCGTCCGTAGGGGTGCACACCCTGCTCATGGGCACAGGTGAGTGTGTGCAAATTACATACTATTAAATTACATACCATAAGCAAGCAACCACATCTAATTTCAAACACATTCATTCATATTGTCTTAATAAAACAACTATATTTTTAGTATAGCAATCCATCTTCCTCCTTTGCTGCTCACTATTTGTTTACTAAATGTTCTCATCTAAACTCCCTTCTATCTTGCCTTTTGTTCTTAGTGTCTAGAAGCTAAACATTTCCTTTTGGCTAATTTACACTCATATTTTCTAAATATACTTTTTTATGGTATAATATTATTCACATACCCGTAAAATCTCTATGCTGTTGTTCAACTTTTTTTGTTAATATATGTTGCTATCTGTTTTCCACTGAAATCTCAAGTCAGGAATATGGCAATCCTCCTGCACTCTCAGTAGAAAAGTACCAATAATGGCTAACCTTCCCACTGTGCTCTGACTCATACTGCTGTACTTATCAAATAGCAGACTTCCTTTCATCTTTAATTTTTGTTTACCACTTCTTTATGGACACTATTTGTTAACCCTTTCCATGTTTCCTGTAAAGAAACTTAATTCAGTAGGTTTTTTGCAGATCTGCCAATCCACCGCAGAGCTCAGCGCAGCCCCCTAAGTGTTCCACATATAATTTGATATGGGGTAGGCCTGTATGGCCTCCCCCAGAGCGCCGGGGACCATCACCTCCACAGGGCTAAAGATTAAATTAACACAGGGGGCCAGAGTGGTCCCCTCACAGCCCCGGGTACTGCCACCTCTCTGGGGGCTGAAAAAAGATAAGGAAGGGAGTCATTTGCAGACCCCCCAGGGACCTCCTCCTCCCAAGGGCAAATTTCAAATGATGGAGGGCGAGCGCACACCCCCCCTTGAGGAGCCAGTAATGGCCCTGGGGACCGCCACCCCAAAACAGATGAAAGATTTTAAAAGTAAATGTGCCCAGGGCCGGCTCCTGCTATGTCCCAGGGTGCATACTCCTTGGACATAGATGTTTGCTGTGACTCAGCGGGAGCTTTGACAGCTTCTGCCAAGTCACAGCAAACAGTCCGGTCCAGCAAGCAAGAGCTGTCAAACAGCTCTCACTTGCTGGCAGCGGAGGTTTCCTCTGTTTCCCTGCCTGCATACATGCAGACAGGGAAACAGAGGAAAATATTGCTCTTACAAACAGGGAGCTGCATGTTTAGCAGTTCCCTGTCCGTGACAGCAATGTTGGCTCCTGCAGGAGGGGGGAGTCGGCTGGCACTGCCGTAGCCATGAGGCTCCCACCCACGGTCCCACTGCACACTGTGGGGCAGCCGCATGGCCCCTCCCATGGAATTATAGTGGGCGCCAGGGGGTTGGGACTCTGGGGCCGAAATCGGCCGGGGGGAGGCAAGCCGCTCCCCTTGCCCACATTAGACACTTACCCAACGAGGTAGCACTTACTAACTAACCAGCAGTAAAGTGCTCCAGTTGGATAGACATTTTGTACAAACTGTGGACTCTTGTTGTTGGATAAACGAGCAGGTGAGCTTCCTTTCTGGCCATGGTGATCATTTCACAGAAATTAAACCTCAACAGGAAGCACTTACAAATATAAATGTAGCAGGTTACCCAGTTTAAGCTCCACTTCTGGAAAGGACAAATGAACCTAACTCCTGGGCTTGGCGAAGGCGAAGGCATAGCAAGGATGTTTACTCTACAATTCCACCTTGGAAAACGTTCTGAAATCCTTTGTGGAGGTGAATGCATCTGTCATCTATTGGAGTGCAACCAGACACTCTCACACCCAGAGACACCCTCTCACCCCTATACTCACACTCAGAGAGACAGGCCCTGTAGCCAACCCCCGCATGCACTGCCAAAGGCCGCGCGGGGCAATGGGTGGATTAACATATAGTAATGAAAATTACTTTACGTTAAAAAAAAACATAGAAATTCACTGAAAAAAACAAAGGTTACAGGGACGTTATAGTTAGATTCTGAAATTACTCGCACAAAACCAGAGAAAGTCAGCAGTTAGAGTTATTTCAAGTAACTATAACTTGCGGCCTAAGGTAACTATTACTCACGCCCCCACCATGCACAGTTTTTTCTTCAATAATTGAACTTCTAATATTTGATATAATTATTGACGTTTTAAAAGTTGTTATGAGTGCCATAATATCTGGGGTAATTAGTGCATGGCGAGGGCAGCGAATTATAGTTACTTGAAATATCTCTAACTGCTGAATGTCTCTGTTGTTGGGTGAGTAAATTCATAACCTAGCTATAGCGTCCCAGTAACCTTTGTTTTTTTAAGTTAATTTATATATATACATATATATATATATATATATACATATATATACACATATATAGATATATGTAAATAAATACGGGCATTAATTACTTTAAATATACTTATCATGCGTTATAAAGGCTATGTGGTAAAGGTGCATGGTAAGGAATGCGTGGTAAAGGCATCAGTGTTAAAGGCATTCTTTGTGTTCCCAAGCAATGTAGATGCAAGAATATGAAATTGCATGGAAACCTACAACCGCTGTCAATTTTCACACATATACTAGGGATCTTTGTGACTCACCAAAAAGTAAAACATCTACTAAACGGTAGATGCATTTACTCGGACTATTCCACAAAACGTGCATGGAGCAATTTACCAGCCGCCTTGGGCTTCTCCCTCTCGCTGTATGTCTGCAATGCATATTTTGTATTGCTTTAGAAAGAGAACTATAGTTAAATTGGCAGAGAACAGTTAAAATATTTGAAAAGTAAATGTGCACAAACAAAAGATTTTCTTGCATCATGCTTGGCATTCTCTTGGTCGTGCAAGGGTTAGTTTCCTTGGGTTTATATTTAGAATCTGTATTCAGCAGGGAACATTCAACGAATAATATTACCACAGACATTACTGTGCGGCAACAAAACTCACATTAAAGTCCAAATTAATTCAGCACAATTAATCATGTCTGTCCTAAGGCAAATCAAAGATAATTTGTTTTGCGTTGGCTGGATACCATAATTATCTTGTGAAAAAGTGGTCATTAATATTAAATCACAGTTATTCCAAAACGAGGAGACACACAGAACAATGGCATCTAAAGAGTACTGCAGTGACCCTATCTTTACAACCGGTGTTTAAATAATCTGCGCACTGATAGATTGTCTGGTTGCACTCCAATAGATGGCACTGATAAATTAAAAGCTAATTCTTCGAACTGAGGTGGGATCCATGCATAGGGCAGAAGTACCATCTTGTAAGTCCAAGGGCGAAATGATATCAGCTCGCCTCAGCACTGCGTCACATCCGCTAAGAACATGACTATGAAGAAAAATGATTGTGCGTGAACCTTTCTTTCTCCCCTCCCACATTTCATTGTTAAAAGAACCCAGATGAAAGACTCACAAAACTGATGGTCATTGTGGATACCCAACTGAATGTGTTATCTATGGGTGCACACACGTTTTTTTTGTTTGCAAAGTACCAAACAGTCACCCTTTTGAACGTTTACGATGTTTTGTAACTTACCTGTGACTTACCTGTGACAAAAGTACACATCCTGGGGTTGCTAGGTTGCCTGTTCTGGTACCACTGATCTGGGTCTTCTGAAGCCCACAAGCCATTTCAATGGTATACATTAATTAAAGATTGCTAGCATTATAGGCAGCAGGTAATTTTAAGGAGGGAAAGGAAGACAGGGCGAATGGGCTACAACAGTGCTAGAGGCTGCTTTGCTCATTTTCACCTAATGTCCTAGGATCATCTTACTTTGGCTCTGCAAACTGGGCCATTACACCCTTGACACACTTGCTTCTCAGAGTAGGGAGGATGAGTCACTCAGTCAAAGGCTTCTCAGGGAGGTATTGTAGGGGGCAAGAACTCAAAACTCCACAATCGTTTCACAGGTACAGTAAGATACCGTCCAGAGTAGTGCTTTTCGTGCAGTGAGAAGTATTTTAATAACACAACAAAACCTAATTCTACACACACTAATGGGTCTGAGTTACAGAGTTCTTCGAGTTGCTATTGGCTTCAACCATTGCATGTAAGGCCTGCACCCACCCAGGATTCTGATCAGAGGTGATAATCTCTGCCCCAGTGCAGTGCTATTCCACTATGGCCGTAAAGCCAAGCCCACTCGTCTTTGTGGGGCATTTAATTATGGGGAATCTGAGGTAAGAATTGGCTAAGGTTTAAGTCCATCATTATGGCTGTTTGTATCTTGCTAACAGTTTGGGCAGCACATTGGTCTGGTGTTAGACCTGACATCATTGGCATGGTTTCCCCCTGAACTTTTGCCTTCAGACCCCCTGTTTCTGCTGACTTCGTTTTTGCTGGCCTTCAGATTCTGCACACTTTACCAACTGCTAACCAGTGCTAAAGTGCTTGTACTCTTTCCCTAAAACCTGGTAACATTGACATCTACCCAACTGACATATTTAATCTATTTATAAGCCACCTAGTAGAGTGCACTAGATGTGCCCAGGGCCCGTAAGTTAAATGCTACTAGTGTGTTTGTGGCACTGATTGTGCCACCCACTTAAGTAGCCCTTTAAACATGTCTCAAGCCTGCCTTTGCAGAGCCTGTGTGTACAGTTTTGAACTACCATTTCAAACTGCCAAAATAAACCTTTTGTGGGCACAAACCTTCCTTTTTAGTATCTATAAGTCACCCCTAAGGTAGGCTCCGGGCCGACCCTAAGGGCAGAGTGCAGTGTAGTTCAACAGTTTGACATGTATATTTGAAGTTTTACCTGTCCTGGTAGAGACAAACTCTTGCATTATTTTCTCACTATTGCAAGGCCTGTCTCTCCCATAAGATAACACTGGATTCACCTTATTACACTTTATGAGTGTCATTTCCAAACAGGAAGCGATAACCCCTTCAGATTTGGTGTCACTGGAATCACAATATAAAATCTTAACTTATGGTAATCCGGATTTTAAAATGCAATTATGAAAAAGCTACTTTTAGAAAGTTGACATTTTCTTGCCTTAACCATTTGGTGCCTGCAGTCTGTCTCTGGTCACATGACTGGGTGTAGCTAGCAGGTAGGTTTTGTGTATTCCCCCTAGACAGCCACACACAATGGTGTGACTTGATGCACCATCATGGACTGGATGGGCCACCCTGGGCAGGATGGGAGGAAGGAGCTGGACACAGGCTCACTTACACCTAAATAGGCTGTGTCCTGTCCCCACACAAAGAGCTGCATACCCTCTGTAGTTAGACTGTAGCCAGGGCTTGGAGGGTAGGACATCTGTGCACTTCAAAGGCATGTTTTTGAAGTTTCCCCACATCAAAGGCACCACTGGTTATAAGAACTGGACCACAGACACCACCACTAGACCTGTGGATACTCTGGTTAGAAGAAGGACTGCTGTGCTGCTGAGGGACTGTCACTCTGCTGCACTGCTACTCAGGAGGACTCCTGCTTTTGCTGTGCTGACCTGCTGCTCACTGCCTCCTTGTCTTGGAGTGAGAAGAATTGGACCTGCATCTCTCCAAACTAGAGCCCCGAGTGACTCCAAAGGCTAGTTGGTTAGCCTCCTGATCTGAAGACCCAGGGAGACAAAATACTTCCAACCATCCTGTTTCTGCACCTGGACCTTGCCCTCCATCTGCGAGTCTACCCTGCCAACTGGTGCCATTCCAGTTCTGGGCATTGGGAAATGGGCTTATGGTGCTTACCACCGGAATCAACGCATCTTCTCTGCTGAGCAGCACATCCCTGAGCCAAACAGACTTATCTCCTAGGCTGAGCGGCGCATCCTTAAGCAGAACCAATGCATTACTGCTGCTGTGTGGACTAGACCCAGCGCACAAGGTCCGCATCACCCTTGCAGTCCTCAGAACCAATGCATCACTGAAGGCATGGAGCATCTCCAGCCTAAGTCCTCACATCTCTCACTGATGGCAGCTTGATGACGACAGCCTCTGTATTGCAGCCTCACAGCTCCTCGGAATCGACGCATGACCTCAGCTGTGCACCACACCCCCAGCACCCAGACTTTACAGTGCAAGCTCCATCAATGGGATCCATATCGTCAGTGCAACAGGACCTTGCATCACAGCCTTGTCGCATCTTGGAAAGGACGCATCACTTAGACTGTGTGATATTTCTTCACTTCGGATCCACACAACGCTCTGCAAACAGCCAGGATTTAAGGTACTTTGTTCAGAGGGCTCAACTGGGTCCCAGTAGCCGGCCTGCACTCCATCACAATCAGACTAAACTTTTGACTTAGTCCCGGTCCAGTGCAACCAGATATTCCTGGATGGCACTTTTGACTTCTAATCTCTATTCTACCGTTTATTCTTTAAAAATCATAACTCAGGTTCTACTGATTTGATTTTTGTCGTTTCAGTCTTGTTTTGTTCATTAAATTAGGTTCTATGTTTCTAAACTGGAGGGAGACCTCCTGTGTGGTGTTTTACTGTTTGAAGTGTTGCACAAATACTTCATACATTGCCTTCAAGTTAAGTGTGACTGCTCTGTGCCAAGCTATTAGAGGGTGAGCACAATTTAATCTGGGGTTAGTTCGTGCCTTACCCTGACTCACACCCCAGTCAACCAACAACCCAATTTCTCACATCGGGATTAACCATACAGTTCTAAGGCATGATACAATCTTTCATTTTTTCAGATACATCCTTGTGCTACCTGAAGTGGAGATGCCAGTCGCAAGGACGAGATCAGCAGTTGCCCCAACGTTTGCAGTTGCATCCTCTGGGCCATCAGGGAAGTGCTCGGCTGAAGCAGTGATGACGTCTGGACATACAGCTTACTGACAGTAGCAGGCAAGTCTCTCACGTCTCAGCAGAGATGCTGGATAACAAAATGATGAAAGTTAAAGCTTCTTCACATAGTTCACAAATAAACCACTCAGGGAAGCTGGGGGACTCTCGCATAGGCACCTGGTGCACTCCCACACACAAGCGGGCCAATAGCTGTTTCTGAGTGTTCCTTGCACTGAGAACATGGCTGGGCTCCTCCTGAAAAGGCTGTCTTCCTGCTGGGCCAGGCATATCCCTTCCCTCTCTGAGAAGGCATGCAGGGTTCTAGGTGCTAGGCAGCCCCTCAGCTTCTCCATCAATTCGTGCAGACTTCAGATGATATCCCCTTACCTCTAAGAGACTAAGGGGGTTATTCTAACTTTGGAGGAGGTGTTAATCCGTCCCAAAAGTGACGGAAAAGTGACGGATTTACCACCAGCCGTATTACGAGTCCATTATATCCTATGGAACTCGTAATACGGCTGGTGGTATATCCGTCACTTTACCGTCACTTTTGGGACGGATTAACACTCCTCCAAAGTTAGAATAACCCCCTAACTGTCAGGTGGACATCAGCGCTGGTCACAAACCAGCTCTTTGAGTACTCTCCAGAGCACCCCCTTCTTTGTCAAGAAGAACTTGGAACAGGGGTTATATAAATCCCGTCTTTATACTCATTCTCCACACGGGGATGTGCATCCACTGGCTTTGGAATCAGTTTGGGTGGCTCCCTTTCAAATATCAGTTTCATTCAGGTCATAATGCAGCCACATCCTTGTGGAACATGATGGCTTTCAATGCAGGTAGTGATGATGCTGGCTTCCAGTAGCAGTATCCACAACAAGGGCACAATGAAATGTGAGATCTCTGCAGATGGTTGTCATCAGCCTTGCTGAAGCAGTAGTCAAGGACTTTCAAAAGGTCAGCCATGACTAGAAACTTCCTCACCTTTACCAACAGAATGTGCCAACTCACCCCCTCTCCCTTATTATCCGCCACATGGCAGTGTTAAGAAAATCTACTTCGGCAATCCCATGTTAAAAGGTCCTCAAAGAATTTCTATAGGCAGCTCTGTCTCCATTCTTACCCAATCACCAGTCACAGGAATGCAGACAATATGCTTCCACTGTCTGGTGAAGTTGCATCCACCCTTTGGTTTCTGCCAGCCATATTTAACCAGGGCTATCCAAAATGGGTCCACTGGTCTCAGTGACATGTCGCATGCCCTGCATCCACTATGCACACATAGGCTCAACACACATCAGTTCAAAGGTCAGGATTTCACAGCAGAATTTTACACAAGTGAACCAGTTGGCTGCACCCATCTGAGTTAGACAGCAAAGGTTACACCCAGAACTATGAATCATCAGAAATCAGTAGGCTAACACCACCACTGTATGCCAGCAACTGAATACATGGACAGTAGTCCCATGTTGGTACAAAGGGTCACTTGGTGCATACTCGTAGGTCACAGATCTGGTCCTGGCCCTCGGCTTTAATATGAGAAGGCCTTGGCCACGGCACACAGTAGATTAGTTAGCTGGCGAGGTCATAATAAAAATCAGGATACTAGTTTCACATATAGTCGGGCACTTCAGGCAGCTGTATAAGGCTGTGTAACTTGCAGGGGACAATCCCATCTTAAAATATCTAATGTATACTGTATTGCAGGGACTGAGAAAAAAGAGGAGGTCAAAAAAAGTGTGTTAATTCCCCATAGAGATTTTAAACAAGACTACAGCCCGAACTGCTGGAAAGATTTACACCAAATTTGGCAGAAAGGCAGCTCTTGGTCCAGAAAGTGCCCTTTTTAGATCAAGCCTAGGCAGCACGCAAGCTCTGTCTCTTGATATGTTGTAATCTACATCTGTGGGCTTGCACCATACCCATCTCACACCCATAACTTTCATTCGTTCCTTGGCCTGTTGATTTTGTAGGTAAATGCTATACGTTTGTCCCGCTTTCAGGCTGCTTTGTTACTGCCTTGGAGACTGACCCTGATATATAGATTATTGCACAATCAGCCATATACCTTAGTGTGGCGCACTAATTATTTATTTTGCCTCAGCGCTTCGTGCTGCGTGGCCATATGTTGTTTGTTCCTCGTCCTTGTTTTGGGCATGCCGCTTTCTCTTTGTGGTATCTGTGCACAAAGGCTACAAGCTGGAGGGGGATTGTTTTTGACTTATTTTATAAATTTGTTTTACAAAGGTTCATATAGCGCAAACTCGATCAGAGGAGGCTCTATATGAGTACGTGAAGTTTCATATAGCGCAAACTCGATCGGAGGAGCGCTTTACATGACTGTGAAGTTTCATATATTGCGACTTCGATCTGAGGAGCGCTTTACATGACTACCACTTACGTACATTTTTAGCAGTTGAAAAATATACAAACTGGAGCATTTACAACAGAAAAAAACCAGAAATCCTCAACCCGGCCCTCTGGCACAGTGGAAGAGACCTGATACTACAATATTCACTGCACTCTGGAAACTCACCCCATAATGCTTTGAGGGGGGCATTTCTTTTTCAAAACATTTTTGGCCATAACTCAGCATGTGGTGGTCCTACGACAATGGGACCACCACCAACCATTCAGCATGTCGCACTCTTTCTATATAGATCATCTCTGGGTCCCCACACTATGTTGGGGGGACCCCAAAATAGTACCTCTCCCACCATTCAATGTCTTTTTAAGCTCTCTCTTGGCTGGAACTTTTGTTTTACAGCTGGGTGTAGTTTGTGTTTTAAGGGCCTTGTTTGTAATAGTATTGCAGTAGGCCTGCTAGGCCTGAAAACGTGTAAGGCACTACGCCCTCTAGGGGCTACATATATGGTTACACTGCATTACTTTATGCTGTTCTGTTTTCATGTTGTTATACTCTCTAGGGGCTGACTGTACGGTTATAGGACCATGTTTCCCGAGCATTACAGTCAAGGTACGACAATATTTGCTGCACAACTCACTCCATAATGCTTTGTAAGGGCATTCCTTTTACAAAACATCTTTGCCCATAACTCACCGCACAACAATCTCTTTCTGTCTAGGTCATCTCTGGGTCCCCACTCTAGTTTGGGTGGGACCCCAAAATATTAATATACATTTATTTTATAAATAATGGCAATATTTTCAATTTTTGCTGCAGATAGAGGAGGAAGGTAAATAGAAGTGCTTTAGTTCTATGCAAGGCCACTGGAATTAGGTGGCAGAGAGGACCAAATTATGCAGCGGGGTTGACCAATTTATGTGTCAAGAAAAGTCCAGTTATGCATTTATAAAGCCAATAGCTCTATCTCAAGCAAACGTGAGACCTATTTCATTGCAAATGCTTGTTGTTATTTGGTATAAATCTGTTCAGTAGATTTTGAGATATTTAAAGAAAACCAAATTTGTATATCTGAGCGGAGCCTAAGCACAGATCTCAAGGTTATATGTGTTTGGCTGCCAGAACTTCACCCAGGAAGTGCTGACAGCCATCTTGGGACCAATATACATGATAGCAACCCAAAGAAAAGCATGGCAGTGAATGGCAGGTTTTGTGGGTCACAAAAAGAAGAACATATAAAGGATATTAACAGATTTTAGTTACAATATAAGTCATTTGTTGATGGTGCCATGCTACTTTTAGGAATTGTGGTGATATTACTCTGTGAAAAAGCCTTCTGCTGGGATTTCATGAATTATGTTTGATAAAAAACTGTTTTCCCAAAGAGGTGATGGAAGGTGCTCCATAAGCTAAAATGAAAGCATATATTCTGTAAATTCACACTATCTTTCTCAGCCATATGAGAATGAAGTCTGACATTCTCAGCAAAACATGTACTTCCAACAGGAGCAGGCTGTCAGTTGATTCCCTTGTGTTCTACTGTAGCCTCCCAGAGTGTTCTAAAGAACAACTAGAGTGCTAACAGTCTTACTTATAACAAAAGTGTGGCACCCCTTTAGCCATCTTGATTGAATCAAACTGGTAAAACATTTAATTTAGAAAGGAACTGTTAGACCTGGCATCTTTTGGCGTGTCTCCCCTGTCTTTTTGGCTTTTGACCTCCTGTTTTTATGGTATGCTGGACTCTGTTTTTACTGGTTTATTGTCTCTGCACACTTTATCACTGCTGATCAGTGCTAAAGTGCTCCCTATATAAATTGTATTGGTGATTGGTTTATCCATAATTGGCATATTTGATTTCCTCATAAGTTCCTAGTAAAGTGCACTATGCGTGCCCAGGGCTTGTAAATCAAATGCTACTAGTGGGCCTGCAGCACTGATTGTGCAACCCACATGAGTAGCCCTGTGAACATGTCTCAGACCTGCCACTGTAGTGTTTGTGTGCAGTTTTAAACTGCCAATGCGACCTGGCAAGTGTGCCCAGTTGCCAGGCCCAAACCTTCCCTTTCACTACATGTAAGGCACCCCTAAGGTAGGCCCTCGGTAGCCCCATGGGCAGGGTGCAGAGTATGTTAAAGGTAGGACATGTATTGATGTGTTTTACATGTCCTGACAGTGAAGTGCTGCCAAATTTGGCTTTCACTATTGCAAGGCCTATCTCTCTCATAGGTTAAAATGGGCGCTGCCTTTAAATATCTTTTAAGTGTACTTTCCCATTGGGAGCAGATAGAGGTTGGAGTTTGGGGTCTCTGAACTCACAATTTAAACATATACCTGTTGGTAAAGTTGGTTTTTAGATTGTGTTTAAAAATGCCACTTTTAGAAGATGGGCATTTTCTTGCTTAAACCATTCTGTGCCTCTGTCTGCTTGTTTATTCCACGTCTGAGTCACACTGCCAGTTTGGTTGCTGTGAACTCCCGCTAGACAGTGACACAAAGGGAGCTGGGGTGTAGCCTGCATATCCTGATGAGGCTCCTGGGATAGAGTAGGGAGGGAGGAGCTGACACGTACACCTGAAAGGGCTCTACCTGTCCTCACACAATGTAGTCTCCAACTTCCTAGAATGTGTCTGGGGCCAGGCCTGGGCACGGCAGGATCTTATAAACAATAGAGACTTTCCTTTGAAGTTTGGCTACTTCAAAGGTGGAAAGGGGTATAAGTAGTGGACCCAAACCCCAGACTTTCAGAACACTTCTGGATCAAGAGGAACCTCTGCCAAAGAGAAGAGCTGAAGAGCTAGAGAAGGAGTACTGCCCCTTTGCTGTGTGTGCTTTGCTGGGTTGGCCTGCAGTTGCTGCTTCTGCCTTAAAGAGGGCAAAGACTGGACTTTGCTGTGTATCCTGCTTATGAAGTTTCTCCAAGGGCTTAGAGTAGAGCTTTCCACCTGTTAGAAGTCTTGGGGATATCAAAGACTTCAGCTTCATCTGTCTACAGCACTGGGAACTGGGTGTTTTGTACTACAACAGAAGAAAAACCACTGTAATGCCGCCAACAATCCCGCTGCCTGAACCGTGACATGATGATGGCGCACAGAGCCGTGCCCCAGATCGCACTGCAACCCTGGTCTCATAGACACAGCCACCTGATGTCGTCACTGTGCCGCTGCTTGCACTGTGACCTGTGGGCTGCGCAATCCGCATCGCCTTGCTCACACCGTAGCCTTGGCATCCCCGACGATGCCGCTTCATGCTGACACTGAAGCTGCTGCCTGCACTGTGGCCTGAGGACACCGTTTGTGAGGTCCACAACGCACCGTCCCATCCCACACTGCAACCCTGGTCCACCGACACCAGCGTCATCAACAGACGCCCCTGTCTGCACTGCGACCCATGGGCGAAGCCTGCTCCTCGTTGCACCGCTGCCTTGGGACTACCGATGACAGCGTTTCATCAACAGCGACACCACTGCCTGGACCATGACCTGGAGACAGCTCACATCACACCACTCTGCTTCACACCGTAGCCCTGATCTCACCGACACCAAAGAACGCTGTCACCAAGAGGCTGCCTGCACCGTGACCTGTGGCCACCGCACGTCGCATCATCCCGGTTCGCACCGCAGCCCTGACGCCATCCTTGCCAGCGCTCCTGACTTCCTTATCAGCCCAGAGTTCAATCTGCAACACGTGTGAACTCAAGGGCCCGACAACCCCCGCACCGACACCAGCGACACCGCACTCTGATCTCATCATGAGTATCACAACTCCCTACATTTCCAAGGTACTGTTTGCATGTCTTCCCGACACTGTAGCTGGCCCGAGATGCTGCAGCCAGCCTGAACTGTTAGATTTATTTTTCACTATGCCATGATAGCCCCATATGGAGCTATCGACTTTAAGGAACTCTATTTTTAAGTGAATTCTTTAAAAATTAATATCTTTCTTACTGTATGTTGGATTTCTCTTGTATTGGTCTTGTTTTACAGAGATAAATATTGGCTATTTTTCTAAAACTGGTGTGGTGTCCTTTTGCAGTGTTTTCACTGTAATACTGTGTGTTATGTGCAAATGGTTTACACATTGCTTCTGAGATAAGCCTGACTGCTCATGCCAAGCTACTAAGGGGTGAGCAAGGGTTAGCTGAGCTGGGTATCTCCTTTATCCTGACTAGAGTGAGGGACCCTACTTGGGCAGAATACAAACCAACTGCCAACTAGAGACCCCACTCCTAACAGGAACAAAATGAAGGGGTTCATTTTGTCATAGAAATTATGGTTAGTGCTGTAGAAAGAAAAATTAGGACACGTTTTAAGTGAGTTCTCAAATATCTTTCTCCTCTATTTCATTAAAACATTCTGGCATGCAGACTGAAATATGCACTTTCAACACCAGCTGCAGACTGCCAGTTCACTCCCGTGTGATCAGCAGCTTACAGTGTTCTAAACAGCAACTAGAGTGCTAACATTCTGAATTTATGCCAAAAATGTGGCACATCTGACTGATAAACTGAAAGCATTTTCTACTGAGGATACTGGCCTAAATAAGGAAATTAGGGATCTTCATAACAAATAAGTGTCCCAAAATAGCCACCAGAGAAAATCAAGCCCAAATGTAGCAAACATATTACCCAAATGTAGCTCAAGTAAAGCCCAATGACTGAAGTGTGCAAAACACTTACGCCCTCATTATGACATTGGCAGTAAATCCCACTTACCGCCATGCTGACTGCTGCCAACATACCGCCGCGGCGGCGGATATCCGTTCACCATATTATGACACACATACACCAATCTGTCACTTTACAGCCACAGACACAACTCCGCCACACCAAAGGTCAGTGATAAACTGGCGGTATCAAAATCCACACTGTTACACCGACAGAACTACGCCCATCATATCATGACCCACGAATCACTACGGCGGACAATCAACTGCGGTAAACCATTGGCGGTACATACCGCTGTGCTCAAAATACACACACTCAAACAAAACAACACCACATTGGACAATTCAAACTACACACACCTGACACCCAAACACACACCACACCCACACACCCACACCACCATAAAACTCCCACCCACACTACCCACAACCCTTTGTGAATACAAATAATTGCCAACAGTGACAGCAACAGCCCACACACAACTAGAGACACATACCACCATCACCTATACACCACCCACGCACCTCACAACACACACCCCAACACATCACCCTACTCACACACACCACACACACTACACCCATGGCACTACAACGACACCCCAGATTCTCTGAGTAGGAGCTAAGGGCATGGTGGAGTAAATCATCTGGGTAGAGCCACAGCTATTTGGAGCACAGGTGCAGCAGATATCCATTGCAAGGAAGATGGAGCTATGGTGGAGGATCATGGACAGGGTCAACACCGTGGGACAGTACCTCAGAACAAGGGATGACATCAGGAAGAGGTGGAATGACCTACGGGGCAAGGTACATTCCGTGGCAGCAAGACACCAACTCGCTGTACAGAGGACTGGCGGTGGATCCCCACCTCCTCCCTCACAACTAACAACATGGGAGGAGAAAGTCTTGGCAATCATGCATCCTGAGGGCCTGGCAGGAGTAGGAGGAGGACTGGACTCGGGTAGGTCAACTCTATACTACTACCCCATACCTGCATGCCATCACATACCCCCACCCTCACTCCCATCACTCCACCACATCCCACACACCCCACCATCACAACCCTCTCATCCCAATGCCAAGCCCAGCATGCACCACCAATGCATGGACACCACTCACAGACCTGCATGGACACCTATCACTCAAGCATGCACACTGGAGAATCACCTAGCTGCCACATAACAACTCACACAAGAAAAGCAACCAGGGCAATAACAACTGTAGAGGGCAACCCTCCCCTGCAAAATATGTGTAGGAGGCTGGACTGGCTTGTAGTGAGTACCAAGGGGTACTTACACCTTGCACCAGGCCCAGGTATCCCTTATTAGTGTATAGGGTGTCTAGCAGCTTAGGCTGATAGATAATGGTAGCTTAGCAGAGCAGCTTAGGCTGAACTAGGAGACGAGTGAAGCTCCTACAGTACCACTAGTGTCATATGCACAATATCATAAGAAAACACAATACATAGATATACTAAAAATAAAGGTACTTTATTTTTATGACAATATGCCAAAAGTATCTCAGTGAGTACCCTCAGTATGAGGATAGCAAATATACACAAGATATATGTACACAATACCAAAAATATGCAGTATAGTATTAGAAAACAGTGCAAACAATGTATAGTTACAATAGGATGCAATGGGGACACATAGGGATAGGGGCAACACAAACCATATACTCCAGAAGTGGAATGCGAACCACGAATGGACCCCAAACATATGTGACCTTGTAGAGGGTCGCTGGGACTGTAAGAAAACAGTGAGGGTTAGAAAAAATAGCCCACCCCAAGACCCTGAAAAGTGAGTGCAAAGTGCACTAAAGTTGCCCAAAGAGCACAGAAGTCGTGATAGGGGAATTCTGCAGGAAAGACCAAAACCAGCAATGCAACAACGATGGATTTCCAGACGAGGGTACCTGTGGAACAAGGGGACCAAGTCCAAAAGTCACGACCAAGTCGAGAGTGGGCAGATGCCCAGGAAATGCCAGCTGTGGGTGCAAAGAAGCTGCTACTGGACAGTAGAAGCTGAGGATTCTGCAGGAACGACAAGGGCCAGAAACTTCCCCTTTGGAGGATGGATGTCCCACGCCATGGAGAGTCGTGCAAAAGTGTTTTCCTGAAGAAAGACCGCACACAAGCCTTGCTAGCTGCAAGTTGTGCGGTTAGGGTTTTTGGATGCTGCTGTGGTCCAGGAGGGACCAGGATGTCGCCAATTGTGTTAGGGGACAGAGGGGGTGCCCAGCAGGACAAGGAGCCCTCTCAGAAGCAGGCAGCACCCGCAGAAGTGCCAGAACAGGCACTACAAAGAGGAGTGAAACGTGCTCACCCGAAGTTGCACAAAGGAGTCCCACGCCTCCGGAGGACAACTCAGGAGGTCGTGCAATGCAGGTTAGAGTGCCGTGGACCCAGGCTTGGCTGTGCACAAAGGATTTCCGCCGGAAGTGCACAGAGGCCGGAGTAGCTGCAAAAGACGTGGTTCCCAGCAATGCAGTCTGGCGTGGGGAGGCAAGGACTTACCTCCACCAAACTTGGACTGAAGAGTCACTGGACTGTGGGAGTCACTTGGACAGAGTTGTTGGATTCAAGGGACCTCGCTCGTCGTGCTGAGAGGAGACCCAGGGGACCGGTGATGCAGTTCTTTGGTGCCTGTGGTTGCAGGGGGACGATTCCGTCAACCCACGGGAGATTTCTTCGGAGCTTCTAGTGCAGAGAGGAGGCAGACTACCCCCACAGCATGCACCACCAGGAAAGCAGTCGAGAAGGCGGCAGGATCAGCGTTGCAGTAGTCGTCTTTGCTACTTTGTTGCAGTTTTGCAGGCTTCCAGCGCGGTCAGCAGTCGATTCCTTGGCAGAAGGTGAAGAGAGAGATGCAGAGGAACTCTGATGAGCTCTTGCATTCGTTATCTAAGGAATTCCCCAAAGCAAAGACCCTAAATAGCCAGAAAAGAGGGTTTGGCTACTTAGTAGAGAGGATAGGCTAGCAACACCTGAAGGAGCCTATCAGAAGGAGTCTCTGACGTCACCTGCTGGCCCTGGCCACTCAGAGCAGTCCAGTGTGCCAGCTGCACCTCTGTTTCCAAGATGGCAGAGGTCTGGAGCACACTGGAGGAGCTCTGGGCACCTCCCAGGGGAGGTGCAGGTCAGGGGAATGGTCACTCCCCTTTCCTTTGTCCAGTTTCACGCCAGAGCAGGGCTGAGGGGTCCCTGAACCGGTGTAGACTGGCTTATGCAGAAATGGGCACCATCTGTGCCCATGAAAGCATTTCCAGAGGCTGGGGGAGGCTACTCCTCCCCTGTCTGAACACCTTTTTCCAAAGGGAGAGGGTGTAACACCCTCTCTCTGAGGAAGTCCTTTGTTCTGCCTTCCTGGGCCAAGCCTGGCTGGACCCCAGGAGGGCAGAAACCTGTCTGAGGGGTTGGCAGCATAAGCAGCTGCAGTGAAACCCCTGAAAAGGCAGTTTGGCAGTACCCGGGTCTGTGCTACAGACCCGTGGGATCATGGGATTGTACCAACAATGCCAGGATGGCATAGAGGGGGCAATTCCATGATCTTAGACATGTTACATGGCCATATTCGGAGTTACCATTGTGAAGCTACACATAGGTAGTGACCTATATGTAGTGCACGCGTGTAATGGTGTCCCCGCACTCACAAAGTCCGGGGAATTGGCCCTGAACAATGTGGGGGCACCTTGGCTAGTGCCAGGGTGCCCACACACAAAGTAACTTAGCACCCAACCTTTACCAGGTAAAGGTTAGACATATAGGTGACTTATAAGTTACTTAAGTGCAGTGTAAAATGGCTGTGAAATAACGTGGACGTTGTTTCACTCAGGCTGCAGTGGCAGGCCTGTGTAAGAATTGTCAGAGCTCCCTATGGGTGGCAAAAGAAATGCTGCAGCCCATAGGGATCTCCTGGAACCCCAATTCCCTGGGTACCTCAGTACCATATACTAGGGAATTATAAGGGTGTTCCAGTATGCCAATGTAAATTGGTAAAATTGGTCACTAGCCTGTTAGTGACAATTTGAAAGAAATGAGAGAGCATAACCACTGAGGTTCTGATTAGCAGAGCCTCAGTGAGACAGTTAGTCATAACACAGGTAACACATACAGGGCACACTTATGAGCACTGGGGCCCTGGCTGGCAGGGTCCCAGTGACACATACAACTAAAACAACATATATACAGTGAAATATGGGGGTAACATGCCAGGCAAGATGGTACTTTCCTACAATATGTCACACACAGAAATAATAACACTGCATATACATCCCCACAGGTATCCCAGCCAATGTCACCAGAGAAGAGGTGCAGCAACATCCAGTCCCCCCACGGAAGAGGCCAACAGTGATGACAGCGACTCTGTTCACCTGGCTCTGGATGACCAACCTGGCACATCAGGGACCTCCGGACAGTTGGTTACCCAGCACAGTCACACACCACCACAGAGCCTCCCCCCTCAGGAAACACCACCAAAGCACCCACCCAGCGTGCCCACACCTCTGTCCCCAGGACACGTCAATCAGCAGTTTGTGCACCACTACAGGGACCCCAGGGCACACCCTATACCCAAGACAATCAGGGACCTGGGGAAAGTGGCAGTGGGCACACGTTTCAGGGGACGGAGGCACAGGACAACAGGGAAGCTTGGAGGACTGCTGTGCCCCAGGGAGAGGAAAGGCCCAGGGAACCGACTGTCCAAGAGGCACTCACCACAATCCTGGGAGCATACCAACATTCCCAGGTTATGCTGGGCCAGATCATGGACAAGTTGCAGGAGAACATGCGGCTGCAGGAGGGACAGTACCAGGGGATCAGGGAAGACTTGAAGGCCATTAACACCACCCTGGTCTCCATTGCAGGGGTGCTGGCAGACATGGCCACCATTATGAGGGAGGCAGTGTCGCACCAGCGGGCCCCTGCCACTAGCCTAACATCTGAACAGCCCTCCACCTACGCTGCTGCTAGGGGACAGGAGGCCCCATCACAGGATTAACAAGCCATCAGCACTCCTCCCCCTACAGAAGGAGAACCACCCTACAAGCGTTCCCTGCGATCCAGGCAGAAGCCAGAGACTATTACCAAGACCCCTGCCAAGAAAGAAGACTCTCCTGAATGTCACCCTTGTGTCCCACTCTGTCACCCTGTCCACCTTGAACTGCCATTGCTCCACTTCCTATGACCCCTTGGACAATGCACCTGTGCTACCAATAGACTCACCTCTACCCTGGACTTTCTGTCATCATCACCCCAGACCTTTGCACTACCCACTTTTCTTCATGGCACTTCAATAAACACCCTTTGAAAAAATACAAGTATGGAGTATGTCAAATGATTTAAGTATGTATTCATTTAACAAGGTTTAAACATTGCAATTCAACTGTACATTAATGTACACATAGGAAAGACCTTTAGTTGGCTGCAGTGAACACACCAGGAGCGATAGTGGGGCTCCAACATCTGCAAAAAGAGTTGCCAAAGGGTACAGTGAGTGAGTGGGCATAGAAGTGAGAATTCACAGCCTGCCAGTGACAATGTCAAACACAAAACTGTCAATGAAATGCGAAGTTACAATGTCTTACCTGTGTGTCATTGGATGTATTGACGTATCACTGCAGTTCTGTTGTCCTCATCCTCTGCCTCCTCATCTTCACTGTCCACAGGGTCCACTGCTGCCACACGGCCATCTCCAGCCTCCTCCTCCTGCAGAAAAGGCACATGGCGTCTCAATGCAAGGTTGTGCAACATGCAACAAGCCACGATTATCTGGCAGACCTTCTTGGGTGAGTAGCACAGGGATCCACCTGTTAGATGGAGGCACCGAAACCTGACCTCCAGGAGGCGGAAGGTTCATTCTATTATCCTTCTTGTTCGCCCATGTGCCTCATTGTAACATTTCTGTGCCCTTGTCCTGAGATTCCTCACAGGGGTCAGTAGCCATGAGAGGTTGAGGTAACAAGCGACACCTGCAAATTTCGATGGACAACTGTTAGCCACACACTATGCCATATGGCCCACACCATACCCATACACCAACATATACTGAGTGGGAACCAGGGCTCACCTTTTAGCCACACACTGTGCCTCCGGAGTTGGGCCATCACATTTGGGATGCTGCTATTCCTCAGGATAAAATCATCATGCACCGGGCCTGGATACTTAGCATTGACATGGGAGATGCACTGCTCCGCCAAACACACCATCTGCACCACATTCATCGAGTGAAAAATGTTATGATTTCTGAAGACCTGTTCATTCTGATGGGGGTGGGGGCAAATGCAATATGTGTTCCATCAGTGGCCACAATGATGTTGGGGATATGTCCCATTGCATAGAATGCAGCATTTACTGTGGCCAAATCCTCCACTTGGGGGAAGACAATGTAGCTGCACATGTGTTTAATCAGGGCAGACTGCACTCTGGTCAGCACTATTAAGAACATTTGCTGTGACATTCCTGCTGCCAAGCCCACTGTCACTTGGAAAGAACCAGTTGCCAAGAAATGGAGCACAGATAGCACTTGCACAAGAGGGGGATCCCAGTGGGATGATGAATAGCAGATATCAGGTCAGGCTCCAATTGGGCACACAGCTCTGTGATTGTAGCCCTGTCAAGTCTGTAGGTGAGGATAATGTAACTGTCCTCCATTGTTGCCAAGTCCACCAGGGGTCTGTACACAGGGGGATGTCTCCATCTCCTATTCATCTGCAGCGGTTGCAATCTACAGGGCAAAAGAATGAGGAGCCGGTCATAATCTGTACATTGTAGCCACTACAGATCAATTCATGATGCAATTTATTAATGTATTAGTGGTAGATGTCTGGAATGTACAATTGTGATCTGTGAAACAGTTAGGACCCATGGTCAACCCCCCCACCTTGAAATGGCAACAGCCTGTCCTTTATGGTGGGACAGGTGGAAGTGAGGTAATTCCGCTGACATTGTGCACAGTTGCGGGAGGCGGTCGGGAACCGCCGTGAAACTCCTCATTGGTTATAATTGGGCCCTATGGGTTACAGTGGCCAATGGTGATGTACGCCGGCGGTGACGGTATGCACCGCCGCGGACGTGACCGCCATTTTCTATCTGTTCACTCACTTGCTTCCTGACATGCAACAGGAGAGGACCTACAATGCATGTGCTGCTGTGACCTGTGTCCAGAACCTACCATGGCCCGTGTGACTGGGGAAACGGCCCCTGCCTTCACCTCAACGGAGTTGGAGCAACTGACGGATGGGGTCCTACCCCAGTACGGACTGCTGTATGGGCCTCACAGGTGAGACCACTGTGAGCACGATGCATGGGGCATGAATGCATGGAGTGGTGTGCATGAAGACCTTGTGTAGGGGGGGTTGGTGGATGGGCCCTGGCGAGCGTGCAATATTTCTTCTTGGGCCATGTCTGTGCGTAAGGGTATGTGGTGAGCCATGAGTGTAACAGGCAGAACGGTCTAACTAATACCTTTCCCTGTGCATATTTCCTCTGCAGGTCAGCGCCCATCAAAAGATGCCCATCACCCAGGACGTGCGGACCCTGGGGGTCTACGGCAGACGGAGCACCCACTGTCAGAAACAGTGGGAGGACCTGAGACGCTGGGCACGGAAGACGGCAGAGGCCAAGCTGGATTGCAGTGTAGGTCCCATTTTGGGCAGGGTTCTAATGTGATATTCCTCTAACCTAGCTGGTAGGCATCCACTACTGGGCAGGGGTGTGTGGGTCCCAGGTATGCTGCAGTGGGTGGTATGTGTCCCTCCCCAAGCCCTGGTGACTAGCATTGTTACTGGTAGTGCCATGCTCAGTGCGTAGGGCTGTTCCCTGTGGGTGAGGGTGGTATGTACGCCAAAGGTAGTGTTGGTGCAGCTATTGACCAAGTGTATCCTTTGTCTCTCTCCCCCCTTTCTTGTTTTGTCATTCTGTCCTTATGAGCATTAGCATCATCTGGCGGAGGAGCAGACGCACCGGCAACGGAGGGAGCTGCATCCCACAAGACCGAGGAGGCAGAGTCCACCCACGGTGAGGGCACCAGTGGGATGGAGGGCGAGGGGAGCACCACGGCGAAGACTGGAGGGGACAGTTCGGACATGGATACCTCCTCCGATGGAAGCTCCCTGGTGGTGGCGGACACCTCTGTGCCCACCCCGTCTACAGGTACAGCCGCCACCCCCATACCAGCACCGCCCTCCCAGCAGCCCCTCAGCGAGTAGCCTGTGCCCGCTCACCCAGGAGGGTGGGCATCTCCTTCGCCCCAGGCACCTCAGGCCCTGCCCCAGTTAGCACTGCTGCCCTGAGTGAGGAGGCTATTGACCTCCTGCAATCCATCTCTGTTGAGCAGTCAACCATTGTTAATGCCACCCAGGGGCTGGCAGCCCAAATGCAACAGTCCAACGCATTTCTGGAGGGCTTTCACACTGGCTTAGCAGCCCAACAGAGATCAATCCAGGCTCTGGCCTCCTCTCTGATGGCAGCCATTGTTCCTGTTTCCACCCTCCCCTCTCCAACTTCCTCTTCCCAATCCCATTCCCCTCATTCCCAACCTATCCCAAGCACACAGGCAGATGAGCGTGCACACAGGACAACACACAAGAGTGGCACAGGCAAACACAAGCACCACACTTCATCCCACAGGCACTCACACAAACACCATCCAGATGCAGACATACCAACATCCACTGCCTCCACTGTGTCCCCCTCCTCCTCCTGCACCTCCCTCCCAGTTGCGTCTACACTCACACCTGCATGCACTACATCATCATCCACTACCCCATCACCAGCACACCTATCAGAACACACACCTCACTGCAGTCACCACCCCAACATCCATGCACACGTCCCCTGTGTCCTCTCCCACTGTGTCTGTGCCCCTCCTCCCAAGGTACACAAACGCAAGCACTCAGACACCCAACAGCCATCCACCTCACAACAGCATTCAGCCCATGCACCTGCACCCAAACACATCAGACACCTCCCACAACCACTCCCCCTTTCTCCACTCCCAGACCTTCTTCCTCTTCCCGCTCCAATGTCCCTAAGCAGCTTTTCCTCTCCACCATTGGCCTCTTCCCTACCCCTCCCCCCACCGTCCTTCACGTCTGGCCAGGGTGGCAAAAACCCAGGCAGACACCTCAGCCACCCAGTCCATGGGCCAAATAGTTTCTACAGCAACTCGTGGTGGGAAGGGATACCGGGCACCAGGCAGCCACATGGAAAGAGTGTCTGCCCCAAGTGCTGCCAGGAAGGTAAAGGTGCCACCCCCAGCTGCTACTGTGAAGGTAAAGGTGCTACCCCCAGCTGCTGCCAAGGGGAGCAAGGAGCCATCCCCAGCTGCTGCCAAGAGGAGCAAGGAGCCATCCCCAGCTGCTGCCAAAAGGAACAAGGAGCCATCACCAGCTGCTGCCAGGAAGGGCAAGGGGTCTGCACCCGCAGGCAGAAAGGATAAGGGGACTGATGCTGGGACTCAGTCGGAGCCCCCACCACCAACCATGGTGGTGCAGCCATCCGAGGCTGCAGGGGATGGGCAGGAGCTTCCCCCCACAACCACCAGCAGCAGCACCACCACCACCACCACCACCAACAGCGGGCAGCCATCCGAGTGTGGAGGGGATGGGCAGGAGCTTCCCCCCACAACCAACGGCAACATCACGACCACTGAGCAGCCGTCACCGCCTGCGGACAGTGTGTAGTCCTGCGTCCATGGGCTGTTGTGCAGGCTGCCCCTGCAAATCCTGTGGGATTGACACCCACTTGAGAGACTGTGACCTTGCACTTCCCAAGACCTGCATCACAGGGCATGATGCCCCCTCCAGAATCAGTGGAGAAGCCATCCACTCACCCCGTCCTCCCCAGGATCAGAAGCACAGGGAATGATGCCCCCTCCAGAACCAGTGGAGAAGCCATCCACTCACACCAGCCTCCCCAGGACTAAGCACAGGGCATGTTGCCCCCTCCAGAGCCAGTGGGCAAGTCACCCACTTGAGAGACTGTGGCCTTGTACTCCCCAGGACAGAGCAATGGGCATGTTGCCCCCTCCAGAGCCAGTGGGCAAGTCACCCACTTGAGAGACTGTGGCCTTGCACTCCCCAGGACCAAGCACAGGGCATGTTGCCCCCTCCAGGACCAGTGGTATTGTGCCATCTTTCAGCTGAGGTGACCCCCGTTCACCATCCCCCTGAGATGCTTGCCTATTTTCAAACTGATGCCCCTGCAGTGTTCTCTCCGTGTTGGTGCAGGAGACAAGTGGGGCCTTGGACTTTGTGATGTGGCCCTGTGGCCCACGAACCTTGAGGACTGGGCATTGTCCCTTGATTTGTAACTATGTATATACTTTTAGATAGGATGCACATATTACTACTTTATTTATCTTATTACACTCACTTTTATCTATTTGTGTTGTCCTTGAATTATTCCTGAAGGGTACGGGTGTATATGTTTTATTACTGCATCTGCTTGTGTGTATGCGGTTGGGGGTGTGGGTGTTACGTGTTGCGTGTGTGTGTCACTCTCTTTTTCCTCCCCGCTCCCCTGTGTGCTAGGCGGCTGTACTCACCGTGGTAGTCTTCGCCGTCGTTGGCGATCGTGGTGGAGCAGGACGTAGAACAGCATTGGGAAGACATGCATCTCGGGATCCATGGCGGCGTGGTTCTTCCCTGAGTCTCCAAAGGTAAGGCCTTTCCCTTCTGTGCAGTGTTTCCGCCAGGCTTTTGATGTTGTTGGTACCGCCCCGGAAAAGATGGTGGTTTCCTGTCACATATAATGGTGGGCAGAACATTGACTTCCACCTGGTTGTAGGTGGCTACCACCGTGGTGCCTGTTGATCCCACCCTGGCGGTCGGTGTGTTAAAGTGGCTGTCTGTCTGAGCTCTTTCTGCCATGGTCATAATTTGGTGGTATTTACCACCAGCTGTTGGAAGTATTACCGCCACTTTATCACCGACCGCCACGGTTGTAATGAGGGCCATAATTATTTCGTGTTTTTGTAGTTTTATATAGTGCGGGCTTGACCCGAAGGTATTGCAGTGCTTTGCATGAGCATCAATTACATTAGTGCCGAGCTTGGCACCGTCATAGCTGACCACGACTTGCACCACCTCCAATCTGTCGGGACCTTTGATCCTGGCGGTGGCAGCAATGTGCTGGCTGTCCACTGCCAAAGGTGCAGTGGTCCAACCGCCATTGCGGGTACGTAGGTCCATTGACAGCCGTACTCGTAATTAGGCCCTAAGTGATTTGCCCAGAATCACAGGATGTCGATCTGATGCTGAAACTCGAACCTGGTTCTCCAGTTGCAAAGTCTGCAGCTCTGGACATAACGTCACATCTTCTCCCCTAAGTGTAATAAATAATTAAGTGATCAACTGGATTAAAAAATCAAGATAGCAAGCAAGTGCTTTGTTGCCATTTAAGAACTCGGAAAATATGTCCTCTTTTTAGGTTTTCTAGAGCACTAACCATTATTTTTATGGGCATAAGACACGCTAATTTGTATAATTTCTAAAGGAAATGCTTTAGGTATTACAGTTTTGATCATATATAGATGACGTCAGGTGTGCCATACTTTTGTAATAAATATAGAATGTTACAAATCTAGTTGTTCATTAGATTACTGTGGGGAGACAGAGATCAGGGGCACAGACTCAGACAATAGAGGACAGGTAGGAGGGTGCAGAGGCAACAAGTTGACCAAGCTGGGCAGGCAGGAGGGGCAGTGACAGCATAACAGACCATGGAGGCCAGGGGAAAGGGGGCAGGAGCAACAAACCAACCATGCAGGAAAGGCACGAGAGGCTGTGGCAATATAATAGACCATTGAGGGCAGAAGGAAGAGGCAGTAGCAGTATAACCATTCATGCCAACAGTCCCAATTCAGGCTAGAGGCTCCTGATGTTGTAGGCTCAAAAGGGCTTTATTTTATCTGTCTCCAGCCTAAAATCTCCTATTTTACAATGTAAGTCAATA
The DNA here is from genome assembly GCF_031143425.1 of Pleurodeles waltl. NCBI lineage: Eukaryota > Metazoa > Chordata > Amphibia > Caudata > Salamandridae > Pleurodeles > Pleurodeles waltl. The sequence continues at coordinate 797,114,225 of NC_090437.1, read as the reverse complement.
AGGAAAATCAATTCCCCAGGTTTTATTTCAAAATTCCCCCCTTACCAAAGTTCAAAATGTTAGCAAGTATGGTACATTTGATCACAGGGGGCAGGAGGAATGGGGGAGGGACATGGACTCGGATAACAGAGATCCCCAGGTTCAGATCTTACATGCACAAAAGCATAGAAATTCAACTGTTATAGTTAAAGTTATTTCAAGTAACTATAACTCATACCCTAAGGCAGAGGTCTCCAAACTTTTTAATGCTGCGCCCCCCCAGTTGAAAAATAAAAATCATTGGGCCCCCCTCAGAATTTTTCACAATTATTTTATAAACATGGTAATGTTTAAATATGTCTAAACCTATTTAAACATTGCAGTTAAGTACGGTTACCTTTTTAAAACTGCAATAACATGCTTCTGCTTAAAACAAAGGCCTGTTATCTGTATAATAATTATTTTGGCCAGAGTCTGGGGCCCCCCCTGGGATCACTTCAGGCCCCCCAGTTTGAAGACCTCTGCCCTAAGGTAACTATACCTCACGCCCTCACCATGCACTGCTAGTTAACCCAGTTATTACATTACTCATGACATCTTCTTTGACATCGTTGAAAATATCATTGTCACACTTGCAGTAAAACTATTGATGAGCCAAATGTGCATGGTGATAGTGCAAGATATAGTTACCTTAAGGCACACGTCATTGTTACATGAAATAACTGTAACAGCTGAATTTCTATGCTTTTGTGCATGTAAAATCTAGCGTCCCTGTAACATTTGTTTTTTTGCTGAATATATTGATATATAGATATATGTATATGAACTCCATTACATTCAACCAGTCCTCTACCTCTTCACTGACTTCCATTTGCTTCCCCTACTTGATCTTAATCTCCCTCAGAACCTCCACTTTGCTCTCCTCTATAATGGTACTGCACGACTTAGTGACATGTCACAAAGTGGGCCTAGCAGTCTTACCTCCTTTAATATGTCAGGTTTCTTTTATTGGGTCAACGTAGTAATGGTTTTGTTATTATGATCTTTTTGTGCTGACATAAGCAATGTGTTTAGTAGGATTGGGTAAAAATCGTTCTCTTACTTATAGACAAAGAGCTTAATATTGTCTAAACATAGCAATTTCCCCATGTAATAAAACTTGGCTTCCTCTTACTATGCAGATAATATAGGGATCCCCAGGTCCCAATCCATTTTCTTGTTGCACAGTGTGATCCTTCCTAATTGTGGAAGTCTATCATTCCTGCTTGAGTTGTTAATATTGTTACCATAACAATCACGCCTTAGTATGACAGAAGGATGGGCTTACAGTGCAACAGATAATGAAATTGTGGGAGATCGTTCATCTTGGCTCACACAGCTTTCATCTAACTAGGTCATTGTGGAGTTTGATTAGCAGGGGGAATACTTATCTGTATATAGATATTGCTGCATTTGTGTGATAAAATTATGTCCTAAGTGGTAACTGTTTAACACAACATCATCTTTAAATTGCAGTTACCTATCCATTCTAGTGCTACGCCCATTTACTTCATTGCCATTTCTCGTTCTCCCGGCTAGGGTACAATGGCTATAGAGACTATCAGGTGAAGTAGGGCACATACTTGTCAGGTTCCCATTGACTGTATAGACACATACCCCACTCGTTCCTCTCCTTGATGAGGCCCATGTAATCGGGCTGCATGAGAAAGAGGACTGATTTTCTGGTCTGCTAACAATTATTTTAATGGTGAGACTCGAAATATATGCTGCTGTGCTGTATCTTTTATCATGTGTCTACTGTGGAGTGCCTGTTCAAGCCCGAGTTCATACTTTAAGACACCCCATCCAACCAGTCCAGCACCACAGGTGTGTGATGTACATGTGTGTGACTAAGAAAGGTTCAATTGAAAGGGACGTTTTAATTATGTGTGTCAATCTCTCTCTCACACCAACCACAACGCTTCTCTTATGCCCTTACACAGCATGAAAGAAGTGTCGCGATTAGCCTGAGCGGGCAGAAAGGCTGCTCAGTGAGGGAGTGGGTTACTGCACTTGGTCTCCACTCGGCTGTAAAATATTCAGACATCCGGCCAAACTGACATACGCACTTAGACATGCACATACGACTCCTCCTCCACTTGACGTGGTGGAGGCTGACCCCGCCCTGCCTTACAAAGGCAGAAAACTAAAGGAATAATAAAACACTTTTATTATCTTTTATTTTTCTGCTTTTCGTCATTGGGGCGACTGCCATAGCAGAGGGTCCGCTCCTGCCCCTCACATACCTATGTAAGTAATGTTTCTACCATTCTCCTCCACCCTCAAAGTTCCTGACTATGATTTTCTTCGTACTTTTTTTCAAAATTTGGTTTATGATTAGACATGTTCACATAATGGCCATTGTAACAAGGAACAAGGTCCCAGCAGGAATGAGAAATGGCACGAAATGAATCATGGAGGAAAAAATAAAATAAAAATGAAGCAGTGAAACACAATCAACCATACTTCTGACTCGTGAGAGTTGAACAAGTACAATAAAACAATTAGAGAGAGAAAAATCTAAGTTCCAAAATTAAGAAAATTAAGAGAGAGAGAGAGAGGAAGAAGAGGAAAAGGAGGAAGAAAGAAAAAAAAAAGGGAGCTCGGGGGAGAGGAGAGAAGAAAAAAAAGGGGGGGTGGAGCGACAGGATAATAGGACAATAATGACACAGAGTAGTCTAGGTGCGTAATTGCAGGGACGTCAATCCTCTCTTGGAATGTGGTGTATGCCTGAATCACATCGGAACGTCGATTTACAATAGAACTCCAGTACAGGTTGTGTTCCTTTGTGCCAAAGAGCAGAATATCAGGGTATCAGTGTAATAAGATATCACAATTCCAAAGTAACAAAACAGCTGGGACCATTTGCGTCTGGGCATAACCCCGACGTGGGCAGTGATGAGTGCCTCGTGCAACAACTGTGACTTGATAAATAGGGCACAATTATAAGGGGGTCTTGCGAGGGATGGAGTAGAAGACTAAGATCAGTTGTCGAATAGGGAAAAGAAAAGGAAAAAGAGAAAGAGAGGGAGAGAAGAGGGGGAGAAAGGATAGTGATGACAGTAGGACAGCGGAGAGTAGGGAGATGGGAGAAGATGTTGAACTGGATGGGGGTGTGTCACAGGTACCAACAAGTTCCGTAGAAGGAAAGTGGACCCATACAGAGACCATCAGTTCTGAAGGAGGGTAGGGGAAAGGGATGGGGGGTAAGGAGGAGGGAGAGGCCGACATACAAGAGGGGGGGGGGAGGAAGAGGGGAAGATGGAAGACGAGCATGTCAGGGTAAAGCTGTCGTACAGGAAGGAAAAGTGGGGGCTACAAGCAAAAGGCTCAAGAGGGATAGAAGTGCAATAGCCAAGACTTCGGCTTGAATCGTAGGTCTGGGTCTACGTATAAGTGTAACCTCAGTGAGAAGCTGAGGAGCTGTCAGGGGCGTGTGTGAGGGACACGGGAGAAGAGGGGCAGTCCTCAGCAAGTACAGGCAGGATCGGCTAGCCTACGGCAGTCCTGCGGTGAGGAAGGCGTCCACACCTGGTTAAATATCTGATCCTGCAGATTGTAGATGACTCTCTCGTGCACGGCTATATGGGTCATGCTACAATCCACTCCTCTGGGGTTGGGGCGGACATCGATCACCAATGACAAAGGATGCAAATTTTTGCGGTCGCTAACGCCGTATGTAACAGTCGTCTTTGCGGTCGAGACAGAGCTGGAAAAGGAGTCATATCATGCAATATGATAAGAGAGGGGGGAGCGGCGATGGCAGTAGTACTGACTCAGCCAGAGTGGAGCCCACAGCTGTCCACAAGGGCCGGACAATCGGGCAGTCAATCAAAATATGCATCAGATCACAGTGCACCTCCGCACAGCGCCAACATTTTGCATGCGGAAGGAGTCCCGTCCTGTGTAGCTTTGCTGGAGACCAGTACCAGTCGTGTAGCACCTTGAAGAGACAGAACTTTATTCGGGCTTCCCGAGTGCCCCTGTCCAAGGCCTCCAGGATGTCTTCCCAGTCCTCCATATCAAACGCCCGCTGTAGGCGGTCCTGCCATTGCAAACGCAGCTTGTCAAGAAGAGGTTGGGAGTATAACTGCCGGGTAATGACCTGTAGAGGCCTGCCATGATGCCCCTGTGCTGTCCCCACGTCTTCAGGTAGGTCACCACGGGTGAGGTCTGAAGCCCCCAGAAAATGGTGTCAACACCCTGTTGCACGAGGTGTTTGAGTTGCAGGTATCTCCATTCCTGCTGCAGATGGAGATTGAATTCTTCTTGTAGCCTAGTGAAAGGTTTGAGCGCAACACCCTCCAGAACCTGAGCAAAGTCTAGGATACCTACCCTGCTTCATTGCGGCCAGTTTAGCACCTCCCCGCCTATCCGTAGGCCATTGTTGTTCCATAAGGGGGCCTGGGCGTGCAGGAGAGGATGGACCCCGAACAAGCGGTGGGCCCTCCGCCAGGCCACCCAGGACGCCCTCAGAATCGGATTGGCCGTGACAGAGGCTGAGAGGTCATCACGATAGAGCCCTCCTAGTCCCCCCACCGTGGAAAGCAACACCCTTTCCAGGGCTACCCACTGTGGCAGTTCCGGCACTCCTGGCAGTGTGTGGGCCAGTTGGGAGAGGTGTAATGTGAGTGCGTAATGTTCCACTGAGGAGAGTCCCATTCCTCCGTGGGAGCAACGCGCTAGTAGTTTAGCTGGTGCCAAGCGCAGCCGCATGGAACCCCGCACAAAGGCTCTGATGAGAGTGTCAATGCTCCACAGGGTAGAGAGAGGTACTTGCAGAGGTAAGAGCCCTAAGACATATGTGGAACGAGGCACTGTGACCATCCTGATCGTCTGTACCTTGCCCCACATGGAGAGGCCCAGATGATTCCACTTTTCAAAGTCGAGTTTCATTTGTGCGACAAGGGGGTATAATTATCCGCCACCATAATAAGTTATCCGCCACCATGTGCACCAAACCTTGATTGACCAACACCCCCAAATATTTGAGACGTCTCGGAGTCCATCGGAATGGGAAGCCGAGGAGTGCGGCTTTCATGGTCACCCGCGAAAGAGGGAGCGACTTGCTCTTGTCCCAGTTTCTACGAATACCTGAAAGGGGTGCAAACCCATCGATGATCTCCAGGAAGGCCGGCAGGGAGCGCTCGAGGTCTGTTACAGTCAGGAGAACATCGTCAGTGCATAGATAAAGTTTAGAGATGCCTTCCGGCAAAGTGAGGCCCTTTATTAAGGGGGATGAGCGGATAGCTGCAGCAAGGGGTTCCATTGCCAATAGGAATAAAAGTGGTGAGAGAGGGCATCCCTGCCGAGTCCCCCTGTGGATGGGAAAGGGGTCCGAGAGGAAACCACCACAGTTAACTCGTGCCATGGGCTGATCATACAGCAGTCGTATCATGGAGAGAAATCAGTCTCCCAAACCAAACCGTGTCAGCGTCTCAAACAAATAAGGCCACTCTATGCGATCGAACACCTTCTCGGCATCCAGAGACAAGGCCAGCGCACCCTCCGGCAGATCCCTGGCGGCCCATATGGTGTGCCACAGAGTACGGAGGTTTTTACGGGAGGTTCTGCCTGGTACAAATCCCATCTGTATGATGAATCAGGGACGATATTACTTTGCGAAGCCGGTTTGCTAAAATACTGGCTAAGATTTTGATGTCGCCAATAATAAGGGAGATAGACTGATATCTGCTACAGAGCAGGGGATCTCTTCCAGGTTTTGGTATAACTGCTATCGTGGCATTGTTGGAGATGGCCCCTAAAGCTTCATCCTGCATGCTTCGCTCAAAGCCTCATGCAACGTGTCAATCGCCTCTTCCCCCACCCATTTGTAAAATTCCACAGGGAATCCATCCTCTCCGGGCGATTGGTGGTAGGGGAGGTCGGATATAACCCTCTCTATTTCCAGCCTGCTAATCTCACCTTCCAGGAGGCTGCGCCCGTCGTCTGATAGAGAAGATAAATCAAGATCAGCAAGGAAGGCCGCAATCTGGGTAGGAATGGATGCCATCTCCGGTGTATAAAGCTGCCGGTAGAAGGACGCAAATTCGTTGGCTATCGCCTGTGGGTGCGTGAGCACCTCTCCCGAGTGGGTACGAATGGCCGGAATGGCGAGGGCTGCCATCCTCTGATGAAGCTGGGCTGCATGTAGCCGGCCAGCCTTCTTGCCTTGTTCGTAGTGCCTCCCCTGTAGGCGCTGCAGTGCATACTCGGCCTGGGAGGTGTATAGCCCATTAAGAGCCATACGGGCATGTTCCAGACACCGACGTCCTGGAAGGGAAGGACAGTCATTATACTGGTGCGCGAGGTGGCTGATGTCAAGTTCCAGTGCCACTTGCCGCTCTTTTATCCCTTTATTTGCTAACGCCGCGTCCCGCATAAGCTGCCCCCGGATCGTTGCCTTGGCTGCAGCCCACAAAATACCCCCGGATTCAACATTACCCAGATTGTCTTGAGCAAAGGCGGAAGCATGAGCTCTCAGCCATGTCTTGCCCTGAGGGGAACGGTACCGGAAGGTAGCAAATCTCCACGGTTTACGGCCCGGGGATACCAGGCCTACCTGGGCCGCAACAGTGCTTGGAGAGTGGTCCGAAAGGCCACATGCAAGTATACAGGCATCATAGACATGGGCCACTAGGTCATGTGACATAAGGAAGTATTCGAGGTGGGATTGGGTGCCATGCACCGGCGATAGGAAGGTGTACCAGTCGGGTGCGTCAGCCTCCAATGATCCACCAGGCCATTGTCCGACAATATATCGGACTGTAGGGCTCTGTTGGCATTATTACTAATGTCCAAGGGCCCCGTCCTGTCCAACACTGCGTCCCTGGCTAGATTCCAATTGCCACCTATCACATAGCGGGTCACTCCTATCTCCGTCAAAAGGCGGTTGAGTTTCAGGAAGAACAGGTGCTTTGAGCCAATTGGCGCGTATACGGAGCCCACACACAGTGAGGAGTCGCCGATCTTTAATTTGGCAAACACATAGCGTCCCTCTGGGTCAGTCCATGACTTAATTACTACGAGGGGGAGGGTTTTTCGCATCAACAATGCAACACCACATTTCCGGGGGGTGCTACATGTATTGGGCAGGGGAGGGCTGCAGCTGAACAGCCCAGTACCCACACAGTCTCTGTGCAGTTTGCTAGACTCCTCTCTGTCTAAATGTGAATCTTGTAGTAGAGCAATATCAGCCCGCTTGGAGTTAAGATAGGACAGAACCTTTTTCCGTTTTATAAAATGTGTAAGACCATTTACATTCCAAGATACAATCTGTAACGGTTCTGAAGAGGACGTGTGGGAGCCTGCCATCATAGAGTCCTAGCGAGAAGGACAGAGAGTGAAGGGGGGTGGAGGAGAGAGAGGCTAAGAGCAAGAAAGGGGGAGGTGGGGGGAGGCAACATGAGGAATGGGCCGGGGGGGGGGTAGGAAGGGCTCGGTGCTGTCTTCAGAAACTGAGAAGGGGTAAGAGAAAGGGAGAGAAAAAAAGGGGGGAGACAAAAAAAGGGGGGGAGAGAATGAGAGAGGGGAAAGGAGGAGAATATGAAGGAGGAGAGAAGAGAAAGAGAAGCAAAAAGAGGAAAGGAGAAACAAAGAGATCGGAACAAAAGTTCCGGCAATCCTGATCTGTAACCTGCAGGTGTAAACCTAAGCTTACAGAGCTCATTCGCCCTGCCAGATGGCCCCCGACCGGGAGAGCGGCGTGCGCGAGGTATCCCAGTCCCACGATCCCATTCTCTCCGCCAAGGCGCAAATATCCGGTAAGGGGGGGAAGGAGAAGGACATGCAGAAGGCACACGCGAGGGCACGCAGCAGAAGCCAGAGCGGCGTCGTACCAGGAGAGGGGGAAGGGGAGAGGGGGGGCTACCACAAGATGCAGCAGGAAGGCTAGCAAAATCGTGAGCATTGCAAGAAAGACGGAATGATGAAAAACGATGCGCATAAAGAGTGCCTGCAGAGTATGAGAAGAAGTATCCCCCAGATAAGGGACACATGGCAGAGCACCCAGCGCCAAGGCTTGGGCGAGAAAGAGCATGGCTGTGCATCTATAGATGGGTTGACCGAGCTACACAGAGGGGGGGGGGGGTAACAATCCAGCCTGGGAGGGAGAGATGTCTAATCCCAAATAAGGGAAAGGGGGGGAATGTAGGGAGAGGAGAGGCCGGGCCTGAGTGAGAGAGAGAGCGGAAAAACCCTCTGTCATGTTGAACCAAGCAGTGGGGAAAGTGTCCAATAACGAACATTTATCAGTGAAAAACAGTCAACCGTAAGACATATGGCTAGCAAACAGAATCAAAAACGATCCTTAAGTGTTACCGAGCACACTTGAACAAGCTAGATTAGGGCTAGGCAGCCAAGGAAGGTTGTCTTAGGACCTGAGAAGATACTGGTCCTCTCTAAAAAAGTGTCAATGATGCAATAAAGGCAGATACTCATCTCTCCTCGTCATCGTCCTAGCGGGAAGACCTCCGCCACTTCTCGCAGAACTCCTTGTCCACCGATGGTGAGATGTCTTCGGAGTACTATGTGACCTTGTCCTCGTGCACTCAGGTAGGAGTCAAGGTTGGTTTCAGAGGAGAATGGGACTTGTCCCTGTCAGCGATCTGCGTATGCATTGCCACCGCCTGCAATACCTGACCCCTGTCAACATGGCTCTTCGTGAGCCTCTCCAAGTCTCTACCCCTCGCTTGGGAGACCCGATGGCCCGTCCCCTGGCCTCAAGAACGGGAGGCGAAGGGGCGACACTCTGGAGCAGACTCAGTATGTCCTGAGTCCGGATCGAAGTCTCCATGTCTATGGGCTAGGTGTGATCCTGAAGTCCCTCCAAAAACACTTGCAGGTCTGCTGGGTCATAGAAATCTCGCGACTCCCCATTTTTGGTGATCCACATCCTGGCCGGCTCAAACAAGCCATATTTCACATCCAGCTGACAAAGACGGGGCTGGAGGGCCATGAATGACCTCCTGCAGTCGCTGGTCTCCTTGGAAAAGTGGGCCGTTAATCTAACCTCCAGGTCATCCGACCGGAATGGGCCGTGCGCTCAGGCCGCTTGTAGTAGTTGACGGTTCTGCACATGGCGCAGCAGACAGGCTATGATTGGGCGGGGACGTTTGGTGACATCCTGCCGCTTGGGACCCAGTCTGTGCACCCTTTGAAATTCCAGGGGAGGGTCAAAAGTAATGCCAGTCAGCTTAGGTAGGGTCTCCTGTAGATTAGAGTGTATGTCTGTGCCTTCGATGTTTTCCGTGAACCCTAGAAAATTAACGTTATTCCTGCGGCTCCTATCCTCCAAGTCAATCAGTTTGCTACGGAGGTACAAAAGTTCTTGGTCTCTGTCCACCCAGGAGGCTATATGCGTTTCCACCGATGTTACTCGCTGATACAGACCTGTAACGTGCGACTGAAAGCCTGCGATATCCAAGCACATAGATTTTGTCTCCACCATCAACGAGGCCATGGCACTGTCCATACCTTTGAGCTTGCGACCCACTGCCGATATCTCCTGCAGGATGCGATCCATGGTCGCGCCCTGCGCAGTGTCTGCCATACTGCCTGGCGGAGTGAGGGGGTGCTCCTCTGCAGGCGGATCTCTCTGGTGGCGCAATGCTTCCGAGAAGAGTAGTTGCCAGGACGGCTTACCCAGTTGCCTGTTCGCGGTTCTACTGCCAGGCATCCCAAGCTCCCCAGTAGAAGCAGGGGTCAGGAGGGTATCAACCCACGGTGAGGTAGATGAGGAAGGACCGGTGGGTGATGTAGAATAGGGGGAAGGAAAAGGAGGGTGAGTCGCCTCCCGAGGCACAGGGTGCAGGGCCCGACGAAGTCCAAAAAGCATCCACTGGGGTGCCAACAATCAGGGGTCTTAGGGCCAAAATCAGAAGTCAGAAGGCAAAAGCCCAGAGTCCAAGGACCAGAGCGTGGTAGGCGGTGTTGGGCTCTGTCGCTTATGGCCCAACAGGGAGAGAAATGACAGACCAGAGGGCCCTCCGTTGAGCCAGCGCCACTCCCCGAGTATTGTCAGTGCACCATCTCGATGGTCCGAAGTAATATGGAGACAGCACGGGGGCCCCCCGCTGTTAGCAGCGTCGCAGGTGGTCCCCTCCTGTTGATGAAATTAGGGCCCCAACTCGGTTGCGTCCGCAAGGTGTAGGGTAGAGTGCATTGCCGCATCTCAAATAGCAGAGGCTTGCTGAATAGGCTCGTCAGGCCCCACCTTGCCACTTGCCTCTCCGCACCCCGCAGAGGTCAGCCCCCTCAATCCTGTCGCAGGACCCTCCTCCAGCACCACCAGCCAGGGGTCCATCCTCGGTAGTGTCACTCTGCCGTGCCCCTGATGCCTGTACCAGCCTTGTCCAGGCCTCAGTAAGTCGCACCAATGCACCAAAGCTTGCTCCGGGGCCACCGCTCGGGCGGTGTCAATGCGGGGGAAGATCAGGCTGCCAACTCCCTGCCCCCGTTGAGATCCCGCTTGAAGGTGTTCCAAAAATGGGGCTGCGGGCACTGCCCCAGGCGTTCCCCGCTCCTCAGTGAGGGGGCAAGGAAACTGAGAGACAGAAAGGCAGGGCGAGCGAAGGCACCCGTATGCAGACGGGCGCGGGCGCATTTGCAGTCCGGGCACTCGCTCAGCTGCCGAGCTCGCCGCCTCTGTCTGCCCCCCCTTCAGGGTGCCGGGTGTGCCCGGGGAGCTGCGCGCTCCGAGCCGGGCCTCCGAGTCACATGAGGCCGTGGCTCGCTATCCGCACACAAGCCGCCAGGCCGCCGCAGCTCCCACAATCCCAGCAGGATGTATCAGGGGTCCCCCGCCAGTCATTCAAGGGGAGTCCCCTGGCATCAGTTGCCCCCAGCACCCATCCGACGGTCACCGTGGGGCGCCCGACTCACGCCCTGCGCAGCTGTCCCCGGCCAAGTCCCTCTGCTCCACAGAGCTCGGCGTTCAGGCGCCCATCTCGACTCGAGGCCAGACCACGCCCCCCAATGGCTATTGTTTGTGGGAGTACCCCCACCTTAGGTTAATGTGTATTCAGTCTTTAAAAAGCTTTGAAACCATCTGTATTTATTGGAGTTTTCATTCCATTTTTATGTACTTGGCAGCTTGTTTTTCACAGTCACACTAGTATGATTCTATTATAACAAGGACTCGTAGTTACGTGTTGTGCTTTTAAGAAATATATTATTTATAGTTTGCTTTGTTTAGTTTTGTTAAATGTACTTTGGTAAACTAATTCCTCACTGTTTTATTAAACACATTTACCTTCTACAGCTTACCTATTAATCCAATGACTCAGCAGTGAAAATGAAGTAATGTTTTTAAGAAGCTGATGCAATTAAACCCAGTGGTGTTAAACAGGTGATGCAGGCTTTCGAAGCTGGAGGCCATTCAATGTATTCGATGTATGCAGCTGGTCAGAACATTTAACAAATTGTGAAATTTGTAGCAACTCAAATGAAATGTGGCATACACTGTGATAGGGGGATCGGCAGTGTTATCAAACCAAAAAAATATTTGCATGAAATAACCAGAACATGAAGGATTTCACCTTTGGTACATCGCTGGCCATGGCATAATGTAGGAATTCATGACATGTTGGTTCACACCCATGATATGGTGCTGGTCAGATCAAAATGGTGGTAATTACTAGCATGTTGTGGTCATTGTAGGAAGCTGGCTCTGTATGTACTTTATCAAAATGAGATATAGTGTGCACAGAGTCCAGGGGTTCCCCAAGAGGTTTGACAGAGGCAATAATAGATAATACTAATGCTCTATTCGTGGTAGTGTGGTCGAGCAGTTAGGCTTATCAGAGGGTAGTGTTAAGCATTTGTTTTCACACACACAAGCAAATAAGTGAGAACACACACTCAGGGGGTCATTCTGACCTCGGCGGTAAAAGGCCCTTACCGCCGGTCAGAAGACCGCCATAACACCGCCGCCGCCACGGTTAACCGCCACGGTCATTCTGACCCACAACGGCCAAACCTCCAAAAATCCGTCCTCCACTGCAGCCCGCCACATCAGCGGGCAGCGATAAACTGGAGATGACCAAACCTCCACCGTCACGCCAACAGAAATACGCCAATGCCATTACGACCCACGAATCCACACGGCGGTCATTCAAACGCGGTATTCCATTGGCGCTACACACCGCCGCGGTCAGAATACACACACATCACCAAAACACAGCCACATTGGACAATTTGAAATACACACACCTGATACACATACACACACCACTCCCACAGAATCAACCAACTATAAAACACACACCCACATCACCCACAAACCCCTGCGACCATAATTACTGAGAGAAGGAGAGAGAGACACAGCAGACAATCCATAGCAAGACACACTGAGGCACACTACACCATCACACACACCACATAGTAGCACAAAGCACCACTCACCAACATACTCCTCATCACATACACCACCCCACACCTCACCCACACCACCCCATGGCACCCCAAAGGCACCCACGCTTTTCGGACCAAGAACTCCGGGTCATGGTGGAGGAAATCCTAAGAGTGGAACCCCAGCTCTTCGGCTCGCAGGTGCAGCACACCAGTATAGCCAGGAAGGCGGAGCTATGGCAGCGGATCGTGGACAGGGTCAACGCGGTGGGACAGCATCCCAGGAATAGGGAGGACATCCGCAAAAGATGGAACGACCTACGGGGGAAGGTCCGATCGATGGTCTCCAGGCACAACATCGCGGTCCAGAAGACTGGCGGCGGACCCCCACCCACCCCTCCCGAATTTACATCGTGGGAGCAAGACGTCTTGAACATCCTGCATCCTCAGGGCCTCGCTGGAGTAGCCGGAGGAATGGACTCTGGTAAGTCCAATCTCAACTACTATATCCCCCCCACCCCACCAGCATGCCAACCCACACCCCCACCCTCACCCCCAACCCCCCCAGCACACATCCTCCCTGACAATGTCTCACCAGCACAACCCACCCATCCCAACACCAACTCCTGCATGCCAACACAAATCATGGGCACCCATCACCTAAGCATGACCACTGCACTAACCCCCCCCCCACTAACTACCCTCACAACACCTCCCTCAAGGGAATGCCTGCATTGGGGGACAAGGGCACCCATAACACGCACGCTATTGCACACACAGAAACAATAACCAAACTCTCTTACCCCATGCAGGACCCGAACGACAACACACCAGCCAGGAGGGTCCAGAAGTGTCCATCCCACCACCGGAACAGGCCCACACTGAGGATAGCAGCTCTGTCGACAGTGAACCTGATGACCAGCCCGGACCATCGGGGACCTCTGGGCAGTCGGTTCCCCTCAGGCAGCCACAGGCCACACCAGACCCGACCCCCTATGCCAACACCAGCACAGCTCCCACCCAGCGGGCCCATGCCTCTGTCTCTAGGACAGCTCAATCAGCGGTGTGTCTGCCACTACAGGGCACCCAGGCTAACCCAACACCCGAACAACAACAGGGACCTGGGGGCAGTGGTAGCGGGCACACCGTCCAGGGGACAGAGGCCGGGGGAAACCGGGCAGCTCGGAGGGCTGCTGTGCGACAGGGGGGGGGAGGAGAGGCCCAGGGAACCCACTCTCCAAGAGGCCCTCACCACCCTCATGGGGGCCTACCACCACTCCCAAGAAACGATGGCGACGGTACTGGCCAGGTTCACTGAGATCCAGGCACAGCAGGAGGAACGCTACATGGGGTTCAGGGAGGAGCTGAGAATCATCGGGACCGCAATGGGGACCATCGTCCTGGCCCTCAACAGGATAGAGGACGCGTTGCGGGACCATGGTGCACCACACAGGGCCCCTGTCACTAGCCCGGACCAGGAACAGCCTACCACCTCCGCCGGCGCTAGTGGACAGGAGGTCCCAACACCTCGACAGCCCCCCAGAACCCCACCTCCTGCTGAAGAACAACCACCCCGTAAGAGGAGCCTGAGACCAAAAAAAAAGACAGAGTAGGATGTCAAGACCCCCGCCAGCAGGACATACCCCCTCAAGTCTTCCCACTGTCCCACATTGCCACCCTGTCCAACCATGAACTGCCTATGCTCCATCCTTCCACAGGCAAAAGGACAATGCACCTGTGAGACTGAGAACTGGACTCTGCCATGGATATTCCTCCACCCCCACCCATCACCCTTAGAATCACATGTACCGATATCTAGCACTGTAAATAAATCACATTTTGCACACAAATCTGTTTTGAGTCATGCTCTATTATTAACAAATGTATTACATATTACTGTTCAATTTCTGTTCTGTCAATTAGTCATGACAACATACCAATGTCAATACGCTGTATTTCATGGGCGAACCAAGCAGAAGTCAGGTACTGAGTCAGACAGCACTGAGAAGGGAAGGGAAAGGCAAAAATTAATGAAAAACATCTGTGGGGAACTACAGAAAGTACAGATGCAGGAGGCTATAAGCAATTGTGAAATGTCGTGGGTGATTCTTACCTGTGTGTTACTGGAAATACTGTTGTATCACTCTGTCCCTATTGTCTGTGTCGTCCTCAGAGTCTTCCTCCTCTTCACTCTCCACAGGCTCCACGGCTTCTACAACACCACCATCTGGACCATCCTCCTGCAGGAAAGGCACCTGGCGTCGCAAAGCCAGGTTGTGAAGCATACAGCACGCCACGATGATATGGCACACCTTCTTTGGTGAGTACATTAGGGATCCACCTGTCATATGCAGGCACCTAAATCTGGCCTTCAGGAGCCCAAAGGTTCGCTCAATCACCCTCCTAGTACGCCCATGGGCCTCATTGTACCGTTCCTCTGCCCTGGTCCTGGGATTCCTCACTGGGGTCAATAGCCACGGCAGGTTGGGGTAACCAGAGTCACCTATTAGCCACACACGCTGTCTCTGTAGCTGGTCCATCACATAGGGAATGCTGCTATTTCGCATAACATACGCGTCATGCACTGACCCTGGGAACTTGGCATTTACATGGGAGATGTACTGGTCAGCCAAACAGACCACCTGGATATTCATTGAATGGTAATTCTTCCTGTTCCTGTACACCTGTTCATCGTCATTTGGGGGGACTAAAGCCACATGGGTCCCATCAATTGCACCAATGATGTTGGGGATGTGTCCAAGGGCATAGAAATCAGCTTTCACTGTAGGCAAATCACCCTCCTCTGGGAAAATGATGTAGCTCCGCATGAGTTTCATCAGGGCAGACAACACTCTGGATAAGATCTTGGAAAACATAGGCTGAGACATCCCAGATGACATGGCCACTGTTGTCTGGAATGAGCCAGTTGCAAAGAAATGGAGGACAGACAGAACCTGCACTAGAGGGGGAATTCCTGTGGGTTGGCGGATGGGGGACATCAGGGCTGGCTCCAGCTGGGCACACAGTTCATGGATGGAGGCTCGGTCAAGTCGGTATCGTAGTATTATATGGCGTTCTTCCATTGTCAACAGGTCCACCAGCGGCCGGTACACGCGAGGATTCCTCCTTCTCATCGCTAGTCCCAGCGGACGGTGCCTAGGAAGGAGAATATGGAGTACAGAGTCAATCCACTCACAGGTACGTACAACACAGCTTGCACAGTACAGGTAAATGTATGGTTTGATATGTTTGTATGTGTGCCATTGCAAGGCCTAGGCCTGTGTGACGCATTAGAAATTAAGCCATGTGGGCCCTTGAAATGGCCGATGCCTGACCTGTGAAGTGGGACAATGGGATGTGAGGTCACTGCGCTGGCGGGGCACACCGTGGCGGTAGGCGGTCGAAGACCGCTGTGCGAAGACGCATTGGTTAACATTGAAGCCTATGGGTTTCAGGAGCCAATGACGATGTGCGGCGGCGGTCGCGGTACGCACCGCCGCGGTACGCACCGCCGCGGGCGTGACCGCCATTTTCTATCTGCTCAATCATTCGAGACCTGATCATCCACAGGAGAGGACCTATACTGCAAGTGCTGCTGTGAACTCGGTCTGGAAGTGACAATGGCTGCTGCTACTGGTGAAAGGGCCCCCGCCTTCAGTTCAGAAGAGTTGGAGAAGCTCGTGGACGGGGTCCTCCCCCAGTATGCGCTACTCTACGGTCCTCCAGACCAACAGGTGAGTACACTCAGTGCACATTGAATGGGTTATGCCTGTGTGGAGTGGGGGGGATGTAAGTTGGTGGGGTGTGGAGGGAATGAGGAGTGCAACGCACGACAGATGAGAGAATGGGAACCATGGCAAGGTTGGGGAGGGGGGGGCATGTACTCCAAACATGCAGATATGTGACGGTTTCTCTTTCCCACCCTGTACATGTCAAACAGGTGAGCGCCCATCAGAAAATCGATATTTGGCGTGCCATCGCCAAGGAAGTCCGGAACTTGGGGGTCTACAACTGACGGGGCACCCACTGCCGCAAGAGGTGGGAGGACATCCGCCGCGGAACGAGGAAGACCGCAGAAACACTGCTGGGGATGGCCTCCCGACCTAGGAGGGGTGCCAGTCGCACCATGACCCCCCTGATGTCCCGGATCCTGGCGGTGGCCTACCCTAATTTGGATGGGCGCTTGAGGACAGCACAGCAGACATAAGGGGGTGAGTATCTGCACATTCTCCTATCTGTATGCGCAGTGGAGGCGTCTGGGTGGGGGAGGAGGGCTGTGGGTGACATTAGGCCAGGGCGCTCTCTGTAGTGTAGTCCTCTCCCTTAGGCATGGCCCTGTGCCCCCGCCCCCCACCTCTGTAGGGTGCCAAGTGCAGCTACCCATGCTCCAGCACATGTGCGCGTCTGTTGTCCCTAGACCTGTTTGCCTAGTCAGAAGTACTGAGTAGTGTACCCCAAGTTCGCGACTTAGTGCACGAGGCACCTGTGTCTGTCCTCTCCGCAAAGGGTATTGCTAAGGCATGCACTCAACTTTGTTTAATTTCTCCCCCCACCCTAAATCTTTGTCTTCTTGTGTTTTAGCATCATCAGGCGGAGGAGATTTGGCGTCGGAGCAGGAGGGAGCTGCAGGTCACCAGGCCCCGGTGGGCACTGACACAGACACCGAGGGCACCAGTGATCCGGAGGGCGAGGGGAGCACCACAACGGGGGCCGGTGGAGACACCAGCGACAGAGACACGTCCTCGTTTGGGAGCTCCCTAGCGGTGGCGGCACCATCTGTGCCCCCCGCAACAACAGGTACAGCCGCCACCCAGCGCACCAGCACCGCCCTCCCACCAGCCCCTCAGTCTTCGCTCCGTGGCCGCTCGGCCAGGAAGGCGTGCGTCTCCTTCGCCCCAGGCACCTCAGCCCCTGCCTCTGTTACCCCTGCTGCCCTCAGTGCGGAGCTCATTGACCTGGTGAGGACGGTCATTGTTGGGCAGACTACCCTTCTGAATGCCATCCAGGGGGTGGAAAGGGAGGTGCATCGGAGCAATGCCTACCTGGAGGGCATTCATTCGGGTCAGGCTGCCCATCAACGAGCGTTCACTGCTCTGGCCTCAGCACTGACGGCAGCCATTGTCCCTGTCTCCAGTCTCCCTCTTCTATCTGCCTCCACCCTTTCTCTGTCTCCTGTACCTCAACCTATCCCATCCACACCATCAGACCAGCCTGCACACACCTCAACACCCAAGGCCAGCTCATCCAAACATAAGCACCACAGAAAACACAAGCATTCACCCAAGCAACACACAGATGCAGACATATCAACAGTAAATACCACCTCTGTGTCCCCGTCCTCCTCGTCTCCCTCCTCCCTCCCTGTGACGTCTACACTCACACCTGCATGCACCCCAACATCAGCCAGTTCTTCCACCACCAGCAAACCCTCCACTACAGTCCGCACACCTGCAGTCACCACCCCCACTGGCATTTACATGTCCCCTGTGTCCTCTCCCACTGTGTCTGTCACCCCCTCTTCCAAGACACATAAACGCAGGCAGACACCCAAACAACAGCCAACCACCTCACCACAGCCTACGTCCCAGTCACCTGCACCCAAGGACAGCACATCTGGCTCTCATACAACCACATCCTCTTCCTCCACTTCTCTCACCACTACTCCTACCCCTTACCTTGGTCCCAAGAAATATTACCTCTCCAATTTTGACCTCTTTCCCTCCCCCGACCCACCCCCTCCAACTGGGAAAAGTCCCAAGGGCACCTCAGCCACCACCAGCCCAACTTCTACAGTGCAAGTGGTGCATGGCATGTGGAGTCCACCCTTTGGCGGCAGTAACACTTCGGTGAGCAGCAAGGGGACAGCCAGCCCCCCCCCCAGGCAAGAGGACCCGGAAATTGAAGGGCCGCCGTGAGCGGACAGAGACGGCTGCCCCCAAGGAGGTGACTCCGGCCACTTCACCGGCCACAGCAGCCAGGGGAGGCAAGGGGCCGAGAGCCCCATCTAAGGAGCGGAAGGACAGCAGGGCGGAGAGGACAACCACCAGGAGCGCGGAGCAGGAGGGCCCCACAAGCCCCATCCCGGCTGCAAGGGACGACACCAAAGGGCCCAGGACTCACTCCCCGAAGGGGCCTGACACAGCACGGTCGGAGGGCGAGTGAGCAGGGTGTCCAGGCCAGGTCTGACTCCCTTGACATACTGCAAGAGCACCGCTGAACAGGGCCCGCCGTGAAGACAGGTACCGCTGAAGAGGGCCCCGCCGTGCAGAAGAGCACCGCTGAACAGGGCCCCGCCGTGAAGACAGGTACCGCTGAAGAGGGCCCCGCTGTGCAGAAGAGCACCGCTGAACAGGGCCCCGCCGTGAAGACAGGTACCGCTGAACAGGGCCCCGCCGTGCAGAAGAGCACCGCTGAACAGGGCCCCGCCGTGAAGACAGGTACCGCTGAACAGGGCCCCGCCGTGAAGACAGGTACCGCTGAAGAGGGCCCCGCCGTGCAGAAGAGCACCGCTGAACAGGGCCCCGCCGTGAAGACAGGTACTGCTGAACAGGGCCCCGCCGTGAAGACAGGTACCGCTGAAGAGGGCCCCGCCGTGCAGAAGAGCACCGCTGAACAGGGCCCCGCCGTGAAGACAGGTACCGCTGAACAGGGCCCCGCCGTGCAGAAGAGCACCGCTGAACAGGGCCCCGCCGTGAAGACAGGTACCGCTGAACAGGGCCCCGCCGTGAAGACAGGTACCGCTGAACAGGGCCCCGCCGTGCAGAAGAGCACCGCTGAACAGGGCCCCGCCGTGAAGACAGGTACCGCTGAACAGGGCCCCGCCGTGAAGACAGGTACCGCTGAAGAGGGCCCCGCCGTGCAGAAGAGCACCGCTGAACAGGGCCCCGCCGTGAAGACAGGTACAGCTGAACAGGGCCCCGCCGTGCAGAAGAGCACCGCTGAACAGGGCCCCGCCGTGAAGACAGGTACCGCTGAACAGGGCCCCGCCGTGCAGAAGAGCACCGCTGAACAGGGCCCCGCCGTGAAGACAGGTACCGCTGAAGAGGGCCCCGCCGTGCAGAAGAGCACCGCTGAACAGGGCCCCGCCGTGAAGACAGGTACCGCTGAACAGGGCCCCGCCGTGAAGACAGGTACCGCTGAAGAGGGCCCGCCGTGCAGAAGAGCACCGCTGAACAGGGCCCCGCCGTGAAGACAGGTACCGCTGAACAGGGCCCCGCCGTGCAGAAGAGCACTGCTGAACAGGGCCCCGCCGTGAAGACAGGTACCGCTGAACAGGGCCCCGCCGTGAAGACAGGTACCGCTGAACAGGGCCCCGCCGTGAAGACAGGTACCGCTGAACAGGGCCCCACCGTGAAGACAGGTACCGCTGAACAGGGCCCCGCCGTGCAGAAGAGCACCGCTGAACAGGGCCCCGCCGTCTCAAGCACCGCTCCGCTGGGCCCTTCATCTCAAGCACCGCTCTGCTGGGCCCTTCCTGTCAAGCACCGCTCCGCTGGGCCCTTCATCTCAAGCACCGCTCCGCTGGGCCCTTCCTCTCAGGCACCGCTCCGCTGGGCCCTTCATCTCAAGCACCGCTCCGCTGGGCCCTTCATCTCAAGCACCGCTCCGCTGGGCCCTTCCTCTCAGGCACCGCTCCGCTGGACATCGCCATGTCATGCACCGCTGCGCTGGGTCCCGCCGTCTCAGGCACTGTTTATGGTTCACTGTGCCCACCATGCCTCCTCCTTGACCAGTGGAGACTGTCATCCACCGGATGGACTGTGGCTTTGCACTCCCCAGGATGGTGCAGTGGGCAGCCCACCCACTGTAGAGACATTGAGAGACTGTGGCTTTGCACTCCCCAGGATGGTGCAGTGGGCAGCCCAACCAATGTAGAGACATTGAGAGACTGTGGCTTTGCACTCCCCAGGATGGTGCAGTGGGCAGCCCACCCACTGTAGAGACATTGAGAGACTGTGGCTTTGCACTCCCCAGGATGGTGCAGTGGGCAGCCCACCCACTGTAGAGACATTGAGAGACTGTGGCTTTGCACTCCCCAGGATGGTGCAGTGGGCAGCCCACCCACTGTAGAGACATTGAGAGACTGTGGCTTTGCACTCCCCAGGATGGTGCAGTGGGCATGGTGGCTCCTCGTGGATCTGGCGTCGTGGACTCATGTGGCTGTGGTGGCCCCCCCTTCCCTTCCCCCTGAGGTGCCTGTAGTTTTAACATCAGATGCCCCTGCAGTGTTCTCTCCAAAGGACTCAGGTCTCGTGTGTGGGCTTTGCCCTTGTTTCGCAGAACATTGGCCCACGGACATGTTAGATTCGTAGGATGTGCAGGACTTGTTACTTCAGTGATACACTGATGTGTATATATTTTTGGTTTTTGTAAATATTTTTCACGGTTGCTCAATTATTTCCAGGTGCTTTTTTTGTACATAAATATTTATTCCAAATTTGGTTGTGTCATTGTATTTTTAAAGGGTGTTTGTGTGGTGTCACTGTGACTTCCTGCTCTGCATTGGTGTGTACATATTGGGGGGGTCGCATATGTGTATGCCCGTAACCTTTCGTCCTCCCCCCTCCCGTGTGTCGTAGGTGCAGTACTCACCGTTGACCTCTGCGCCGGAGTTCGTACTCGTGGTAGATGAGCAGGTAGACGAGAGCAGGTATGATGTTCAATTCGGGTTCCATGCTGTCCTCCTTCCGCGTGGAGTGTCTCGAGGTGAGCGTTTTCCATTGAAAATGTCTGTTTCCGCCGTGTTTTTATCGGCGGGGCTCCCGCCCCGGAAAAGGTGGCGGATTGGTGGGTCGTGATAGGGTGGGCGGTACATTGTCTGCCGCCTGGCTGTTGGCGGTGACCGCCACGCTGTTTGTTTGTTCCGCCGTGGCGGTCGGAGTGTTAATGCGGCGGGCTGTGTTGGCGGTTCCCGCCAGGGTCAGAATTGCATTTTTTGGACCGCCGGCCTGTTGGCGGGTTGGCCGCCGCTTTATCACCGACCGCCAGGGTTAGAATCACCCCCTCAATGACTTAACCCCAGGCCAATAAGTTTTTATATAGAAAAATATTATTTTCTTAATTTATTTTAGAACCACAAGATTCAAATTGCAGGTAAGTACATTAAATGTAAGGTACTTTGCATAGGTATAATTAGGACTTTGAACCACAACAGTAATGTACACAGTTTTTCATAAAATGGCAATAAGCTATTTTAAAAGTGGACACATTGCAACATTCATCAGTTCCTGGGCGAGGTAAGTACAGTTAGGTTAATGTGGTAGGTAAAGCCCTTACAAGTTCAGTCTCCGGGGCGTAGGTACCCCACTGTTGGGGGTTCAAGTCAACCCCAAACACCCAGCACCAGCAACACAGGGCCAGTCAGGGGCAGAGGTCAAAGAGGAGCCCAAATAACAAGGGTGCCTCTGGAGACAGGGGGTGCTCCGGTTCCGGTCTACTGGCAGGTAAGTACCTGTGTCCTCGGGGAGCAGACCAGAGGGGTTTAGTAGAGCACTGGGGGGTCCCAAGTAGGCACACAAAACACATCCTCAGCGGCACAGGGGCAGCCGGGTACAGTGGGCAAACAGGGCGTCAGGTTTGCAATAGATTTCAATGGAGGGACCCGGGGGTCACTCAGACGTTGCAGGCAGGGCACAGGGGGGCTCTCGGGCCAGCCACTGACTGGGCAAGTGTGAGGTCCGCCTGCTAGTCACTACTGCACTGGTGGTTGGTTCTTCATCGGCTTGGGGGCTGCGGGTGCAGTGCTTCTTCCAGGCGTCGTATTTCTTCGTCCTGGGCAGTCGCGGTCGGGGAGGGGTCCTCGGGATTCCCTCTGCAGGTTTGCCCCCCAAAATTGGGGGCTGTGTCCAGGGGGCGGGCATCTCCCAGTCCCATCTACCAGTCTTGAGGCTTACCGCCAGGTGTTACAGTTCCTGCAGGGGGAGGTGTGAAGCACCTCTACCCAGGACAGACTTTGTTCCTGGTCACAAAGTGCACAAAAGCACTCACCCCATTGGGCCAGAAACCTGTCTGGCAGTGGCAGGCTGGCATAGACCGGTCAGCCTAGCACTAGCAGATGGGCTGGCATGCAGGGGGCATCTCTTAGATGCCCTCTGTGTGCATTTCTCAATAAATCCCACACTGGCATCTGTGTAGATTTATTGTGCTGAGAAGTTTGATACCAAACTTCCCTGTATTCAGTGTAGCCATTATGGAACTGTGGAGTTCGTGTTTGACAAACTCCCAGACCATATACTCAGTATGGCTACCCTGCACTTACAATGTCTAAGAATTTACTTAGACACTGTAGGGGCATAGTACACCCTGCCTTAGGGCTGTAAGGCCTGCTAGAGGGGTGACTTACCTATGCCACAGGCAGTGGGTTGTGGGCATGGCACTCTAAGGGGAGTACCATGTCGACTTAGTCTTTTTCTCCCCACCAGCACACTCAAGCTGTGAGGCAGTGGGCATGTGCTGAGTGAGGGGTCCCCAGGGTGGTATAATACATGCTGCAGCTCTTAGAGACTTTCCCTGGTTACAGGGCCCTTGGTACCAGGGGTACCGTTTACAAGGGACTTAAACTGTGCCAGGGCTGTGCCAATTGTGGAGACAAAGGTACAGTTTTAGAGAAAGAACACTGGTGCTGGGGCCTGGTTAGCAGGGTCCCAGCACACTTTCAATCAAAGCTGGCATCAACAAAAGGCAAAAAGTTAGGGGGTAACCATGCGAACAGTGGCATTTTCCTACAGTCATCCGGAGCTTGATGATGCCCACAACTGGTAAAATGCTGGTCTGGGACAATAGTGGAAACATGCCATATTTTGGACACCAAAGACATGATTATGCCTATTTATAGTGCTGGTCCTGGCAAAACTGTGCTATTTCGAGACACATTGTGGGCATCCATTGAATCATGGTACCCATTCTAGCGCCAATGCTGACCCTGGTATGTTAATAGTAATTTCAAGCATATTGTAGCATATTGTAAACACCCATGGCATGATGAAGTCCACCTTTGAAGTCATGCTGATGCTTGCATAATAGTGGTAATTCTTGGCATCCTTTGGGCATCTATGGCATGAGATGGTGATGCACAGGCAGAAAAAGCAGAAACTATTGGTGTGTAGCAAACATAAAAGGAAAATGTATGCATGAGCAGTACATTTATACTAAAACCAACATGCTGTTACTCCAGGACAAAAATAGGTTTCTTTCATGAAAATGAAAAGCTATTCTTTAGGCAAAACTGATCTTATTTTTTCAAAATCACAGTCTTAACCCCTTCGCTGCCAGGCCTTTCCCCCCTCAGGTGCCAGGCCTTTTTTTGGCTATTTGGGGCAGTTCGCACTTAGACCCTCATAACTTTTTGCCCACATAAGCAACCAACACCAAACGTGCGTCATTTTTTTCCAACATCCCAGGGATTCTAGAGGTACCCAGAGTTTGTGGGTTCCCCTGAAGGAGACCAAGAAATTAGCCAAAATACAGCACAAATTATGTTTTTTTTGGAAAAAAGGGATGCAGAAGAAGGCTTGTGTTTTTTTCCCCTGAAAATGGCATCAAAAAAGGGTTTGCGGTGCTAAAATCACCAGCTTCCCAGGGACAGGCAGACTTGAAACAGAAAAATAATTTTTCAACACAATTTTCTCATTTTACTGGGACATACCCCATTTTTACGATTTTGTGTGCTTTCAGCCTCCTTCCAGTTGGTGACAGAAATGGGTGTGAAACCAATGCTGTATTCCAGAAAGCTAAACATTTCTGAAAAGTAGACAACATTTTGAATTCAGCAATAGGTAATGTGTGTAGATTCTACAAGGGTTTCCTACAGAAAATCACAGCTGAAATAAAAAAATATTGAAATTGAGGTGAAAAAAACAGCCATTTTACTCTGTAACTCTTTCCTGCGATGTCAGGTTTTTTAAAGCAATATACCGTTACATCTGCTGGACTCTTCTGGTTGCGGGGATATATAGGGCTTGTAGGTTCATCAAGAACACTAGGTACCCTGAGCCAATAAATGATCTGCACCTTGCAGTGGGTTTTCATTCTATACCGGGTATACAGCAATTCATTTCCTGAAATATAAAGAGTGAAAAATAGGTATCAAGAAAACCTTTGTATTTCCAAAATGGGCACAAGATAAGGTGTTGAGAAGCAGTGGCTATTTGCACATCTCTGAATTCCGGGGTGCCCATTCTAGCATGTGAATTACAGGGCATTTCTCAAATAGACGTCTTTTTTACACACTGACTTACATTTGGAAGGAAAAAAAGTAGAGAAAGACAAGGGGCAATAACACTTGTTTTGCTATTCTATGTTCCCCAAAGTCTCCCGATAAAAATTGTACCTCAAATGGTAGGGCTAGTGCCCACAACAGGAAATGCCCCAAAACACAACGTGGACACATCACATTTTACCAAAGAAAACAGCTTTTCCTCACATTTTGGTGGCAGAAAGTTGTGGAAACTGAGAGGAGCCACAAATTTCCTTCCACCCAGCGTTCCCCCAAGTCTCCTGATAAAGATTATACCTCACTTGTGTGGATAGGGCTAGTGCCCGCGATAGGATATGCCCCAAAACACAATGTGGACACATCACTTTTCCCAAAGAAAACAGAGCTGTTTTTGCAAAGTGCCTACCTGTGGATTTTGGCCTCTAGCTCAGCCGGCACCTAAGGAAACCTACCAAACCTGTGCATTTTTGAAAACTAGACACCTAGGGGAATCCAAGATGGGTTGACTTGTGGGGCTCCCACCAGGTTCTGTTACCCAGAATCCTTTGCAAACCTAAACATTTGGCTACAAAAATACTTTTTCCTCACATTGCGGTGACAGAAAGATCTGGAATCTGAGAGGCGCAACAAATTACCTTCCACCCAACGTTCCCCCAAGTCTCCCAATAAAAATGATACCTCACTTGTGTGGGTAGGCCTAGTGCCCGCGACAGGAAATGCCCCAAAACACAACGTGGACACATCACATTTTCCAAAAGAAAACAGAGCTGTTTTCTGCAAAGTGCCTTCCTGTGGATTTTTGCCTCTAACTCAGCCGGCACCTAGGGAAACCTACCAAACCTGTGCATTTTTCAAAACCAGACACCTAGGGGAATCCAATATGGGGTCACTTGTGGGGCTCTCACCAGGTTCTGCTACCCCGAATCCTTTGCAAACCTCAAAATGGGGCTAAACAAAACACCTTTTCCTCACATTTCGGTGACAGAAAGTGTTGGAATCTGAGAGGAGCCACAAATTTCCTTCCACCCAGCGTTCCCTCAAGTCTCCCGATAAAATGATACCTCACTTGTGTGGGTAGGCCTAGTGCCCTTGATAGGAAATGCCCCAAAACACAATGTGGACACATCACATTTTCCCAAAGAAAACAGAGCTGTTTTTTGGAAAGTGCCTACCTGTGGATTTTGGCCTCTAGCTCAGCCGGCACCTAAGGAAACCCACCAAACCTGTGCATTTTTTTAAACTAGCTGTAGGAAGTTGGCTCTGTATATACTGTTTCAAAGTGAGAAATAGTGTGCACAGAGTCCAAGGGTTCCCCTTAGAGGTAAGATAGTGGCAAAAGTAGATAATTCTAATGCTCTATTTTGTGGTGGTGTGGTCGAGCAGTAGGCTTATCAGAGGGTAGTGTTAAGCATTTGTTGTACACACACAGGCAATAAATGAGGAACACACACTCAAAGACTTACTCCAGGCCAATAGGTTTTTATATTAAAACATATATTTTCTTAGTTTATTTTAAGAACCACAGGTTCAAGATTTACAGTTAATACTTTAAAAGTAAGGTATTTCACTTAGATACTTTAGGAACTTTGAATGAAAACAATATCATGTACAGTCTTTGTAAAAATGCAAAGCAGTTGTCGTCTTCCTCCTTCTCTGTGGCTTGTAGGTCAGCAGTCCTTCTTGTTTCTTCAGGTTGCAGGAATCTGATTTCCTGGGATCTGGGGAGCCCCTAAATACTAAATGTAGGGGTGTGTTTAGGTCTGGGAGGGCAGTAGCAAATGGCTACTGTCCTTGAGGGTGGCTACACCCTCTTTGTGCCTCCTCCCTGTGGGGAGGGGGGCACATCCCTAATCCTATTGGAGGAATCCTCCAACCTCAAGATGGAGGATTTCTCAAGGCAGGGGTCACCTCAGCTCAGGATACCTTAGGGGCTGCCCTGACTGGTGGGTGACTCCTCCTTGTTTTTCTCATTATCTCCTCCAGCCTTACCGCCAAAAGTGGGTGCAGTGGCCGGAGGGGCGGGCATCTCCAATAGCTGGGATGCCCTGGGGTGCTGTAACAAAGGGGGTGAGCCTTTGAGGCTCACCGCCAGGTGTTACAGTTCCTGCAGGGGGGGTGAGAAGCACCTCCACCCAGTACAGGCTTTGTTCCTGGCCACAGAGTGACAAAGGCACTCTCCCCATGTGGCCAGCAACATGTCTGGTGTGTGGCAGGCTGGCAGAAACTGGTTAGCCTACACTAGAAGATGGGTAGGTATTCAGGGGCCATCTCTAAGATGCCCTCTGGGTGTATGTTACAATAAATTGCACACTGGCATCAGTGTGCATTTATTGTGCTGAGAAGTTTGATACCAAACTTCCCAGTTTTCAGTGTAGCCATTATGGAACTGTGGAGTTTGAGTTTGACAAACTCCCACACCATATACTCTTATGGCTACCCTGCACTTACAATGTCTAAGGTTTTGCTTAGACACTGTAGGGGCATAGTGCTCATGCACATATGCCCTCACCTGTGGTATAGTGCACCCTGCCTTATGGGTGTAAGGCCTGCTAGAGGGGTGACTTACCTATGCCACAGGCAGTGTGAGGTTGGCATGGTAATCTGAGGGGAGTGCCATGTCGACTTAGTCATTTTCTCCCCACCAGCACACACAAGCTGCATGTGCTGAGTGAGGGGTCCCCAGGGTGGCATAAGACATGCTGCAGCCCTTAGAGACCTTCCCTGGCATCAGGGCCCTTGGTACCAGGGGTACCAGTTACAAGGGACTTACCTGAGTGCCAGGGTTGTGCCAATTGTGAAGACAAAGGTACAGTTTAGGGAAAGAACACTGGTGCTGGGGCCTGGTTAGCAGGGTCCCAGCACACTTTCAAACCATAACTTAGCATCAGCAAAGGCAAAAGGTTAGGGGGCAACCATGCCAAGGAGGCATTTCCTTACACTAGACACCTAAGGGAATCCAAGATCGGGTGACTTGTGGGGCTCCCACCTGGTTCTGTTACCCAGAATCCTTTGCAAACCTCAAAATTTGGATAAAAAACACATTTTTCTCACACTTTGGTGACAGAAAGTTCTGTAATCTAAGAGGAGCCACAAATGCCCTTCCAACCAGCGTTCCCCTAAGTCTGCTGATAAAAATGATACCTCACTGGTGTGGGTAGGCCTATTGCCCGCCACAGGAAATGCCCCAAAACATAATGTGGACACATCACATTTTACCAAAGAAAACAGAGCTGTTTTTTGCAAAGTTCCTACCTGTGGATTGTGGCCTCAATTTGGGCACAAATGCCCCAAAACATAACGTGGACACATCACATTTTCCCCAAAAAAACAGAGCTGTTTTTGCAAAGTGCCTACCTGTCTATTTTGGCCTCTAGCTGAGTCGGCACCTAGGGAAACCTACCAAACCTGTGCATTTTTGAAAACTCGACACCTAGGGGAATCCAAGATGGGGTGAGCTGTGGGGCTCCCACCAGGTTCTGTTACGCAGTATCCTTTGCAAACCTCAAAATTTGGATAAAAACACTTTTTCCTCACATTTTGGTGACAGAAAGTTCTGGAATCTAAGAGAAGCCACATATTTCCTTCCATCCAGCGTTGCCCCAAGTCTCCCGATAAAAATGATACCTCACTTGTGTGGGTAGGCCTAGTGCCCGCAACAGGAAATGCCCCAAAACACAACTTGGACACATCACATTTTCCCAAAGAAAACAGAGCTGTTTTTTGCAAAGTGCCTACCTGTGGATTTTGGCCTCTAGCTGAGCCGGCACCTAGGGAAACCTACCAAACTTGTGCATTTTTGAAAACTAGACACCTAGGGGAATCCAAGATGGGGTGCCTTGTGGGGCTCTCACCAGGTTCCATTACCCAGAATCCTTTGGAAACCCCAAAATTTGGCTAAAAAAAACACCTTTTCCTCACATTTCGGAGACAGAAAGTTCTGGAATCTGAGAGGGAGCCACAAATGTCCTTCTATTCTGCATTCCCCCAAGTCTCCCGATAAAAATGATACCTCACTTGTGTGGGTAGGCCTAGTGCCCGCGACAGGAAATGCCCCAAAACACAACGTGGACACATCAAAATTATCCAAAAAAAACCCTAACTTTTTTTGGGTGGGGGGGCATCAGCGTTTTTGGTCCCGGGTCAGTAGCCATATAGGGGAACCTCAGAAACCCAAACATTTCTGAAAACTAGACACCCAAGGGAGCCTAGGGAGGTGTGGCTTGCGTTGATCCCCCAGTGTTTTCTTACCCAGAATGCATTGCAAATGTCAAAATATGGCTAAAAAACACTTTTTCTTTACATTTCGGTGACAGAAAGTTCTGGAACCTGAGAGGAGCCACAAATTTCCTTCCATCCAGCGTTCCCCCAAGTCTCTCGATAAAAATGATACCTCACTTGTGTGGGTGGGCCAGGTGCCTGCAACAGAAAAAGGGCAAAAACCTGTAGAGATTGAGGGGATAGCACAGCGAGTTGATAAGCACATATTTTTCTTTGATTTATCTTTAGGCTGACTCTGCTTTGGGGACCCACACAAGTGAGGTGTCATTTTACTTGGGATACTGAGGGGAACGCTGGGGCGTAGGAATTTTGTGCCAGAGCGGTGATCCTACAAAGAAAAGTCAGGAAAATATGCTTTTTGAAGCAAATTTTGAGGTTTGCAGAGGAGTCTAGGTAAGAAAATGTTGGGGGATCCACGCAAGCCACACCTCCCTGGACTTGTTAGGGTGTCTAGTTTTAAAAAATGTCTGGGTTTGGTAGGTTTCCCTAGATTAAGGCCGCACCCGGGACCAAAAACATAGGTGCTTCTCCCCCCAAACACATGTAGTTTTGTAATATATCATTTTGATGAATCCATGTACGTCTTTGATGTGCCAAACACTAAAATTGTGAAAAGAAATGCACTTAGGTTATGTTAAAAAGACCACTCACCCTCCAGCCAAGTTGGTGGCATGCTTCATCATCGGGGTCCCACCTGAGACACCTAGCGTGTCACAACTGTGCTGCCACGCCTGATTACAGAGGAGCAGGTTTTGTCATTTTTACCACACATACTGGTTTGATTTGGCATGAGGGTGAGTGATGGTTCAGTAGATCAAATTTTATTAACAAGAGATTTCACAAAAGTGAAATGCTCTGAAAGGCCAAAAAACTGAACCAATGACTCACAGCTCGTGAGCTGTAAAGCTGTGTCAAGGCACCAACCGTTTTACAGTCCATTCACACACCTTTCATAAATGACATGCACAAGACCATCCACGCCGCCAGCCACGGGCCCAGCACATTACAACACTCGCATTG
This sequence comes from Pleurodeles waltl, assembly GCF_031143425.1. NCBI lineage: Eukaryota > Metazoa > Chordata > Amphibia > Caudata > Salamandridae > Pleurodeles > Pleurodeles waltl. Next base: position 797,084,347 of record NC_090437.1, on the reverse strand, counting down.
ACAGACAGCGCCACTCAAGGGCCCATCACTTACATACGCCCACATGCCTGATACAGCAATCACACTAGCTGACCGCCAACCAAGCGCCACTCCACACACCCTGCCAGCCAAGCGCCACTCCACACACGCCGCCAGCCAAGTACCACTCCACACACACCGCCAGCCAAGTGCCACTCCACACACACCGCCAGCCAAGCGTCACTCCACAAACACCACTAGCCAAGCACCACCTCCCGCACACCGCCAGCCAAGCGCCACCCCACGCACACCCCAAGCCAAGCGCCACCCCACGCACACCGCCATCACTTTTTTTTTGTTTATAAACAACAAAGAAACCACTAACTAATTATAAAATAAGTACAAAACTACAAACACAAAAGCTTTAACTGAAAACATGACAGATCTGTGAAACTATGTAGAGAAAACTACTATATGAGCTACTCGAATACATATGAAGATACCATGATCTTCATAAAAACAACAATAAAGTTAAGGATAATATGACCTAAGTATAATAAGCCAATGATACACATATGATATCGGACTGCTATATACTTATTATTAGTTACAGATAAAGTAATCCCATTATATGATTTTATATATACTTTTTATTTTTGTTATTTGTCATTCAATAATAATACAATTATAAAAGAATTATTTTTAATTATATACATCATTTAATAAAGAAAACAAAAATATCTAAATCAGACATACCACTCACATACACTAAACACAATAGGTAAGAAAAAAGTCTTATAAACTAATGAAACATAATATCAATGAGGCTAATCCTAATATCATAGTGAAGCTAAAACAATTTTTAATAATGAAGATATATTGACATAAATTCTTCTAATACATTATTGATAGTCTAATACATAAAAGGAAAAGATAATGCTAACGTGGTTCTATCTGAGTGGTACCGTAGGGACCAAAAGGCCTACGCGCGTTTCGGTGTTTCGTGATGTTATAGGTCACCTTCTTCAGGGCCGTTCCCAGTGGTACTGTTCAATAGTGATCTAGTCTTAGCAGCCAAATCTTCTGATATATTTGATTTTAGATGTGTAGTATGTTCCTTGATAATGTAGTCACAGAGTCTGATAAAGAAAATTATATGGTAATTTATATAAATGATAGTGCTAGCATATTAGGAGTCACCTATCTATATTTTTAGATATATATCAATCAAAGGTGACATGTCATCATCTCAGGATGAATGCCCAAAAAGCCCGAATGAGCTTTAGGTAGTGTAATTAGTAGTAAAGCATAAAATATAAAGTGCTAAAAGGTGCAGACATTAAGTTAGAAAACATAGATTGGCAGGTATTTTAATAGATGACAATAGTATATCATGAACATAGCTTACAAAGCCAGTGATTTGTAAGTCATAATTACATGGTGCCTTCCTTTGTGTTCCCAGCATTCTTTAATTCCCCTCGGTGGGTACATGCATCTTGGTGTATGTTAGATAGTACAAGTAATAAGTTCTCATGCAGAAAAGTCTTACTTGAAAGATCTCTTCTAGCTATTTTGCATGGCAAATGTTGTCCCGGCTGTCTCTGTCTCTTTATAGGGCAGATATTAATTGGTAGACCAGGAGATTAGCTAAATAAATGACAGAAGCCACAGGATAGATAGATATATCAATTGATGTTAGAAATGTTCATGGTATAAATAGATAAATGAATGTTCCTGGTATTGTTTGTAAAAGCCAGAATTCACCTGTACACCTGCTGGTAGCAGTTGTTGAAAAGTTAGGTCCTTGTATTAGGTTTTGGTAAATCCTTAAGATTGTAACCCTTATCTAGGTATGGTAAACAAAACCGTCATTAATGGTAGAAAATAAACAAAGAGTAAGAAAACTCAAACTATATGCTATAAACCGCATGGATCGTTTGATTGTATACTACAATGAAGTAAAATGAAAGCAATATGGCTGGAAAAGGAAAAGATAAATAGTTAGAAAAAATACCGATAGCGACGCTCGATCGTGTCCCTTCTGCTGACTAGGGTCGATTGCCGCAGCGTCTGAGCGTTTTTATACGGCTACCAGATGGAGTAGTTGGTAGCACTGGACCGCAGATGTATGAAATAATTGGGAGGGCTGGTACGGGCGCCATATTGGAAGTACGTCGATGACGTAAATAGACGTTTAGCACGTTATAAGTGAATATGTTATACACTGTCGAGTCTAGATACAATGAGGCTAATGATACAATGTTCAACGATTCTTATTGTCTCTGATAGTTCCTTAAGATGCATACTCGGGTCTGCTGATATAGCATAGTAGTTATCAGAGTATGTTGATATACTAATAAGAAATGAGCTCTAGTAGAAACGTCTTCTAGTTTATGGTATAAGCTACTAACCCGAGTATTAGTAGGGAAAAACTGAAGAAAAGATGAAAATGAATAAAAAAATGAAAATAATAATAACAGAAATATGAACATACATGAAAATAGCAATGGAGATAGAAATAATACTGAAAGATAATTACCGTAAAAATAACAATAGAAATAACAGCAGTAATGAATATAAATTACCTATAGACAAAAATATACTGGCAAAAATTCTAAGCAGTTCTTTTAATTAGAGATACCAATTCCGGAACAATATGTAAATATTTGTAGATGCAAACTTAACTTATGTGATAGCATTTTCCCAGGGGATGTATTCATTCAATCCCTTACCGTAGCTGTCTAATGTAAACATCCAGAAAACTTCTCTCTTTTTCCGGATTTTCTGATCCTCTATTCGTCCAAAGTTTTTAATTCTTTCTAGGACAGTCCAGGAAAGATCTTCAATTTTATGTCCATGTTTTTTCCAGTGTGTAACCAATGGGGCACTCTCTCTGTCATTTCGAATATTGGAGATGTGCTCCAATATTCTAATTTTAACTTCCCTTCCTGTTTCTCCTACATATAGAAGAGGACATGGACACCTAATTAGATAAATGCAATTAGCTGTTTTGCAGTTAGTCATATCCGATAATTGAAAGTTGGTACCTTCCCATGAAAATACATTGCCCACGATGGCTCTGGGGCATGCCTTACAGTTACCACATCTATGGTTACCTGTAATTGGTTGATTTCCATGGATGGACTTCTGGCAAAAGGGCTCATTTTTGGGTAAACTGGCTCTTACTAGTTTATTCGAGATATTTTGATTTTTCCTAAATGAAAGGAGAGGACGTTCTAATGGTGTTTGGTTAGAATCGCTATTAAGAATGTGCCAGTTGGCGAGAATTATATCTGTGAAACTAAACATCTGAAAATATAAAACAGTCAGTTTACGCTCACAGTATGTCCCAAAACATTTTTTTGGTGTGGTAACTCCTGAAACAGCCGGCCACACACAGCCCAGGCTTTGAAGGGCAATCGGGGCAGTACATCCGGCTCTCCTCCAGATACCTCTTCGGGCACATACTCTACATTTCTTAGGGGGCAAGTTATTTTTGGGAGTGGGAGGAATGTGATCTGAAAAGTGGTGATCTTTCAATCTAGCCACACCCTCCACCACTGCTACTCTAGGAACTCTTGCCTGTTTCACCACAATAAGGCTCTCTATCACTGACTCCTGAAATTTAACAAATTTCATCCTTGACTCAGGTGAACAATCCTTGAACACAATAAAAGCATTAAAAGTTGCCAAATGAAATAAATGTAGGGACAACTTTTCATACCACACGTAAGACCTACGAAGAGCAGTGTAAGGTTCCAACCTCTGATCTACTCTATCAACACCACCCATGTGCCTATTGTAGTCCAAAATGCACCCAGGTTTGTGCACTTTGGCCACCTGACCCCAGACAACCACAGGGGAAGTACTCTCATCATGGATAGCAGAAAGCATGTACACATCCCTCCTGTCTGAAAATTTCAGAGCTAGCAGCTCATTATTCCGCAAGGCACTGCACTGTCCCCTCTCAAGTTTTTTACAAACAAGCTCCCTTGGATAGCCTTTCCGGCTAGAACGGATTGTGCCACAAGCAACAGTGTCCACTCTAAACAACTCCTTGAACAACTGCATTCCAGTGTAGAAATTATCTACGTACAAATGGTGACCTTTGTTAAACAGTCGTCTACCAAGTTCCCACACAATTTTCTCGCTAAATCCAAAAGTGAGAGGAGAACCAGGGGGGTCAATACTGGAATCCCTACCAGTGTAGACCAGGAAATTATACACGTATCCTGTACTACTTTCTGACAGCATATACAATTCAATTCCATACCATGCACTCTTACTAGCAATGTACTGCTTAAAAACTAAACACCTCTTGAACAGGACCAAAGACTTGTCCACACTTATCTCTTTGCCTGGAACATAGACCTCTGAAAACCGATCTACAAAATGATCAAGGACAGGCCTAATCTTAAAAAGACGGTCACAATCAGGGTGATCTTGTGCCAGGGCTAAAGCATTGTCTACAAAATGCAGCATACGAAGAAGAAGCAAATAGCGATTACAAGTCATAGTTGCAGGAAATATAGCTGTTGCCATCAAGGGACTAGTAGACCAATAAGAAGCCAGTGATGGCTTCCTTATCAACCCCATCAAAAAAGTCATACCTAAAAACTTTTTCATCTCTTCTAGATATGTGGGAACCCACTCAGTAGCTCTAGACTGAGGCCTAAGTCTGGCAGCGTTGTCCCTCAAATATTGCTCCACATACAAATTAGTCTGGTCAACAATCTCATCCAAAAATACATTGTCCATAAACAAGTGAAAGAAATTGACAGGCAAAAAGTTTTCCGTATTGACCCTAAACCCTGGGAGACTAGTAAATGCAGGTAACTGTGGCTGCTCCATGTTTGCGGCTATCCAGGTGTCAGGTCTTCTAATGGGAAACCCTTCAGCCCCAGGCTGCTGCACTCTTGGCACATCAATGTCCTCCTCTAAAACAGGCCCTTCATCTGCACTGAGAGTGGCTTCCTCATCAGAAGAATCCTCTCGGACAGAAAACTCACCACCAGAATCTCTCACTTCCTCCTCTGCCTCAGATGCAGAGTCAGTCTCATAATCATGGTCAGAAGACGACTCAAAAATGCATGCCTACAAGCTGCTGAGCGGTCACTCTGCGGCTAGCCATGATCCTTTCTAACAACAAATGGATTGCCAACAACAACCAGCACTAAAATAAGTAATAAACAAAGTGTAGCTTTATCACAAAGAGTTATGTACTAAAAAACTATACAACTCACTTGCCTGAAAAAGCTACTCACCAGCAACTATTCTGCACAGACACAGCAATCACCAATAATATCCCACTAAAAAAAAAAACGAAAAAAGCAAATTAGACATATGACAACACAAATATCATTGTGCTCAAATCTAAGGGCAATTTCACACACAATCCTGCATTTAATACACCACCTACAAACATGCCATTCATGCATGTCAACAATACTTCTTTGGAGTAAATTAATTTTACTTACCTAAAACATGCAACTATGCAAACCGCAGGACAACTACTGCCAAAACCGCAAGAATCCACAGCAAAGGCTTTGAACTAGAACAAAAAGAAGAAATAAACTGTTATAATCACAAATACAAATACTTTGTAAGAACTTGTGGCTTCTGCCCCTCTTGGGGGCAGATGGGCCTAAAAGAAATAGGCCGGTTTGCCCCAAGGGGGGCAGAAATGGCCAACAGCTCTGTACCCCATTTGGGGGGGCGACCCTTGCCAAAGGGGGCGAAAGAGGGTGCCCCCAGCACAAAAAAAACTAAGGGGAACAAAAAAAAAACAATTCACTCACGTCTTGGTGGCTTCTGCCCCCTTGGGGGCAGATAGGCCTAAAACAAATTGGCTGATCTGCCCCCAAGGGGAGCAAAAATGGCCATTAGTAATGTGCTCCCCTTTGGAGAGCGACCCTTGCCAAAGGGGCCGCCCCTCCACACAAAACACACACAAGATCCCTGGTGCCTAAGTGCATTCTACCCTCCTTGGGGGCAGATGGGCCTAAAACAATAGGCCAATCTGCCCTCAAGGGGGACAGAAATGGCCAACAGCTCTGTGTCCCCTTTAGGGGGCGACCCTTGCCAAAGGGGGCGAAAGGGGGCGCCCCCAGCCCAATAAAAAGGGGGAACAAAAAAAAATCCATGACATATTGGTGGTTTCTGCCCTCTTTGGGGGCAGATGGGCCTAAAAAAAATTGTCCCATCTGCCCCCAAGCGGGGCAGAAATGGCCAACACTAATTTCCCCCTTTGGGGGGGCGACCCTTGCCCAAGGGGTGCCCCCAAGATACAAAACACACACAATCCCTGGGGTCTAGTGGGTTTCGACCCCCCCGGGGGCGAGATCGGCCAAAAACAGGGCCGATCTAGCCCCGGGGGGCGGAAACATATAAAAAAATATTACCCCTGGGACAGCGACCCTTGCCTAAGGGGTTGCTGCCCAAATACATTATGAAAATAAAATCCCTGGTTCCCTAGTGTGTTTCTACCGTTTTTTTGGCCGATCTGCCCCCAGGGGGGACTGAAACAGTATTTATTATTGCCCCCCAGCGAAGCGACTCTTGCCCAAGGGGTCGCTCCCCAAAATAAAAGTCAGCGTAAATCCCTGGTGCCTAGTGGGGATTCCTGCTCCACACCCACGATCGTGAAGCAGGAATCCATTGAAAACAGGCCCGGGGGAAAGGAAAAACTCTTTCCTTTCCCCCTGTGTTTTTTTTACCCCCAAAAAAAAACCAAAAAGAGAAGGACTCACCTGAAGTGGGTCCTTTCTCTAGACGCGCTGCACGCTGGAAGCAAATGGCTTCCAGCGCGTCCTCAGCAGCTTCTGATGACGTTGATGCGCTGTGAGAACGCCAATGCCATCAGATTGCCGAGGGGGGGGGGGTCAAGGTGGAAGGGGAAGCGATTCCCCTTCCATCCCTGACTGGGGGGTGTGGGAGGTGGGCCGGGTGCAGGACGAGCTGGTCTCGTCCCAGGCACACGGGAACCGTGTGCCTGGACAAGACCAGCTCTCCCAAGGCACCCTTGAGGTTAAATTCGATAGTGGAATGTGTACATCTTCAAAATCCGACAAGTGTATATTTTGGGATAAAATGACTCCAATTCCAAAACTACATTTATAGCTGATATTTGATTGCTGAGCACTACTACTGACTGAGACCCTTGTCTGTAAAACTGGTGTAACCCAAATGCTGTAAATGTTTGTGAAGATTTCATAACCTGAATTATAGTACTGCTACATGAGCATGTGAAACCTATCTCCTCTGTGCACTATCTGAGATTGCGAGATGTGTGCTTTTAAATTTTCTCAAGGCCACTTTTCAAGGAGATTGTCAATAATTTAATATGATTTAGAATCTATTTGGAAGGGTCTGGATGGAAAAATGTAAGAAAATTAAATGCAGAAGTGTAGCCATGCATTGAAAAATGATGGGTCACGTGAAAGCGATTTTCTGAAATTCCTATATCGCTCTTATGCACCATTTGCACAAAATCTACTTTGGCTGGGTGAACTTCCGACACTCCGGGAAGATCCAGGCATAGTAGGCATACCATGGAAGTAAAAGAATAATTGGAGAAGAGAATCAGTGGCAACATGTGAAGAAAGGACAGGGGCGAAATGGTGACTGGCTGAGAGCTGGGCGCCCTTAAGCTACTCCCTGCTAGTGGGTGACCCACTAATCAGCACCTAATACAGGCAAAAAGTATACGAAGCCTCGTTATGCATTTTTTAATCTAAAATTCATCTTGCCCAGGAAATATATTTATTGTTGCATGCTGCTGCATTTCTGTGTTGAACTGGGCCATACACAGCTGCTGGTTCAACTTACCGTCACTACTAACAAAATCCGCAGTGGTGGATCTTTTCTCCGGCCCTGGATCAGATGATGTAGCGCCTCCCTTAGAAAGGCATCCCGTGGGCGCGGTCGTAGCTTCAAGGCTCCCGCGTTTAAACAAGTAGCTGGTGACCGCAGTGCTGCACTTAGGATCGCTATTGAGTGCCAGATGACGGATCTCTCCTGCGCCTGCTGACAGTGAGGGGAAACTGTCCTCGCTCGTGCCATCCTACACCTGCAGCAAGCTGAGACCACCTTTGTCTCACTGAGCAATACAAGAGCATGGGTGAATTGGAATCAGACTCTGCAGACTTGGAGGCAGGGAATTGAATAGAGTCTGTGGAGGCACACTTCACTGCTGCTCCAGCAACACTGCAGCAGCCAGAATTTGAGAGGCAGGAAGGCAACACAGGCACAAGTCTGTGAATAATAGGCAAGGTTCAGGGTTATTGGTGCAAATGATGGGTAAACTGATGGGCAAAGAGCAACCACATCTTTAGACAAGATTCCTAATAAGGTAAATATCAGAGGGCAATATTTATGGGCTGGTTGGAAAACTGACGTCTGCTGCGCCTAAACAGTCCTTAGACACAATTGTGTCTCAATGTAATAAAGCTGAACAGCCTACTACTATTACGACTCCCTGAGAGTAGAAGTTCTGCTTGCTCTTTCAACATTACTAAAGGGCAGGGTTGGATTAGGATCACAATTTGCCCCAGGCGCTGCCAAAAAGAAGTGGCTCACATTTGCGGGGAGTGACCTTTCATGAAACACCATTTGATTACTCTCAGAGGTCTCATTTTTAGAGAAAAGTTTGGTAAATTAAGCATTTTATAGCTTGTAGAGCCAGTAACATTGATGAAGACTATGTGCACTGCAGTTCTGAAAACTGAATACTTACTGTAAGGAAATGCCTCCTTGGCATGGTTACCCCCTGACTTTTTGCCTTTGCTGATGCCAAGTTATGATTTGAAAGTGTGCTGAGGCCTGCTAACCAGGCCCCAGCACCAGTGTTCTTTCCCTAACCTGTACTTTTGTTTCCACAATTGGCACACCCTGGCATCCAGGTAAGTCCCTTGTAACTGGTACCCATGGTACCAAGGGCCCTGATGACAGGGAAGGTCTCTAAGGGCTGCAGCATGTCTTATGCCACCCTGGGGACCCCTCACTCAGCACAGACACACTGCTTGCCAGCTTGTGTGTGCTAGTGGGGATAAAAAGACTAAGTCGACATGGCACTTCCCTCAGGGTGCCATGCCAACCTCACACTGCCTATAGGTATAGATAAGTCACCCTTCTAGCAGGCCTTACAGCCCTAAGGCAGGGTGCACTATACCATAGGTGAGGGCATAAGTGCATGAGCACTATGCCCCTACAGTGTCTAAGCAAAACCTTAGACATTGTAAGTGCAGGGTAGCCATAAGAGTATATGGTCTGGGAGTCTGTCATGCACGAACTCCACAGCACCATAATGGCTACACTGAAAACTGGGAAGTTTGATATCAAACTTCTCAGCACAATAAATGCACACTGATGCCAGTGTACATTTTATTGTACCATACACCCCAGAGGGCACCTTAGAGGTGCCCCCTGAAACCTTAACCAACTACCCGTGTAGGCTGACTGGTTTTAGCAGCCTGCCACACACCAGACATGTTGCTGGCCACATGGGGAGAGTGCTTTTGTCACTCTGTGGCTAGTAACAAAGCCTGTACTGGGTGGAGGTGCTTCACACCTCCCCCTGCAGGAACTGTAACACCAGGCGGTGAGCCTCATAGGCTCACCCCCTTTGTCACAGCACCCCAGGGCACTCCAGCTAGTGGAGTTGCCCGCCCCCTCCGGCCACGGCCCCACTTTTGGCGGCAAGGCCGGAGGAGATAATGAGAAAAACAAGGAGGAGTCACTGACCAGTCAGGACAGCCCCTAAGGTGTCCTGAGCTGAGGTGACTCTAACTTTTAGAAATCCTCCATCTTGCAGATGGATGATTCCCCCAATAGGATTAGGGATGTGCCCCCCTCCCCTCAGGGAGGAGGCACAAAGAGGGTGTAGCCACCCTCAGGGCTAGTAGCCATTGGCTACTAACCCCCCAGACCTAAACACCCCGCTAAATTGAGTATTTAGGGGCTCCCAGAACACAGCAAGATAGATTCCTGCAGCCTAAGAAGAAGAGGACTGCTGAACTGAAAAACCTGCAGAGAAGACGGAGACACCAACTGCTTTGGCCCCAGCTCTACCGGCCTGTCTCCCCACTTCTAAAGAAACTGCTCCAGCGACGCGTTCCCAGGGTCCAGCAACCTCTGAAGTCTCAGAGGACTACCCTACATCTAGAAGGACCAGGAGCTCCAGAGGACAGCGGCTCTGTTCCCCAAAGACTGCAACTTTGCAACAAAGAAGCAACTTGGAAACAACACACGTTTCCCGCCAGAAGCGTGAGACTTTGCACTCTGCACCCGACGCCCCCGACTCGACTTGTGGAGAACAAACACCACAGGGAGGACTCCCCGGCGACTACGAGACCGTGAGTAGCCAGAGTTGACCCCCCTGAGCCTCCACAGCGACGCCTGCAGACGGAATCCCGAGGCTCCCCCTGTCTGCGACTGCCTGCTTCAAAGACCCGACGCCTGGTAAAGACTCTGCACCCGCAGCCCCCAGGACCTGAAGGATCTGACCTCCAGTGCAGGAGTGACACCCAGGTGGCCCTCTCCCTTGCCCAGGTGGTGGCTACCCCGAGGAGCCCCCCCCCTTGCCTGCCTACATCGCTGAAGAGACCCCTTGGTCTCCCACCGATTTCTATTGCAAACCCGCCGCTTGTTTTCACACTGCACCTGGCCGCCCCTGTGCCGCTGAGGGTGTACTTTCTGTGCTAACTTGTGTCCCCCCCGGTGCCCTACAAAACCCCCCTGGTCTGCCCTCCGAAGACGCGGGTACTTACCTGCTGGCAGACTGGAACCGGGGCACCCCCTTTTCCATTGAAGCCTATGCGTTTTGGGCACCACTTTGACCTCTGCACCTGACCGGCCCTGAGCTGCTGGTGTGGTAACGGTGGGCTACCTTGGACCCAAACTTGAACCCTGTAGGTGGTTTACTTACCTGCAAAAACTAACAAACACTTACCTCCCCCAGGAACTGTTGAAAATTGCACTGTCTAGTTTTAAAATAGCTTATTGCCATTTGTGTGAAAACTGTATATGCTATTTTGCTAATTCAAAGTTCCTAAAGTTCCTAAGTGAAATACCTATCATTTAAAGTATTGTTTGTAAATCTTGAACCTGTGGTTCTTAAAATAAACTAAGAAAATATATTTTTCTATATAAAAACCTATTGGCCTGGAATTGTCTTTGAGTGTGTGTTCCTCTTTTATTGCCTGTGTGTGTACAACAAATGCTTAACACTACCCTCTGATAAGCCTACTGCTCGACCACACTACCACAAAATAGAGCATTAGAATTATCTCTTTTTGCCACTATCTTACCTCTAAGGGGAACCCTTGGACTCTGTGCATGCTATTTCTTACTTTGAAATAGTACATACAGAGCCAACTTCCTACATTGGTGGATCAGCGGTGGGGTACAAGACTTTGCATTTGCTGGACTACTCAGCCAATACCTGATCACACGACTAAATTCCAAAAATTGTCATTAGAAACTGATTTTTTAAATTTGAGCTATTTTTCTAAATTTTTAAAAGTCCTGTTAGAGCCTTGTGTTAGTCCCTGTTAGCATTTCTTTTAGAGTTTAAAAGTTTTGTAAAAGTTTGAATTTAAGTGCTAGAGATAGTTTTAGATTCTTAAAAAGTATTCCAACTTTTAGAAACATAGGTGGTCATTACAACCCTGGCAGACGGTGTTAAAGCGGCGGTAAGACCGCCAACAGGCCGGCGGACAAAAAAAGAGAATTATGACCCTGGCGGGAGCCGCCAACAAAGACAGCCACTTTAACACACCGCCCGCCACGGCGGTACAGACAAGCACCGTGGTGGTCACCGCCAACAGACAGGCGGAACACAATGTACCACCCATAGTATCACAATCCGCCAATCCGCCACCTTTTCCGGGGCGGATTCACCGTGGATAAAAACACGGCGGAAACAGCTTTGGCAATGGGAAAACTCTCACCTGAACACATCCCACGAGGAACGAGGACTCCATGGACCCAGAACTCCAAATACTCCCTGCCCTTGTGTTTCTGCTCCTCTACGACCATCATCTACGTAGGCGCTGAAGACAACGGTGAGTACTGCACCTACGACATGGGGGAGGCAAAAGTTAGGGGGACACCCACCAAACACCCCCACCCCCAACCTCGCATTATACAACATACACACCAATGCATTCACAAAAATCACAGTAACAACCTACAATCCCCCCGGAAGAATGAAAAGACAAAGCAAAATTCGGTCAAACATTGTAATGTGGCAATATACATGTCATACAAAAATATACAGATGTATATGAAAATCAGTCATAATTATATACAGTACGAGAAGTAGTGCAGATATGTACACAACAATGTCCGTGCACCAACAGCCCAAAAATGCATGGGCGAGGCCCACAAAGGATACCTGACCACAATCGGAGAGAACACTGCTGGGGCATCAGATATAAATACTACAGGCACCTCAGGGGGAAGGGAAGGGGGGGGCACCTCAGCCGGATGACTGCAAAGCCAGATCCACGACGGGGCTCCATGCCCATTTATGTATCCTGGGGAGTGCAAAGCCACAGTCTTTCAAGTCTCTACAGTGGGTGGGGTGCCCACTGTGCCATCCTGGGGAGTGCAAAGCCACAGTCTCTCAAGTCTCTACAGTGGGTGGCTTGCCCACTGTGCCATCCTGGGGAGTGCAAAGCCACAGTCTTTCAAGTCTCTACAGTGGGTGGGGTGCCCACTGTGCCATCCTGGGGAGTGCAAAGCCACAGTCTCTCAAGTCTCTACAGTGGGTGGGGTGCCCACTGTGCCATCCTGGGGAGTGCAAAGCCACAGTCTCTCAAGTAGATGCAGGTCTCCACTGGTACTGGGGGGGGCTGGTGCCCAGAGTGCTTCTTCCTGTGCAGGACAGACAGAGTGGATGCAGGTCTCCACTGGTTCTGGAGGGGGACTGGTGCCCAGACTGGTGCCCAGACTGGATGAGTCTCCCCGTGAAAGTTCCTGTCCTGTCACTGTCCCAGCTACACATGGGATAAGGATGCCTGATGTGGCAGTCTAATCATTCCTACCCGGTGCTTGCCCTGTTCAGCGGTGCTTTGACATGGCGGTTCAGGACTGTTCAGCGGTGCTTTGCCATGGTGGTCTTTGCCCTGTTCAGCGGTGCTTTGCCATGGCGGTCTTTGCCCTGTTCAGCCGTGCTTTGCCATGGCGGTCTTTGCCCTGTTCAGCGGTGCTTCGACATGGCAGTTCAGGACTGCTCAGACGTGCTTTGCCATGGCGGTCTTTGCCCTGTTCAGCGGTGCTTCGACATGGCGGTTCAGGACTGTTCAGCGGTGCTTTGCCATGGCGGTCTTTGCCCTGTTCAGCGGTGCTTCGACATGGCGGTTCAGGACTGTTCAGCGGTGCTTTGCCATGGTGGTCTTTGCCCTGTTCAGCGGTGCTTCGACATGGCGGTTCAGGACTGTTCAGCGGTGCTTTGCCATGGCGGTCTTTGCCCTGTTCAGCGTTGCTTCGACATGGCGGTTCAGGACTGTTCAGCAGTGCTTTGCCCTGTTCAGCGGTGCTTCGACATGGCGGTTCAGGACTGTTCAGTGGTGCTTTGCCATGGCGGTCTTTGCCCTGTTCAGCGGTGCTTTGCCATGGCGGTCTTTGCCCTGTTCAGCGGTGCTTCGACATGGCGGTTCAGGACTGTTCAGCGGTGCTTTGCCATGGCGGTCTTTGCCCTGTTCAGCGGTGCTTTCCCATGGCGGTCTTTGCCCCGTTCAGCGGTGCTTCGACATGGCGGTTCAGGACTGTTCAGCGGTGCTTTGCCATGGTGGTCTTTGCCCTGTTCAGCGGTGCTTTGCCATGGCGGTCTTTGCCCTGTTCAGCGGTGCTTCGACATGGCGGTTCAGGACTGTTCAGCGGTGCTTTGCCATGGCGGTTCTGGTACGGACATTGGTGTGTGGCATGACGTTCCCTACACTGGGCATTGGTGTGTGGCATGACGTTCCATCATAGCCCACCTGGGCTGTGGCAGCCGGGGCCCTCCTGGGCTGTGACTCCGGTGGTGGCGGTGGTCTCCTGACCAGTGACGATACTTGTGCCCTCCTGGGCTGTGACTCTGGCGGTGGTCTCCTGACCAGTGACGATACTTGTGCCCTCCTGGGCTGTGACTCCGGCGGTGGTCTCCTGACCACTGACGATACTTGTGCCCTCCTGGGCTGTGACTCTGGCGGTGGTCTCTGGACCAGTGACAATACTTGTGCGCTCCTGGGCTGTGACTCCGGTGGTGGTCTCCTGACCACTGACAATACTTGTGCCCTCCTGGGCTGTGAGTCTGGACCAGTGACGATACTTGTGCCCTCCTGGGCTGTGACTCTGGCGGTGGTCTCCTGACCAGTGACAATACTTGTGCCCTCCTGGGCAATGACTCCGGCGGTGGTCTCCTGACCACTGACGATACTTGTGCCCTCCTGGGCTGTGACTCCGGCGGTGGTCTCCTGACCACTGACGATACTTGGGCCCTCCTGGGCAATGACTCTGGCGGTGGTCTCCTGACCAGTGACGATACTTGTGCCCTCCTGGCCAATGACTCTGGCGGTGGTCTCTGGACCAGTGACGATACTTGGGCCCTCCTGGGCTCTGACTCCGGCGGTGATCTCCTGACCAGTGACGATACTTGGGCCCTCCTGGGCAATGACTCTGGCGGGGGTCTCCTGACCAGTGACGATACTTGGGCCCTCCTGGGCAATGACTCTGGCGGTGGTCTCTGGACCAGTGACGACGGTGCTGGCGGTTGTGTCTCGACCACCGGAAATGATGGCGCACTTCTCCGCTGTCACACTCACAACAGGCTGGGCAGACTTCCTCTGGCCCTTCCCCACCTTTGGTGGAGTCACAGCTGACTCTCCAATCCCCTTGGAACCCATGTGAGTTGTTTTCCCACCAGGAGTCTTCACACAGTCCCGTCGTCCACTCTCCAATTTTAGAGCCTTTACAGGGGGTGGGCTGCCAGTGCCTTGGCTCCGGGTCATACTGCCTGCCCTGGTGGCCGGTGCACTCCACAAACCTTGAACAGGCACCACTGGTATTGGAGGCTTTTTGGCTGAGGCGCTACGACAGGACTGATGAATTGGAGGGGGGGTGGGGGCAAAAAGGTCAACTTTACAGAGGGACAGTTTCTGACGAACACTGGGATGGGTAGTTGGAGGGGGCCTGGGAGTGGAGGAAGAGGAGGTGGTTGTCGGAGGTGTCACTTTAGGTGTTTTGGGTGCAGGTACTGGAGGCTGTTGTGAGGTGGATGGATGTTGGGTGAGTGATTGCCGGCGTTTGTGTACTTTGGGAGGGGGCATCACAGACACAGGGGACGTGTAAATGGGAGTGGAGGTGGTGAGTGCAGGTGAGCGGGGTGTGGTGCAGGGTGTTCTGGTGCGAGTCCTGGTGCCTGTAGATGTAGTGCATGCAGGTGAGAGTGTAGACGAGACTGTGAGGGAGGAGGGAGACGACGAGGAGGGGGACACAGTGGAGGCAGTGGATGTTGCTGTGTCTGTATGTGGGTGATGCTTGTGTGAGTGCCTGTGGGATGTGTGGTGCCTATGTTTGCTTGAGCTACCTGTGTGTGCTGACTTGTGTGCATGCTGGTCTGTAGGTGTGCTTGGGATGGGCTGGGGTACAGGAGATTGGGTCTGGGTGGAGGAGGTTGGAGGGGGGAGGCTAGACACAGGGACAATGGCTGCCATCAGTGCTGAGGCCAGAGATTGCAGGGTTCGCTGAAGGACAGCCTGACCAGAATGAATGCCCTCCAGGAATGCATTACCGTGTTGCAAATCTCGTTCTACACCCTGGATGGCATTCACAATGGTAGACTGTCCAACAGTGAGTGACCTGAGGAGGTCAATGGCCTCCTCATTGAGGGCAGCAGGGGTGACTGGGGCAGGGCCTGAGGTGCCTGGGGCGAAGGTGATGCCCACCCTCCTGGGTGAGCGGGCACGGGGCGAACACTGAGGGGCTGCTGGGAGGGCAGTGCTGGTAGGGGAGGTGCCGGCTGTACCTGTAGAAGTGGGGCGCACAGATGGTGCCGCCACCACAAGGGAGCCCCCATCGGCGGACGAGTCCGTGTCGCTCCTTGGTGATCCGGTGGCCGACGTGAAGCTCCCCTCACCCTCCGTCCCACTGGTGCATTCAGAGTCCGTGGTGTGGCCCTCCATGGCCATGTGGGATGCAGCTCCCTCGTGCTCCGGTGCCACTGTACCTCCGCCTGATGATGCTGATGTACAAAAGGACAGGGAGAGCAGAAAAAGGGGGGAGACAGAAGAAAGAGAGTTTTAGTGCATGGCATACCGCTACCGTTGGCGGACAAGACAGACACAGCAGCCCCCTGCATTACGCCATGCTCCTGCCCTCTGCACATGCAATTCCTGGGATATGGCCTACATGGCAATGGTGGACATCTGCGCACATGGATGCCACAGGGGCAACTATACCTCGACTTGGCACTCTGCTGAGGTGGGGTAGAGTGCCACATGGCCTACATTACGGAGGGGCCTTGCCTACCGAACTCGCCCTGGCCTAGGGACACCCACAGCCCACCTCCCCCACCCAGACACCTCCACTGTGCGCAAAAGTCCGCAGAATGAGAGTGTACTCACCCCCTTGTGTCTGCTGTGATGCCCTCAAGCGCCCATCCAACTCCGGGTAGGCCACCGCCAGGATCCGGAACATCAGGGGGGTCATGATGCGACGGGCACCCCTCCCACATTGGGAGGCCATCCCCAGCTGAGCCTCTGCCGTCTTCTTGCTGCAGCGGCGAATGTCCTCCCATCTCTTACGGCAGTGGGTGCCCCGTCTCTGGTGGGCCCCCAGGGTCCGGACCTCCTTGGCGATGGCACGCCAAATATCCCTCTTCTGGTGGGCGCTGACCTACATGACATGCACAAGGGAAGAGGAACAGTCATTAACAAATGCACCGTTGTTGTGAGTAGCCCCCTCCCTACTCTGGCCATGTGGCCCATTCATTCCCATGCATTAATGTACTATGAACTCTGCCCCCTTCCTTCTTCCAACCAGCCTCTCCACCCAGGCCTAGCCCATACCACGTGCTCCCTGTGTACTAACCTGTTGGTCTGGAGGACCGTAGAGTAGCGTGTACTGGGGGAGGACCCCGTCTACCAGTTTCTCCAACTCCTGTGCAATGAAGGCAGGGGCCCTTTCCCCAGACGCAGCAGCCATCGTCGCTTCCAGACCGAGGTCACAGCGGCACTTGCAGTGTAGGTCCTCTCCTGTCGAAGGTCAGGTATCTAGTGATTGAACAGATAGAAAATGGCGGTGACGTCCGCGGCGGTGACGTCAGCGGCGGTGCGCATCATCACCGCCGGCGCACCTGTTCATTGGCTCCTGGGACCCATAGGGTCCAAAGTTAACCAATGCAGCATTGCGCAGCGGTCTACGACCGCCTACCGCGACGGTGTGCAACGCCAGCGCAGTTACCCCACAATCCCATCGTCCCAGTTTAGAGGTCAGGCAGCCGTCATTTCAGGGGCCCACATGGCTAAATTTACCTCTGCGTCACACATAGCTAGGCCTACACTCAACACACATACAAGAAGGGTTCTGTGAGTGGTGTAGTCTTGTGTGTAACTGTGGGTACATACCTGGAGGAATAATGACTGATTCTTCGCTGTTCTTCGTAGGCACCGTCAGCTGGGACAGTTGAGAAGATGGCGGAATTCTCCGGTGTACCGACCGCTGGTGGACCTGTTGACAATGGAAGAGCGACATGTCATCGTCACCTACCGGTTTGACCGTGCCACAATCCAGGAACTATGTACCCAGTTGGAGCCAGACCTGATGTCACCAATCCGCCATCCGACTGGAATCCCCCCTGACGTGCAGGTGCTGTCAGTGCTCCAGTTCCTTGCAAGTGGGTCTTTTCAGACAACAGTGGCCATGGCATCAGGGATGTCCCAGCCTATGTTTTCCAACATGTTGTCCAGAGTGCTGTCTGCCCTGCTGAAACACGTACGGAGATACATAATTTTCCCTGAGGTGGCAGATTTGCCTACAGTGAAAGGTGACTTCTATGTCCTTGGACATATCCCCAACGTCATAGGTGCCATTGATGGTACCCATGTAGCTCTGCCTCCCCCCCCCCCACAGGAGTGAACAGGTGTATAGGAACAGGAAGAGTTATCATTCAATGAATGTCCAGATGGTATGTTTGGCAGACCAGTACATCTTGCAGGTAAATGCTATGTTCCCTGGCTCAGTGCATGACGCCTACATCCTGCGAAATAGCAGCATCCCTGATATGATGGGTCAACTCCAGAGGCACCGTGTATGGCTATTGGGGGACTCTGGTTACCCCAACCTTTCCTGGCTATTGACCCCAGTGAGGAATCCCAGGACCAGGGCAGAGGAACGCTACAATGAGGCCCATGGGCGGGCTAGGAGGGTGATCGAACGCACCTTCGGCCTCCTGAAGGCCAGGTTCAGGTGCCTCCATATGACAGGTGGATCCCTATTCTACTCACCGAAGAAGGTGTGCGAGATCATCATCGCCTGCTCCATGATCCATAATTTGGCTTTGCGACGCCAGGTGCCTTTTCTGCAGGAGGATGATCCAGATGACGGTGTTGTTGCAGCTGTGGAGCCTGTGGAGCCTGTGGACAGTGATGAGGAGGAAGCTGAGGAAGAAGACAACGACAACAGGGAGTCAGTCATACAGCAATATTTCCAGTGACACACAGGTGAGAACATTTTCATGTTGAACATTACATTAACTTTCACACGTCTACCTCTATCCGGTTTGTCGATTTCAAACACTATTTGGTAACTGAGTTGTACCTTTCCATTACGGTTTCACAGGTGTGGTTACCAACGTGTCTTCTGCTTGCATCCTTCAAGGACTTGTGATGTGTGACATAGGTATGTTAGCCTTACAATAGGAAACGCATTATGACACTGTCATTGATAATACATAATTAGTAAATCACAGACTGACTCAAGATTGTTTTGTGTTTCAAGGGTGTTTATTGAAGTGCTCAGAAATGTGAGGGGGTTGTAAAAAGAGGATGGGTGATGGCGTAGGAATGTCCATGGCAGAGTCCAGTCTATTAGTCTCACAGATGCACTGCCCATCTGGGCATAGGAAGTGGAGCTGGGGCAGTTTAAGTATGGACAGGGTAACAAGGTGGTACAGTGGGAGGACAAACAGGGTGGTCTCATTTCCTGGTGGGGGTCTTGCCATCTTGCTCTGTCCTGTTCCTGGATCTCAGGGACCGCTTACGTGGTGGTTGTCCGTCTGCAGGGGGTGGGGTGCTGGTGTGCTGGTCCTGTGGCAGGGCGTCCTGTCCACTAGTGCCGGCAGAGGTGGTGGGCAGTTCATCGTCCTGGCTAGTGTCAGGGGCCCCTTGGAGTGCCACGATGTCCCTCATGGTGTTCTGTATGTCCTTCAGCACCCCTACGATGGTGCCCAAGGCAGAGCTGATGGTTCTGAGTTCCTCCCTGAACCCCAAATACTGTTCCTCCTGCAGGCGCAGGGTCTCCTGAAACATGGCCAGGACCGTCGCCATCGTCTCCTGGGAGTGGTGGTAGGCTCCCATGATGGAGGAGAGGCCTCGTGGAGAGTGGGTTCCCTTGGCCTGTCCGCCCCCTGTCGCACAGCAGCCCTCCCAGTTCCTCTGTGTTCCTGTGCCTCCGTCCCCTGGACCGTGTGCCCATTACCACTGCCCCCAGGTCCCTGTTGTTGTTGGGGTGGTGGGTTATCCTGGGTTCCCTGTAGTGGTGGACACACCGCTGATTGACCTGTCCTGGGTAGGGAAGTTTGGGCCCGCTGGGTGGGTGCTGTGCTGGTGTTACCAGAGGGTGGAAGGTCAGTGTTGGGCTGTGCCTGTGCAAGGGGAACCGACTGTCCCGAGGCCCACGATGGTCCGGGCTGGTCCTCAGGATCCAGTAGGGCAGAGCTGCTATCGTCACTGTGGGCCTCTTCTGGGGGTGGAGTGGTGTTGTCTGGACCCTCTGGTGTGGTGACGGTCCTTCGGGTTCCTGCAGGGGCATAAGAGCATGATTATTGCATGTGTGTGTGATGGTGTGCAATGGGTGGGTGTCTGTGTACCCCAGTGCAAGCATTCCTGTGTGGGGGCTTGTGTGATGATGGTTAGGGGGTTGTTCTGGGTATGTGCAGTGGGCATGCTTTAGTGATGGGTGTCCATGCTTAGTTGTGTCATGCGGGGCTTGGTGTTGGGATGTCTGGTTTGTGTTATTAGTACATTAGTGAGGAGTTGGAGTGATAGGGGAGGGGGTGAGGGTGGGGTTGTGTGAGAGCATGCAGGTAGGGTGGGGATCTGATTGTTAAGATTTGACATACCAGTGTCCCATCCTCCACCGACTCCTCCGAGGCCCTCTGGATGCATGATGGTCAAGACTTGCTCCTCCCATTTTGTTAGTTGTGGGGGAGGAGGCGGGGGTCGGCCGCCAGTCCCCTGCACCGCGATGTTGTGCCTGGAGACCGTTGAACGCACCTTCCCCCGTAGGTCGTTCCACCTCTTCCTGATGTCCTCCCTATTTCTTGGGTGCTGTCCCACGGCGTTGACCCTGTCCACTATTCTGCGCCATAGCTCCATCTTCCTGGCTATTGATGTGTGCTGTACCTGTGAGCCAAATAGCTGTGGCTCTACCCGGATGATTTCCTCCACCATGACCCTGAGCTCCTCCTCGGAGAAGCGGGGTGTCTTTGGCGTGACATGGGGTGGTGTGTGTGATGTGTGGGGTGGTGTATGTGGTGATGAGTGTGGTGATGCGTAGTGGTGTGTGGTGTTTGGTGCGTGGATGTTGTGTGGGTGATGGTGTTGTGTGCCTCTGTGTGATGGGGTTGTCTATTCTGTGCTCTCTCTCTGGCCTTCATTCGTGATTTTTCGGTCGTAGGGGTTTGCGGGTGATGTGGGTGTGTGTTTTATATAGTATTGGGTGTGTGGGAGTGGTGTGTGTATGTGTATCAGGTGTGTGTATTTTGAATTGTCCAATGTGGCGGTGTTTTGGAGATGTGTGTGTATTTTGAGCGCGGCGGTGTGTACCGCCAATGGAATACCGCGGTTGAAAGACCGCTGCGTGGATTCGTGTGTCGTAATAGCATGGGCGTGTTTCTGTTGGCGTGGAGGTGGAGGTTTTGTTTTCGCCAGTTTATCACTGACCTTTGGTGTGGCGGAGTTGTGTGGGTGTCTGAATTTTCGCGGATTCCGAGATGTGGGTCATAATAGCTGTGGCGGGATTCCGCGGCCGCGGCGGGGTATTGGCGGTCTTCTGCACGGCGGTAAGCGCCTTTTACTGCCAATTTTGTAATGACCCCCACAATGTCTAATGCAGAAGAGAATGTGATGGAACTCGACATCACCCCTTACCTGCATCTTAGGATGAAAGAGTTAAGGTCTCTCTGCAAAATAAAAAAGATTAGAACTGGTTCAAACCTTACCAAATTACAGCTCCAGGAGCTGTTGGCAGAGTTTGACAAGAACAACCCCTCTGAGGATGACCTCACAGAGGAGGAAACTAGTGATGTGGAGGAAATCCCACCTCCAGTCCTAGTTAGGGAGGCCAGGGCTCCTCAAACCCTGACTCCAAATGTGATAGTCAGAGATGCTGCTTCTCTCACAGGAGGGTCCAGCACCTCTGGAATCACTGAGGATAGCCTCAGTGAAGATGACCTACTGTTAGCCAGGATGGTCAAAAGATTGGCTTTAGAGAGACAGCTCCTAGCCATAGAAAGGGAAAGACAAGAGATGGGTTTTGGTCCCATCCATGGTGGCAGCAACATAAATAGGGTCAGAGATTCTCCTAACATGTTGAAAATCCCTAAAGGGATTGTAACTAAATATGAAGATGGTGATGACATCACCAAGTGGTTCACAGCTTTTGAGAGGGCTTGTGCAACCAGAAAAGTAAACAGATCTCACTGGGGTGCTCGCCTTTGGGAAATGTTCACTGGAAAGTGTAGGGATAGACTCCTCACACTCTCTGGAAAAGATGCAGAATCCTATGACCTCATGAAGGCTACCCTGATTGAGGGCTTTGGATTCTCCACTGAGGAGTATAGAATTAGATTCAGGGGGGCTCAAAAATCCTCGAGCCAGACCTGGGTTGATTTTGTTGACTACTCAGTGAAAACACTGAATGGTTGGATTCAAGGCAGTGGTGTAAATGATTATGATGGGCTGTACAATTTATTTGTGAAAGAACACCTGTTATGTAATTGTTTCAATGATAAACTGCATCAGCATCTGGTAGACCCAGGACCAATTTCTCCCCAAGAATTGGGAAAGAAGGCGGACCATTGGGTCAAGACTAGGGTGACCAAGACTTCCACAGGGGGTGACCAAAAGAAAGGGGTCACAAAGACTCCCCAGGGGAAGAGTGTTGAGACATCCAAAGGGAAAAATAGTAAAGAGTCTTCTACAGGCCCCCAAAAACCTGCTCAGGAGGGTGGGCCCAGAGCCTCTTCACAATCCAATTTAGGAAACAAGGGTAAAAACTTTGATCCCAAGAAGGCCTGGTGTCGTAGCTGTAATCAGCCTGGACACCAAACTGGAGACAAGGCCTGTCCCAAGAAAGGTTCCACTTCTAACTCTACTCCAGCTAACACTGGAATGGCCAGTCTCCAAGTGGGATCAACAGTGTGCCCAGAGCAAATCAGGGTTCACACTGAAGCTACATTTGTCTCTGAGGGTGGGGTGGATTTAGCCACACTGGCTGCCTGGCCCCCTAATATGCAAAAATACAGGCAGCAACTCTTAATTAATGGGACAAGTGTAGAAGGCCTGAGGGATACAGGTGCCAGTGTCACCATGGTGACAGAGAAACTCGTTTCCCCGGTCAATACCTGGCTGGGCAAACTTATCCAGTCACCAACGCTGACAATCAGACTAAAGTACATCCCATGGCTATGGTAACTTTAGAATGGGGAGGGGTCAATGGCCTGAAACAGTTGGTGGTCTCCTCAAATATCCCTGTAGACTGTTTGCTTGGAAATGACCTGGAGTCCTCAGCATGGGCTGAGGTAGAACTCAAAACCCATGCAGCCATGCTGGGTATCCCTGAACTGGTGTGTGTCAAGACAAGGGCACAGTGCAAGGCTCAGGGTGAAAAAGTGGTGTTGGAGCCTGGAAAAAGGGCCCAACCCTCCAAGAGAAAAGGAAAGAAGACTGGGGAACCAGCTTCAACACAACAAGAGAAAGAGAACCTCTCTTCCCAGGAAGAAGTTCTGCCATCTGAGGGAACTGAGCCCATGGAGTTGGAACCTTATCAGGTTGAGCTCCTACGCCCAGGGGGACCCACAAGGGAACAGTTGTGTAAGGGGCAAGAAACCTGTCCCTCTCTTGAAGGCCTTAGGCAGCAAGCTGCTGAAGAGACCAAAGGAAAGATCATTGGAAGAGTCTATTGGGAAGATGGACTCCTCTACACTGAGGCAAGAGATCCCAAACCTGGTGCCACTAGGAGAGTCGTAGTGCCTCAGGAGTTTAGGGAGTTCATTCTAACCTTAGCTCATAACATTCCTCTTGCTGGGCATTTGGGACAGACCAAGACGTGGGAGAAATTAGTCAACCACTTCTTTTGGCCCAACATGTCCCAGAAGGTCAAGGAGTTTTGTGTCTCCTGTGCCACCTGTCAAGCCAGTGGTAAGACAGGTGGACACCCAAAGGCCCCCTCATTCCACTTCCAGTGGTGGGGGTCCCCTTTGAAAGAGTGGGTGTGGACATAGTGGGTCCACTTGAACCTCCCACAGCCTCAGGGAACCAATACATACTAGTAGTAGTGGATCATGCTACTAGATACCCTGAAGCAATTCCCCTTAGGTCGACTACTGCCCCTGCAGTAGCCAAAGCACTCATTGGTATTTTTACCAGAGTGGGATTTCCTAAGGAGGTGGTGTCTGAGAGAGGTACCAACTTTATGTCAGCATACCTGAAACACATGTGGAATGAGTGTGGGGTGACTTACAAATTCACCACACCATACCATCCACAAACCAATGGTCTTGTTGAAAGGTTTAACAAGACATTGAAAGGCATGATCATGGGGCTCTCTGAAAAACTCAAAAGGAGATGGGATGTCCTCTTGCCATGTCTGCTTTTCGCCTACAGAGAGGTGCCTCAGAAGGGAGTAGGGTTTTCCCCCTTTGAACTTCTGTTTGGCCATCCTGTAAGGGGACCACTAGCTCTTGTAAAAGAAGGCTTGGAGAGACCTCTTCATGAGCCTAAACAAGATATAGTGGACTATGTACTAGGCCTACGTTCCAGGATGGCAGAGTATTTGGAAAAGGCAAGTAAAAACCTTGAGGCCAGCCAACAACTCCAGAAGTTTTGGTATGACCAAAAGGCTGCTATGGTTGAGTTTCAGCCAGGGCAGAAAGTCTGGGTTCTGGAGCCTGTGGCTCCCAGGGCACTTCAGGACAGATGGAGTGGCCCTTACCCAGTGCTAAAGAAGAAGAGTCAGGTCACCTACCTGGTAGACCTAGGCACTAGCAGGACCCCCAAAAGGGTGATCCATGTGAACCGCCTCAAACTCTTCCATGACAGGGCAGATGTGAATCTGTTGATGGTAACAGATGAGGACCAGGAAGCTGAGAGTGAACCTCTCCCTGATCTCCTCTCCACAGACCCTAAAGATGGTTCAGTAGATGGAGTGATCTATTCAGACACCCTCTCTGGCCAACAGCAATCTGACTGTAGGAAGGTCCTGCAACAGTTTGCTGAGCTCTTTTCCCTAACCCCTGGTCAGACACACCTGTGTACCCATGATGTGGACACAGGAGACAGAATGCCTGTCAAAAACAAAATATTCAGACAGTCTGACCAAGTTAAGGAAAGCATCAAGGTGGAAGTCCACAAGATGCTGGAATTGGGAGTCATTGAGCACTCTGACATCCCCTGGGCTAGCCCAGTGGTCTTAGTCCCCAAACCTCACACCAAAGATGGAAAGAGAGAGATGAGGTTTTGTGTGGACTACAGAGGACTTAATTCTGTCACCAAGACAGATGCCCATCCCATTCCAAAGGCAGATGAATTGATAGACAAACTAGGTGCTGCCAAATACTTAAGTACCTTTGACTTAACAGCAGGGTACTGGCAAATCAAAATGGCACCAGAAGCAAAAGAAAAGACAGCATTCTCCACACCTGATGGGCATTATCAGTTTACTGTTATGCCCTTTGGTTTAAAGAATGCCCCTGCCACCTTCCAAAGGTTGGTGAATCAAGTCCTTGCTGGCTTGGAGTCCTTTAGTGCAGCTTATCTTGACGATATTGCTGTCTTTAGCTCCAGCTGGCAGGATCACCTGGTCCACCTGAAGAAGGTTTTGAAGGCTCTGCAAGCAGCAGGCCTCTCTATCAACGCATCCAAATGCCAGATAGGGCAGGGAACTGTGGTTTACTAGGGACACCTTGTAGGTGGAGGCCAAGTTCAGCCACTCCAGCCTAAGATCCAGACTATTCTGGACTGGGCAGCTCCAAAAACCCAGACTCAAGTCAGGGCATTCCTTGGCTTGACTGGGTACTACAGGAGGTTTGTGAAGGGATATGGATCTATAGTGACAGCCCTCACAGAACTTACCTCCAAGAAAATGCCCCAAAAGGTAAACTGGACTGTAGAATGCCAACAGGCCTTTGACACCCTGAAACAAGCAAGGTGCACAGCACCAGTTCTCAAAGCTCCAGATTACTCCAAGCAGTTCATTGTGCAGACGGATGCCCCTGAACATGGGATAGGGGCAGTTTTGTCCCAAACAAATGATGATGGCCTTGACCAGCCTGTTGCTTTCATTAGCAGGAGGTTACTCCCCAGGGAGCAGCGTTGGAGTGCCATTGAGAGGGAGGCCTTTGCTGTGGTTTGGTCCCTGAGGAAGCTGAGACCATACCTCTTTGGTACTCACTTTGTAGTTCAAACTGACCACAGACCTCTCAGATGGCTAATGCAAATGAAAGGTGAAAATCCAAAACTGTTGAGGTGGTCCATCTCCCTACAGGGAATGGACTTTATAGTGGAACACAGACCTGGGACTGCCCATGCCAATGCAGATGGCCTTTCCAGGTTCTTCCACTTAGAAAATGAAGACTCTCTTGGGAAAGGTTAGTCTCATCCTCTTTCGTTTGGGGGGGGGGTTGTGTAAGGAAATGCCTCCTTGGCATGGTTACCCCCTGACTTTTTGCCTTTGCTGATGCCAAGTTATGATTTGAAAGTGTGCTGAGGCCTGCTAACCAGGCCCCAGCACCAGTGTTCTTTCCCTAACCTGTACTTTTGTTTCTACAATTGGACCACCCTGGCATCCAGGTAAGTCCCTTGTAACTGGTACCCATGGTACCAAGGGCCCTGATGACAGGGAAGGTCTCTAAGGGCTGCAGCATGTCTTATGCCACCCTGGGGACCCCTCACTCATCACAGACACACTGCTTGCCAGCTTGTGTGTGCTAGTGGGGATAAAAAGACTAAGTCGACATGGCACTCCCCTCAGGGTGCCATGCCAACCTCACACTGCCTATAGGTATAGATAAGTCACCCCTCTAGCAGGCCTTACAGCCCTAAGGCAGGGTGCACTATACCATAGGTGAGGGCATAAGTGCATGAGCACTATGCCCCTACAGTGTCTAAGCAAAACCTTAGACATTGTAAGTGCAGGGTAGCCATAAGAGTGTATGGTCTGGGAGTCTGTCATGCACGAACTCCACAGCACCATAATGGCTACACTGAAAACTGGGAAGTTTGGTATCAAACTTCTCAGCACAGTAAATGCACACTGATGCCAGTGTACATTTTATTGTAACATACACCCCAGAGGGCACCTTAGAGGTGCCGCCTGAAACCTTAACCAACTACCTGTGTAGGCTGACTGGTTTTAGCAGCCTGCCACACACCAGACATGTTGATGGCCACATGGGGAGAGTGCCTTTGTCACTCTGTGGCTAGTAACAAAGCCTGTACTGGGTGGAGGTGCTTCACACCTCCCCCTGCAGGAACTGTAACACCTGGCGGTGAGCCTCAAAGGCTCACTCCCTTTGTTACAGCACCCCAGGGCACTCCAGCTAGTGGAGTTGCCCGCCCCCTCCGGCCACGGCCCCACTTTTGGCGGAAAGGCCGGAGGAGATAATGAGAAAAACAAGGAGGAGTCACTGACCAGTCAGGACAGCCCCTAAGGTGTCCTGAGCTGAGGTGACTCTAACTTTTAGAAATCCTCCATCTTGCAGATGGAGGATTCCCCCAATAGGATTAGGGATGTGCGCCCCTCCCCTCAGGGAGGAGGCACAAAGAGGGTGTAGCCACCCTCAGGGCTAGTAGCCATTGGCTACTAACCCCAGACCTAAACACACCCCTAAATCGAGTATTTAGGGGCTCCTAGAACACAGCAAGATAGATTCCTGCAACCTAAGAAGAAGAGGACTGCTGAACTGAAAAACCTGCAGAGAAGACGGAGACACCAACTGCTTTGGCCCCAGCTCTACCGGCCTGTCTCCCCACTTCTAAAGACACTGCTCCAGCGACACGTTCCCATGGTCCAGCAACCTCTGAAGCCTCAGAGGACTACTCTGCATCTAGAAGGACCAAGAACTCCCGAGGACTGTGGCTCTGTTCCCCAAAGACTGCATCTTTGCAACAAAGAAGCAACTTTGAAACAACACACGTTTCCCGCCGGAAGCGTGAGACTTTGCACTCTGCACCCGACGCCCCCGGCTCGACTTGTGGAGAACAAACACCACAGGGAGGACTCCCCGGCGACTACGAGACCGTGAGTAGCCAGAGTTGACCCCCCTGAGCCCCCACAGCGATGCCTGCAGAGGGAATCCCAAGGCTCCCCCTGACCGCGACTGCCTGCTTCAAAGACCCGACGCCTGGTAAAGACTCTGCACCCGCAGCCCCCAGGACCTGAAGGATCCGACCTCCAGTGCAAGAGCGACCCCCAGGTGGCCCTCTCCCTTGCCCCGGTGTGGCTACCCCGAGGAGCCCCCCCCTTGCCTGCCTACATCGCTGAAGAGACCCCTTGGTCTCCCACCGATTTCTATTGCAAACCCGACGCTTGTTTTCACACTGCACCCGGCCGCCCCCGTGCCGCTGAGGGTGTACTTTCTGTGCTAACTTGTGTCCCCCCCGGTGCCCTGCAAAACCCCCCTGGTCTGCCCTCCGAAGACGCGGGTACTTACCTGCTGGCAGACTGGAACCGGGGCACCCCCTTCTCCATTGAAGCCTATGCGTTTTGGGCACCACTTTGACCTCTGCACCTGACCGGCCCTGAGCTGCTGGTGTGGTAACTTTGGGGTTGCTCTGAAACCCCAACGGTGGGCTACCTTGGACCCAAACTTGAACCCTGTAGGTGGTTTACTTACCTGCAAAAACTAACAAACACTTACCTCCCCCAGGAACTGTTGACAATTGCACTGTCTAGTTTTAAAATAGGTTATTGCCATTTGTGTGAAAACTGTATATGCTATTTTGCTAATTCAAAGTTCCTAAAGTTCCTAAGTGAAATACCTTTCATTTAAAGTATTGTTTGTAAATCTTGAACCTGTGGTTCTTAAAATAAACTAAGAAAATATATTTTTCTATATAAAAACCTATTGGCCTGGAATTGTCTTTGAGTGTGTGTTCCTCATTTATTGCCTGTGTGTGTACAACAAATGCTTAACACTACCCTCTGATAAGCCTACTGCTCGACCACACTACCACAAAATAGAGCATTAGAATTATCTTTTTTTGCCACTATCTTACCTCTAAGGGGAACCCTTGGACTCTGTGCATGCTATTTCTTACTTTGAAATAGTACATACAGAGCCAACTTCCTACACTTACTTTCAGTCTAAACGCCCTGCACAGTGTAGTTAGATACACTTTCTCAACCAGCTATGTCCTTGACTCTGATCATCACATAAATCAGAAATCTAGTACAGAGTCAGGGGTAAAGGGTTAGACTGGAATCTCTGAGAATAGAACCTGTAACAGCAATAATAAGAGAAAGAGCAGCACTGAACCGCTAACCTGGAGAATAGAACCTTTATTGACAAACATTTTGCATATCAGCCATAAAAACATTTTGCAAACCACTCAAAAGAATTGAAATCTAACTCCCTTACAAATTTTGCACTTTTCCTTGAACGTAAGTACATTTTGCTCAAAGACTGTGCTATGATCAACTTGATTGGGCCTCTGAGAATCAAACTTGTAGTAAGAGAGAGAAAAGAACGTTTATAAATCACCTATGGAAAGCAGAATCTAAAGCTCCCCAAAATTAATAAAATCTAGTGCTCACACAAGTCTGGCTTTAAGACCAAATTTATGTAGTTATTGATCAAAATATTTTCTGGAAAATCAACATGACTGGAGCTGAAAATACCTTTGTTTATACTTACTTGAAGACTAAACATCTTGCACAAGGTGGAAAGATACCCATTCCCAACCGACTTTGTGCTGGACACTGTTAATTAAGCAAATCAGAAATCTCACACACAGTGAAGTGGGAAAGGGTTAGGTCAGGATAGCTTAGAACAGAACCTAAAAGGCCCAGAAAGAACGGGTCATAAGCTCTCATGGGTTCTTCTCCAGCCAATTCACAATGAAGGAACTTTGGGGAACAGAACCTGCAACAAACAAAAGAGAGTACGTTTACTTTTTACTCATTCATAAAATAGATTTTGCAGTCTGTGAAAAACAGATAAAATCTATCATTTTACCTGCAAGCTTAGTTTATGTTGGTTTGCAACGCCTTTCTAATTCCAGCAAATGATTCCTTCCTCATGATTTACTGGAAGAGAGGAGAACCTATAATATAAACAGAAAGAAAAATGGCACCTACACCAAATAAGTGTAACAAATTCACAGGTATATACAATATGTCCGCTCACAATTACTGGTCTTTTAACTAAAAGTATGCAGATTTTGCCCTACATATTTGCAGGATAATTTCCATAGGGCTAGAATGGATTTGAAGTTTCCTTTTCTTTCCCTGGTCAATAGAGGAAACATTGTGGAAAACAGAACCCGCAAGAACACAAACAATAAATATTTGATTAGGGACAACAAAAATATACTATAAAAAATTCCAAAGCCAAGAATCTAGATCTACCAATCAATCAATCAGAGATTTGTAGAGCACGGCTAATCACCCATAGGGTCTCAAAGCGGTGATGTGTAGCCTTTTACCTGGATGTACAAATGCTTGTCCAAGGTTTTCACTGGCCTCTCTCTGCAAGGCTAGATTGTCTCAGCACTAAGGGCTCTTGCATTCATATCAATAATGCCATTGTCCAGCATCACTGTGAAGGACTCCAGAAAACAGAACTGGATACAATATAGAAAAAACAAAATTAATATTTAAATGTCACCTGCAGAAAGTATCCTTACAAAACCTCCAAATCATATAATGTAGCTCAATCACAACACCTGAGCTAGAGTGCATTTGAAATTTCTGTGGATCGTTGTAAGGTTTTGATTCACATAGGATAGAGGAGTGGGCTAGTAGAGAAAGGAACCTGTAGAACGGACATAACACTTGATTAGGACCTACCAAAGGTTACTTCCAAAAATAAAAAAGTTAACTCAAGCCAAAATAACTTGATATAATTTACCTGAATGTATGCACCTGATGCTTAAACTCCTCACTAGGCTATCTACACAGGACTAGAGTAAATCTCATTATTGTCTTCGACATTCAGTTAGATACTTCTCTTGTTCAAATTCACTACAGAGACTCTAAAGAATAGAACCTGTACCAACAGGAAAAAAGAAATATTAAAAAGAAAAATATGAAAAACCAAGCAACATACATAAAATCCGATTCTTGTAGTAAATGCATTTTTTTACCAAAACATTTGCAGCTTTTAGCCAAACTCTTCACTGGGTCTTCTCCAGAGTGATGCTTGGTAAAAAGAGCAGCTTTGACATGAATGTGGCTTCTTACATCAATGATTCTGGTAAATCTTCTTTTGAATTCACTAATGAGGAAAAGGCAGTTTGGGGAGTAAAGAATGCTGCAAAATGTATCCATACAATCTAGTAGTAAATTTGTTCCACAGCCAGCCGTTGATGTTCATATACATAAAAACACAGTTTTGTTCACATCTGTTGCTGCTTTTAAGTTTGGGCTGTGAAGAGACAAGGCAAGCAGCGATGCCCTCCGGATTACGAGTCCCATTCCGCCAGCCTTTCCATGGTGGTTTACCGCCGTGGAAAAGCTGGCAGAATGAGGGTACTGGGCATGGGCAGTGCAGGGGCCCACATGCACAGCCCCGTCACGCATTTCACTGCCTGAATTACGGGCAGTGAAATGCGTAACGGGTGCTGCTGCACCCTCTGCACCGTCACATTGGCGCCGGCTCGATTCCGAGCTGGCGTCAATGTTAAGGCCCTCTTCACTGAAGGGCCGGCAGGCGGAAACACTGTTCCCACCTGCCGGCCCTGAGGTGAAGTCGTAATAGGGACGGCGGTGTCCTGACGGCACCAGCGGGCAGGTGGCAGGTTGAGTTTGGCGGGCGGCTCTGTGTGTTGTTTAAGAGATTGGTCATATTTTGACAGGAGAAGGATGAGTTCAAGAAAGTTCCCATGATTAAGCAAATCGTTATCCAACTCCAAAACAGACTCTGATTTCCTGCGATAGCTGAGCCCTCTTTTACGAAGCACTTTAATAACTTCAACCCATGCTCCAACATTTCTCTCCTTCTTCTGACTTGTACTGCACGATTTGATGTCTGTCAACAGAAGAGGGGAGTGGTTATGTCAACTCCAGAGATGGTCATCATATACAAATCAGTGCATCTTTTTGTGGAATTGAGATGTACCATGCTCTGTAATGTGCATGTTCAAATGCCTAAAATATTTCATCCCTCAAATAAACTGACCACTTTCTTCACATTTGCTAAATGCCAAGTAAACTGTACAAAAGAAAGCTTTTTGGATTTCTGAAAAACTTAACCAGTGTGACATACTCCCACCTTTTCTCATAAATGGCAACTGCCCATTAAACTATTGACTTTTGGAAGGTTGGATCTGGTGATACTGAACGCAGGAAGCTGATCATGCCTTGGCCATTGAAAGAAAAAGTCAGCTATCTGGTCTTGGTCCAATCCTTGTGTCTCCGTCATATCTTGGCTCCCAGCTTTTGGCAGATTCAATAAGATGGATGCAGAGCTCCCTGACACAGTGGATTTAGTCGCTGTTTCCACTGGAGTGGCATTTGCACTGCATTCTGTTGCTTCCTCCACATTTGCTCCAGGTGTTGCAGAAGTACTGATTTGTGAATCCTACTCACCTTTAGTTGCATCAATAGACAAGACTCCTGCTTCCTCTGACTGTATATCCTCCATTCTTTCAGAATCATGTTTTTCTATCATTTGCTTGCAAGTGGAGTCTTCAGTCAAAGTAATGGCAAAAATATTTGCACCTGAAGACCCGCTGCTGCATTGTGATACAGCTTTTTGGTCTGCCTTGTGAAAATGTCGAAAACTTTCAAGTTTTCTCTCATCTTCTTCAAACTGTCTTCTCTTTTTCTCTTGTAATTTTTCAGCACTCTCTTTTCTTTTCTTCTGTTCTACCTCTTTCTCTTGATAAATAAAACATCCTGTTGTTTATTTTATTCATTTAGGCTTAGTGAGAACAACCAAAAAAGAGGAAAACTACTAATGAATACATCTACCCGGACTTCTAGTGAGGCATGGTTATTTGCTACACAATTTGTCATTTTATTTTAATAGCTTTACATTTTTTTGTAAGAACAATGAGCAAAGAAAGCACTGTGGGCCAGTGATACTCAATGAAAGCACATTCTAGCCCAGCGATCGTCAAAGTAAGGCCCTGAGGCCACATGCAGCCCTCCTGACTTTAACATGCGGCCCCCTGGTCAAGAGCAGCACTGGGCTGCTGTTTACTCGACTCAACACTGACGTTAAAAGATGCTAAATAAACAGGCAAGCATGTATTTAAAGGTTAATTGAAGTTAAAGAAAGGAAGCAACTAGGGTATCCTGCAC
Organism: Pleurodeles waltl; assembly: GCF_031143425.1. NCBI lineage: Eukaryota > Metazoa > Chordata > Amphibia > Caudata > Salamandridae > Pleurodeles > Pleurodeles waltl. The sequence goes on along the minus strand of NC_090437.1, from coordinate 797,051,440 downwards.
CACTCAACTTTAGATACACCTTCATTTTTAAAGACATCGTGCAGCAAATGTTTAAAAGTGTGATAAAGTCTTTTAAAAATTCAAATAGTGTATTTTATTAACATGCAGAACTGTTTCACTTAAGTACATCAAATTGTAGCAGTGCATTGAGAAGTATTTTTTAGAAGTGATAGTTTTAAAACATGAATTCATAAACATGCATTCTGCGCCCCCGACAACAATGGCAGTAGTGTACTAAGAGGCACGTCAGTTCTTATGTGCACTCTTTGGCTGACCTGGGTTTCTATTATATATGAACAACATTATAGTTTATTAAATCAAACACAGGACAAGGTTTTGCACAGCACGCATCCTGAAGTCGTGTATTTTGAGTTCCTCATATGTGATAATGAAGAAAAAGGAGGGAAAGTGAAATAAAACAACTGCCCAGAATTACACGATCTGGTTAAGTTGAGAAGATGGGATTAATCCCAAGTTTTTGGTTTCACAATTCAGACCCTAGATGTATATGCCTCGTTTCCCTTACATTCTCCTAACCACCAACCTCCCCCACCCCCCAACCGCCACCCTGCTGGTATCAATGTGACCTTTGGTCACATAAAAGACCAAACTTTGTGGCTCCTGGAAAAATGTTTGTGAGTACCCATTCTCGAGCCTATGTCATAACATAATAGAATCTGGAACAATGCTTCAAAAACATTCCTTCGGTGAATTGAGTTCATTAAAAAAAAAAATACTCGGAACATTAAATTGCAACAACATTTTACATGGAATTTTGTGTGTAAACAGCCTATTCCTCCCATTTTTAGTGGTAAGGTAAGAGTGATTTGGTTGATGTTTAGTGAGCTAGCAATAATATCACCGTAAACCACATGGGCATTGTGTTTGCAAGTGTAGCTTTAGTTATTTTTACTAATGCCATTCTTACAGTAACAATGAAAACCAAAGCTCTGTTCCGATGATTTTCACCATTCCATTGGAGGAAATCAAATAATCTTCTCTTCCTTATTTCTCTTCCCCGCCCTGTTCCTCTTCCCCTCTTTCTTCGTGTGCACTACTGTAGTTACATAGTGATCCCCAGTTCTACTAGGTAGTAGCAACTGGAGGGATGGGGTAAAAGAGGAGGTGAATAGCGAAATAAAGAGACAGTATGAGAAAGGTGAAGTAGAACTAGAAATGAGGTAGTGATAAGTGTGATGGAGAAAGACATTAAGGTAAAGAAGGAAATATACTTATGGTCATAGAAAAACACATGTAAACCTACAAAGTTCACTTCCAAAAAGAATATGTATCAAATGCCACACGGAATTCAGAAGAAGCAATAAACACACTCTCTTTACAGAATCATGGTTCATTTGACCTGTGGACAACTAGTGATATTGGTTTAAGTATTCCATCTGTGTAACATTCCCTCACAATTCTTCACATGCCCCTCTATGTGTAAGACACATGCTGTAGCTCCAAATCTGAAGTACGTTCTGCGGGCCACATGCATGATAACAAAACAGAACCAACCAGAAAAAAATTCGCAATACCAAATGGCCCTCCTGTTTCAGGCCCTTAAACAGACCCAAGGCAATTATCTTTCAGAAAAGTTCCTCTATGTATGGCAATAACCATGAAAAACAAAGAAAATCAGCAAAAATAACATATAACTTCAACATGCTGGATGAAGCAATACTGAGCCATGGAGAAAGTAGTATCAAGTTTGCAAAGCTTAGAATGAGGCTCCAACTGTTCTCTTTTGAGAACCCACCTTATCACAATGGCCCTCATTATGACCCTGCCACAGTGGCAGTTTCGGCCTCTGCCAACCCGCCACATCCCCACCTGTACCGTCTGTATCGCCAGATTAGCATCTCCAACCCAGTGGTCCAATGAAGACCGCCTGCGGTATTAGGAGCCGGCTTTCCACCAGGGTTTCCGCGGCGGTAGCACCGCCACGAAAACCCTGGCAGAAAGGCTACCGGTGACAGGAAATTTCTTTCCTGTCACCGGCGGATGACTCCCCCACCCCCTCTTCAAGCCCAATACCTCCCAAACCCCCTCTATACCAGAACCCCCAACACCCTCTATCAGAACAGCACTCCACCCCTTTCTAGTACAGCACCCCCGCATATACGCACACAGACACCCACACGCACCCCACATACACTCATTCACACACCCTGCATACACTCATACACCAACACTGACATATATGCATTCACTTACAAGCATCAATACATGCATACACTCACAAGCATCCATACACACATACACTCACATGCATCCATACACGCATACACACACAAGCATCCATACATGCATACACTCAAAAGCATCCATACACACATTCACCTCAACATTCATACATGCACTCACTTCAACATTCATACATGCACTCACTTCAACATTCATACATGCATTCAACCATGCATACACACATACATTCACACATGCATACACACGCCCATGCACACACGCATACACACACGCATACACACATACATGCACACACACAGACAACACCCACTCACACACGCATACACCAGCCACCCACCCTCCCACGCCCCTCCCCTGTTGGACACCCAAATTACCTTGTCCGGCGAGGAGGTTGTCCGGCAGGAAACGGGAACAGCCATTTCCACCGCCGGCAGTGCCACGCCATCAGTACACCGCCAGGCCATATTACTGCTCATAATACGGCTGGTGAAGTCCTTTTGGCGGGAAGGGGCCGGTGGTGGAAATGCCCAAGCGCCTCTGACCACCAGCACGACTACTGGAGGATTTCTGCCCAAAATGTGGCAGAAATCATTCAGGGCTCATGATCTGGTGGGCAGAAGACCGCCAGCACTGGCGGTCTTCTGGCACCCGCGGCTTTGGCCGTCTTGGAAAAAGACCGCCAAAGTCAAAATGAGGGCCAAAGTCTTAAACATATCCTGAAATCAACACTCACAAATGTTGGCACATTCCAGCCTAGGACCTAAAACACAGTCTAGTCAGAATAGCCTACAAACTACCACCAAAAACGAACTAAAAGTTAATGAATAGTATTCCTGGGATATGGTGGAATAGGTCCCTTGGATGAAGCCTTTAAAATAGAGCTAAAAGTTTGACTGGCATCCAAATTACAAAGTTTAATTCTGCAAAGAATTGGTAAAAAAAAATCCATAAAAATGGTTCCTAGCTGTTTCTTCTTGCTTCATAGGAAGGGATCGGCTTGCTATACACTGCATTTCAGGGTGCCTTGGTGCTGGATGTGGTAAGTCAGTAAAGCTTTGGGGCAGACCTACTGCACTGAGCCTAGTGCAGGATTTTATGGATGTGGTGGGACTGCGATAGCAGAGCACTATGTGTGGCTATGAGTACTGCTTTACTCAGCCTGCTTTGGTAAGCTTTGTGGAGAGTGGGGTGCCAAGGGGATTAGATGGCCCTTTTGAGCTGGAGCTTTTCCCTGTGGTGCATCTGGATAGAAGCGTAACTAAAAGGAAAAGGGTGGGTGAGCATGGATTCCTTCCTCCTTGGTAGGGAAGGAAAAGGTGGGTGAGGGGCACCGAAAGCCCATGCATCAATTCTTTCCTCCTGGGAAGGGAAGGAAAAGGTTGGGGCCTAAAGAGCACCTGAGGGCTGAGCAAGTCTTTTCTTTTACCTGCTGTTGCGACTTCTGGATAAAATCCCCCCGGTGGTGGGCACTGTAAGGGCAACTTGAGGTTGTCTGATGCAAGTTGCTGGTCTTTTAAGTCCCTCACCTGTCTAATGTGGGTGTGGTAATCAGGAGGTGGGATGGAAATCTATGATTTCTCAACCACACTTCAATCCAGAAACTGTGTCTGACTGGCTGAATGAGAAAGGGTGTGTGGTCAGAGCAGCAAGTCACAAACCCATAGGCCTGCTGTTTTTCCACTCATGCAAGCAGTGAGGGATGGGTGTTGCCATGTGGAAGTGAGGTACGAAATTTTAATGTCCCTTTTTGTTGAAGAGGGAAAGGAAAGCCACAAACAACACTGTGGTGGGGTAATGGGATATTGGGGACGGTTCCCAATAGAGAATGACACACGGACACTGCTGTGGGGTTTCCTTGCTAGTATGCTTTTTATTTCTTTCCACAACTTTTGCACTTCTTTATGGGGTAGGTGGGTAGTGTTGGCCCCGTTTGTCTTGCCCACATCTTGTCTCTTGTTATTCTGTTTTTTCCCCAGATTTTACTCTCTGTTCAGGATGACCAGCTTCCCCCGGGACCTCAGAAAGCCATGTCCCTCCGGGGACATGGCTGGATGTCACATCCTCTCCTTCTCTCGATATCCAGTCTCTCCCTCGGATGTGCCAGCTTCTTCCGGGTCCGCTCCCCGTCATCTCGGCCTCCTCAGATGTATGGGTGCTTCCCCATGTCGTTTCCCTTTCTCAAAGTGGTTCCTCCACCTGTACCTGGTCTGACAGCCTCGCCCTTGCTCCTTGGTTCTGGATTGTCTCTTCCTTGCTCGCCCTCTCTGACGTCCAGTCATCTTTTTGAGCGACTTGACGCTCAAAGACTTGCCTGCATGTTTCTCTCTTGACAGTGCCCCGGGAGGCACTGTTCCTGTCTGCTGTGCTTCTCGTTTGAATCCATGAGTCTTGGGGTCCTGCGGTCTCAGTCACACTTACTCCCTCATGTGCATGGACGTCCGGGCCATGAGTCATCCTGAGTCTGCATTGGCTTGTTGGGAGCTGGGCACATGGCGGATCTGAAAGGAAAAGGGTTGGAGTGAGAGGAACCATCTCAATATTCTTTGGTTAATATCCTTGTGGCAAGCCAGCCAGGTTCAAGGGGCATGATCATTCAGGAGGGTAAAAGACCATCCAAGGAGGTACTATTGGAGTGCCTGCATGACCCACTTGTCGCCATGCATTCCTTTTCGATGATCGGATAGAGTTTTTCCTTAGGTAGCAACTTTCTACTGATGTACACAATAGGACCATCATCATCCGGCTGTGAGAGAACAGCACCCAATCCTTGGTCTGAAGCATCAGTGTGAAGGGTGAAGGACTTGGTAAAATCAGGGCATCGCAACAGTAGTACAAAGGAATGACTTAAGAATGTCAAAACACTTGGGGCGTGGCCAAGATGGCGGCCGTGTAGGACGCTCATAAACGAGATCCGTACGGGGCCCAAAAAATATACTGCACAAACCCTCGACAGAGGAGCTCTACATGCACAGGGAGCCCCCGCGAAGTCGCGGATCGATGAGGGACAAATCGTCGGTGCCAGCGGGGGTGAGAGACGAGGCACCGCTCCTCACACGGCACCCATAACCGGCGCCTCCGAAAACAACATGGCGGCCAGAACGGTGGAACAGCCGCTCCCGATTTGAATCTCCGACCGGACTTTCACCGGCGGTTCCACTGCCAGTATAACTGCAGTGAAAACAGAGAGTACCTGAGAAGCACACCGGCATGTGCGCGACCCGTCGTCCCGGCACCAGGCGGCGGCCCTCCGTTGCCTCGGGCCTTCAGCAAGTGAGAGCACTGCGCTGCCGCGGCCTGGACCGCAGCGGTGGGTGCGCTGCAACTGTGGAGAAGGCGTTGCACATGCCGCGGAGCAGCTCGCTCCACATAATCTTTTACATAAAAGGGCTGCTCACCTTTCCTTCCATCTCCACTGCCGGTGCGTACCGTATCAGGGCCCATTGAATCCCTGGCCCTGTACAGCACGCTCAGAACAAGCTGTGACTTAAAAACATTGTGAATTGCGCAGTGAAGCACAAATTTATTTATTGATACGCTACAACCACATCTTCACGTCAGTCTTTAAATATATTATGAGTACAGTGACTAGCGCCTTACGGACTGCCTAATAGATGTCATGATGTACAAGTCCGGCACAACTTAACACTGGGTACCGCCAGTACGCAACATTCGGACATCGCCCTGGGCAGAAACAGCTAGGTGTTCCTCGATCCACTCTTTCAGGTCCTGAACGACACAGGGACACGCCTAAGGAGCCTCACAAAATTATTAGTCGCTGCATCATAGATATAAAGCAGTGTCACAATGAGACAATCACTTGCAGTAGACCAACAACAAAGACATAGCGCGCAAATATAATTCTCTTGCCCACTGCCATCATGAGGAAATCGCGACCCAACAAAACCACCAACGCAACTATGGACACAACTGACAATGACTTTTCGGAACCACTGTCACAAACTGAACAGTTTCACCAACTGGAAAATACATTACAGCGCCATTCGGAAAAATTTGAGTAAATTCTGCATGCAATATTAGACACTAAAACCTCCCTAGAAACCAGGATTGAGACAGTCTCATTGGAAGTCAATCTACTGAGAACCAATCATCGTAAACTCACAGAGCGGGTCACTCAGGCGGAAGCAATCACTCAGAGTGTACAACCAACCTTCCAATCGCTACAAACGCAAGTAGCATCCATGCAAGAAGTGCTCAATGTACTTCATCGCAAAGCGGAAGATGCGGAAGGCCGCTCGAGACAAAACAACATCCGTTTCATTGGATTCCTTGAACGCTCTGAACAACCTAACACAGAAGCATTTCTGGAAAAATGGCTTAAATCCACTGTATTTCATGAAAACATCCCACCTCTGTTTTCCATTGAAAGGGCTCACCGAATACCGGGTCGACCACCTAAAGCAGGTAACCCTCCACGTCCTCTCATAGCTCGCCTTTTGAACTTTCGCGATCGAGACCTGATTTTACAATTATTCCGTAACAAAGGGCCTTGGCTCTTCGAAAATATAACAATAACGGCATACCCAGATTACACAATGGAAGTGCAGCGTAAAAGGGGGTCATTCATGGCGGTCAAACAACGCCTTTGCGCTCTACTAATCAAATATGCTCTTCTATACCCAGCAAAACTTAAAGTCATAGACCAAGAGACCACACACATCTTTCAATCACCTGAGGATATATGGACCTGGCTCCACGCAAAGGGCCTGTTGACAGCGACGGAGGAAGAGAGGGAGGCGGACACATGGATCACCCCAAGGCTGAAACGCAGTCGCAGGAAACCAACTAAAACCCGTCCAAACCAAGAACAGGTGGCGGCAGAACGTGATCAAGCAGTAGCGGCAGCCATACGCTGCTGCAAAAACCCCTTTAACACCCTTCGTTCGGAACACGCACAAACATCAGGATCAGATTCTGGCTCTGAGATCTCCGATAAAGCCCCACATATCACGCCTGGCTCAGTGGATGACATTATTTGACAGACAATAACAAGCCACGCGAACAATGTATTTCACCAACCTCAAGACACTCCATCATAGAACACCTCGACAACCTCGCGGACACTGCTTAATTTGATCCTCTCTCCTCTACTGCATCAATCATCAAGTGCCTCGTAACGGGGTAGATTATCATAAAAGCTTGTCATCACCCCACCAAGATGTATCTTTGAACACGTTGTTCATTGCGACATAGAGACACTCGTTACCTGTTACTAGTTAACACACATTGGGCGGCACAATATCTAGGTGTGGCCCGGGAGGGATTGTTTTCAGTGTTGGGGTTTTTTCCTCTTAATTTTATATATGTTTCACCATGCTCTTTACTATGCAATTTTGTACACCATCGCAGCCCAAAATATTGGGTCACATCCCTGCAGCTGCTCATACACATGCATGCCTCTGAAAGTGTAATGTGCAAATGTGTCACATTGTATATAGTACTTTACATAACAATTAAGGCATGATGTCTCATATACAACGACCGACTCAAGCCCAACAATATAGAATAATGACCTGGAATGTCAGAGGTATGGCAACATACACTAAACAATATAAAATACACTCATATCTCAAATGCCACAGGGTACATATTGCACTACTCCAAGAAACGCATCTTACGAAAGCTGAATTGACTAAAGCACGATCTCGCTGGCGAGGTCAAATATATGGCCCTGTTACATCAGCATTCGCCAAAGGTGTTCTAATATGGGTAGCCCCGGTGTTCCCTTTGCCCTCACCTCCCAGACAATAGATAAAGAGGGTAGATATGTGATATTAGAAGGTAAGGTAGACGGCGCACCCATCAACCTAGCGGCTATCTATGCTCCAAACAATAATCAGATACCCTTCTTAGACTCCCTCACACCGGCCCTGTTCAATGATCCACTCGCACCCACGATCTGGGGTGGTGATTTCAATTGCATTATGGACCCACAACTAGACCGATCTCATCCCCCAATATCTTCAGCCCCCGGTCTGAGAAACACTCGCCATCTCCGTACCTGGAGTACACACATGGGATTAGTTGATGTATGGCAATTGAAACATCCCCAAGACTGTGAATATTCATTTTATTCCCCAGTACACGACCTATACACCAGGATAGATATTTTATTTAATACCACCAATAATGGTTCTCTTTTAGATCATGCAGAATATCTCGCAAAAACACATTCTGACCACAATCCGCTGACAGCACTTTTGTCCTGGTGTATACCACGACCTGCCATACCCACCTGGCGCCTGCAAACAGAGGCCTTACTAGATACCCTGTTCCGCGAATCATTGGCAGACACTATCTGGCAATATTTCTTAACAAACACTAACACAACTCCCTCCCGTGCAACAGAATGGGAAGCACATAAAGTGGTTATTCGCGGGCACTGTGTGGCCACAACCTGGGGAGTAAGACAACAATTAACTTGCGATCTCATTAAAATTTAACATGGCTGACGTCAGGAAGAAATGCACGCTGCAAAACCCTCTGGGTCCCCCACACAATTGCGCCAACTTAGACGATGCAGACATGAAACAGAATCCACCTTAAGTCGTTATGATTATTGCACACGCATGGCTTTACAACATGCTCAGCTAGATCACTCGGGTAAAGTGCTTCCCTGGCTCCTCCGAGAAGCGAACCATAGAACACCAGCAATGGCCATCCTGTTGCCGGATGGACGCATGGCCACGTCACAGCTCGCAATAAATGATGCTTTTCGCACTTACTACCAACGGCTTTACGAGCGCCCTGTTGACCTGAACACAGAAAGAGCATGCGGCTTTTTAAAAGGGGTAAACCTTCCTAAATTGACTGACACACAAGGCAATATTATAGAAGAACCCATACAATTGGATGAAATTGCGGCCGCGGTCAAGCAAATGGCGCGTGGTAAGACTCCAGGCACTGATGGCTTACCCATTGAGTATTACGCCACATATCCAACCACTCTCTAACCAAGTCTACCAAGAAACATTTCAACAGGGCATCCTACCACGCTCTATGAGGGAAGCCCTGATCGTGGTGCTACCTAAACCGGGGTGTGACACGACTGATGTAAAGTCGTACCGCCCCTTATCGCTACTTAACCTAGACTGCAAGATTCTGGGAAAGATACTTGCTAACCGCCTGTTACCTATAATGTACTCATTGGTACACTACGATCAATCAGGCTTTATACCAAACCGCACCACATTTATAAATATCAGACGCCACTTACATTTAATACATAGCACACCGTCAGAAGACATGCATCGTGTAGCGGTCTCTCTGGATATAGAGAAGGCCTTCGATACATTAGGATGGGACTTCTTATTTGCTTGTCTGGAAAAAATGGGATTCGGTCCTTGCCTATTGCGCTGGATTAGGATGCTATATGGAGAGCCACTAGCAAGAGTAAAAACAGGCGGGTAATATCAAACTGCTTTAATATACAACGCGGCACGCCTATCGCCGCTATTATTTGCTTTAGCAATGGAACCCCTGGCATGCTACCTACGTTCTAAAGCCAAAGCCTGGGGCATATGGGACTCTCAGAGATTCCACGTGGTGTCATTGTATGCGGACGATGCCCTTGTATACCTCAGAGATGTACACTCCACGCTTCCTGGACTTGATCACGTACTTTCACAATTCGGCACTGCATCAGAACTTCAGGTTAACTGGCCTAAGTCATGTTGTCTTTCCACTAGTATTATACCCTCCCACTACACGCCTTGCCGTGAATAATACACAACTACAGTGGCAATATGACACTTTCAAATACTTAGGAGTATATATATATCACTCAACCAAAAATCTCCTAGATGGCAACCTAACCAAAGCGCTAACATCTGACCGCACTTCCCTTAATTTCTGGCAATCGTTACCTTTATCCCCAATGGGCAGAGTAGCGATATCTAAAATGCTAATTCTACCCCGGTTGTTATATTTCTTTTCAGCACTACCTGTTGTAGTGCCACGTGCCTTCTTCAAAGCGCTAAATAGTTTATTATTAGACTTAATATGGGGAGACAAAAGCCGCAGAGTAGCACTATCTATACTCTAGAGAACGCTCCATGACGGGGGTCTGGGCGCCCCACTCTTTGAGTCTTACTACGCAGCAGCACAACTACAATGGCCAACCACGTGGTTGATTTCTCCATTTCAGCCTGAGACACGTGAAATAAAAGGCCACCTGGGTACCACAACATTATACACATGGTTGACTAGTAACAGGACAGATGACTCTGCCAGAACCCCACTGCTAAAAACAGCACATACGTCCTGGCATCGCTACCTATATCCCAAACATTCACCCACTCCATATTCACGGGCAATAACACTGTGGGATATACCTGGAATATTACAAAATATACCAACCCAGACACTAGCACTATGGACAGATAAGGGCATCACGCGAATGGAACACCTTTTTTACAATGGTGTACTTAAATCCTTCCAGGATACGATTTCTGAATACAACATTACACCATGACAGTTCATCACTTATTACACCATAATACAAGGCATACGTCACACATGGGGCCCAGAAAACACCGAACCACCCACCTCTCTAGTCTTACATGCTATTCTCTCAGCAACGACAACTAAACGCATCATCTCCTCTCTATGTACAGCACTTCGTGCACACACTGATATCCCATTACAAACAACACATGAAAAATGGAATGAGGTGCTACCAAACCCACTGACAACACCAGAGTGGAATCTGGCACTGAGCTCAGTAAAGGAGATCTCTTGTAATGCCAGATTTAGATTCACCCACTTTAACTATATACACCAAGCATACTTAGATCCCCAACGTCTAAATCGTATGTACCCAACACACGAACCTGTCTGCCCGAGATGCGCTACATCCCCAGTGGGATTTTACCATATGGTATGGGACTGCCCGAATTTACAAACTATTTGGCATACAATCACTGCAATAATCACTGAAATAACAGATTTTACTCTACCTGCGACACCGTCCCTCTGCCTGTTAAGTATTCGAACCAAAACCAAAAAAAAAGACAAATACCTCAACAAGTTCATAGATTTAGCATTTGTGCTATTTAAGCACAGGATAGCCATGGCATGGAAATCCCAAGCAACCCCATCAATAACGCAATGGTTGAAAGACCTTTTGTTGTGGTCCAAAGCAGAAGCTCATCATCTACAGTGGCTCCAGCCACGGGGCATAACAAGCTCGGGGTGGAATATTTAGAATCATTAGTTCTGAAGGTGAAAGCAAAAAATGACCTGCACCCACCATGAATGGATCCCCCTCCCCTAGAGGACACACATAACCACTATATAGTCATACATACACCCTATATACTTACACTCATACCCAGAGAACAGAACGCCAATGGGAATGAGCCCGACTTACAACACTTGCTACTCACATTGCGAACTGGATCTTGTTATATATAAGACATAGCATGTCAAACATATGATGCAATATATGCATGGTGACTGTTAATTTTCTTTTCTCCTTTTTCTTCATATTTTAGTTTTGAATATATATCATTAATCTTAATTTTTCTTTTCATCAAAACAGTTTACACTTTTGTTAATACAAAAAACGTATGTTTATATATTCAACAAACTGCATATCAAACAGGAAATGCACCACAGTAACAGGTGAACTGACTGGACTCCTTTACAAATTGCTTTGAATGTTAAGACAAAATTTACACCTTGATGAGAAGAAATAACTTAACATTATACTGTTTTGTTTCAAGTGAATTTAAACATGTGAAAATCAATAAATAAATATACAAAAAAAAGAATGTCAAAACACTTCTTTTGTGATTGGGTTAAAGCATTTACTTTGATCAGACATGTTTTAGTTTGGAGGTTTACTAAGGGTGCAGCATGAGTGGGGAAATGCAGGATAAAACACCGGTATTAGCCAACTAGACCCAGAAAGGATCTAATGTCTCGTTTATTTTGAGGAGAGGGAATTTACCTTATCCACTAGTGGCTCTATGGTGCCATTCTCAATAACGTAACCAAAATAATTTATGGAAGTTTTTGCCAGATTGCACTTGTCTAGGTTGGCGGTTAAACTAGCCTTTCTAAGGATACGTAAAATGGCTTCTAGTTGTTTTAAGTGTTGTTCCCAGGTATGGCTGTATAATGCAATATCATCAAGGTACGCAGCTGCATAGGGTTGGTGAGGGTGCAATAAGACAGCCATAAGACGTTGGAAGGTGTCAGGCCCTCCGTGCAATCCGAAGGGTAGCACCTTGAAAAGGTGTAGCCCTGAGGGAGTAGAAAAGGCATTTTTTTCTCTAGCCTTTGGAATTAAAGGTATCTGCCAGTAACCCTTAGTGATATCCAGGGTAGACAGATACCGGGTGTGACTTAGTTGTTCAACAAGTTTGTTTGTCCCGAGGCATTGGGTAAGTGTCAAAACAGGAAATGGCATTTAATTGGCAAAAATCGATGCAAAACCAGATTGAGCCATCCCGTTTCGATACCAAAACCACTGGAGAACACCATGGACTGTTTGATGGTTCTATAATATCCCCCTTTATCATATCCTGGACTTCTTTTTCTACTATTTGTTGTCTGGCCTCAAGTATTCTGTATGGCTTGAGGTGTACTACTCTGACTGCTTCTGTTTTTATGTCATGCTGTATTAATGGTGTCCGTCTGGGTATTTGGGAGAACACTTCTCGGTTTTTCTCTATAAGGGACAATAATTGTATTCTTTGGGTTTGGGTCCAACTCTTTCCAATGGATAGTTTTGGGGTTTCTCATGTAGATCATGGGAAGGCAAGGGAATGTCCAAGGAATGTGTAGTAATAATTAGCAACGTGGAGTGTATGTCTGTTGATTTATCTTCCTGCTCCTCCTATGATTTTAGGAGATTAATGTGGTATATTTGGCCCCTCTTTGGGGCATGTGGTACATCCATCCGATATGTAATGGGCGTGACCTGTTCTAACACCCCATAGGGTCCTTGCCACTTTGCTAGGACTTTGTTGTCGGAAGAGGGCAAGAGAATCAGGGCCTTGCTACAACATGTAGACTCCTTAATTTGGTGTTGTGGTTATATCCTCTCTTTTGTTTTTCCTGAGCCTCCTCCATATGGGCCCTAAAATCGTCCTGTCATTCAATTGCTGGGTATACTCTAGGATATCACGTCCTTCGTCCTCTTCCTCCTCCCACTGTTTGGCTGTCATGTCCAGTAGCGTTCTTGGTTGGTGACCGAACACCAGTTCGATTGGACTATGTCTAATGGACAAATTAGTATGGGTTCCGATGGCATTTAGAACTAAAGAAAGTTTCCTGTCCCAGTCCCATCCTGACTTCGAGATGGATTTTTTTAGGCGTGTTTTTATGGTTTTATTATATCGTTCTACCAGACCATTCGTTTGTGGGTGATAAACAGAGGTATGAATCTGTTTTATCCCAAGGAGTTGGCAAATTTGGGTCATGAGACAAGAGATATAGGGCTTTCCTTGATCAGTAAGGAGTTCTTTTGGAAACCCAACTCGGGAGAAGAACTCTATCATGGCCTGTGCTATAACTTTGGTAGTCATACTGGTAAGGGGAATAGCTTCTGAATATCTTGTAGTGTAATCTACAAATACTAAGATATATTGATACCCCCCTGATGATGGCATGTGGGGCTCCAGTAGATCCATTCTCACCCGTGTGAAGGGTACATTAATGATAGGTAGTGGCTGTAACAGCACTTTCTCAATGTGGGGAGGGTTGCCCAACTGACAATAAGAACAACTATTACAAAACGTCCTTATCTCTGAAAAGACCCCCGGCCAATAAAAACGGCATAGTAGGTATTCTTCTGTTTTCTCTAGGCAAGATTGGCCTCCACCTGTCTGACTATGTGCACGGTGTAGTACTTGCATGCGAAAAGGGGTAGGGACAACTAGTTGGGTTTTGGTTTCTTCATCTACCTTTATGACGTGGTATAATAACCTGTTTCTTTTAAGAAAATAGGGACCAACCTGTCCTGACTCTTCTGTAGCAGGGAAGGCCTTGCGTTTGTTAGGGAAGGGTCTTCTTTCTGACACACCCAGAATTTCCCTGGTGTTGACAAATTGTTTTCGCTGTAAGCAGAAGAGGAACCATATTAGTACATTGTGATTTGCTTCTCTCCTCGACTTAGGCGTCGTCTTATCTTATCCTCGTCTATCTGTTCTGTAGCAAAAGGGGCCGCCTGCAACCAGTCTTTACCTTTGTTTTTCTTACAGGTGTTTACTAGCAGTTCTTTGAAACATGGATAGTCGGTACCCCTCGACTAGGTATGGCATACCCCCCATTTTAATGACCTCTTCGTGTCCTTTCCAATCGATAGTAACCTCAGCTACAGGATAAACCTCACTGTCTCCATGAACCCAACTTATAAGGACAGTCTCTCCTTTTCTTCACTGAACAGGCTAGACCCGGGCAGCATTAATTACTGATTGTCTGCACCCTGAGTCTATCAGGACACGTGTCGCAGCCCTGTTTACATTCATGACCCTGGTGTTGAGTGGGGAATAACCACTGGTTCACAAAACCCTCCCACAATTAAGTCCTATTTACATTGGTTCAGGACTGGGTTTTTTTTTGGAACAATGCCAGCCGATATGTCCCCACTCAGTGCAATTATAACATTGCGGTCCCTGGCTTGCTTCTTTGGGTAGTTGTTGTGTCGGGAGGTGTGTGTCTGTGGTGCTCTTTGGGATCTGCCTCACCGAAGGATTGGCTTTCCAATCGTGTGCAGTAGCTTGAGGTACTTTCGGAGGTATTCTGAAGTCAGGTGACCAATGAAAAGCGCAGGGTGAGTCGATGGCGGAAGCTACAGCTACGGATATTGGTCCTCGTGGGTCCTGGAAGAACCTCTAAGTACTGTTCCAACAATATTTTGTTGACTATTTCTTCTTTGGTTGTCTCCGTCGGTTTTAACCAGTGGATCCCAGATCCTGTATACGGTAAAAGAGAGTTCTTATATTCTCCAAAGTGACCCATTTGCTTTTCTGGAATTTAACACAATATTGTTCATTATCAAACCCCACTCTCTCTAACATTACTCCTTTTATCTCCTCATACAGAGTGGTGCTACTGAGATTGACTGCCTGGTAAGTGGTTTGTAGCTCCCGTGTAAGGAGGGGCACCACATACTGCCCCCCCCCTCTTGTGGCCAATTTGCCAAAGTGGCTACTCACTCAAAACTGGTTCCAAGTCTTCCCCGTCCTGATACTTCTGTAAGACCAAGCTTGGTAAGTTTCGGTGGACCCTGGTGCTTGCAAATGTATCTGTAAGACTTTGTAGGGTTGTCTATTGTATCAATTGGTTGTTCGCTATGAAGGTCACTAGGCCTTTTAGGGCATTTTGTAAGGTTTCTCGATCTTGTTGTGCTTCTTTGGTTTGTTCCCCGATCGCTAGCTGCAAGTGGTGCTGTCCCTCTGCCAACTGGGTTATCATGTCCTCCACTTTGGGTTTAGTCTCCATGTATCCACGCTCTGTTACCAAATCCTGCTTCTGACACCATCATGGTGTGGTAATGGGATAAAAGGGGCAGTTTACAATAGTGAATGACACACGGACACTGCTATGGGGTTTTCCTTGCTAGTCTGCTTTTTAATTCTTACCACAACCTTTGCACTTCTTTATGGGGTGGGTTGATAGTGTTGGTCCTGTTTGTTTTGCCCATGTCTTGTCTATTGTTCTTGTGTGTCCAGTACATGGATAAAATGGCTTCCCCGCACTTATAAAGTCCAGAAAAGTTGAGCTGGAGTTCATAGGGGCACCTCTGCTTATGCAGGGGTGCCCGCACATACAGGTACCTGCATCCTGCCCCCTGGGCTAGGAGGGCCTGCCATAGGGGTGACTTCCAGTGTCCTGGTGCAGTGGCCTGTAGTGAAAGGGTGCATGCACCTTTTCACGCGGGCTGCATTGGCAGGCCCATTTTGCATGGGCTCCCATGGGTGGCACAATACATGCTACAGCCCATGGGGAACCCTTGGTACCCCAATGCCCTGGGTACCTACGACCCATATACTAGGGACGCATTTGAGGGCACCAGTATGCCAATTGTGGGGTGTGCTAAGTCCTAAGCAACCAAATTTAGAGGGAGCGAACACAGTCAAAACACACTGACAGCAGGCACAAAGTGGGGGTAACCATGCCAAAAAGAGGGTACTTTCCTACAGTAAATATGTGTAAAAAAATGGATGTGTTTTTATAAAGCATCCTCTTTAATTATCATGCTCCCTTTGCAGAATCATAAAGCATGATCAAATGTTTTTTTTTTTTGTGTGTTGTTCTTCCTTTTGACAGTTTTATATAGTGTGAACTCAGCCCAAGAGAAGACTATTTGAGCGTGATTCATGAGCACCAATTACAGTACACATAATAAGATGTTTTATTTAAGGGCCAGGGAGATGAAGTGGTTTGACCAGAATCACAGGATGTTGAGTAGAAGCCGGGACTCAAACCTGATTCCCCATCTCTGCAACTCTCTGTAACTCTGACTTTCAGGCCACATATGCCTATAGACACTCAAGACATGAATGTCGATCCTGGGAAGGATGCTCAGACCAAGCTAACAATGGCCTGTAGCCATAACAACAGCGGGCCCCTTCTGTTACCCAAGCCGTCCCCAGCCATCCATTACCTTAGGGCAATGGCCTGGCAGGAGAGGGTATTAAGCGTAAGACACAGCTGTTGGGCCATCCATCAAGACAGGGGCTGAGGCGAAGGTGGCTCAAGACCACAACATCACCTGGCCCCCATAGTGAGGCCCCAGCATAAACCCACCCTCCCCTGCCCACCATGGCCAGAATGTGAAGGGCCTTGTGGCGAGGTGTCAGGTAAAGACATTGTTTCTAGGCTGTGTCGGGCCTGGGGGGGGGTGAGGTGAGAATAGCTCAATGATCAGAGCATCACCTGGCCCTCAGAGAGGCAGAATCTCATACTCATTCACACCCTTCCCAGCCCACCTTTGCCTCAGGGCGAATGCCTGGCAGGGGAGGGAGTCAAGGAGAGACCACAGCTGCTGATCGTCAAACAGCCACTTTACACAGACACCCGGCGAGGCTGCTTCGCTCTCCCTGTCTAGTGCCCTCTGTGGGCAGGGATAGAGAAAACAAAACGGCCCACAGAGGGCACCAAGAAACCGGCCCATCTGCCAATACCCAACTGCCCGCTTTGCCAATCTGTCCCTGCTGAAGGGGTGCAAAATATACTAGAGGATGGAGAAGGAGGTTTGTCACATAATTTTAAAGTGAGTGAGCGCCAAGAGTTTTTTTCTCTTTCTCAGAAAACTCAGAAGAGGATGATGTGCCAGGGATGGCGAGTGAAATTGAATCTAAGGTAGAATCAAGCTGTGGGGATGATAGTGATAGGCTGGGGTCAGCTGCACAAAATGCTGATCCACTACATGATTTAATTAAAGACTGTCCGGAGCTCAAAAACGACAAAATGGGTCAGGGCTCAATGCTGTAACGAGATCTTTTTGCTAATTATCTAACTGAAGCAGCAGATGTAACTGCACTGCAACACTTACCTTTGGCGCAGACACACCAAGCTCTGGGTGCAGAGGAGGACACAAGAACTAAACAGCACAAACACCCCACCTTGACTTATATATTTAATGTTCTCTATCCCCACTGAGAAGGATTCTGCTGCACTTAAGAGCTCCCATCTGAAGACATAAGTTACAATCCACAAATTTGTAAAACAACTTATTTAAGTGGGTACTAGAATGACAGAGGCGGAATAATGGATATCTAATTATGAAGATCAAGTTCAGAGGATGGGTACTCAGACACATAAGGAAGAGCTGCTTACAAGGGATCTCTCTTAGAAAGTCAAGAGTTTGACTGGAAGTACCTCCTGGAAAAATATTGGGACTGAGAAAACACACTTATAACACTAGAAAGTGTTGCAACACTAAGAAGAAAGAAATACCTCCTTTATATACCTTGCAAAAGGAAATTACATCAAGAAACAGGGTGCCGCCATGTTGGTTTGGGAGCTTTCAGGTAAGTAAAGAAGGCAAGGTGGCCATTTTGGATTGGGCATGTTATGTTTCTGCAGAGGGAATTCTTGAAATCATGTTCCTGTGGAAGTAATTCTGGGACCCAGAATTCCCCAGGAACAAGGAGACGCAGATGGTCTCTCAATGCAGCTGCCCCCCCAGGAGAAAAACGGTGGTGTGGGACAGTATACCAGTGGGCCGGCCACTTGCAAATAGGTCTAATTAGGTAGTGTGGTGGCCCACTGGTTCTCCTGAGCCAAATGTGCACAGTTCATTTCCAGGTACTTTGCATTTTGTTGTGTGTTACAAAACAATGACATCCTATAGTCTTTCCTTTCACACATCTGTACCACAGCAAGATTGTCACATAATTCACTTTAGTCTACGTTCTTTAACTACAAAGTGAGAGGAGTTTGTAAACATCAATCCTCATGCTACAAAACATCAGCAATTTGTCAGAAGGCACTGTGTTGAAGCAGCAAACATGACTAGATAAATAAACAATTTAAAAGGATCTTTATTTATTGCTTGAATGTTCGTGACCCACCAAAAATCGGCTTGCAACCAACCCAAAATCTGGCAAACAACAACCTAGACAGAGAGATTGTTATCAGTTTATTTAAATAATTGTAGTTTTAATGTCTCTAGATCGAACTTAAATCATTCTAAGTTCTTACAAGATCTTTATTATGTGTTTAAAAGATTACATACGTGGGGTTGTCTCCCCAATTCCACGTTTTTGCTATGAGAACCTACAACGGATATATCTCACATTTTTGTCACCTGTACCTCTCTGCTCTATAGTGGGCATGGGAATCTTCAAAAATATCCGCAATGATTCAGATATGTGTTTGTTCATGTGAGAAGGCACATAGAGAGTGTGAAGAAATGCCTCTTTTTGCATGTTCAACCCCACATTTTTGGAATGATGCTGCTGGTTTTTTTACTCTGAGAGTGCATGGAGGCCTGCTAACCAGACCTCAGTGCCAATGTCTTAACCCAAATAGAAATTACATGTCAAATTGGATACACCAAATTGGCAAGGCCTGACTTACTTATAAGTCCCTAGTATATGGTACCAAGGGCATGTAAGAAAGAGTGTCCACTCAGGGCTGCAGCACTGTTTGTGCCACCCTTCGTGTGAAAGCGTACAAAATAGCTCCAAGCCTGCCACTGCGCACTAGAAGGGCAGTGCTTGCAGTGCCAGTTTGACTTTGCCATTTAAACTTATGGGAAATCTTCCCTACTCTTAACATTATATGTAAGTCTCTCCTAAGGAAGGCCTATCGAGTCCTACGGCAGAATGCAGTATTTTGCTAATTAAGACATATGTTTTACGATATGTCTTAGTAGCAACATTTCCAAATTGTTGTTTTGCTGCAGATCAAGTTGGTAGCCCCCTTTGGCTAGTATAGGGTTACCGCATGGCATCCCCACCCTGTTAACAAATTAATAATGCCATTAAATGCAGCCAGATGCCCAGGTCGACATTAATGTCACTAATATGGGTGTGAGGCTTTTAGAAAGATGCCTCACAAAGGCATAAACACTCAGGCAGGATTTCTGACCGCCTTAGGAGATGTGTGAGTGGCTCCCAGGCTCGGAAGCAAAGGGCAGTGCTGCAGCAGTGAGGTGTTATCTCCTCAACCCAGACGGCGACTCAGGTGGTTAGCACAAATGCCAGCTTCAGAGGGGAAGCAAAATTTGATGGGTGGCCTGGCACAACATCCCTGAGCAGGATGCCTTTTGTTTCTGTAGACAGCATGGAGACAGGGCCAGAGAGGGAAAACTCACCCCCAAACCAATTTTAGAGTGGGCGTTTTGCCCCCAGGTAACCACACATCTAGGGATGGCTACCTTGCTCCTCATGACTAAGAAAGGGTTGTGTCATCTTGAAAGGGGCAAGAATGTGGCATTCTGGCATACCCAGAAGCCACAAATCACAGGAACTTTGTCACTAGTTAGAAAGGGAGCCAGTAACCCATTGGCTTGTGAATGCTTGGTCCCCTCTGGGCACTTCCTGGGAGAGGTATGGCACCCCTGACATGTTGACCCTCATACTCACTGGTCTCGGAAGGAGGACGAGAAGAAGACCACTTGCATCTGTTGGAAGTGCACAACGAGAGGTTGCTACTCGGAAGCTATTGCACCTCTTGCACTTTGAGATAGTGGACCCTGTTCTGCATGTCTGGCTTGGAGAAAAGTTGATTGGCAGCCCCAGTCTGAAGCACAGACTCGAAGGGTCAGTTGGCTGGCCCCCCTAGAATGGCACTGAGGGCAATAAAGCTGGAAGAGCCCAAGTCGCACCTTTAGTAGCCACCACAGACGTTTTGCCGCTACCGTATGCCAGACACCCCCAAGGACAATTCAGAGATAGCCAAAAGGTGCACCCATGTCTGCTGGATTTGTGATTGTTGGTTGTGACCGGATTCACCACCCCAGATGTAATCCAACCTCCACTAAAGATTTGCTCTGTGACCACTGTGTTGCAAAAGAGCAAGGTCTGTATCAGCAGCTCTTGGAACACTGCAGAGATGACTTTGTGGGACCCTAAGATCCATGGACAGAATTGCCCCCACTCACCTGTGGACAGAGGACTCGACCAGACTTCACCCCCATGGACCTCATCGCATCAGGAGCACCCTTGAGCATCTTTAAGCCTGCATCCCCCAGCATCACCACCACACCATTGTCATCTATGGCGGTCAAGTTTGATCTTGCTTAAAAATGCTCTAGTGGCCAGGTAATTGCCCAAAGTGTCCATTCGGGCCCCCTAGGGCTCTGTCCTGCTGTACTTGGTGGCCCAACTCGACCCAGATTTGTCAAACTAACTGTTTTCAAACTTTTTGGCCAATGTTTGTTTGTGGTTGATTTAAAAGTTATTTATTGCTTCTAAAATCTGTATCTCCTGAAGTCTTAGTGTATTTTAATAATTAAGGTCTCTAAAGATTTATAACTTCTTTACTTCATTGTTTGGTGCTGTTAAATGCTTTACACGCTGTTCCTTTGCTAGGCCTTACTGTTCGCAGCCAGAGCTACTCAGGGTTGAGCTTATGGTTGAGCTGAAGCTTAAGGTGGAGTAAATGAACCTTACTGGACCAAAGACGGTATTTGAGAGTGTACTGCATGGTAAGGCTACCCAGCCATATTATATAGTACACCCAAATCCTCACAGATAAAATAAAGGAAATAACTTACCAGAAAGCTGTTTTATTGGCCCACTCAAGTCAACAGACACACTCGTTGAAAGCCTGAAAAGAAAAAGAATACAACCCAGAGGGAAGGGGCACTAGAAAGAAAAAAAGGATAGAGAAAGAGAGGGGCAGGGAAAACAGGAGACATGTCGAACACAGACATTAAAAAGGAACTATAACTTTCAGACTGTAGAGAAGGTGGGGAGGAACGCCAATGGGCAAAATGGAGGAAACTTAGAGAAGAACACTAAAAGTGATGCTGAGGAAGCAGCCATAAGAAGGCAAACAGAAAACAACACTATGAAGATGGAGAACCGGATACATAATAATAAAGTACTGTACTATGTGTGATGTATCCACATGTTCAATCACTCAACCACATGTGAGTCCAGATGCACATCTAATACAGTCCACCGTGTCACTGCTTATAAAGGTATGAGATTGCAAAGCAATCCAATGTAAATATGTAATTATAATTTATCACAACACATCCCAAGCGGATGTACGGCATTAGTCACATGTCTAGTTGTAATCTAAAGATACCCAGGTTGGTGCTCTACCACAACCAGAAGCCATACTATATCCACCGTGAAAGTCACCACCAGTGAGGACCAATTGTGGGAAGAACTATTCATCAAATGCATTAAACCGTATCTTACAGAACGGTAGTTATTTAATTTCCTCCATTCAACTATAAATGTGAAAAAGATGAGCCTGCACTCTGTGAACGCGTTCAGAAGTCGACAAGTAACCTGTTATGTGGGATTCCATTTCACTTCTGTCACAGCAGAACCAATAATTCTACACAGTAACAATCCTTTTGGGTACAAAGTTATTTCTAATTAGCCTGGAAACCGAACACCAAAGCACAAGAATGTCATCCACCAATGTGGAAAAGGCTACAAAGCCTTACTGAAGGCTGTGAATGCATCTGCTTCACAGTCCGCCGCTATGAATTCTCAGTGTGCATCAAGGGAAGATGCAACAGACACTGCTGACTTATATTCCCTTTTAGAAGCAACTAGACCACCAACCCTTAACGGCTATCTTGGGGGGAGAACTATGCATACTTTACTCAGGATACAACTAAATATAGCGTCATTTACACATTGGATTAGTATGAATTATTCTACAGATAAGCAAAGCTAACGGCCTTGCGGTGGCGGTCGGACCGCTGCACACCAGGTTGTCCGACCGTCAAATTATGACTTTGGCAGGCAGACCCGCCTAAAGACCGCTGTCCCCGCTAGGAACATCGTTACCGAAGTGGTAACGGTGGTCAGGGTTGTACTGAGCCAGGGTGGAGCTGAACTCAGCGCCACTTGGTTGATTACAACTCCACTTTCCACCAGCCTTTTCATGGTGAGGGCCCAGCCATGAAAAGGCTGTCAGAAAGCCAGTGTTGGGGCCACAGGGGGCCCCTGCACTGCCCATGCCCTGGGTATGGGGAGTGCAGGGGCTCCCCTGCCCAGCACCATCGGAATGAGCACTGTCTGCAATGCAGACAGTGCACATTTCAATGGTGCTGGTCGGGCCCCTCTGTGCTATGGTATATGACTCGGCTCCCTTAAGGGAGCTGAGTCAAAATCATAGCACTGTTCACACCGGACTGACCAGTGGGAACGCATATTACAATGTTCCCACCTTGCAGGAACATTGTAATACTCTTGGGGGAACATCACTGCCATGGTGGTGGCGTCTTCCCCGTGAGTTTGGCAGTTCCACAGTGGGACCGCCAAACTCATAATGAGGCCCCAATAGTCTTGCAACTGTCATTCGTGACTCGTGGGGTTATAAGGGGCAGGGCAGTGCACAGGAGGAGAAAGGGGGAAATATTAATAATATTAAAATATAAAGAAAAAAACTTACCTGCACCGCTTCTCGGTATCCTCAGCAGGCAGAACAGGCTCCCAGCCTGCCCTGCGGCCAATCCTGACGTTGCTCAGAGCCAGGCAGACTGGGAGCCTGTGCCTGCTCTCTCCAGCCCGGCAACACAGTGCTGGGGTGGAGAGAGCACAGTGTGCATGTGTGTTTTGCCAGCCCAGACTGGGAGCCTGTGTCTGCTCTTTCTAGCCCAGCAACACAGTGCTGAGCTGGAAAGAGCACAGTGTGCATGTGTGTTTGGTCGGCCATAGACGGATGGCCAAACACACATGCGCACTGAGGGGTGTGCACAGTGACCTCTCCTCATCCCCGTCATCCCTAATGCCCGCCCCTTTAACACCTAAAGGATAATAAACTTAGTTCATTATCCTTTTGTTGTTAAAGGATTTGCAGTGGTTGCTGCTGGCTGGGGGGGGCGATGCTCCTACGCCATAGAGGAGGAGCCGCCGCTGGCAGCCGTAGACTTGGTATTTTTACTCTTGGCAACTTTGAGTGTTTGGCAAATTATCAGAAAGAAAATATTGTGACACAAAAACATCAAGTCAAGAACATAGGGATGTCAAAAATATTGTTGACAGGAATATCATCGCTTTAAGAGTTGTTTTTATTATCGTTGTAAAAAATATTGATTTAGAAAATACTGTATGTACTATTGTTTGTGTTATTTTGTATGTAATTTATTGTAGTGTGTTTGTTAATATATGTTTAATAACTTTTTTATTTGTGCTTTTAGGAACATCATTTATTAATTATGATATTGTTATAATTAGTAACTTTAGTTGTTTTTATGTTTAACAACAATAGATTTATATATTTTTTGGCAGCGGGATACTGTTTTTTCAAGAAATACGGGTGGGAAGGATATTAAATAGTGGATAATACAAATATATCAAAATATACATTTTTAATTGGTTTCTAAAAAATATACACTATTTTATCAAAATTAAAATATTTTATATCTTTTATGTTGAAAATTATAGTGTAACTGTTAACATGTTTTAGGACAAAGTTTATTTTTATATTTACATCTAATTGAAATGTTGTTCTGTAATACCATAAAAATAATATAAATATGTATTAATTATGATATAGAAATGTATATTTTTATGCTATTGGTTTATTTATAAAAGGGGTTAACAAAAACTAAATAATAATGAGATTATTATTATGTTTAATATTTGATAAGTTCAACATATGTTTAATGTTTGATAAGTTCAACATCTTCATAGCCCCCGCTCACCAAAATCGTCAGACAGCATGGACTAAACATTGTCTCCTATGCTGATGATACTGAACTGATCCTCTCTCTGACCGACGACCCAGCCAAGAGAAACCTCCACAACTGTATGATTGCAGTTGCCACCTGGATGGAAGCCAGCTGCCTCAGGCTCATCTCGGACAAGACAGAGATCCTTGATTTTTGGCTTCACCCCCTCCACCTGGGACTACTCCAGGTAGCCAGCCACCCTAGGAAACGCCCCCACCGACCACGCACGCAACCTGGGCATCATTCTGGACTCCACGCTTTCCATGACCTGTCAAGTCAATGCTGTCTCATCAGCCTGCTTCCACACCCTGCGTCTCCTTCGGAAGATCTTTAAGTGGATCCCCAAAGAGACTAAAAGTACGGTCATCCACGCTCTGGTCACCAGCAAATTGGAGGATGGCAACACACAATGCCGGCATAGTGTAGAAGAAGCTACAAGCAAGGCTACAGAGAATCCAAAACGCAGAAGCCAGACTCATCCTGGACATCCCCCGCCACAGCCACACCTCCACCCACCTCAGGGACCTCCAATGGCTCCCGGTCGACAAACGTACCACCTTCAAGCTACTGACTCACAACTACGAGGCGCTTCACAACATCGGACCAGACTACCTCAACCACTGCCTGACTTGCTACACCCCACCAGGCAACTCCGATCCTCCCATCTTGCTCTCACCGCCATCCCCAGAATCAGGAAAAGCACAGCTGGAGGCAGATTCTTCTTCTACCTTGCAGCCTGGACATGGAATACTCTCCCACTCAACCTCAGGCAGGCCACATCTCTGAAGTGATTCAGGAAAGATCTTAAGACCTTTCTCTTCGAGTGATCAGCATGCCCACAAAAGAGACTTGAGACCCCAATGGTGATATGCCACGCTCCACAAGTACTGATTGATTGATTTGATTGATAAGTTCTGTTGCTGGGAATATATTTTCTAAAGTTTATTACATTCTTTTTTTAGCTGTTTACAAAATATATATTAAAAAATATTTGTAATTGTTGATTTTGGATTATAAATCTTTAAAACATTTAAATATTAATGATGGTAGTAAATATTTTTTTAAATATATTAATTATTAATAGTTTAGTGTCCAAAACTTTTTACGTTGGAGTGTGATTATTTAATTTGAGTGTGAAATCCTTTGTTTTAGTTTTAGTCATATGTAATGTAATAGTTTTTGTTTTTAATAAGCATTTTTGATGTTTAGAAACATAATAAAACAAATAGTTGTATGCTTGTAACAAGTAATATTAATTACATACTTTTATAAAGACGTAACCTTTTTTCTAATTTTATGTTCTCAATGTTTCTTTAACATATATATTTATATTTTTAAACATATGTATTTCAAATTTAAAATAAATATTTATATATAGATAAACATTTGAAATGTATTTTTATAGTTACATAAAAAATGTAAATCATATTTACATTGAATTTTATGCTGTACAGTCTCCACTTTTTTCCATTGGTTAACATCTTTTAAGATTTCTTAACTTGTTTCATATACATATTTTCAACATCCTTGTAATATACTTTTTCAGTATATAGTAAATCATTGTATATTTATTTATTATACAATTATCTAATTTATACCTTACAATGTTTCACAATTTTTAAATTTCTTACATGTTTAATATTGTTTTACATTTTTCACTACCTTTTTTCAACATTTTTAAATTATGTCCCATTCATTTGTCTGGAAAGATAGTCTTTTTTTAAATTTTATTTAGCGACTATGTTTTTCTACCAATACCTTCCATTTTGTAGTCTATTAGTGATGTTTTTAGTCTAGTTTCCAGGTTGTGGTAAGGAGCTGTTGTTTGTCGGAACAAGTAAGTCCTTTTTAAAGGTTTTTTAAGGGTGTTGGATGTAAGTGGGAAATCTAGAGGTTAGTTATAGTGCTATTTGTGGGGTTTTTCTACATTTAGTAATATTAATAGTAGTGTTTTTCACTAGTCTGTAGTTTGGGGTTTTTGTACAGTTTTAGTAATGCATCCTTATGTTATTATATATTGTGTTAAGTTACCTATTTTATGGTGATTAAGGGCCTGATTATGAGTTTGGCGGAAGGGATGACTCGTCTGCTGAACTTCTGACAGTGAGTTTGGCACCTTACTGGTTACCTCCCCACTGGGCCCATTACGACTTTCCTGAAGGGCTGACAGGCGGAAACCAAGGTTTCTGCCCATCAGACAGTGGGAAAGTGGCAGCAGCATTGTCGCTAGCTAGTAATCGAGCCGGTAAAATGCAACTACCTGCAGGGGGCACCAGCACCCTCGCAATGCTCATTGTCTGCACAGAACAGCAGACAATGAGCGTTGAAGGGTGCTGAGCAGAAGGACCCCTGCTTTGCCCATGCCTAGTGCATGGCCAGTGCAGGGCCCCCCTTGCGGCCCCTGTACCGGTTCTATGCCAGCCTTTTCACTGCAGTGAAACCGCCATGAAAAGGCTGGCAGAGAACCAGGTCATAAATCAGCAGGGCGGTGCAGCATGCAGTGCCGCCCTGGCTGATTGTGACCTGCATCTGCCGTCAGCCCATCGGGATCACCGATCCCAGGGAGACGGTGGTAGCCTGGCGGTCTGACCATCAGGGTCCTAATGTGGCAGTCGGACCACCACAGCAGTGGCGGTCCTGACCTCCACCGCGAGTCTGGCAGTCTAGTGACCGCCAGACTTGTAATCAGGCCCCAAGGAGAATGTATATGTATTTTGGAAAATGTAATGATTCTTGCAGGTAGGTTTTCTT